>NC_133534.1:191494987-192131614 GCF_048544455.1 Silene latifolia
ACCATGCAAATTGGAATTGCACGTGTACTAAGGCTCCTTGTTGATGGAGGAAGCTCAGTGAACCTGGTAATGCTGGATATCCTAAAAGAAATGAAAATCAATAAGGACCAGATCACAAAGAAATCCAGTGTCCTAGTAGGATTCAGTGGCGAGACCATAAATACCCTTGGAGAGATCTACCTGCCAACATATGTTGAAGGAGTACCATCTTATGAAAGATTTGAAGTCTTTGATTGTCTGTCTTTCTACAACGCAATCCTGGGCAGACCCTGGATCAATAATGTGAAAGCCATTCCCTCAACACACCATCAGTGCGTCAAGATTCCAATTAAGTGGAGGATAGCAATAATCATAGGTGAGCAGAAATCCGCCTAGGAATGCTATTTCGAGGCCTTAAAGCCTTCCCAGGAAGTTAAGTCCCTCGTCTATCAATTACAGTATCTTGTCAAGAGTACCCATATAGCACAATTAAAAATGGAGATAGATCAAGTAATCTTGGACCCTGAATACCCTGACAGGTATGTACTGATAGGATCTAACGCTTCAGGCCAGGATTGGTAAGCTTTCTTTAGAGTAAATCTACTTATTTTGCCTGGTCTTATTTTGATATGATTGATATTGATGCTGATGTTATTACTCATAAGCTCAATATTGACACATCACTCAAGCTTGTGTAGCAGAAGAGGTGCAAATTTGTTGCTGAACGTAACACAATCGTCAATGAAGAAGTAGACAAACTCCTGGATATGGGCACGATCAGAGCAGTAATGTGACCTGAATGGCTAGCCAATGTGGTGGTAGTGTAGAAAAAGAATGGAAAATGGAGAGTTTGTGTAGACTACACTGACTTAAACAAAGCTTACCCAAAAAATCAATTCCCATTGCCACATATTGATGCAACAGTAGACGCAGCAGCAGGGAATGAGATGATGACTTTCATGGATGCCTTTAGTGAATTCAACCAAATCAAGATGCATCCAGCTGACTTGGAGAGTATTGCATTCATAACTCAAAGAGGCATATACTGTTACACAGCAATACCATTTGGCCTGAAGAATGCGGGGGCAACTTATCAACGCCTGGTCAATATGATGTTTAAGGATCAAATTGGAGATACAATGGAGGTTTATATTGACGATATGGTGGTCAAGTCAAAGAATGCAGATGACCATGTGAGAGACCTGGAAGTCGCATTCAAAATCCTGGAAAAATACAACATGAAACTCAATCCATCCAAATGCCACTTTGGCGTCTCAGTGGGAAAGTTCTTGGGATACATGGTAACGTAAAGAGGAATTAAAGTCAGCCCTAAACAGATAAAAGACATCCTGGAGTTCGAATCACCAAAGTCTGTCAAAGATATCCATAAGCTGACAGGGAGAGTTGTAGCCTTGAGCAGATTTATCTTCAGGTCTTCTGAAAGATGCATGTAATTTTACAACCTTCTAAAAAAGAATAAGCAATTTCAGTGGACCCCTGAGCATGAAACAACCTTCCAAGTACTAAAGTCTTACCTCTCCTCTCCACCACTACTGGCCAAGCCAGAAAAAGGAGAACCCCTAACAGTTTACCTGTCAGTCACTGAAACAGCAGTAAGCGGAGTCCTGGTCAAGGAAGTAGAAGGTCAGCAACACCTCGTCTACTCCATAAGTAAAAGTCTCTTGGATGCTGAAATAAGGTATGGTCTACAAGAAAAGTATGTTTTGGCTTTGATTGTATCATGTACCAAGTTGCGTCCATACTTTGAGTGTCACCCCATATTAGTCCAGACCAATCTACCCATAAAATCTGTCTTGAGGAAGCCTGAACTATCAGGCAGAATGGCCAAATGGTATGTCCAACTTAGCACCTGCGACATAACCTTTAAGCCCAGAACATCTATCAAATCTCAGCCCTTTGCAGACTTTGTGGCTAATTTCAGTCTTACCCAGCTAGAACCTGACCTGATCAAAGACATAAACAGACTAGACATCCAAAAGTCAGACCAGGAATGGATCCTGTATAATGATGGTGCCGCAAACATGAGGGAACTAGTCTAGGTTAAAACTCGAATTGCCACAGGGGATATAATAGCCCGGGCTGTAAGTTTTGAGTTCAAAGCAGAATACTATTGAAAAAAATGGATCACAACAAAAACTTTAACTAGACAGAGTCCATACTCCCTAGTCTATGGCTGTGAGGCAGTCATCTCTGCAGAGATACTTGTGCCTACATCCAGATGTAGCCTCAACACTATTGAAGAAAATGGACCCCTAATGCATGATAACCGGACTTTAGCAGAAGAGCTAAGAGAGGTAACCAAAATCAGACTAGCATCCTAGCAACAAACCGTTGCCGGGAGATACAACAAAATGTGAACATCAGAGCATTCAAAGAAGGAGACCTGGTCGTACGAATTTTTTTTCCAAATCCAAAGGAAAAAACTGCATGTAAACTGGCACTTATATGGGAATGACCCTATCTGATTGATTCAATAGTTGGTCAGGGGGCTTACAAGATATAAACTCTAGAAAGGGACATGATACCACGATCATGAAACGTCACTCACCTGAAACTATTTCATGTATAAAGTCAGCCATTTTTATGCTATGTTCCTTTTCCCTAACCAGGTAAAACTGTTCAGCCTAGTACTATGTGGAAACTGCTAATTACCTGGCATGCTTCTATGTGTTTGTAATTGCCATTTCATGAATAAAATGTCTCAAATTTTGAGTTTTCATTATTCCCTGTTAATTGCTGTCACTATAATTTCTATGAAAATAAACATTCCTTTTATTTTTCACAAACATGCAATAACTGAATCCTGAAAACTTGTTTACACTTTACATATCATTTCTTAATCTATAATTACCCGCTTAAGCAAATATTCAGGATTAAGGGCCACTCCATTAGCCAGAACAACATTCCCAAAAATGTTTCATATAAACCGACATAACAAAGATCATTTGATCTCACTGTTTTGTCGCACCTAAACTATAGAAAAAACTGAGCTTAGTACAAAATAATGAGGAAAAATGTAAAAGACCCAGACTACATGTTAAAAGCCCTTCAGACAGGCATAAACCAAGCCCTCCTGATAGGCTGAGGGCCATAAGCCCTCTAGTTAGGCAAAGACCCTTACACAAAGCAAAACTCACTTAAGTCTAAAAAACAAACGCAAGTGTTTTCCAAAAACTACCCAAGGCAGAATATTGTTTAACAAACCAGAGGAAAACCCAAGCATTAAAATGTTTTTCCGGGACATCCTCCCTGGATTGGCCAAAACAACATCAAAAGTTAAAAGGTCTTTCCGGGGACATACCTCCTGGATGGATCAAAACCAAAACCAAATAAAATCTCTACCCTGCCTTGGATACAGTTGTAGAGCCAAGGCCTTCATCAAATATCTCCTCATCAGCACTATCAGCAACACCTTTGCCCTTGTCCAAGGAAGGGGGAGAATCAACCTCTTTATTCTCATCAAGCTTGTGAAGTTCAGGATAAATGGCATTAAGGTCGGCCATCTCCCTGCCAGGGTCCTAGAAAGACCTGATCTCAACAGGTTCCCTCATATCATCAACCCCACCATTGCCAAAGAAATAAAAAGCTGCATCCTTAAACCCGCCTTAAACTTCATCCTTCTCAGCTGCTAGCCCATCATTCTTATGCAGAAGCATTTACATGGCTTGCTTTTCCGCCTGAAGCTTAGTTTTGGTAGCAGCCAACTCCTCTCTAACGATGGTTAGGTGTGCCTAGGTAGATTTAACAGCTTTCTGAGCATATCCCATCTTAGACTTAGCAACCACATGTTCAGCCTTGCAAGTTTCCAGCTCCTTCTTCAAAGGCTCCAGCTCCTTCCTCAAATTTTGTATTTCCCAATCCAGGAAGTTGATCTTAGCATAGGCAGACTTTAATTGGTAGACACTCAGAAGCCCAAAATTAACATTCTGAAGAAACAGAATTCAAAGTATCAGCAATCGAGAACAGAATGGCACAAAAAAGAAAAGCAGAAGGAAGAAACTCACCTTCTGCGCTAATTTAAGCAGCCCGGCAAAGCTATCTCTGAAACTTATCAGAGGCGTTACAGCCTGAGCGGATGACTCTTCAATATTTAAGGAGACTAGTTGATCGTCAACTTTAAAAGAATATGCTTGAATCTGTTCCTTGGCGGCCTGAATATTTCCTGCCTCGTTAGGCGTAGGCTGAACTATTTCAGATTGACTCCGAGAAGGATGGACAGATAACACCAGAATTTGGAGAGGGGCAGTACTAGCACTGCATCCCCCACTCTAGGGCCTTTCCTTAGCAATTTTTGTTATGCCCGATTTCAGATCAGCAAGACCAAAACCGGCAATCCCGGCAGATGACCTAGTCACTACAGGATGAATCTCTATATTAACAGTATAGACAGAAGTTCAAAATAACGAAGAAAAGTGAAAAGCCTTATTGACAAAAGTTGACGCCCTTGAACCCTTGAAGGATTTAGGAGCCTTATAAGTACTCAACCTAGCATTCATAAACCTTGGGAGTGGCTCCTGACCAAGTCTAGCAGGCTAAGTCCGCTTCCTCTTCTGGCAAAACCGTAAAACCGCAATTTTGTCAGCCGATCCCTCGGCCGCAGGGTCACAACTCCAATCAGCAACTACAACAAATCAAGTAAGCACGCATTATATACTACCCTGAACAGGTCACACTCAGCCTAATAATGTCCGACGGGGGCATAGTCAGTAGCATATCATGTACCAGGAAGGCACTAGCCAAAAGAGGGATAACGGGACACGCCTACCATAATGTCCTGGCCGAAAGAGAAGTCCGGCAGGAGTAAGCCTTGGATACTAAAGATATTAGGCAAATGATGGAATATCAAGCGTGGATGTGGTTCCTACTTTCAAGGAACACCAAGTCTATACTAGTGTAGATACCTCATTTTTGCACCTCCTGCCAAACACCCAGTGATCATTGGGACGCATGTTTAGCATATATCCCGATTTTATGACGTTTTATAAATCGTTTAATAAAAGGTAAATTACACTTGTGTCTACCTCATGGTTGTTATCTAGGTGTCATTACGGTCGTTTTGGCAGTAATTAGGATCAAATCGGAGTCCGGGGGCAAAACCGTCCTTTATTGTCCCGAAACCGTAAATCCCGAGTCAAAGCAATGTGCTTGTCCACATAAGGTTAGGATGCTCTAATATGTTGAGGTTATGTCTCATTTTGAGTCCCATGTCACACTCCTAGACTAAACTTATGTTTACACTGCAAAAAGCGCATTTCATTTTAGCTAAATACGATAACCCGATCACTAGGCCCACTTTACAAGGTGATAAGAACTTTTTTAGGTCTGGCCTATTTCCTAGAAAATTCTATATTTTTGTGTTAGCTTTCCAACGTCACCAAAATTACCTTAGTCTGAGTCTTTTAGAGAAAGTTATGCCCATAATACGACAGATTGTCAGGCGCGCTTTCTTGCGCATGAGGAAACTACCCGAGAAAGGACGCACCATGTGACGTGCCTTCTTGTTGCCCACTCTCCTTTTTACCAAATTCCTTAGTCATGTTCTGGGGGTTTCACTTCCGAGATGCCACCCTTCCTTTATTCCTCTCTTATTCTTCAAGTCTCAATTGAGTCAAGCTAGTGCTCGGTCCAGGCGATGGCAAGATATTAGATCAATGCTCCGAGATATCATGCCTTAAGAAAGCATTTCACTACATCAAACCACGGCAAAGGATGTTAAAAAAAGACAGTTCATCCACGCCTTACCTTTATGTGTCCCCACCACTAGCAGATCCTCTACCTTGGGAGTTGATACGCGTTGTCTCCCATATTTGGCTAGGGATTGCGCATACTTAGGCAAATCCTGTCAAAGTCATCCCCAAATCCTGTCAAAATTAAGTAGGTATTGCGTCAGTCTGTCAGTCTGCATTGGTATTAAGTCTATGTCGTGTCAAGTCATGCATCTAGAGCCCATTGAATACACATTACAAACAATAAATTTCACCTTTAAACTTTTTTTAAAACATATTTCTAAAGGAGTGTTTTCAAAACTTGTATTTTCCCTCACAAGAGGTTACGTGCTAATCGCTTGCGTATTCGTTTATATGTGCTATTTGTTTGTGAAATTGCAAATTTGTGTGGCCATTAACCATATAGGTAACCACTTGAGGCTCGCTCCAACTGGAAAGCTTCGGCCAAGCCCTCATTCTCCCTAGCATCATCTAAAGATTATCAACCTACGCTCCCAGCGGCAGCCAAGTCCTATCATCAGATATTCTCTAACAGTGTTCGCGGTAATACTCAAGGTTTCTTCCCCTTAAATCAAGATGTTCCCAATCGTCGATTGTAGACACCCGTATTCGTCGATATTGGAATTTATAGAGAACCCGACAAACACCCGAGGATGATAGGACACATGTATTCTTTAGTTGTCATTGTCTTTATTTGGGCTCGTTTTACGATGTGGAATGAGCGTTGTCGACGGAGTATTTTATTAATCTAAATGATATTTAAATTAAAGCTTTTTTTAAGTGAATTCATTTTATTGTTTTAATTTGAATTTATTTCCTTAAATTTAGTTTATTGAAAATAAAATATATTTTTTTGATTTGAAAAATCATTCATTTTAAATGTGCTATTTGATTTGAAAAATCGAATTTGAAAATTTAAAACTCGTTTCAACCACGCGTTTTGGAGCTCGATTATAGCTCGGTTTTTGAGCCCGTTTTCTTTACGCGTTGGCACGAATCTCGAGTACACTAACCAACCTAGGCCTCTACCCATTCAACCCCAGTTCGAACCCCCATATCCACACCCAAATCTCGTCCTAAACACTCCCCAACACAGCCCAATTCCTTCCTTTACCCGTGTTTGTATAGCCCATCGAAAGCCCTTCTAAACCGACTCAAACTTGGTCCAAACCCGCAACCCATCACCACCAACCCGCGCTCCACATTACCCACAACAACCCATCACCTAGAACACCACAAAACCCATCCAATTCCCGTCCCAAATACTCCACAAACAACCCGCAACACAAGCAGCCCCCCTGTTTTGCGTGCTCCAACCCAAGCCCAAAACCCGCCCCAAACAGCTACCAAACCCGTGCCCATTAACCCTACACCATACCCTAGTATCCTACCCATATTACCTTAGCTTAACCACCAAGAAAACCCCCATACAAACCCTAAAAACCTCACGAATTAGCTGATGGACAGCAACTATGCGAAACAGCCCGATCGCTTGTTGCCCTACTTCTACCCTTCGAAACTCCTTATAAATACCCCCCCCCCCCTTCACCATATATTCATTCCTCTAAGTTCTCCCCACAACATACTGCAAATAACAACCATCAATCGTCCAAAAAAACCCTAAACTAAAGCCGTGACACCGCGCTAAAAAAACAGGACACAAATCTTGTTTTCGAGTTCCTATCGTGGTCTTTGGCCTTGATTCTCGTGCACAAATCCCATTAAAACTTCTGGTTTGTTTCCATATTCACAAAATTCAGTCTTTCTAGTTTCCAAAACATCTTTCGGTTTGAAAAATCGTTGAGAAACGAAGTCGCGGTGAGCGATTGAAAATCATTTGCTCAAGTCCGCCTTTTGAACGTGTTTGTTTCGTGATTTCAAAATTCAATTTCAATTGTCTTCGTCGACGACGGCCCCTCGAGATAAAATCTACGATCGATTACGACCCAAGACGGTGTCAACGATACATGTAGGTTGAGGGTGCATTAAAACTCCCTTCTCTCCTTTTTATTTCGTTTTTTTATTGTTTATTTACTAACCATTGTCTAACATCGTCTAACTAATATCGAAACTAGAATAGTTTGAGTATGAGTTAAAGTACCATTCAGGCACCCGCGTTGACTTGAGATGGGAAAGAAATCCGCCATATCGGTCGGTCGTACACCCCGTCTCATTTACATATCCTCGTGTTGGAATAGGGCAATTTAATAAATCGAGTTTATTTAATTTACGTGTATTTATTTTTAACCATATAAAAATTGATTTTTTAATGATTTTCCAGACCTATAATTTGTAATTTTAATTTAGGTAGATTTTCGTAATTTATTGCATTGATTTAGTATTTATTTTGTAATTAGCAATGTATTAATTCAAAACCGCGCAAATGCACGGGTCAATTTCGACATATTTCGAAAATTTCAGATCCGTGCAGTGCACGGGTTTGTCCAGGTTTTGTGTTTTAATTTGCTTCCTTGTTTGACTTTGTTTGATTAATCCTTAGTTTAATTAGTTTATGTTTTAGATTTTAATTTACTTTATTTATAATTTATATTGTATGTATGAGCTAACCACTAATGTTTGTTAATACATCTTATGCTAAGCGTAAGCCTTCCTATCCCTCTCTTTGGATGTGTTTTTCTAGTTTAATCAATGAACCTCACATGCTAAACTACTTCGACGAAGTTAAATGCATTTTAAACGACTTAGAATGAAATTCGCATGATAGGATTTAAATTCAATGGTTGCATACGCATGTGATATCTTTCCGAAATAGCCATCTTTCACCTAGTAGAGACCGTTATTGCAACGGGCGGGGTTGGGTGTTGTTTTAATGAAATTAAATTAACTTCCTAACACGTAAAGTCACACGAATTCAAATCTCTAAAATTGGTTTCTAAATTCCATTTAAAAATTTAGTGGCGACTCTTTTAAAATTAAAAATGTTTTGAAAAAGCATTTGAGTGGAGCGTTTTTCCATGGTCCACAATTTGGCGACTCTGCTAGGGATAGTGAAACTTGAAAAGTGTAAGATGGCTATTAGGATTGTTGTCACATTTTTTTTTATGTTAATCATGCATAAACCCCCGAGACTTTAGGCGGGCCAAAGAATCTCTTGGGTTAATTCCAAGGGAGGATATTGATGTCCACTATGTCCGATTTAAGTATCAAGGTGATTCCGTGGAGGTAGGCAGCTGCATACGAGGCATATTGCTACGGGCATATGACGGTATGTGGACTCCCCGACAAAGCGGTTTCACTAGCATAGACCCATTTTAGAGGACTGACCGAGACTTAGAAGAGTCTAGTTCATGCATTGCATCCCTAAAATGCGAATGATTACATGCTATGTGAATCCCGGGTCATATTTTCAAAATAGAATTTTCAAATCCATCTTCTTTTTCTTTCGAAAATTTGATTCTTTTTCAAGTCCATTTCTTTTCGAAAATTTCGGCCCTCTATTTCGAAATTTTGAACCTTCTTTCAAGCCGAGGTGCTGCCCATTTTAAAAATCAATTCAATCCTTCTCGATTTCAAATTTCGATGAACTGTATCCCAGGTCCAACCCAAACCTAGAATAGAGTTTGAGTCAGTGGGGTCGGGTTAGTCGAGTTGGGCTTTTGCTTGCTCGATATAGGCGAGCTAGTCCACCCTTAGGCTCGAGTGAGCCTTTGTTTGGTTAGAACACTTGTCAAGTGAGTCACCTAAACCGATCTTTGGGTCTGAGTCATGAAAGTCGACCATTTGGTCCAAGTCAGTCCACCAAAACGTCCCCACTAGGCCACCTAGGGCGTTTGTCACAAAGCCCAAGAGCCATGTCTGGTTTGAACACGGGTTTGTCATGTCAGATTTATGATCACGTTGAGTCTAAAACCCAAGCCACGTTTGTATCACGGTTAGGACCCGTTCCAACGAGCCAGAATAGTTCGTTCGTAGGATCCATGTCAAGTTATAGCCAGTTTTTAGGTTTGAAAAACCGTCCCTAGTCGTGTATGACCCAAACCGAGGGGGCCCAATTGCTCATTCTCCGGGTCTAAGCCCAATATCGAGTCGCATAGAGTCCGTCATGTTTTTATGAGTCGAGTCCTGTTTGTGCAGGGGATTTTTATTCGATAACTGATACTCGCTCGGGATTTTATTGTAGAAAGGCCACTACAAACAAGAAGTATGACTACCGCAGAGGCGCTGAAGCAGATTAACGACACTTTGGTCGCAATGATGGAACGCTTGACGGCTGTGGAAGCCAAAATTGCGGTGGAAGCTCCCATACCACCGCCCCCGGAAACTGAATTCGAAAAGAGGTTCCGACTAATAGAGGAACAGTTGAAGCTATCCCGAAGGGAAAATGTGCATTATGAGAATGCCAGAGGGTACATGCCGGTCCAGGACAAGCTACCAACCAATTTTGTCCTAACTGATATCCCAAAGTTCAAAGGGACGGAAGATCCATTGCAACATATCCGTTCCTACAAGGAGTACCTTGCGTTGAAAGGGGTACCTGCTGAGATGTTGCCCCATATTTTTGCTCAATCCCTAGGAGAACACCCGAAGGCGTGGTTCTACAGCCTTGAGCTTAAGAATTTCCCCACTTTCGAAGATATAGCGGTGGAGTTCTGCAAACACTTTGCTGATAATGCCGAGATTCAAACTACTGTGCGCACACTCGAGGTGATGACACAGAAGGATAAGGAGGATTTCTTGAATTCCTCAACCGGGCGCGCCCTTGAAAGCGTGAAGTTGGCCAAAAGGCCGAGGAGACTGAAATGGTAGATAAGTTCATCAAAAATCTTCGACATTGCTCTACCGTGACGCTATCATATATCAACATTTCGGCTCATTCAAGGACCTTATTCGAGTCGGAAGAAAAATTGAGGACGACGTTCGTTCTCGCCGAGGTGAAAAGCCAAAAGGGTATCAGGGTGCCTCCTCTTCCAAAGCTAAGGCATCCAGTTCTGCCAATCATATCCAATCCATCGGTCTTTTGGGAGGAGCTCCTAAGGGATCGCAACGCCATGGGCCAAGAGCATTCACTGACATCGGGTGTACCTATGCATACGCCCTCCAAAGGCTCTTGGCCCAAGGGAAACTGAACCCAATTGGTCCAACTCCGGACCCGCCTGCGGATCGACAGGGTAAATGGTATAAGCCCAACGCCTACTATGCTTATCATCAAGGAAAAGGTCATGATACCGAAAATTGTTACCGTCTTAAACATGAAATCCAAGACATGATCGAGAATGGGTCGCTCCCCATCCCCACCGTCCGACCTAACAACCTGAACAATCCTTTTGGCGACCATGCCAATGCAGTATTCGTTGAAGACAATACCGATGTATCTCACTTAATCCAACCCATCTGCCGTCTCACTGGGTTTTTCGTGGGGAAGGTCTATGTAAGCTGCTCTGAGTATATCCCTCAAGCTAAGAACGAAGTTCGAATTGGGGATTTTGCTATCGATTGCACACCATACATCCTCCGAAGCGAGAATGAAATTAATGGGGTCTGGGCTGACGATGAAGACGATATCTATCTCACCGAAGGTGTGATTATTCCTCGAACTCAAGAAGAAATTTCTAAATTAAGGAAAGATTTCCTCGAATCTAATCATTTGACTCGATCGGGACGTCCCTATCGTGTCGAGAAGGCAAACCATGTCTCTATCTTTGGAGACAGTCCAAGTAAGACACCCACCAAGGAGGCCACCTCAGTCCGGGCTCTTGGTGAAGGGTCGACCTCAGAGGCCTTCCTCATCAAGCAGTTACAAAAGACTAAGGTAGATGTCTCCATCTGGGAGTTAATGTTGAGCTCGTTTGAACACCGACAAGCTCTGCTTCAAGCCTTAATGAATATGACCGTGTCACCGCACACTACTCCAGATGACGTGGTCTCATTTGTTGCTCAAAACCAACCTCGGCTCACTAATGCCGTAACTTTTTCTGATGAAGACCTGCCCTCATTTAGGCCACAACATTGTCTCGCTATGTACATCACGGTAGAATGCCGTCATAAGCGACTCCCAATGACCCTGGTCGACGACGGGTCTGCAGTTAATGTTCTCCCACTACGGACCGCTTTCATTTTGGGACTCGAGAAAAGCGACTTCGCACCCACTACGCAAACGGTTCGGGCTTTCGATGGCACAGTGCGTCGAGTGTCCGGACTCGTCACTTTATGCGTGAATATGGGAAAGGTGGAGCGCAAGGTCAATTTCCAAGTGATAGATGTTGCCTCATCTTTCAACATTTTGCTCGGGAGACCATGGATTCACACAGCTGGAGCCGTGTCTTCTACCCTCCATCGTAAGATTAAAATCCCTCTCAAGGGAGAGGTAGTGACCATCGATGCTACTCCTATAATTGTGACGGGAGGAGATGTTACTTCCGAAGTGCAAACTGATAATACCTGTAACACCCCGTAATTTCGGACCGTTAATATATTGCGGAAGTAATTTATTAATCAAGTAAAATTTGATATTAATGTATTGGAAGTAATAATAATTCAAAGAAATATAATTTTATTATATTTTGAAGTAAAGTATTTATTTTGGTAGTTTCGAAATGTTTAAAAATAGTTTAAACCGTGTAAAAACTTTTTATTTCGAAATAAGGGCATATCGGGAGAAAAATGACAACTCTATTGAAAATTGGGCAAATGATTTTGGAAATGGGTCATATGAGTACTCAATTTTCTTGTAATCTCGTGTTTAAGAACTTTGGACTTGTCGGAATTTGCATTTGACAAACGGTTTTAATTATTGTCGAAACGAGCCAAAACCGACTCATAAAATTCCTTCTCAATCCCGCTCCTCCTCTCCCTTTTCCGCGGCACACCTCCCTTCCTCATTTCTAGTCCGATTTTCGCAAAATTTATATTTTCGGAATCCTCTCTTCAAGATCTACATCCTAGTATGTTTTAATTTCAGTTTTCTTGATGTTGATTGAAGACGATTTTGGGCATATTTCGATTTTTGTGCTTATTATTGTGTTTTTATTGTTTATTTAGGTGAAGATTTAGAAGACGAGTTTGGAGACTCGTATATAGTTGAAGATAGTGGTTAGTTGGCAGATTAGGGTTTGGGTTCAAGGTGCTAATTGCTCATTTTGTTGCTAAAGGTAACATATTTCGAGTTACTCGACGAATAATCGTCACATTCTTTGCTTTTTGTATGATTTTGTGATTTTTATTTGAGTAGTTTATTTCACATGATAATATGGGTTAAATGCATGTCTAATTTATGTCTTTTGTTAGTTTAAGTTAACATATTAGTATAGGAATGATTAATTGATGATTCAGACGATGTTAAACTGAACAAAAATGGAGAAATGGAGGATTGGGAGTGGCGGCCAGCAGGCCCAGCAGGCCTGGCAGGCCCGTGCAGGCCCACGGCAGGCCCACGGCTGGCCCGGGTCAGCCCGTTGCTTGTTTCGCGGTTTTTCATGCATTATTTGTCATTTCGGGTTTATTAATGTTATAATTAGTATAAATAACAAATGGGTAATCTTTTGAAATGAATCATATTAGTAGTAAAAATTATGTTGATGGTAAAAATTATGTTTATTTTGGTAGTTGACACATGTTAGAATAGGTTATAAAATGAAATTGTAATGAATAAGCTCAAAATGAATTTTATAGCGATAATTGTAATGTTTGGATGATTATGCCGAAAACTGAGCCTTGGTCCCTTTGACTGAATCGATGTCAGTCAATTGTGTGATTGGTCAGCCGCAATTTAACCCGTACCTGTCGCAGGACTGGGGTTACGGGTAAAAATTCGGTTGGATGAAATTTTATATGAATTGGATAATCGGCCTTTTTCTTGTTTTAGGCCATTTATTAAGTTTTAGTTCACATGTGTTGTTGGTTGAATTTAATAGTTTCTTATATTGTAGAAACGGCCCTAGATTCCCTGAAACCTTTAATATTGTTAATATTGCTAGAAATGGTATTGGTATTAAATACTTTTTGCAGGTTGTTGTGTTTGTCATAGATAGGTCTTTATAGTCTTTGACGAGTATATGTTCACTGCTTAATAGCCTTTGTGTTCCTGACTTGGTGGTTTTATATCCAAGTTGGGGCATGACCTCGTTACTTATTTTGAGGGTAAGTGGTCAGCTTAAGTACTAGCCAACCCTTTGGTGGACTCCTTAGGGTACTCACTTTGTTTTAGAAAAATTGTGGGTCTTGGGTGCGGTGGTGTGTATCCGCATGTCTAGGTCTGCGCAGATTTTAGGCTAGGGTTGTGTTGTGTCTTGGCCATGTTTTGATAGAACCTCTGAGCCAAGATACCGGTTCGATTACCTTCCCTACCTCGTTGTATAGACTCGAGTTACAGAGTGACTATTGACCGTACTAAGAACTTATGCATGTCTTTGATATATTGCCCTTTCTTGTATGGTGATTTTATGAATTGTAATAGGTGAGATGTAAGCCGGTTACAATTGATAAAGTTTGGATTACTATTTGTTATATGATTCACATGATAGTTTAATTTGGTCAGTTTAGTGATCATATGTTAGAATACTCGATAGTTAATTGATTTATCATGTTGTTTACATGTTACACTACATGTTACATTAAAAATGACATTTCGTGGCTGGGAGGACTCGAAGTTACTCCCCACTGAATTGTGGCTTTCATGTTTGTATAAAATGCGATTGACAGGTTGATGATGCTTAGTTGGGGTACACGGACGAGCTAGTGAGCAAAAGAACCTTGGACTTAGTTTGGCTATACTTTGTAGTAAACCTTTATATATTTGTTGTGTTTATATTTTGAAGGGACATATGTCTCCCTCTTCTATTTTGGTTTGTATCTATATTCTCGTGTCTTTAGCATAGTTATGTAAATTAGTTTGATAGTATTTGCAGGTTTTGGCACTCTTCAATTGGAAATGTTTGTGAATGGTTTAGAAAAGTTTTAAAAATTACAGGTTTTGTCTAGTTGAACCAATTACAAACATATCCTGTCAGTTTTTCTGTAGAATTTACGTGTTTAATTAACGCTATATATAAGGGTGTCACAACCGCCTTGGAGTCTTGTGGTTTCGAGGTAGTAAACGCAATTGAGTCCACTTTTGAGGCACCGAATATGGACTTATATACGGGAAGCCGTGTTTGTAAAACAATCTTCAAGACCGGAAAGTACTTCGGGTACTCCATGTACCCCCGAAGGGAAAACGCATTTCAATTGAAGTCGCCAGTGCCTAAGGGGACAAGATACGGGCTTGGGTATGAGCCAACTGAAGAAGACTCCCTGAGAAAGAGAGTCTCGACCGAAGACCGAGACATCAACATAGGGCCGTACTCACTAACTCAAAACGGCCACTTAGTGAAAGCCGGGGAGGAAATGCCGAGTTTAGACTTCCCCGAACCACTGTTCAACTCAAAGGCCAACAAGCTGGTCCCCGGAATCGAAGTATTCCGTGATTGTTTCTATATTCCCGGAGACATTATGGCAGTAGCTACAATAAAGAAGGAGTCTGTTCCGATCGAAGATGGGAAAGCTATGGGTCTCCTCTTTGGAGAGGAAAAGAAGCCGGAAATACCAAACGAAGTCTTGGTAAACATGATCGTAAGGAGTGATCGTTTCGATCCATCTACCCTCACATCGATGTAGATCCTCGAGGAATACATCCGGATGGCGGAAAACCATGAAATGGACCGACAACAAGGGTTCGCTTTTCAAGATGACCATTGGAGAAGGGCAAATGTTCAAGCCTGATGACGATTCTGAGTCTGAGTCTGAGTCCGAGTCTGAGTCTGACATAAGTCCTAAGGCTAAGTCTAGGGTTTTAGGTGTCGAAGATACCCCTTCCCTGATCTTTCCTTTTCCCGTACCTTCCCTAGTCCGGTATTTCGGGGCTGTCCCAAAACTTTGCTCCTATCTCGCCACCGACCTCGATCGGTTGGCCCAAATGTTAACGCAATTTGTGCGTTTCAAATCAATAATAAGATGAATCAGTTTGCTTACGACTTGTCTCATTTATATTGCGATTCAATTGATTGTTTTAATAACGTTGAGAATGAGGTCGAGGATAGACAGGTGCAAGAAGAAGAGGAGGAGGTGAAACCGCCTCCCCAGTTAGTAAAAGGGTTGGAAGAATACGACCAAAGAAGCTCGGTAATCGAAGATACCGAAGTTGTTAATGTGGGGACTACCTTAGAGCCTCAGGAGCTTAAGATAGGAACAACCTTAGATCCCATGAAAGGAAGGGGTTTGTTGAATTGTTGAATGAATTCAAAGATGTATTTGCTTGGTCCTACAAAGATATGCCGGGTATTGATAAGGAAATTGCAGAGCACAAGATTTCCATCAAGCCAGGGTTCAAACCAGTAAAGCAGAAGCCACGTAGAATGCGTAGCGAGTGGTCTTTGAAAGTCAAAGAAGAGATTGATAAACAGATTCAAGGCGGGTTCATCAAAGTATCGGAATACTCAGATTGGATAGCTAATGTGGTGCCAGTGCCAAAGAAAGACGGAAAGGTTCGGGTCTGTGTTGATTTTCGTGATCTAAATAAGGCTAGTCCAAAGGACGACTTTCCGTTACCTCACATTGACATCTTGGTTAACAATACCGCTAACCATGCATTATTATCCTTTATGGATGGGTACGCCGGTTACAACCAGATAAAAATGGCCGAGGAAGATATGCACAAGATCGCTTTCACAACACCATGGGGCACTTATTGCTACACGGTGATGCCGTTTGGATTAATAAATGCGGCGCGACTTACGAGAGAACAACAACAACGACGTTGTTGCATGATATGATTCATAAGGAAGTAGAGGTCTACGTCGATGACATGATTGTAAAATCGAAGGAACGTAATAACCATTTGATGGCATTACGAAAATTCTTCGAGAGGTTGAGAAAGTATAATATGAGATTAAACCCACAGAAGTGCGCGTTCGGGGTCACCTCTGGCAAGCTTTTGGGTCATATCGTCAGCCACCGTGGCATCGAAATCGACCCATCAAAGATTAAAGCCATTATGGAAATGCCCCATCCTAAAACCGAGAAAGAAATTCGAGGTTTCTTAGGCCGAGTGCAATACATAAGCCGTTTCGTCTCAAAATTAACTATGATCTGCGAACCAATTTTTAAGAAATTGAAAGTTGGGGAGCATATTATGTGGGATGACCAATGCCAAGCCGCGTTTGATAAGATAAAGGAAGTGTTATCTTCTCTCCGAGTTCTCGATCCGCTTTGTAGCCGGCTTGCCTCTATCACCGTATTTGAATTTACGAGATACCGCGATGGGAGCAATCTTTGGCACAAACCGTTGACAAAGAAGAAAGAGCAATTTACTACCTTAGTAAAAAGTTCTTGGAGTATGAATCAAAGTATACAGCATTAGAAAAGACATGCCTAGATTTAGTCTGGGCAACGAAGAAGCTACGTCACTATATGCTCAACTACAGTGTGAGTATATATTCCAGAATGGACCCCATCAAGTACTTGTTTGAAAAGCCGGTGCTAAACGGCAGAATATCAAGATGGACCCTCATGCTATTGGAATTCGATCTCAAATATGTGCGCGAAAGCGATAAAAGGAAAGGTCGTTGCCGATTTCTGGCCGATAATCCATCGAAGAAACTGACATTGTTAACACTTGGTCGTTCCCAGATAAGGATATTGTCCATGTCGAAGATGATGTATGGGATCTATATTTCGATGGGGCTTCGAATACCATGGGATGCGGAATAGGTGTCCTTATCATTTCACCGAGAGGAGAGCACGTGCCAGTTTTGATCAAATTGGACTTCGCCGTCACAAATAACGCCGCGGAATACGAAGCATGCCTACTTGGTTTGCAGAGCGCTAACAAGTTAGGAGTCATGAAGTTGACAGTACACGGGGATTCCTCCTTGGTCATCAATCAAGTGACGGGGTCATGGAAGATCAAAAGTAGCAGCCTGTCACCCTACCAGGCTAAGATAGAAGAGCTAGAAAAACTCTTCGAAGAGGTGCGATACGTGTACCTCCCAAGGGAGGAAAATCGTTCACGACGCATGTCAAAAGCGGCGGCGTTGATAAACATCCCTGATCATATGGATAGCATGCCATTATGTGTCGAACGAAGGTCTTCACCAACTTATATAAATGTTGTCAATGATGGAGAGGAAAGCGAAGCCGAACCTTGGTATGCATCCATTGTGAGATTCAAAGAAGCAGGAGAATACCCTGCAGACCTCGATACACGTGGAAAGCGTGCATTGCAAATGTTATCCGCCGAATTCGTTAAAACTAACGATGGACAATTGTATAAGAAGACAGCACAGGGTGTCCTGTTGCGATGCGTCGACAAGACAACGTCAGAAAAGGTCATGGAAGAAGTCCACGACGGGGAATGTGGGCCTCATATGAACTCTCACATGCTAGTTCGGAAGATCATGAGGTTAGGATACTATTGGACAACAATGGAAACAGATTGTCGCAGATATGTCCGGCATTGTCACAATTGCCAAATATTTACGAATATTCAACATGTACCACCTTCTATGCTATACACCATGACGTCACCTTGGCCTTTCTCAACCTGGGGAATCGACATCATCGGAAAAGTAAACCCTTCTGGAACAGGAGGGCATTGTTATATCCTAGTCGCTATTGATTACTTTACCAAGTGGGTAGAGGCCAAGTCTTACAAAGTGCTAAATGTGAAGCAAGTAGCCAAGTTTTTTCAGAATGACATCATCTGTCGGTACGGAGTGCCGCACGAGTTCATCAGTGATCATGGAACTCACTTTCAAGCTGAGACAGCCATTATACTTGAAAAGTATAGAATCAAGGATTATAAGTCATCTCCATATCGACCTCAGACAAATGGAGCAGTAGAGGCCGCTAACAAAACGGTGGCTACTATATTGAGAAAGATGTCTGACAATTACAAGGAGTGGCCGGAGAAGATACCCTTCGCGTTGTGGGGATATAGAACATCCATCAGAACAGCCACAGGGGCAACCCCGTACTATCTAGTTTACGGGATGGAAGCAGTACAACCAGTCGAACTGGAAGTACCCTCCCTGCGTATCTTGCTCGAAAGCCAGGTCCCGGAAGCGGATTGGGTCAAAGCCAGATATGATTCGTTGGTGTTACTTGATGAGCGTCGTTTGAATGCGTTGTATCATGTTCAGCTCTATCAGAAAAGGATAGAGCGGGCTTTTAACAAGAAGGTGAAGCCCAGGGGAATTAATGAAGGCGATTTAGTTCTCAAATCAGTAAGGACTCTATTACCAGTCGATCCAAGAGGGAAGTTTAAGCCTAATTGGGCCGGTCCTTATCTCGTGAAGAAGATACTCACAGGAGGCGCGGACGTTTGATGATTTGGATGGAAATGATTTCTCGAATCCAACGAATCTGGATCAGTTGAAGAAGTACTATCCTTAAGACCTCACTCTCAAAGTTATGAAATAACACTTGAATTGTGATGTATTTGAATAAGTTTTAAGTTTGGCATTCGTTGCCACTGCCTGAAATGTTTTATGAGAGAACTACGACCTCGGTTTGATTCTGTTGAAAAGCAGATACGTAGGCAACCCTTGAAAAGGGTACAACCACAATAAAAATGAAATATTCAATGCAGAAACTGAGGATTTCTAATAAATAATACGTGTCTTTTATTTTGATAAATCCGGGCGACGCCCATTACAAATCAAACTAACAGGAAAGCAAATAAAAGCATAATAGTAATACTAAATAATAGAGCCATAACTACCTCCTATCTTGAGTTGGGTCGCGTGTCCCGTCACTACGAGACGATGTCTCACCCATCATCATTCTTGCCCGTTTCTTCGGGGGGACCACGCTGTCTTCTCGCGGGCCCAATCTCTCTTTTACGCTTGGTCGAGGGCCAAGTCTCTCTGCAAGTGTCGGAACGTCACCACTTGTAGTACCCAGTCGGTCCCACACGCTAGGAGCACCAGGTTTAGCCCTAGGGTTCTCGTCAGGCCTAGTCTCGGTCTCAGTCGGGCCCGGAATCGGCCCAGTAAAGAATTGTCGATTTTTTAACCCCCTGTCATGCTTCTCCCGATCAATGGCATCATCTTTCTGTAGTTTCTTCCTTGCTTTAAGGCCCGGTTCTGTAGTCCATTTGAGATATGAAGGAGAAACCCAAGTAGACTCGCGTGGCTCGGGAATGCGCCACACGGTCCTTCGGCGCCACGCATGGAGCCAAGTATGACATCTACCCTGAGAAATAACAAAAGCAGGACCTCGCAAAGCCTCCGTCGCAGGGACAATTTGTTGACGACCGAATTGGCGAAGCACTCGGTCCGGATAAAAATAGACAGGTGATCAAGCCCAACAAAGTGACATACCGTGTATGATCGTGATCTCTGCGAGCCCGGTAAGTGAGCTCAAATGAAGCCATGGTAAGGACCAGCGAATGTGAGACCCTGTTCCGCTAATCAAGATATTTCGCCGATGAATCGGATCCTTGCTCGAATCGTAGCGCCGTCGCCGATTAGTGAGACTTCTGACATGATAATCTTCTGGTTTCAACGGCGGATCAATCAAACCAAGACGCTCGCTGAGCCATACCTGTTAGACAGTCAGAAAAAGGCAGGTCAAAAAAAAAAGAAAAAAAAAAGAAAAAAAAAAGAAAAAAGACGAAAAAAGACGAAAAAAAAAAGAAAAAAAAAAGTGACGAAAAAAGAGAAAAAGAGGAAAAAAGAGAAGAAAGACAAACTTGAAGTAGGCGGGTTGATCCCATGAATACAGCATCCGGATTGGCTTTTTGTGCATCCAAGCTTTTAATAGTCTCAGCTAGTATAATCCATGCAGGATTAGCACCATTCTCCATTTGCTCCACGACTCGGATTAGTCTAGCTTGGCCGCGATAAGATGGAATTTCTATCGCCCCCTCGAAACAATAAAGATGCAATAGAATGAGGCCAAAGGCGCGGCGTCGATAAATGATCGGTATATCTGGGTCATTCGCACGCCGGAATTTATGCACTAGCGCAAGCAGGTCCACCTTTCCACCATCGACGATGGTACGGGATTCATCACGCGACAAGTTTAGATATTCGCGGTATTTTTGGGTCCAGTTGGACACAAAGTCGGGAACCACAGGCTCTTGCGTGGTCCTCCATCCTCCCAAGACGGTAAATTCTTCAGGAAGGGGACAGATTTCTTCCTCCGTAAAAGCAAAGACATGATGCTCGGGATCCCACACTCTCAGGCACTCTTTAAGAAATGCGGGTTGAATAATGACTTGCCTCAGGAAAATAATTTGTTGAATTCCCGCCGCATTCAGATTTTGGATTTCTAAACCCCTGAATTCTGTCGCCCATCCCTTCATGGTCCCAAACAGGGAATTCATGACTAGTTTTTTTCTAAGAAAGATATTCTTTTAAGCAGAGAGATTTCTGTTTGAGAAATTGTGGGAAATCTCAACCCTTAGCCCTTCCTTATATATGAAAAGAGATGAGGAATTTTGGATGTATAAATCCTTTAGGTTTTGGAAACCTAAATCTTCTAGGAAATTTGGAAACTTGGAAGCCTACTAGCTTTAGGAAGTTTGGTAGCTTTTTGAAATAAGAAAGCAAGTCCCATACCTCCTCTATTTCGGCCGTGTTTTGTTCGCTCATTTCTCTTGCGGAATTTGTCATAGTTCGTGCACCGAAGTGACTAATTTACAATCTCATACCCTGCGCGTCCCGTGTTGAATTAACATCCCGTACACACTTACGGATTTTATTGGTTTACGCCCACATTGGTTACGGGTCAGAAAGTCCGAGTCTTTTCGTCAAAAGGTCGTGTCTACCCGTCGCTTTCACTCCGGAAATTTGAAATAAACTTCTGCGATTATTTTTTTGAAAATAAAATTATGTTTTGATTTGAAAAATCATTTAACTCCATTAATTTGAAATATTTTTTCGCAATTAATTGAAAATAAAATTATGTGTTGATTCGAAAAATCATTTGGATCCAGAAAACTGAAATAAATTCTCGCCTCGAAGAGGCCAATCATTTTCGAGATATTCAAAGTTCGGGTCAATGACCCACCTTTTCTAAGCAATGTTCATGTCTGCGGGTCGATAACCCATTTTCCTT
The DNA here is from genome assembly GCF_048544455.1 of Silene latifolia. Taxonomy (NCBI): domain Eukaryota; kingdom Viridiplantae; phylum Streptophyta; class Magnoliopsida; order Caryophyllales; family Caryophyllaceae; genus Silene; species Silene latifolia. The sequence continues at coordinate 191,516,770 of NC_133534.1, forward strand.
TTCTTTCATCTGGGGGCTCTGTCGCCGTCGGCTCCAGAGACCCATCGAAATTCGGTCGACGGCCATTTCAAGTATCGAAATGTCGCTACGTGAATCGCGTGCTATATATTATGATTAAATTTGCAGAATATGCTCCAACTGGGGGCTCTGTCGCCGTCGGCTCCAGAGACCACCACAAACCAGACAGGATGGCATCCTCCCAACAAAGATCGACAGCAGAATGCTACGGAAATGACATTTCCCCAACAGAAACGTCAGTTTCAGTGAATCGTTCTCCCTAGCGAACAAATGAAATTGATAAGCAAAGCGCAAGTTTTGTCTTTACTCACATGAACAATGGGATATTGGCATCCGAGCCGGCGAGAAAGCTACTGGGCCATCGAGCCGAACTACGACGCGGGTTTGATTCCGTCAGAAACAGATACGTAGGCGCCCGAGGATAAGGCTCAACCCACCATATATGCAATTTATGGGTCAATGACTAACGATGATAATTTTACACAACAGAAGCAAGAGTCAATCCCTGACGAAGTTTCAGGTATGATCTCTTCTTATGGCTGGCGAGCTTACATACGCAAGCCTAATGGACTCTAAACGACCCGCAGAATCCTCAAGTCGAGAGGGACCTGGGGTATACTTTGACTTTCGCCTTGTCCAAGCCTCAGTCAAAGTGGGGGCTCTGTAGACACCCGTATTCGTCGATATTGGAATTTATAGAGAACCCGACAAACACCCGAGGATGATAGGACACATGTATTCTTTAGTTGTCATTGTCTTTATTTGGGCTCGTTTTACGATGTGGAATGAGCGTTGTCGACGGAGTATTTTATCAATCTAAATGATATTTAAATTAAAGCTTTTTTAAGTGAATTCATTTTATTGTTTTAATTTGAATTTATTTCCTTAAATTTAGTTTATTGAAAATAAAATATATTTTTTTGATTTGAAAAATCATTCATTTTAAATGTGCTATTTGATTTGAAAAATCGAATTTGAAAATTTAAAACTCCTTTCAACCACGCGTTTTGGAGCTCGATTATAGCTCGGTTTTTTAGCCCGTTTTCTTTACAAGTTGGCACGAATCTCGAGTACACTAACCAACCTAGGCCTCTACCCATTCAACCCCAGTTCGAACCCCCATATCCACACCCAAATCTCGTCCTAAACACTCCCCAACACAGCCCAATTCCTTCCTTTACCCGTGTTTGTATAGCCCATCGAAGCCCTTCTAAACCGACTCAAACTTGGTCCAAACCCGCAACCCATCACCACCAACCCGCGCTCCACACTACCCACAACAACCCAGCACCTAGAACACCATAAAAGCAATCCAATTCCCATCCCAAATACTCCACAAACAACCCGCAACAAAAGCAGCCCCCCCTGTTTTGCGTGCTCCAACCCGAGCCCAAAACCCGCTCCAACAGCTACCAAACCCGTTCCCATTAACCCTACATCATACCCTAGTATCCTACCCATATTACCCTAGCTTAACCACCAAGAAAACCCCCATACAAACCCTAAAAACCTCACGAATTAGCTGATGGACAGCAGCTATGCGAAACAGGCCCGACTGCTTGTTGCCCTACTTCTACCTTTCGAAACTCCTTATAAATACCCCCCCCCCCCCCTTCACCATACATTCATTCCTCTAAGTTCTCCCCACAACATACTGCAAATAACAACCATCAATCGTCCAAAAAACCCTAAACTAAAGCCGTGACGGCCGCTCAAAAAAAAGGGGACACAAATCTTGTTTTCGAGTTCTGTCGTGGTCTTTGGCCTTGATTCTCGTGCACAAATCCCATTAAAACTTCTGGTTTGTTTCCATATTCACAAAATTCAGTCTTTCTAGTTTCCAAAACATCTTTCGGTTTGAAAAATCGTTGAGAAACGAAGTCGTGGTGAGCGATTGAAAATCACTGCTCAAGTCTGCCTTTTGAACGTGTTTGTTTCGTGATTTCAAAATTCAATTTCAATTGTCTTCGTCGACGACGGCCCCTCGAGATAAAATCTACGATCGATTACGACCCAAGACGGTGTCAACGATACATGTAGGTTGAGGGTGCATTAAAACTCCCTTCTCTCCTTTTTATTTCGTTTTTTTATTGTTTATTTACTAACCATTGTCTAACATCGTCTAACTAATATCGAAACTAGAATAGTTTGAGTATGAGTTAAAGTACCATTCAGGCACCCGCGTTGACTTGAGATGGGAAAGAAATCCGCCATATCGGTCGGTCGTACACCCCGTCTCATTTACATATCCTCGTGTTGGAATAGGGCAATTTAATAAATCGAGTTTATTTAATTTACGTCTATTTATTTTTAACCATATAAAAATTGATTTTTTAATGATTTTCCAGACCTATAATTTGTAATTTTAATTTAGGTAGATTTTTGTAATTTATTGCATTGATTTAGTATTTATTTTGTAATTAGCAATGTATTAATTCAAAACCCGCACAAAGTCTGCACGGGTCAATTCGACATATTTGAAAATTTCAGATCCGTGCAGTGCACGGGTTTGTCCAGGTTTTGTGTTTTAATTTGCTTCCTTGTTTGACTTTGTTTGATTAATCCTTAGTTTAATTAGTTTATGTTTTAGATTTTAATTTACTTTATTTATAATTTATATTGTATGTATGAGCTAACCACTAATGTTTGTTAATACATCTTATGCTAAGCGTAAGCCTTCCTATCCCTCTCTTTGGATGTGTTTTTCTAGTTTAATCAATGAACCTCACATGCTAAACCACTTCGACGAAGTTAAATGCATTTTAAACGACTTAGAATGAAATTCGCATGATAGGATTTAAATTCAATGGTTGCATACGCATGTGATATCTTTCCGAAATAGCCATCTTTCACCTAGTAGAGACCGTTATTGCAACGGGCGGGGTTGGGTGTTGTTTTAATGAAATTAAATTAACTTCCTAACACGTAAAGTCACACGAATTCAAATCTCTAAAATTGGTTTCTAAATTCCATTTAAAAATTTAGTGGCGACTCTTTTAAAATTAAAAATGTTTTGAAAAAGCATTTGAGTGGAGCGTTTTTCCATGGTCCACATCGATATTCTTCCCCAGCAAGAGTTCATTGCCGCTCCACAGCCCATGCGTTTCTCGACAAGCAGAGTTTTTGCTTGAGAACAACGCAAGCTAATACTTTCTTCAGTAGTTCTCAGAAAGACCTGCCTCATCTCCTCTCAGCGGTTCTCAAAAAGACCTGCCCTATTGTTTCCCAACAGTTTCTACCAACATGTTGTTACCAGCAAGATTATTATTTCCCAGCAGTTTTTACCAACGTTCTGCTGCCTACCTTTATCTCCTCTCAGCGGTTCTAAGAATGACATGCCCTATTGTTTCCCAGCAGTTTGTACCAACGTTCTGCTACTTGCAAGATTATTGTTTCCGAGCAATTTATACCAACGTTCTGCTACCTACAAGATTATTGTCTCCCAGCAGTTTCCACCAACTTTCTGCTACTTGCAAGCCTGTTTTCCCCGGTGGTTCTCAGAAAGTTCTGCCTTGTTCTGCCAGCAGTTTCTTCCAACGTCATGATAACCCTCATATTGTTCCCTATTGAAGTTCCAGTTCACCTATGTCTCAGGTATGATTTCTTCTTATGGCTGGCGAGCTTCCTTACGTAGTCTAAGGGACTTTAAACGACCCTCCCCGGAAGTCGACAGATTCTAAACTGTTCCTGACGACAGGTCCTTGGCTCAGACCCCTTAAATCGCCTTGTGTCACCATAGTCTTCAGGTTGTTATCTTCGATTGAACTGATGGTTATACTTTGACTTTTGCCTTGTCCAAGCCTCAGTCAAAGTGGGGGCTCTGTAGATACCTCATTTCTGCACCTCCCGCCAAACACCCAGTGATGATTGGGCCGCATGTTTAGCATATGTCGCGATTTTATGATGTTTCGTAAATCGGTTAGTAAAACGTAACTCATACACTTGTGTCTACCTCATGGTTGTCATCTAGATGTCATTACAGTCGTTTTGGCAGTAATTAGAATCAAATCGGAGTCCGGGGGCAAAACGATCCTTTAATGTCCCGAAACCGTAAATCCTGAGTCAAAGCAATGTGCTTGTCCACCTAAGGTTAGGATTCCCTAATATGTCGGGGTTATGTATCATTTTGAGTCCCATGTCACTCCCCTAGGCTAAAATATGCTTACATTGCAAAAAGCGCATTTCATTTTAGCTAAATACGACAACCCGACCTTTAGGTCCATTTTACGAGGTGAAAACAACTCTTTTGGGTCTGGCCTATTTCAAATAAAGTTCTATATATTTGTCTTAATTTTCTAACGCCATAGAAATCATCTTAATCTGAGTCTTGTAGAGAAAGTTAAGCTCAAAATACGACAGGCCTCTTTTGCGGAGCGCAGCACTTGCTGCACCTCTTCTCTAGAGTAGCTTTTTTATGACGCAAGCTCCACATCTACGCGCTTTCTTGGGGAAGGCTTTTACAAATTATCACAAGGAATCCGCTGCTGTTAAAAATGTTTTGATTTTTTCAATGGATCCTGCTTTACAAAGGCAATGTGTCAAGTTTCGCGATGCACATGAAGTATTCTCGAGGCTTTCAACTATGTTTTCTCAAGCCCCGAGAATAATTCAGTATGACACCGCTGTTCGTTTCTTTGAGGCTAACCTCAAAGATGGTCAACTTGTAAGTTCACACGTACTTAAAATTATTGAGTACGTGGAAACTTTAGAGGGGTTGGGATGCAAGATCCCCGACGAACTAGTGGTGGACCGAGTGCTCCACTCTCTCTCGCACGTCAAGGGATTTACCCAATTTAGGGTAAATTACAACATGACAAACATGAGAAAGAGTTTACATGAGCTCCATTCTCTGCTTGTGCAAGCAGAGAAGGACATGGGATTGAGTGGGAGTACGAGGAAAGATGTGCTTGCGATTAATGTGAAGGGGAAGAAGCAGTTTAAGAGGTATGCAGGTAAGAAGCCCGTTCAGGTGGAGGGCAAAGGTAAAGCAATTGCGAATTGCTCTACCAAGCCAAAACCTATAAAGGGTAATCCTCTTAAAGACACTTGTAATTATTGTAATAACAAGGGACATTGGAGACGTAATTGCACAAAGTACCTGGATGACATAAAAGCTGGCATTGTGAAGCCGACATGTAATTTCTCAACTGAATCTTTTATGATAGACATAAATTATGCTTCAAATACAACTTGGGTAATAGATACTGGTTGTGGTTCTCACTTGTGCAATCATTTGCAGGGCCTAAAAAGCATAAGAAAGCTAAACAAGGGTGATGTCGATCTCCGAATGGGAAACGGGTCTAAAGTAGCTGCCGTCTCAGTAGGAACTTATGTACTTAGTTTAGCTTCGGGGTTGGAGTTGCATCTTAATAATTGTTATTTTGTACTAACATTATCTAGAAATATAATATCCGTATCTGTGTTAGACACAGAAGGGTTTTCTTTTGTAATTAAAGACAAGTGTTGTACTTTTTCCCTTAATGGGATTGTATATAGTCAAGCTATTTCAATCAATGGTATTTATATTCTAGATACTTGCAACGATGTTTATCATTTAGATAGTAAAAGACTCAAAACAGGTGATCCTGATCTATCTTATTTATGGCATTGTCGATTAGGACATATCAACGAGAAGCGCATTAAAAGACTAGTGCCGACTGGTGTAATTAAACCTTTTGATTTCGAATCATTTGGTACATACGAATCTTGTCTTCTTGGCAAGATGACTCGTTCACCTTTTCTAGGAAAAGGATCTCGAGCTAGTCAGTTATTGGGTTTAATACACACCGATGTGTGTGGTTCAATGACAGTCACTGCTAGAGGTAATTATGACTATTTCATTACTTTTACCGATGACATGAGTAGATATGGGTATATCTACTTATGAGGTATAAAATTGAAGCTTTTGATAAGTTCAAAGAGTTTCAGAATAAAGTAGAAAACCAATTAAATAAGAAGATTAAAGCATTACGATCAGATCGTGGTGGGGAATATTTAAGCAATGACTTTAAAGATCACCTTATAAACTGCGGTATTGTATCTCAGTTAACTCCTCCTGGCACACCACAATTAAATGGTGTGGCTGAAAGGAGGAATCGAACTTTATTAGATATGGTTCGATCGATGATGAGTCAAACAGAGTTACCTAAGTCATTCCGGGGTTTTGCCATTTTATCTGCTGTACAATCACTTAATAAAAGTCCCACTAAAGCAACTGACAAAAGTCCATATGAGATATGGAAAGGGAAAGTCCCGAATCTGCGATACATGAAAGTATGGGGTTGTGATGCTTATGTAAAGAGCAAGTCTGACGATAAGCTTGCACCGCGTTCTGAAAAGTGTATTTTTGTAGGCTACCCTAAGGAAACTTGTGGATATTACTTCTACAATAGTAACGAGAACAAAGTGTTTATGGCTCGTGAAGCTGTCTTTCTAGAAAAATAGTTTATTTCTAGAAGACAGAGTGGGAGAAAATTTGAACTTGACGAAGTTCGAGAGCCACAAACTGATATGACAATACAGGAAGATGTTCCTTCTACGTCTGAATCGGTTATTGTTCCTTCTGAACCTAGGAGGTCAGAAAGGGTTAGTCGCCAGCCTGATAGATACCTTGGTATTATCGAGGAAGATGGTGACTATGAGGTTTTACTTTTAGAAAGTGATGAACCCAAGACCTATAAAGCAGCAATTATGAGTTCTGACTCTAAGCTATGGCTCGAGGCCATGCAATCCGAAATGGATTCCATGTACGATAATCGGTATGGGACTGGTTGACTTACCTAAAGATGTTCGACCTCTTGGTGTAAGTGGATATTCAAGATTAAAATCGGCATGGATGGACATAAAGATGTCTACAAAGCTAGATTGGTTGCAAAAGGTTTCACTCAGGTTCATGGTTTACACTATGATGAAACTTTTGCACCAGTTGCTATGCTTAGATCTGTTCGGATAATGTTAGCGATTGCTGCATTTCATGATTATGAGATATGGCAAATGGATGTCAAAACCGCTTTCCTGAACGGGTTTCTGGAAGAGGAAGTGTTCATGACACAACCTGAGGATTTTGTGGATCCTAAGAATCCTAACAAAGTATGCAAACTTAAGAGATCCATTTATGGTCTTAAGCAAGCGTCAAGGAGTTGGAATCATCGTTTTGAGCATGTTATTAAACAGAATGGTTTTTCTCGAAGTGTTGAGGAACCATGTTTATACATGAAGTTTAGTGGGAGTAAAGTTTTTTTCTTACTTCTTTATGTGGACGACATATTACTCATTGGGAATGATGTTGATATGCTCGCTTCTGTTAAGAAGTGGTTGGGAAATCACTTCCACATGAAAGATTTGGGAGAAGCTCAGCGCATCTTGGGTATCCGAATCTATAGGGATAGATCCAAAAGGATATTAGCATTGAGTCAAGAAGCCTATATCGATAAGATTCTTGACCGATTCAATATGAGAAACTCCAAGAGAGGTTTTCTACCTATGGGCAGTGGGATCACTTTGAGTAAGTCACAGTGTCCTACTGAGCCTAAGGATATTGAACGCATGAAATCGATTCCCTATGCTTCCGCTGTTGGATCGATCATGTATGCTATGATGTGTTCTCGTCCGGACGTCTCGTATGCTTTGAGTATGACGAGTCGTTTTCGAAAACTCGGTGAGAGTCACTGGATAGCCTTCAAGAATATTCAAGTACTTGAGAAGGACTAAAGATTCATTCTTAGTGTTTGGAGGAGAATCGGAATTACGTATAAGAGGTTATACGGATGCGGTTTCAAACCGATAGGGATGATTTGAAATCCCAGTCTGGTTTTGTCTTTTTGTTGAACGGAGGGGCGGTTTCTTGGAGAAGTTTCAAAGAATCTGTGATCGCGATTCTACAACGGAAGTTTGAGTACATTGCAGCCTACGAAGGTGCAAAAGAAGTCGTTTGGATTAGGCAATTTTTAGAGGGACTGAAAGTAGTTCCGACCGCCGAGGATCCTATCACTTTGTCTTGTGATAACAGTGGGGCTATTTTTCAAGCAAAAGAGCCCAAGTCTAGTAAAAAGTCTAGACATGTACTTAGGAAATTTCATGTAATTAGAGATTAAATTGAAAGGAAAGAAATTACAGTTTGTAAGGTTGGGACAGCTGACAACATCGCTGATCCTTTAACCAAGCCATTGTCTCAAGCTAAACATGATAGTCATTTAGTTTCGATGGGGTTGAGACGAGTGCCAGAACTGTTGTAAATTATATGATATGTAATAATCAAAATATTGTATTTATTATTTCATATATGATAAGTTGCATTTATCGTTATATTCAGTTTTATGTCTGAATTTATATACTTTGTTTTCTCCAAATAGATTGTAAAGACAACGTCGAACCCTATTAAGTGAACTGGATTAACATTGTATTTTGTCCCTAGTTACCTAATGAGGTGACGTCTCGGAGTGACTAGATTGTAAGGCGATAGATGACAGGTTCGACTGTCATATGGTCATAGTGATGACTGGTCGATTACATAGGCATATTGTGAGACAATTTGTCGGACAGTGACCGTTTATAGAGTCCTTTTGTTGCTAGGTCGTGGCGAGGACTTCTATTTATTCCTTCGAGTCAATTCTTTAGACTGGTGACTGTTTGTCTGAGTTCGTACGGTTTTCCGGTGGCTTTGGTTTTTGTTCTAGGTCGCACCGTAAAAGGAGGCCGATGAGCATTTACTGGGTCATTGTGATCTGTATCGAATGAAGAAAATAGGTCAACAGGATTGTCCTTTTAAGTCATATTTTATCTCAAGGCCACTCGAGGAGAGATGACTGTGAATGCGTGGCCACGCTTGGATGAGATCTATAGTAGATTATCCTGTCAGACAGTCATTCTTCTGATCGAGAAAACCACTTTATGATATGATCACGTGCAAGAACGACCTGAAAGACATCTTGCATTGAGTGGGAGATATTATTGGACAAGAGAATTGGTAACGCACACTTGTGTCAGACAAGTGGGAGATTGTTGGAGTAGTGTCCTCCACAATGAGTGCGTTTACATAATAAATCTCGTAAAAGGAATATCATGGATTTATTTATTTATTCGTCAGCTGGTCATCGTTAATCGGTAATGATTGGCTGACTAGAGTTTGACATTACTGTCGTGTGACGGCGGTGATCAGCTGATCCCTTTAGGTCACACCTATAGGATGACGCCCAAATAGAATATTAATTGTTTGTATGAGATACGAGATAATTAATTCCTTGTATTATTTGACTCTTAGTTAGTCACATAAATGTATTATTTGATGACGGGTTACGAACTCAGGACAAAGAGATTTATTATTTAATTATGAGATGTTTAAATAATAAATGATTAGAATTTATTAATTAATTGTTAATTAATTAATTTTATACGATATGCGTATATGTTTTGAGGAAGAATCAATTAGCATTTATATTTTACAAGAGGTTGTAAAATTAGCTAAATGGGTTAATATTGACACATTGTATGTTGATAAAATAGTCTTATAATTACTTAATGGTTAAGTAGTTATTGGTAGTTAATTTGTATTATTTAAGTGTTAAATAATTAAATTAATATTTAATTATGTAAGATAATTAAATATAAGATTTATAAGCATTTGTGGGGCAAATGACAAAAACCGAAATGGACCAAATACAGTCCAATTGTTCCGGTTTTTTAGAGGACTACATGTGTCCATGAAGTGGCAAATTCCACTTACTTTTGTTCCCCATAATAGGCTATAAATACCCAACTATTCACCTCATTTTATTAGTTGAAAAAATTTGAAGAAAATTTTGGTCTTTAAGCACCCTTTGGCTGGTTTCTCTTGATCACCTAGAGACCAAATTTTTTTCTTATTTTGTTCATCATTTTCATCTTAAAACACATATAAATACCAACTAATAATATTATCATAGTAATAATATTTATTAGTACATCAAATACATTACAAACAAGGATTACTACTAATTTTACCTAGTTAGTAATATAGTAGTTTTTGGATTGATTCTTGGGTGTATCCTTAGGAGACCATCTTTTTGGTGGTTAGGTGTTTTTGGAGGATTATCTAAAGTTGAATAGCTCAAGAACTATAAAGGTAGGAGACCTTTGTAGTGCCCATTTTTGCCTTATATCAATGTAAGGAACTTTTGTCTTAAGATGGTTTAAAACCATTTTTTATACATTTTGTTTGCATGCATGTAGATTTAGACCACAATATATTAATTTGTAACTTTAATATCATAAGATGAGTATTAATTTGGTCTAAATTACTAACAGGATGGGCTTGTTTTGAAAGTAGCGGACTCATGATGCCGCCGTGGAAATAGTGAATTTGAATTTTCATTATTACTATTTTTGACAAGGGCGGGTTTCGCGAGGAAGCCCCCTGTTGACATTTGAAGGAATAGTGAATTTGGAATATTCACTATTCATTGCTTTTGAAGTGACGGTTTATGTGCCGCCGTCTGTCTGAATTTTGAAGAAAATAGCAAATTTTGAATTTTGCTATCACGTTTGGAGTGACGGTTTATGTGGCGCCGTTGACATCTGAAGGAAATAGTGAATTTGGAATCTTCACTATTATTTTTGAAGTGACGGTTTATGTGCCACTATTGACGTGTGTGGGAAATAGTGAATTTGCAATCTTCACTATTATGTTTGAAGTGACGGTTTATGTGCCGCCGTTTGACATGTGTGGAAAATAGTGAATTTGGAATCTTCACGATTATGTTTGAAGTCACGGTTTATGTGCCGCCGTTGATATGTGTGGGAAATAGCTGAATTTAATTTCCAACTATTATTTTTGAAAATGACGGTTTTAATTATCGCCGTTTGAAATTTGGAGAAATAGCGAATTTGAATTTTCACTATTATTTTGAAATTGACGATTTTGATTGTCGTCGTTTGAATTTTGAGGAAATAGTGAATTTATATTTTCCGGTCCTTAAGGTCGTCGATGAAAAATTGAAGTTTTTTATGTGGAAATTGGGCCAAAGCCCAAAATTCACTGAATAGGGAAAGGGGAGGCTTGGTTTAGGCGCGAGCCAGCTGGCTAACCAAAGGGGCTTCCCTATTTTTCTGTAAAAGAAGCAAGGTTTGGCTGCATATCATCCTCACTCATCTTCAACCTTTCGACACAAGAAAACACAAAAAAACGCCATTGTTGGTCCTTTAGCTTGCTTTCATTTGCGCCGATATCATCAATGTCATCTCAAGGTATGTGTTTCCTCTTGAATCCTTTTAAGTTTGTTGATCATTTGATAGATTAAATTAGGGTAAAAAAAATTTACCCTAGAAAATTGATTTCGGCGTTTTTGATTGAGCCCATTTCGAGTAAAATTGATGATTGCATTAGGTTAGAAACCTGTTTAGGAGTGTAGGGGTGCTTTTAGTTTGCATTTTGGTCCCCGTTCCCGCTCCCTATGCTCGAAAAACGTGAGTGAGGTGAGAAACTGTCTCATCTCACAATGCCAAGTTTGTTTGCTTGGATAGTGGGTCCCACTAGGTTGCATTGTAGTCGGGAAAGACCGTGTTTGCCATTGTGGACCTTTGTTAGGTATTGTGGGCAAAATTGGAATTTTTGCCTTTTGTGACGGTCTTATGTCTAACAAAATAAGTGCTTGTTTGGGCTTGACTTGAGTCAGTTTGCCTTGAAATGGACCTTATTGGTAGTTTAGGCCACCTTGAGGGGTGATAAAATCACGTTTGCCTCTTTGCGGCCGTTTTTGAATTTTCGACCGGTTTGTGCTCAAATTGGCGTATAAATTGCCTTTTTGAGTCGTAGAAAAATTCCTCATTGCATTGGGAATGTATTTTGGGTTGTTGGCGGACCTCGTGTGGGTCTTGGGTGCCATTTTTGTTTGTTATTTTGACTCGTCTTTTGCTTGAAAAGAAGGCCGAGTCGTTTTTGTGCGTTTTTTTTAATTGTTTTTTGTTTTGTTTGGTTGGATTTGGGCGGGGTTGCCCTCGCTTTGCTTTGCAGGTTGTTTGTTTGTTCTGGGTTTGTCCGATTTACGCCGTCATAATGCCGAAATTTCGGCTGACGTTTTTTGTTTATTCTTTTGATCGCAGGGTACCATTTGAGACCTACGGGGTCCATCGTGGAGGCCTTGGAGGAGGAAGATGATCCTGGAGGGGCTGCAGTGACCGGGAAGGCTGCCGGAGCCGAGGCGGTGGTGGAGGACATTTCCGTAGAGGAGCAGAGGCGGCTGACGTGGCCGACTTGTCCTTTTCGTTGTGGCTCATAGACATGATGGCTGATGATTGGGGGTCAGCACCGGGGTGGTGCGTCGTCTCATGGTCCTTGGCCTCCTTATCATCCGAAGTCTTCCAGACACTGTCTTCATTTTTGTCGTGGAGCAGGAGCGAGGTATTACCGTCATGGTAACCACCTCTGCTTCCGTTGTTGCTCCTCTGTCTCTTATGTTGCTCCCTTTCTTTTCTGTTTGAGAGGATAGAGAGTGCTTAGTTCGGTAGGTGGCGGATAGACCCCAGTTCGTTGTCTTAGGCCGTGTACGTATGATAGATGGTTGTTTTAGGCCGATGTCCGTATGATAGATGATCAGATCTTTTGGATCCTGTTTGTACGGTCAGTTGTCTGTATCAAACATGTGTCGATGTATTTTGCGTGAGGCGGTTTGTATGTATGTGTTTTTGGATTGTAGCTCATTTTGTGATTTTTGGCTTTTTTGTGTTGTGTTTCGGAGGAGCGCTGTCGGCTGTCGATTCTCCTTTTGCTTTGCACCAGTTCCTGCATCGTTAGCGTAGAAAACAGGCAACAGATGGCACATATACATAAATGCAAACACGTAAAAGCATTTGATTGAAAAACAAAAATTAACCAAGATGACTTGAAGTTAAAATTTGAAATTTGAAAATTCCGCGACAAGTCGTCACTTTAGATAAAAGGAATTAATTTGAAAATTGAGCAATTAACTCGTGTCGTGAATTAAATTGCATCGAAATTGTTGAAATTGATTTGTGACTCGAAAAGTTCAAACTCAAACCGTTAGGGATAAATTTTTAGAAAATATTTTTACGAGCATATTTGATTTCTGAGGTCAAGACTCGAATTTGTGAGCGCTTGAATTTTGAGGAAAATTGATGTCGTGTTATCAATTCTCGATTTTTATTTTGATGGAAAATTGTGAAAAGCGAAAAAAATTTCGGAATTTTGATTGACATGAAAACGATCCGTCGCGGATTGGGCCGACTAGCCCTTCCCCTTTTAAAAAAAGAAAGAAAATCCGTATGTTTAAAGCTGCGTCATGGAAACCGTGTCGGATTTCATAAAACGCGAAAATAAGGAAATGTGAGTGCGAGGAAACACAAAATGTCCTGGATCATCCCAAAGAGGCACGAGCGTCCTGGCGGGAGGTTTGAGGTGTCAGGAGAAAACACAACTTGAAAGAGACAAGTCAAAAGCGGGAATCCTGGGGAAGGCCTAAAGAGGCGCGAGCAGCCTGGCGATGGAAGCCAGCTCTCCCCTTTTTCTGAAAAACGCGCTGATCATTTTGTATAAATAGTGATGTTTGCGCTTCATTGTTTCATCATCTGAAACACAAAAACATCTCTACAAAACCTCTTCTTGTTCTTCTTCCACAAAATATTTCATGGATGCTTTTAAGAATGGGTTGCGACAATGATGCAGGGATTTCTCGCCTCCCGAAAAGTATCAACTCGTTTGCATGGGAGTTGGTCAATTGTTGGTGCTCCGTCAAGTCAGGGTGCAACCCTCATTTCTCGAAGCATGTTCTCGGTTTTGGGATTCGAAACACCATGTTTTCGTTTTCCCGAAAGGTGAAATTTGTTCACTAGCCGAAGAAGTTGGAGCCATTAGTGGGTGGTCGGGTTGTGTTCCGGTGCTTCCTCCGAATCGGTTATGCTATAAGGAGAAATTCCGTTCAATGTTGGGTTTGTCGACAAGTCAAATCAACTTCCTTCTCGCTCCTCATGGTGTGGATATGTTGGCTCTTATCAACATCTTTTCCAACCGATTAGATGTCAATGTTTCGGAGGTGGCTAGGAGAAGGGCTCTTGCCTTTTGCCTTATCAATGTGTACCTCTTTGTTGATGTTTTGAAGAAGGAGGGGCCGAAATGTTATGGTAGCATGACCCTTATTCATGTGGTTGAGCAAATGGAGCATGGTATAGATCCATCATTGTTGGTGCTTGGAGAGATCATCCAAGCTTTGGACAAGGAAGGCTCTTGTGGAGAAGCTCCTTCATTTGGGTCCCCAAGGATCCTCCAAGTGTGGCTATTGGAGAGGCTAAGATATGTAGAGCCTCCGGTTGATTCTTCTTCTTATTCCTTCCGTCACCTTACCATGAGGAAGAAGTTGTACTCGGATAGTTTTGCTTCTACCGAGGCTTATTGGGCCGCAAGATTTGCGGAGGAGGGTGGTCCTCACATCCGTTGGGTGGTGCCATGGTGGCACTTGAGGTCCTTCACGGGGTTACCCGCTTCGGATGCTAGTCCTCGTTCTTTGATGGTGGTGGGTTTGAAGGTTGCTTCCTTCATTTATCCCGAAAGGCTCATGAGGCAAATGAGGCGTCAACAAAAGGTGCCCGCTCAAGATACCCTGGTCCAAGAGAATGTTTTTCAGAACTCCGAGCTTGTGGAGGTCTTCGAAAGATGGTGGGCCACTCGGCCGCTTTGGGAGGTACCAAACCCCGTTGCCACGTCATGGGTGACTCCCGCTTATGTCAAGTGGTCACGAGCTCCGTCCTTGGAAGAGAGGTCAAAATTCCGTAAGGACGAGGTTGTCGACCTGAAGTATCGAGAGGTTGGAAAGGCCAACCGTGCCTTCTTCGAGGAGTACGTTGATGGGGTTAGCCCCGATGTTATGAGGCCACCAAAGAGGAGAAGCTCGGGTCCCAAGAATATGGTGGGCCGTGCATGGGCTCGTTTCGGGTCGAACATGGGGTCTTGTTCTAGACCGGAGGCTGTTGTCGTTGTAGATCCGTTGAGGATCCGTTCCGAGGAGGAAATCCATGCTAGGCGGGCCAACAAGAAGAACAAGGGGAAGATGTACCCCGAGGGAAAAGGCAAGGGTAGAATGGAAGAATGAAGACCTCCATTACCCACTTTATTATATGTTGTATTATTGTTGTGAGTTTTTATTATGTTGTACTAGCTAGTTATTGTGTGTTTTGTGCTAGTTTTATGATGTGAGGTGTTTTAGTCGACACCTTAGCTTTGACAAGTTGTAGACTCATCGAGCTTTATTTGTTGTTGAAATTGTAATCCCTCCCATTATTAATTAAATAAGGGGATTGCACGTGTCGAAAATTGTGAACGCTTGTTTCTTCCATCCATTTTGTAAAGGCAATTCAGCATGAATCGTCCTAAACATTTGCACTCGGGAAAGTGGGATTTTCGTAGGAAGGGAGAAAGGCTTATTGTTGTATTTTGTGGGAAAGGGAATGGTTTTCCCTTTCTTTATTTTTTAATGGGGGGTGATGTTTTTTGTATGTGGGTTTTTGTTTTTTTTTTTATTATGGGGATGGTTGTATCCTTCTTGTGTAAGAAAGGACTGCCTACGTATTCACCTGAAGAGGTGAAATCAAACCATGATCGTAGTTCGAAATGTTTTGTAAATTTTGATTGGGTTTTGTGGTTGTATCCCTCATGTATATGAGGGACTGCCTACGTATCCACCTGAAGAGGTGAAATCAAACCATGCTCGTAGTTCAGGGTTTTTTTTTTTAATGCAAATGGATGTTGGCTTTGACAGATCAAAGAACCTTTGAAACGGGCAAGGTACCGCAACTTAGACTCGATAAAACATGCAATATCAAATCAGAATGCGTTGAGGAACTTGACTTGAAAAGGGTTGAGGTGGTTGCTAGTTATAAAACTAGGCTTGGATCGTTGGTTGCTATGGTTCAAGGGTAGTATTTCTTGATTTGGTCTAGGTTGGTCGGGTTTGTAAAATCCTCCCCATCTAGGTCACTCAGTCTCACTGCGCCCCCCGAAAGTATTTTCTTGACCAGGTATGGCCCGGCCCGGTTGGGTTTGAATTTTCCCCTCAGATCGACGGGTAGCGGCGCTCGGACCGACTTGAGGACCAAGTCGCCTTCTTGGATGTTTCTGGGTTTGACCTTCTTGTTTAATGCCCGTTGTATACGTCGTTGGTATAGCTGGACGTTGTGCAAGGCGTTGAGTCGCCGTTCGTCTAGAAGAGTGAGTTGTTTGTACCTTCGGCGGGTCCATTCCGCCTCAGGGACTTGACTCTCCAGTAGGATGCGTAGAGAAGGGACCTCTAACTCTACCGGTTGAACGGCCTCCATGCCGTATGCTAGGTAAAAGGGTGTGGCGCCTGACGGTGTTCGAATGGAGGTTCGGTATCCCCAGAGTGCGAATAGGAGTTTGCTCGGCCAATCGCGGTAGTTGTCTTGCATTTTCTTGATAATGGTGACAAGAATTTTGTTAGCTGACTCCACTGCTCCGTTGGTTTGGGAACGGTAGGGGGAAGATCGATGTCGTTTCATCTTGTATTTGTCCGGCAAGGCCTGAGTTTCCGCCCGGAAGTGAGAGCCTTGATCGCTGATGATTTCATGGGGTACTCTATATCGGCAGATGATGTTGTTTTGGATAAACTTGGCCACTTGTTTGACGGTCAAGACTGCATACGACTGCGCTTCCACCCATCTGGTGAAGTAGTCGATGGCAACGAGGACGAAACAATGCCCCTTGGTGCCTACCGGGTTAACTTTCCTAATGATGTCGACGCCCCAGGTCGAGAAAGGCCAGGGTGATGTCATGGTGTAAAAAAGGGATGGTGGTATATGTTGTATGTTGCCGAAGATTTGGCAATTGTGGCAATGCTTGACGTATTTACGTCAATCAGCTTCCATGGTGGTCCAGTAGTAACCTTGCCGCATGATTTTTCGGGTAAGCATCATTGCGCTCATGTCAGAGCCACATTCTCCATCGTGGAACTCCCATGACTTTTTTGGCTTTGTGATGGTCAATGCAAAGGAGGAGAATTCCTTGAGGTGTTCTTTTGTAGAGTTGATTTTGGTTTATCACGAATTGTGATGCAAGTAAACGGATGGCTCTTTGTCCTCTTGGGTCAGAGTTGGGAGGGAATTCGGTTTTGGTTTTGTTGTTGAGGATGGCTTGGTACCAAGGTTCATCATGGCTTTCCTAGTCGTCAATGATGGCGCAAATGTGAGCTGGCTCACTCCTTCTCTCGACACATAGGGGCATCGATGTCATGTCGTCAGGTATGTTGACGAGCACGGCAAGTTTTGCCAGGGCATCATCAAATTGATTTTCCTCTCGTGGCAAGTGGAAATAGTCGATTTGGTCGAATCAGCCTCTTGATTGATCTTTGCTCGGTAGGGAGCTAAACTGTCACTTCGGATTTTCCATGACCCGGACACCTGATTGATGATGAGCGAGGAATCAGCATGAACCCTCAATCTCTTGATGCCAAGTGTGATGGCTGCTTGCAGGATGATAAGACATGCTTCATATTCGGTGGCATTGTTGGTGACGGCGAAGTCCAGTTTGACCGAGATCGGAAAATGTTCTCCCTCTGGCGATATTAGGAGGATTCCTACCCGAAAGCCTCTCATATTAGATGCACCATCGAAATATAGGTCCCATGCGTCGTAATCGGCATAAAGGATGTCTTCGTCAGAAAGTGACCATATGTCGGTCGTTGGATCCTCGTTGACAGGATTCTCTGCTAGGAAATCGGCAACTGCTCTTCCCTTATTAACCTTGAGCGGTACAAACTTGAGATCAAACTCGGATAGCGTGAGTGTCCACCTAGACAGCCTTTCGTTTAGTACGGGTTTTTCGAAGATGTATTTGACCGGGTCCATCTTGGAGTAGATGTGGACCGTGTAGCTGAGCATGTAATGCCGCAGCTTCTTTGTTGACCATACTAGGGCAAGGCATGTCTTTTCCAGTTGGGTGTACCTTGTCTCGTACTCAAAGAACATTTTGCTGATGTAGTAGATGGCTCGTTCTTCGCCGTCGACTATTTGTGCCAGCATAGCTCCCATGGCTGTGTTGGTAACAGTCAGGTATAGGGATAGAGGAATCCCCGGTTGAGGTGGCATGAAGGCAGGAGGTTTGGATAGGATTTCCTTTATCTTGTCGAAGGCCTTTTGACAATCGTCGTCCCAATCGGTGTGATCGGAGGCGCGAAGTTTCTTGAATATTGGTTCACAAATCATGGTGAGCTTAGCAATGAAGCGGCTGATGTATTGAACCTGACCGAGAAATACCCGAATCTCCTTCTCGTTCCTAGGCCGAGGCATTTGTTGAAGGGCTTTGATTTTGGTTGGATCAATCTCAATGCCCCTTTTGCTGACGACATGTCCCAAGAGTTTTCCGGAGGTGACCCCGAATGTACACTTCTGATGATTTAGTCTCATGTTATACTTCCGCAGACGAGCGAAGAATTTTCGAAAGGCATTGATGTGGCCGTCCCACTCTTTTGATTTGACAATCATGTCATCGACATACACCTCTACCTCCTTGTGCATCATATCATGTAGGAGAGTGGTAGCGGTTCTTTGATAAGTAGCCCCGGCGTTGATGAGACCGAAGGGCATGACCATGTAGCAATATGTACCCCACTGTGTAGTGAACGCAGTCGTCTTGTGCATGTCTTCCTCAGCCATTTTAATCTGGTTGTACCCAGCATACCCGTCCATGAATGTTAGAAGGACATATTCAGCGGTGTTGTCCACCAGAATGTCAACATGTGGCAAAGGGAAGTCGTCCTTTGGACTCGCCTTGTTAAAATCCCTGAAGTCGACGCAAACCCGAATTCTTCCGTCTTTCTTTGGTACGGGCACAATGTTGGCCACCCAATCAGAGTATTCAGACACTTTGATGAAACCAGCCTTGAACTGTTTATCCACTTCTTCCTTGATTTTTAAGGCCCATTCAGGACGCATCCGGCGTAGTTTCTGCGTCACAGGTTTAGCTCCAGGCTTAATGGGTATCCGGTGCTCTGCAATTTCTCTGTCAATCCCAGGCATGTCTCTGTAGGACCAGGCGAATATGTCCTTGTATTCGTGGAGGAGGTCAATGAACTGTTGTCTTTCCGAGGGATCGGGGTTGTCCCTAACCTAAGTTCTTGAGGTGTGTTATCGGTTCCTACGTTAATAGGTTCGGTCTCCTCAATGATGGGGGTTCTGGTTTCCCGTTTGTCAAGTTCTTTGGCCAGGTGAGGTGGGTAGTCACTCAAGTCAAATTCCTCATAGTCATTCAGAATTGCATTGCAGTTAAATTGAGACGAGTTGTAAGCAAACTTAGCGTTCATGAACTTGACACGAGCGAAAAGCTCGGAGAGGACATACATCTCGTGGTCAGTCAGAGGCGACGCAGCAGAGGAGGTGGCCCCTAGATCAGGCTCCATGTTGTCACCTTTCATGGGAGTGGGGGTGACCTTTGTAGACTCAGCCTCTGAATCAGCCCAACCTTGTGATAAAATAGTGGGAAGGGGACTTTAACTGGGACATCAGGAGCGTTAGGAGCTACGATAGACTCTGACTCCGAGTCAGACTCAAATTCAGATTCTTCTTTGCTTCCCTCTTTGAACATAGGGCGTTCTCCAGTTGTGATCTTGATAATGCGGCCTTGGCGATCTGTCCACTTGACGGTTTTCCTCCAGCCTTGTGTAGCTTTCTCCGGGTCAGTGTCGGAGATCAAGGCAGCTGGGTCGAATTGGTTGTCCTTTAGGGTGATGTTGATGATGTCCTCATAGTCGAGGTGCTTGATGTTATCCTCTCCAAAGAGGAGAGTGACAGCTTGTCCATCAAGGCATGACGACGGCTTAGACTCGGTTGATGCAGTTTCGGTGTTGGTGGGGATGAAGTAGCAGTCCTGGAAGACTTCCACACCCGGGTACCTGGCCTTGGCCACAGAGTCATAGATCGGCTCCAGAAAGCCATGGTAGAGCTCTGATTCTCCCTCGGGAATAAAGTATCCATTGAGGGTCAGATGATAGGGACGGAGGATAACTCCGTGCTTCTTGCGTTTTCGAACTAAGAGGTTCATCTCCTGGATATCTTCATCGGTAGGCTCATATCCCAGTCCGAAGGGAATGTTGGGGACCTTAGCCTGTTTCAAGGGAGGTAAGGTGCTCTTCACTGGATTGAGGGGCAAACCCGGGAAGTAACCCTGGCGCATCATGATGCGGTTGACTATGAGGTTGGCAAACGGGTCACAATCAAAGGGTGTTGATTCATCAATTATGGCATTCACAGCTTGGAATCCCCACATTTCATTATCATCTTCCTCAATGGTCTGGGAGGCTATTCCTTTTCCCATGACAGCTTTGATCGGGGAAGCAGGAATTGTGATTGTTTTCCCGTTGAAGGGGACCCTGATTTTCTGGTGGAGAGTCGAGGTAACCGCCTTGACGGCGTGAATCCAGGGACGTCCCAAGAGCATATTGAAGGAGATGTCGATGTCGACCACCTGAAAACTGGTTTGCCTTTCTAGTGGTCCGGTTGCGACAGTCAGAGTGATGAGCCCCGCGACCTTGCGACGAGTGTCGTCGTAGGCGCGTACTCCTTGGTTTGTCGGGACCAAATCAGTTTCCTTAATACCCAGCTTGTGAGCAGTCTTGAGAGGAATGACATTTACCACGGATCCGTCATCTACAAGGACCATGGGTACATTCTTCTTGAGACATTGTACGGTAATGTACAGGGCAAGGTTATGATTGGCTCCGAAGGGAGGGATATCTTCGTCAGAGAAGACGACTGGGTTGTTCAGGTCAGGGGCGTCCCTTGTCATATGTGCCACTATTTCTTCAGGGGAAGAGGTTGAGGGCACAGTTAGTTTTCCCAAGGCGTATAGCAAAGCCTGTCGATGTTCAAAGGATGTCGCGATCAGTTGCCAGATCGAGATATCGGCTTTTGCCTTCTGAAGCTGCCTGAGGATCGAATTCTCAAGAGCTCTCGGTTGAGTGTCTACTTCCGAGACAACTTGGTCGTTTGTTGTTGGAACGACCGTTGGATTGTTCGGGTTCTGATAGCGGCGTCCGGACCGGGTAAGGTGACCGATCTCTTTCGCCTGTTTCTATTTCTCTGGGACAAGGTAGACATCTTCAACGTCATCTCTCGAGATGCCGTTGATTTCAGAATCTCGAAGGCACCTTGGAGGGGTATTCCTTGGTGGGCAGTTTTTGTGGGGGATATTTTTGTGAGGGTAATTTTTGTGAGGGTAGTTTTTGTGGGTTTGATTATTGTGAGGGTGATTATTGTGAGGATGATTATTGTGAGGTGCATGCCAGAATGGTCGCAGGAGCAATCCGTCCTGGTGAGGGTAGTTTTGGGCGCTCGGGGGACTCTCCCTCGGGCGTGGGGGTGGAGGATTGAAGATAAGCCAGCGGTAGGCATCGTCAAGTCGAGTAATCCTCTCGGAGAGGCTGGCTATGGCTTCCTCAACATGTTGGAACATGGTGAGCATAGTGGCTGCACTAAATACAAATACCCCATCCGAGGGATCTTTCTCCAAGGTGTTCAACTCGTCATCAATTAGCAGGATGAGGTGTGAGCAGTCCAGAGTTGGCTCATCGTTGGAGATAGCGTGGATTCCCAGAGGATTCGTTTTGTTGTTTGGCTTAGTCGGCGGGGGTAAAGGCAATTCCCCTTTCTCAATCATGTCTTGGATGATGTGTTTGAGTTTGAAGTAGGTTTCTGTATCATGCCCTTTCCCTTGATGGTACTGACAATAGGCATTGGGGTTCCAGAAGCGGGATTTCTTAGCATCGGTCAGATCCGGGGTGGGTCCGATTGGTTGAAACTTTCCCTGGTCGATGAGCCTCTTCAGAGCACTTGCGTAAGTTGACCCTATATTAGTGAACACTCTCTAGGGGCGCTCAACTCTCTTAGCGATGGTTAAACAAGGTTGACCTCATCGATCTTGTTTGTTTGGCCGTAAGGGCGAGACCCGGTTGATGTGGATCCCTGGTAGCCTCTGCCAGTAGTCTTGGCCAAGACACCCTTTCGGAGGTCATCTTCAATGTGTGTCCTCAGAATTTGCAGATCCTGGAAGGTCTTAATATTTTGGTACCTCAGCAAGTTGGCATACACTGAGCGGAGATTGTTGACGGACTTTTCCACCAAAGTTGATTCACTCGGCTTGCTGACCAACTGAGTACTTACCCTCCTCCAACGGGTTAAGAACTCGGTGAATCCCTCCTTGTCGTTCTGGGTTAGGACCTCAAGGGTACGGGTATTGGCTTGGATTTCAACATTGTCAGCGTATTGCTTAGCAAATTCAACTGCGACCTCATCCCAGGTAGTAAGGTTTTTTGGGTCAAGGGAGTAGTACCACTGACGAGGGATCGGTTCCAAAGAGGACGGAAAGATCCGGGTGAAAAGTTCCTGTTTGACCCCTTTAATGGCCATGTAGTCTTTGAAGGCACGTATATGACTGAGCGGCTCCTCCACTCCTTTGAACTTAGGTACGTCAGTTAGGGTAAAGTTGTCAGGTAATTGATCCCCAACAGCTTCGAACCTTCGGTTGTTCTCAAGATGGATATTGTTACCCCGGGCTAGGAGTTGTTCTTCCAAGAGCTTTAGCCTTTTCTCAGTTTCAGTCAGAGGTGGAGTATTATGTTCTCCAGTTTCCTTGTTTTCCAGGGCGTCGATATGGGCCTCGACGCGATCCAGGGTGACCTTAAGAGCGGTGAGCAGGCTGGCTAGCTAATCAGTCTTGACATCTCTGTTGTTATCATTGTTGTTGTTGTTGACAGACGAAGTTGAAGACGGGGCCATGGCTCTGAGGAAGAAAAACGGCTCACATTACAACTCAATCCGACACGGTTCAAAGACTGAATGCAGACAACACAAGGATTAGACAAAGATTGGACTCAAAAAGACGAGGGTGATCGTGTGTAGTCCCTCGGTGCTGACTCCATTTATGACGTGACGGTGTTGACCGAACTTTTAACACGTGTCCAGCCTAACGGCGCGACGCCATTGGACGGGTCTCATGGTGAGACGACTCATAAGTAAAGACCCATAAGTACGTTTGCTTCGACTCGATAGACACGAGGCGGAATTGGAATGGTGGACCGAAGTTTTCGAAAATAGAAATTTTCAAAAGGGTTCATTTGTCACTTTGTGGGCGGCTTCCAAAGATAGAGATCTCTGTAAGTCGGTCAGTTGAAAGGGTTGTCTTAAGTTTACTTGCAAAAGACGGTTTTGAGTTTGAATCGGCTCGGAAAACAGTGTATTGTTTCCCAAGACGGTTTTGAAATTCAAAATTGTATGTTTTGAAAATCGAGTTTGAAATGTTTGTAAAGGTCTCGGGGATGGTGCATGGTCCTCGGGATTTCGAAAGTGTCTCGAGAAAAGGGTGTGTGCTTTTCTCGGGTTTTGAAAGAGCCATTGTCGGCGCGAGACGGGTTAAAATCCGTGTCTAGACGCGGCGAATATAACGTCATGAAAAGGTGGTTTGAAATGGTTGTAGAAAACCGAGTTTGAAAATCGTCATTACGATGGCCTAGGAAGGCATGTTGAAATGGTTGTGGAAAATCGTCATTACGACGGCCTAGGAAGGCATGTTATTTGAAATGCAACGGTCGGAGAAAGACCGAAGTTTGAAACGGCCATTATAACGGTGCAAAAGGTGTTTTTTTGAAAGTTTAAAAATGACACGGAAGGACTTATGATCAAGTAGCACATAAGCACTCACAGTTCATTATATTATGCATTATGCTGACACGGGTTTTGGCTTAGAAGGGTGGGTTACACACCAAGCAATCAAACCCCGATTTGCGAGAGGGATACCAATCCAAACAAAATGTGTAAGGAGGGTGCCCTAGCCTCGTGCTCGAAAGTGATGAAAGCTCTTTGACGAAACAGAAATGTGTTACGTCAATGGTATGCTTGACTCAATCGGGATTCGAAACGCGGGGATGAGAAAACTCACGCCGACGAGAAGAGCCAATTGGTCGATAAAGAGTTAGGTTGTGGGCCCGGACAAGGAACCCGACTGTGACCGTAATATCAATTAATGCATTCCAACCAAGACCTCGTTCGACTCTCGCCATCTAGGGATCAAAAAGACGTAAGTGTCCTAGTTATCCCCAGTGGAGTCGCCAATCTGTGGACATGGCCCACCTGCAGGCTCGGTTCGATCTGTGGGCGTGCAGCGGTCTTTTGAAAGCCACGCTCGGCGGCGTAAAAAATGCTTTCGACCGGATCGTTTTAGATCGGTCGGTTTCGTCTCGGTAAGGGTCTCGAAACGATTAGAGATGTTCGGAGTCGCCACCAAGCATTTGTGGGATGCTTGGAACCCGTTCGAAATCCACTTTATACCTCGGTCAAATCGAAGCACAAAGCAGCGTTTGACATAGGTACTAAAGATAAGAAAATCGTCCCACTTTAGCATCCTATCTCTAAAATGACTCTCGTACGCCCTGGATAAGGTCGTCCACTATCCAAAGTTTCTGAGTAAAAGGTGAAGGTACGTATTGGGAAGTCCTTTAATCAGACACCCAATCCCACCCGCGGTAGCGGACTCTACTGATCGATCTTGGTTGGTTGAATGCAGAAGTTGATAAAATGGTTTAAATACATGAATGCGCATCCAATAATTTAAACCTAACTTGTGAGAGCTTTCTAAGTCGGTTGATTTAATCCAAGTATCAAGTATAAGATGTCGAGTTGGATTTATGGTTGATTTGCATGCAAGACGGAAACTAAACATCCAATTACCGTATTAGGTTTATGGTACATAACGTGATCCATTTGTCTTAGTAAAGCATTTTGCAAATATGATTTTGAATGAGCAAATAGTCATCTGATCCGTCCTATATCCGGGCTAACCGGAGTCAGGATCGTCCTGGACTAATCTTTGGAAGGGGAACCACTCGCACGGCAGGCATATGAGGCGCGAGAGCTTTGTTTGTCGATGCAAGGGGGTCTCCCCTGGTTTTGAAAATGAGAATTGAAAGGCCTGTTTTAGGCGTGTGTCAACCTACGAAGATATGCCGTATCCTGACCTTTTGAAAAACGTTTATAAAACGCATTGAAAAGTGGGTATTTGACCCGATTTGTTGATTTGAAGAACGAGACTCGAATAATCATCATTATTTTGATAATATTCGGTGTCGGGTTCGAATTTGACAAACTTGACATGAATAGTTTTGAAAATGATTAAGAACTAATTGTTTTAAGTTCATTTGAATATAATTAGTCGATACTCGTCATCGTACCCGGGTTAAATGACAAGGTTGTCATATACCTATAAAGAATAAACTAACTAAACTAACTATATAGCTAGGAAAGTCAGGTCGATCTCCTCAGGGAGGCAAGACATTTGTAGAAGTCCGTCAATTTGGTCACAAATGGGGGGTTGTTTAAATTGGTTTTCTAAACTAAAAGGTTTAAAGAAAAGAGAAGCAGAGACAAGAGCAGTAAAGGCAGGAAAATAGAATTAAACTATCAAATAGAGAAGGGTCATGTTAGGATTTCGGTTCACTACGGTAGTACAATGACTCAACTGTAAACAACTTAGACAAATTAATGCGAGACGGATATGGAAAGGTCCTTCCGGTCCACTTTCTACCCTAAACTTCCACTAACTTAACTTCCGTCCTCGTCAGGGTAGTCTACTGTTCATAGCAGGCCTATTTAGTCCAATCTTCCGATCCAGGATTAAATTTAGCCAGATTAAAGGGTGACTCAGAAGCGTGCACTCAACTAAGTCGGTAAAATACAGTTAAATTGCTATGGTGACAGAATCTCACAATTAATTCATCTAAACTATTCACTACATCGTCACATTTATACCGTATATCCCCTAATCCCAACATGAATTAGATTTAGCTACTCATGTCGCTATTAATATTATCAAAACTAACAACAAATAATGAACTAACAATAGACATAATGAAATAATAAATAAAGTGCATAAGAGAGAATTAGGGCAGAAAGTAAATAAAGCAGAACAAGGAATTAAAGCAAATAAAATAAAGATTATTATTAAGAAAGGAGAAAGAGATTACAATCGTAAGAATCCTGCGTAAAGAACGACAAAATCCGAGCGAAATAATCCCGAAGACAAAGTTACAGAGAAAAGGGAAAAGCAACGTACTGTGTTTACTGTGAAAGCTAAAATGATAGATCCTAAGATAAAAGATTCCTAATGACCTAGTTAACACAAGTTTAAATAGAAAATAAACTAAGTCCAACAACTAAAACACGTTCACGGGCTAATTAAAGCCCACGAAAGCCTAAACCACTCGATCGAGTAGAATAAATCCACTCGATCGAGCAAAACTCCAGAAAATCTACTCGATCGAGTAGAATAATTACTCGATCGAGTAACCTCTCTTTTCAGCACTTTTTGATCGAGAAAACAACTACTCGATCGATCAACCCAGGCTATAAAAACCATTCGATCGAGTAATAAAACCACTCGATCGAGTCTTCTTCCTTCAAATCAGCCCAATCTCGTACCCGACTGCTTCGTAAACCGTGCCTTTACGCATTACAATGTAGTATCTCACTCTGAAAAATCCCGTCTCCTCAAAATGCATGCAAAAAGGACGAAAAATGGTACGATTCCACTACTTTCGCGTTCATTTCTACAAAACGGACAAAACGAACCAAAGTAGCCAATTTGGGGCATAATACTATATAAACAGTACAAAAATGCATGGAAATACGGGCTAAAATAGGCTAAAAAGACTATACAATATGCACGTATCAAATCTCCCCAAACCGAACCTTTACTCGTCCTCGAGTAAACTAAAATACAACTAATGGAACGGAAATAAAAACTCAGAGCTAGCTTAACTTGTATACTTGAACCAATTTAATGCAACAAAAACTAACAATTATAGCTAAGCAGTCAATACGCAAACGAGTTATAAGCTGTTCAGAAATATAGCCAACCTATCGACCTTGCAAGACCAACAAAATCGGAATGTCTCGTGGTCACTCTTCTCTCATGAAGCAAAGGGTGAATGTTAAATGTAAAAGAGAGAAGGAAAGACAGTCACTCAGCTAACTGCGACC
Source organism: Silene latifolia (assembly GCF_048544455.1). Taxonomy (NCBI): domain Eukaryota; kingdom Viridiplantae; phylum Streptophyta; class Magnoliopsida; order Caryophyllales; family Caryophyllaceae; genus Silene; species Silene latifolia. Next base: position 191,543,806 of record NC_133534.1, read on the forward strand.
TACATAGCATGCATGCAACAAAAATGAAAGACAATTCAAATACTAATGCACACACTCCAACCAATAATGTCCATCACAGCCGAGGGCTTACAAATAACATGGGAATAGTGAGGTTCAGGTGAGAAAAGGCAAAACAAGTTATGGTAATATGGAGGTAAAAGCATCAAGCTAGTTCTTAACAGGACCATAATAAACCATCCTAATCTCAACTGACTGAAAAATAGAGTACAAGTGCCCTTCATTTGGCACACAGCTCACTAAACTCATACACAATCTCCTCAAAAATATGGAATAAGAATGGAGGAGTTAGACGGTCATAAACTTTCCTTTTTAACACCGTCTAAATGAATCAAATGATGTAAATAAAACTTTTTCAAACTTTTTTTTTCTTCTTCTTTTTTGTCACTGCACAACGTGATTCACAACTCTTTTTTTTTCATTTTTTTTCTTTCTTCTCTTCACGTTTTCTTCTCTTTTTTTTTCTTTTTCAATTTTTTTTTCTTTTTCTCCTTCCTTCTTTTTACACCAACTCCATACAAAAAGATACGGGCCAAACTGCAGACGGAAAATCATACCACAAAAGACATACTAAACTAGCTTGACTAGGCAGGCTCAATTTGGGATGTAGCTAATGGGACAAAAAGGCAAGTTTTGGCTTAAGTGGAGCTAAATGGGTGAAAAATATAAGAAAAAGGGGAAAATTTTCAAGCACCTCCCTGCATGTGACACCAACCACAAACCCGAATGTGTGCATTTGACAAAAAATTGAATGACCTAAAAGTGCAAAAACGATGAACATGCTATGCAAGGAGTACTACTCTCAATTCCTAATGAACTGGTCATGAATGTCACCAGTTATGGGCTCTAAAACTCAGAATTTATGGAGTAGTTTGCCAATTTATCAGGTCAAGTCTAAATAGTCAGCTATATTTGAACAGAGACTCGTAGACTATGCGTATGACAAAGCTAATAACTATCAACAGAAGTGCAAGGCTCAAGTAAAAATGACAAGTTATAGTGCAGTTTCATCACGGAAATCTACCGTTCCGACTCAACCTATATGCAGAAAAAAACGTGAAAATTTTTGGATTTGAAATTTTCTAATTTTTTTGGTTTTTTGATTTTTTTAATGAAATAAATAAACAATGCAAGCTGAAATAAATAAACGTAAATGCAAAACAAATGCAAATGCAGGCTCAAAAGGATGCGATACCCTCCCCAAACCAAAATGGACAACGCCCTCGTTATCCTCCAGCATACACCAGTAGATATATATAGGGGAACGGGAATATACAACCAATAAAGAATGAAAAATAAAATAAAAGGGGACAAAAATAAAAGAGTGAGATGTACATACAAAACACGAACTTCGCCAAACCAGCCAGAAAACTGGGGAAGTGAGTAGACCAGTAGCTACTCATCAGCCTCCTCGTCTCTGTCACGCACGTCCTCCACCCTCACTGTGTAGTCCGGGTCCACCTCCTGCTCTCTCCTCCTCCTCTGCTCAGCTTGAGCTCTCTTCGCTGCCACCTCCGGATCCTCGTCGTCCTCCTCCTCCTCAGCAGGCTTCGGGTACCCCTCAACTGGGTACCGGTAAAAGGAAGGGTGTGACCAACCCTTTGGGATCGGACGGTGTCGACTCAAGTGGTACTCGTATAGAGGGAACAAAGTCAAAGCTAAGTCCCGCTCCATACGAGCCTGTCTCTCTGCAATCTCAACTAAAAAACCGTCACGGCGCCCTTGGTCCATGACCGAGGACGTCTCAGAGGGTGGTGGAGGTACAAAATTAGCCGGTAGGACCGGCTGTGCCTGTGTCTGGTCGGTGGGTGCAGAAGTAGAAGTAGGAGTATGAGTCGGGATGGGAGTAGCCGTGGAAGGCTGGACACTCCGAGAAGGTGTGGACCCCTCTCCATTATCAAGTCTACGCCGCTTCTTGGCGGCGGGTAAAGTGGGAGGTGATCGAAGCTGGAGGTGGTAATCAGGCAGTGGTGGAAGTCGGTCCCCCCTAGCGACAGTAGGCAAAGGGGCTAGACGGGGGAGAGTGTCACAAGGTAGGTCCACAGACAGGGAACCGTCTATCTTTCATGTCTGGTAGTCTGTTGTCAGCCAATGCTGAGAATGCATGGCATCTAGACTCAGAGACCTCTCTCCCTCGAGGTACTATAAGTCGCGAGGCCAGACAGGGAAAAGGGAGCGGGCAAGAATGGTGGCTATGCCACCGAATGCAATAGATCCCGTGACCTTCGCCCCTTGGGCCTGGAAGTACTGGGCAGTCAGATAGGCAATGTTGAGGGTAAAAGGACCCTCGCAGTCAATGTTCAGGTAACCGCCTAAGATGGAGAGCTCGTTGTTGTTGATGTTGTTTGGCTCCTTTCGGCCAAAAATGGTGCTCCCCATCAATCTAAGAAAGTAACGGGCAGGGGGAAGGTGGACCTATGCGAGCTTTCGCTCGGGAAAGGTGGTATGGGCCAAGGTCCGCCAAAGCTGACAAATGACCCTCCTAGGGGCGGTAGCGTCGCCCGTAGAGAAAAGTTCAAGTCTGCTACCAAACTCCTCCAAAGTCATCGAAAAATTCCGATTGAACAACCTGAAAGACACGGAAGAACTCGTGGGGGCAGCGTCGTGTGCCCCGGAGGAGAAGGTGAAGGAGCTGAGGAACTCAAGACTCAGCTCCAGAAAGGTACGGCCACTCATAGTAATGAGTCCGGCCATCCTCGTGCCCCGTAAAAGCTCACAAACTGACTCGTAGATGCCGAGTCTCTCAAGTGCAGGTTTATCTAAAAACCGGGAAGGTACAAACTCAAAGCCAAGGAGGTTATAAAACCTCTTACGATGTACACCATTAACGAAAATTACCTGCGGGTAGTCTGGGTGAGAGTCGAGGGAGTTGTCCCCTCGGACAGTGATCCGTGTATTTTATATAAGTATTTTGTACTTCATTTCCACGCATTTCTATATATTTTGTGTAGTGTTTAGCTACAAATGTCCCCCGAATTGTCTACTTTGGTTTGTCTTGTATTATTTGCAGGTATTAACCGCAAAGGAGCATAATCAAGCTTAATACATGTCTCTATGCATTCATTTAGGAGATAAGTTGAGTCGGAGCTTGGAAACTACTAATTATGATCCGCAAAGAAGTAAGATAGCTAGGCGAGTAAAGGAAGAACTTCAAATTGTTAGTGCCTAATTTGAAGAGCTATATATCTAGTTCTACAACTGATATTCAGGTGATTCTAATTGGAGATGAAATTTTGTCCTCTTAGCTTTCCAACGCCATCGGAATTGCCATGTTTGCCCAAGTAACAAAGAAATGGGAGCCGTTTGAAGTTCAGTGCGCGAAGCAGGAATTGTGCGCTGGAAAGTACTCGATCGAGTACAATTATGCTCGATCGAGTCCTTTTTCTACTCGATCGAGTAGTTGCATTTTAAGGTTTACTCGATCGAGTATATTTTCTAATCGATCGAGTGGTTTCAGCTTAATTTTACTCGATCGAGTGATATAAAGTTACTCGTTCGAGTGGTTTTGATGTTACGCGGGATTAAGTAACCCGTGTTGGGCTTAATTTCGTGATAGACTTTGGTTTTCCTATTTAAGCTTTGATAATTAGGTTAATGGGGGGTTAAACTCTTCTTAGGACGCCACTCCTTACTCTTTCTCAGAAAACATTCTTTTCATTTGCTCTTTTCCCGGATTCTTTTCACTGTAACTTTCTCTCTTTCCCTTTTCTCCTTTATTTATGTTTTTGTTTATTTCTCTTTTCATTTCTGTTCCTCCCTTTATTATGTTTAGCTAATTCTCTCTGCTAGGATTAGGGGAGTCGATGATTGTCGTTAATTGTTAATTAGTTTGCAGATCTGTTGTTGTTATTATGTCTCTGTTGTTTATCGCTGCTTTAATTGTATCCTGCTAGTTGAGTCGACACAATTAGCTTATTTAATATTGGTAAGCCTTGACCTAGACCAGGAAGGTTGGAAGGGGTGAGACTGCGGTGAGCATTAGGGCACTTTAGTGAGGGCGGAAGCTAAGCTATTAGTGTTTTAGGACAATTGAGACAGGAAGTAGATATTCGTTGCCCCTTAGACCGATAAAACTGACTGATCTGTGACCTTAGCTGCAATTGACTGATAATCATTGATGACCCGACATCCTAGTCCCCTTTTCTTATTATTAATCTCTCTTTTTATTTCATCTTGCCTTTATTTCAGTAGTTTAATTAAATCAATTAAAAACCCCATCTTGTTACCTCAGACGGACTAAATTGACAAGTAGATAGTGACCGCCTCCCTGTGGAGATCGACCCTACTTACCGCTGACTTCTGTTAGTTGTACTTAGGTATTTATTTTTGGTACTGAAACGACGGTATCAAATTTTGGCAGAAGTAGAAGTGCTAGGAGCTGGCGTAGAACGGGAACGTCCACGACCTCGGCCTCGGCCTCTAGAACCCGAAGTAGAAGCCCATCTAGTGACGGTGCGAGGAACTAGGGTCGCTCGTAAAGCAGCTGCAACTGCAGGTGAGTCCGTCGTGGTGGAAGTAGAAGTTGTGGCTGCTGTGACCACCACTGAAGAAGAAAGACTAGCAGCAGTGCTAGCAGTGGTGGTTGTGACTAGGGTAGCAGCTGAAACATAGCTAGTAGCAGTGCTAGCTGGCGTAAAAACAAGATGCGTGGTGAAACAAAGAACACAGTCTTTGGCCGGTGCGGAGACGGTAGTAACAGTAGGGACTACCGTCTCAGAGAGAGACAAAGACGGACTGGCAGAAGAGCTCGATGAAGGCATCGAGCTAGAATCCATCCTGAATAAATAGGGCAGGGGAATTGATAAGAAAAAGACATGAAACAGCGTGAAACAGCATGAATTCGGCATGAAAATTCCTCTAACCATTCGAAAATTTTAACTTTCAGCACATAAATTCCCAACTTTCCTCAAAAAAATCGAATAAAGGCATGTAAACAGCGATAGGGGCGGGGTAGCAGGCATCAATGGCATGAAATTAAGTAACAATCGAAGCAATTAAGCATGTGACAGCAGCAAAAGCCAATTTTACAGTCGAAAATTTCGACTGTACTGAACCCGTATCGCAAATGTCTCGCTAAAATCGAATTTAAACATGTAGGAATCAATGAGGCATGGGAATTAAGCATCAAGTAGTGTAAATTAAACATGGAAACGAAATTTTAGTCGAAAATTTCGACCCAAAACTGAAATCGAAACCCTAATTCCTAATACACTTCATAAAAGGCATAGTTAATGAAATTAAAATGTAATGAGGTGTAGGAATTACTTACTTGATGCTAGAGATCCTACAAAAAACAATTAATTGACAAGAAATAGGCAAATTAGGCGATTTTTTTGATCGAAAACTGCTGAACCCTAATTCCCTCAATAGACCGTGTAAATGGGCGTAAATCAAAGGGAAAACATAGGGCAAATGACGATTAATCAACAATAAGCACAATGTAGGTGACGAATTTGGCAAATGGGCAAGAAATATGGGGGATTTGGGATGTTTTTGATCGCAAATAATAAAGGAGGTCGAAATATTAGGGGTAGAATGAAATGAGAACCAAAAAGAAGGAAGTTAAGGAAAACTCCCTGCGTGTCTCTTGCGATTTCACTCGATCGAGTGGTTTAGAATTGCTCGATCGAGGATTTTATCGATCCATCTACTCGATCGAGTAGAAATTTACTCGATCGAGAACTCCCCATTTCTGCTTTACTCGATCGACTAGAATGGAATCACTCGATCGACCACATTTCACTCGATGGATTACAAAAAGTACTCGATCGAGCTCTTTTCCTCGTGTTAGCTCTTGAATTCGTCATTCTTCCTTTGAATTTGCGTAAAATTCCCCAAACCTGCATAGAAACACTCGCAAAAGTATCCCAAAATACCAAATACGCAAAGGAACAGTCTATAGTCTCTATCTACGCTAAAAAATTGTCTAAATTCTAATTGTCCTAATTAAAAGCAATAAAAGAAATTCAACGGAAAATTAAAAATTGTTTATACAAGATGGTACACGGGGCATTTCCCCGCTCACTTCCCAAAGCAATTTAGTAGCCCCTCGGAGGGCTCCTGACTGGAGGACGTCACCTCAGCAACATTGATCGTCCTCTTCAGCTTCCATGAGCTTGAACTTGAATCATTCGGAGGAGAATAGTTCACATCCACATATGCGCGAACTTTTCTCATCCTTGCTCCTTTCTCACCGGCTTTAACACTGTCACTCCCACTTTGACTGACATTAATTGCACAATGCCCTTTGACAGCTCCTTCATTGTTTTCATCTGTACCTGCAGCAGGGAAAACAGACGAACTTTCCTCCTTTTTGCTCTCAACCTGAGGCGGAGGGGAAACAATAACAGCACAATGCTTCAAATTTTCATTTGGAGTGCCAATAATAGGGTCAATAGAAGATAGAGCATTGCAAGGCTGAGCTTGCATGGGAGCCCTCCGGAACCTAGACTGATGGAATATCAGCTCCTCGTCCCCAACCTGAAAAGTCAATGTCTTACCCCCGACGTCTATTACTGCACGGGCAGTAAACAAGAATGGTCTCCCTAAAATAATAGGGGTATGGGCATCTTCGGGGATGTCAAGTACAACAAAGTCAACGGGAATAAAGAACCTCCCGATCTTAACAGGTATGTCTTCTATTACACCTAGTGGCCATGATATGCTACGGTCGGCCATCTGAACAGTCATGTTGGTGCAATTAAACTTTGTCAAACCAAGTCTCTTAGCCAGAGACAATGGTAAGACACTCACGCTAGCGCCAAGATCGCATAACGCGTTATCAATCAAATGGGTACCAATATGACACGGAATTGAGAAACTACCCGGGTCTGACAGTTTTGGAGGTAACTTATTTTGAACTAGGGCCGTCCCTACCTCGGTCAAAGCTATCGTCTCATGATCATTAATGTGCCTCTTACGTGTTAAAATTTCTTTCATAAAATTTAAGGTAAGAGGGTACCTGTGTCAGCAGTTCGGCGAATGGCACAGTGACCTGCAAGCTTCTCAAGATTTCGGCAAATTTGCCGAATTGTTGATTAGGTTTAGTACTCTGCAGACGCCTCGGGAAGGGAACCGTGATGGGTATCTCGAGTCCCTTGTTTCTCTCTTCCAACGTGTCAGCCGGATCAAGCTCTGTATCCTTTGGACGCTTCTTTCCTCTCGAACGAGGTCTTTCAGGTGATTTCTCACTCGATCGAGCACTAGCAGACTCTCGATCAAGCTGTCCTTTATCCATACTACTCGATCGACCAAAAATCCCATTCGATCGAGTAGTTTCTTCAACATAGTCACTCGATCGAGCAGAAATTTCACTCGATCGAACAGCTTCTTTTTCCTGTTCACTCGATCGAGTAGAAATTCCACTCGATCGAGTACTTTCTTCAACATTTTTACTCGATCGACCTCCAGAAACTAGTCGATCGAGTACTTTCTTAGCCGTCAGCTCATTTCCTTTGACAGAACACTGTTCATCAGCTATTATTTTCCTTCCTCGGGTCTGATTTCAACACTTCCGGTCCCTCATATGAACGACCGCTTCTCAAATTAATTAAATTTACCTTCTCATGTGGATTTTTGTCAGCTTGTGACGGTAAATGACCCGGTTTCCTTGTGGACTGGTTCACGGCTAACTGGGCAACTTGAGTTTCAAGTGCCTTGATAGAAGCATCTTTTTGTTGGTCGCTTAACTTCCACTGCTTTGTCAAAGACTGCAACATCGTCTTCAACTCACCTATCTCACTTACCCCAGCAGAAGACGACGCACCTTGATTAGGTTTAGGAAAGGAAGGAGGCTTCTGAAAGCCTTGTTGAGTCTTATGTGGAGGGAGATATGACTGCTGCTGGTGCGGAGGAGGGGTATAATTGAGCACATTTTGACTTGTCCACCTCAAATTGGGATGGACTGCCCCTTGGTTATTATAATAGGAACCCCCTCCTTGCATGTATTGTTGAAAGGCAAGGACCTGTTCCTTCTCTGTAAGACAGCCAATAGCAGTGTGACCGTCGTTGCTACCACACCTCTCACATGTAACGGTCTCCCCTCTAGTAAGCATATGGACCGTCTGAGGCTCCTCAGCAGAATATAACTCCAACTTATCAAATCTATCATTCATGGCTTCCAGCTGAGCCACAACTTGCTTATGGACTGCATGAACTGTTCTAATACCATCCCTCGGGTTTCCATATTCAGCACTGTGGTTCGCCGTCTCTTCAATAAGGGCCCATCCCTTATCATCGTCGGTATTCTCTTGGAATCTCCCATTAGATGACGCATCAAGTATGGCTTTGTGATCATCATACAGCCCATTGTAGAACTGGTTAGACAGAAACCACGGGTCAAAACCGTGGTGAGGAAGAGACCTCACCAACTTCTTGAAACGGGACCATGCTTCATAGAGAGTCTCATCAGGTGCCTGCTTGAAATCGGAATCTTTGCCCTCAGCTGATTGGTGCGCTGTGGAGGGAAATATCTCTTATAAAAAGCAAGAGCAAGGATCTCTCAGTTTGTAACCCATGCGGTCGTATGGTCCAAATTAGTCAACCACTCCCTGGCTGCATCAGTCAAAGAAAAAGGAAACAGAACTTCCTTAATCTTGTCTTGAGTTACCCCCTTTGTGGCGGGGATAGTAGAACAGTAGTCCGTAAAGACCTCCATATGCTTCCTCGGGTCTTCACCTGCCACACCTCTATAGAGATTTCTCTCTACTAGATTGATATAGGAAGGACGGATGTCAAATGTATTCCCATCCTCAGTCTGGAGATTGAAACCTTTAGGAATATACGATGCTTTAGGCTCCGAGTGACTAGCAATGTTCGGCATCTTTACTGGTTGATCGGCAGAAATAGGAATGTCTTCTTCTAAAGACTGGTCTTCTGCGAAAAGAAAATGATGTAGCTCTGGCTCGAAAGTACTCAAGTCTTCCTTTCGTGATTCTCTTTGCAGACGGAGTCTATGCCTGAACAGTCTCTCTGGCTAAGAATCAGCTGCAACTAACTCAAACCTGTCTGACCTGGGCATACACAACACTGAAAAAGAATAATAAGAACTGCCTCAAGGAATAAAAATTCCCTGAGACGGATAAAATAAACGAAACAAAGAAAGATAGAGCAATTGCCTCCCCGGCAACGGCGCCAAAATTTGACAGGGCTGTCGTATACCTATCAAAAATAAACTAACTAAACTAACTATATGGCTATGGAAGTCAGGTCGATCTCCTCAGGGAGGCGAGATATCTGTAGAAGTCCGTCTATTTGGTCACAAATGGGGGGTTGTTTAAATTGGTTTTCGAAACTAAAAGGGTTAAAGGAAAGAGAAGCAGAGACAAGAGCAGTAAAGGCAGGAAAATAGAATTAAACTATCAAATAGAGAAGGGTCATGTTAGGATTTCGGTTCACTACGGTAGTCCAATGACTCAACTGTAAACAACTTAGACAAATTAATGCGAGACGGATATGGAAAGGTCCTTCCGGTCCACTTTCTACCCTAAACTTCCACTAACTTAACTTCCGTCCTCGTCAGGGTAGTCTACTGTTCATAGCAGGCCTATTTAGTCCAATCTTCCGATCCAGGATTAAATTTAGCCAGATTAAAGGGTGACTCAGAAGCGTGCACTCAACTAAGTCGGTAAAATACAGTTAAATTGCTATGGTGACAGAATCTCACAATTAATTCATCTAAAATATTCACTACATCGTCACATTTCTACCGTAGATCCCCTAATCCCAACATGAATTAGATTTAGCTACTCATGTCGCTATTAATATTATCAAAACTAACAACAAATAATGAACTAACAATAGACATAATGAAATAATAAACAAAGTGCATAAGAGAGAATTAGGGCAGAAAGTAAATAAAGCAGAACAAGGAACTAAAGCAAATGAAATAAAGATTATTATTAAGAAAAGAGAAAGAGATTACAATCGTGAGAATCCGGCGTAAAGAACGACAAAATCCGAGCGAAATAATCCCGAAGACAAAGTTACAGAGAAAAGGGAAAAGAAACGTAATGTGTTTACTGTGAAAGCTAAAATGATAGATCCTAAGATAAAAGATTCCTAATGACCTAGTTAACACAAGTTTAAATAGAAAATAAACTAAGTCCAACAACTAAAACACGTTCACGGGCTAATTAAAGCCCACGAAAGCCAAAACCACTCGATCGAGTAGAATAAATCCACTCGATCGAGCAAAACTCCAGAAAATCTACTCGATCGAGTAGAATAGTTACTCGATCGAGTAACCTCTCTTTTCAGCACTTCTTGATCGAGTAAACAACTACTCGATCGATCAACCCAGGCTATAAAAACCATTCGATCGAGTAATAAAACAACTCGATCGAGTCTTCTTCCTTCAAATAAGCCCAATCTCGTACCCGACTGCTTCGTAAACCGTGCCTTTACGCATTTCAATGCAGTATCTCACTCTGGAAAATCCCGTCTCCTCAAAATGCATGCAAAAAGGACGAAAAATGGTACGATTCCACTACTTTCGTGTTCATTTCTACAAAACGGACAAAACGAACCAAAGTAGCCAATTCGGGGCATAATACTATATAAACAGTACAAAAATGCATGGAAATACGTGCTAAAATAGGCTAAAAAGACTATACAATATGCACGTATCAATAAAATCCGGCATGGTATGTAGAACCAATGATGACTTTGTGTTGGTGACTAATATTCTTGTTTTGAAAATGTAAAGAAATAATGAAAGACTTTAAAATACCTCCCAAAAATGAAATAAAAGGCTTTAAAATACCTTTTAAATGTTATTAACCAAATATTATCACCGAAACACGGACTTGACCGTCATGGTATGAGGAACCAAGGGTGAAAAATGTTTTATGGTTAAAACAAATGAAATAAAATGAAAAAGGTTTGAAAATATTTGAAATGGTAAAAACCGATTACAAATATGAAAATGAATTAAAGGGAAATGACGAGAACAAATACGGTTGAGTTCTGACCTGGACACCTCATTGAGGCGCGGGTAAGCCGGCGAACCAAGGGGCTTCTGTCTCAGGCCAAAAATCAGTTTTGGCTCGTTTATTCCATGTTTTGGTTCATGTTATGCATGTTTTAGCATGTTATAGTCATGAAACAAATATAAACATGATAAAAGAAGAGTTTTTGCACCCTCATACTTACATGCTTGGTTATGCCGAGTGACCGACGTAAGTATAACAACTCGTTTGGTCGGAAAAATCTCGGTTTAAAAACGTTTTGGTAAGTAAAAAAGAGTGTTTTAAGATTAGTGACGATGTAGTGGTCGAAATGGTCGGTCAAGTGATTTAATGCACGATAACGGTACCAAACAATGTGTAAGGCTTGTATTTACGATCGGTAGGTCGTAAATACGCGTCGGATTATGACTTAAGAAGTCGAGTCGAGAATTTTAAGGGAGAAAAGAGGGGCCGGACACTCGCTTAAGTTCTCAAATGGGGGCATTTGAGGGGTATTTATAGGAAAATGAGTGGTTGTTTGAGTTTTGAGCGACGTGGCCACCTGCGCTGCTCAAAGAGACGCGAGCCACGTCGCGGGTCTTCGAGTTGTCTTGTCGCTTTCACACAAGAGCAATCATGATTTGTTCTATCCTAGGATTTGTAGTCATATGTTTGGTACTTGACCATTCATAAATCCGGGAAATCTTAGCATAGAAGGTTTGAAATGGTTTGTTTTTTGTGGTTGACTCGGTTTGATTCGTTGTTGGAGTTGGAATTTGAATGTTTGAGTCGGTTTTTGGCCCGTGTCGGTTTTGACTCTAGTTAGTGTCATTGCGACCCCGTCGTTGTGCATTAAACACTCCAGGTATTTTTGAAATGTTTTGAAATATTTTATTTTCGAAATCGTTTTAAGTTTTCCAACGTAAAGTTGTACACAAATTGTCGATCAAACACCACGATTCCAAAGCATGTTATAGTCAGATAATCATCGAGTGTTTGTTGGAGTCTCAGCAGATACTGGGTATCTACAAGGACGCACCTTCTGCTCGCCTACTCCTAGTCGGTTTCTGCCTCTGATCTCTTTCCTGTTTTGACGTAGAGTATATATTAATCGATAATTATTCGTATTATCACCTATGTAGCCCTATTTTTAATCCTTAAAGTTATTTCCTATTTTTTAAATTTCCTTTTCTTTATTTTCTATTTATTTTATTTCCTTTCTTTTATTTCCTTATTTCCCAATTTCCATATTTTCAAATTTACCTTATTTCTTTTATTCCTTTTATTTTATTTCTTTCCTAATCCCGTCTTTGGCATTTGTATGATGTACGTTTGTCATAATCAGTTGTAAATTATATTTTATTCTTGTATGCTCTTCACATGTAATGAATCTAATTTCTAATTGGACCCATTAATTTTAAATTGTATTTCAAACTGACTTAGTCTATATTCACATGCTAGGTTTAATCTATTGGATGTTACATTGCATGCATTATATCAACAACACATCGAATATAAATGATTTCCCTTATCATTAGTAGAGGCCGCTATCGAGGCGAGCAGAATTAAGTGTTCGACTAAAGTGCTTCCTAATACATACCCTCACCCTTACTCAAGGTCTCTTTGGACATCCTTGTTCATTTGTACCGCGAGAGTCATTCTAGACATAGAATGCTAAGGGTAAACGAGTATATTTAGTGCCTATGTCGGGATTCATGTCGACATAAGCATGAAGTATTCGAATGGTTTCCAGTTATCCACAAAACTTGGTGGCCACTCCACAAATGCAGGCTAGTTCAAACCATTCACGGAGTTTCAATGCCTTTCAAATCGGTAACGACACATGACATGCTTTGGTTCACCAAGGTTCCGTGGGAGAAGTGTCGCCGCCTCAAATATTCCAACACGCAGGTGCGCGCGGCGCGGAAGGCTTGGTCCACAACTAGCTGCAAAAGACGGAGCATGAATAATAGCCTTGGAAGATTAGATACAAAGTTGTAGATTAAGTCGGCAACAATCCATGCACGTTGCCTATATTCTAGGAACGGCTAGCATAAACCAAGAAAGAGCCCGTTGAAGAGGAATGAAGGCTATAAAAAAAGGAGAAAAACTAACAACAAGGAAACATTACACTCTTTATCCATACTCTATCATTACTTATCCATCAATAGTATACATAAATCAATTGCAAACAATGCCAAAATATAGTAAAATCCCCTCCTGTCTTGATGCCCGTGATTTTTTTCCATTTCAAGGATTTTTCCACGTATAAATCATTGTATTAACTTTATTTCATTCATACTGCTAGTAGCGCAACTCGTTCAGGCAACCTAAAAAGAGCTAGATCACCCTGCACTTATGGGGCACTGTCTAATGGTCTATACTTTTAAGAGAGAGAGAGAGAGAGAGAGAGAGAGAGGGGGGAATTGTGGTCCAATCTCAAGAGGATTTCTAGTCAGATCCATGGAGCTTGGTCAGTTGAGTGTGATTTCAACAGTGTTACTTTAGCTCATGAGAGATTATTATGGTGCATTGTTACAGACTCTGAATCAGTACCCTTTTCAACAATGTATAGATGATTGTAACCTTAGTGATATGAAAGCTATTAGGGCGTTCTATACTTGGAATAATAAACAACCCCATGAGACAAGAGTATACAGCAAACTTGACAGAATGTGAATCAAGAATTGTCTATTATTTTTCCAGATTACTATGCCAATTTCCTTCCAGAGGGTAAGTTAACACTCTTTGGAATCGGACAATGTTACAAAAAGTGGAGCAATATATTACCGTAAATAATATTACAACATAAATATAATAATATAAAGGCGTAAATAAAATAAGAATAATATAAAAGAGAGTAGAGTAGAAAGATGTAGCCTGGGTCGAATCGTGCTAGGCGCTTTCCTAAGAGAGATAACGTCTCTGGTGCAGTGATTACCACATAGTGGGTTCCTCTCCCAAGATACGGCAACTTTTAGGACTTCTTCGATCGCAGCAAGAGGAGCCCTCGAACCGACGACCACCCGATGCTCAATAATAGTTTTAATATTGGAAAATAACAATAACATATACAAGTCTTTGTACAAATACGACAACATAATTTTATATAGCTACTGTAATATGAAATTGAGATTAAAGAATTTTCCTCACGAAAAAACCAAATGGGTTTGGTGTAGTGGTTGCTCACTTCATCCCTTAACCATGAGGTCAGGGGTTCGATCCCTGCCCATGAGAATGGAGCAAACTCTTTGACCAGCCGTTTACCTCTTCGTGAGAGCACCCGCGGCGAGGGGATTATACACTGTTGTCGACGGTGGACACCCCGTTTTACACAAAAAAAAAAAAAAGTCACCACGAAAAGGTAGTCGTGCTCCAATTTATACAAACCATCCTCATCCATATTAAAGAGCATTTAATAAGACTATAATATCAAAGTTTATACGTTATACAATTACACCAAATAAATGTCAAACATGATGACAATTCACAAGTGGTAAAAACCACAAAATCAAAGAGTCGTTAATAATATAGCCATAAGCCAATTAAATCGTAAAAGTCAATATGGAGTAATATTGATCAATACCATAATCTTTCTCATAACCCCTAAATTAAAATTGGATTAGAGGCTGATTAAACCATATTGAATAATTCGTCGAATACTAAAACTCATAAACAAATTCTTAAATCAAAATATTTTCCAACGGACAATAAATGGGACTCAAATTTATGGAGTAGTCAAAAAATTAAAGATGTTATAGCCAGCTCTTAATAAGATAAATAGGACTTATTTTTCTGACGTGGAACATAACGCAGACTACGCTCAAACTGAACTGTACCAGATTCAAAAACTGCAGGTTAATATACCTGGGATCCTTGTGTGGTGAGTAGGGCACAAAAAGGCCAGATTAAGAATAGACCTTTCAAGTACTTCAATATTTGGAGCAATGTCCCAGGGTTCCATGATTGTGAGTTGGTTAGATAGAAGTATGAAGCTAATAAACATTTCATGCATCTTCACTCGGCAAAAATGGAATTCTTAAAACAAAAGGCTAAAATTGGATGATGCATGAGGGAGATGCCAACACATCTTATTTTCATGGTGTGATAAAGGCAAGGAGAAATAAAAATCATATTCAGCAAATTAGGGATCACAAGGATCAGTTGCACACTAGGGAAGAGGGGATTCAAATTGCCTTTTTGGAGTGTTATCATATGCTTCTGGGATCCAAAAAGACTACAAGTAAGGTCAAGATACCTATTGTTCAAAATGGAGAGAATATCCGCACTTAACAACATGTCCAACAGATGGTGGCTCCTATCTCACATGATGAAATCAAGCAGGTTAATTATGTTTCATATTCCTAGTGATAAAGCTCTTGGGCCTAATAGTTACTTTATCAAATTTTTTAAAGTTACTTGGTATATTGTAGGGGAGGATATAAGCAATGCTATTTTTGACTTTTTTAACCCAGGATAAATGCTTAAATAGATTAATTCTACTCTCGTTACCCTCATTCCTAAGGTGGAAAGGCCAACTACTATCTTGCAATAAAGGCCTACTATATGCAATACGATGGCACGTGTGTTCTCCATCTGGTTTCTCAAAATCAGGGTAGTTTTATTCAAGAGAGAGCATTATGGAGAATATATCATTCGATTATATGACAAGCATGTTGTTTCCCCAAGATGGATTTAAAGAAAACTTACACTATTGAGTGGGACTTCCTTAGCTTGACCTAATGTTGGTGACTCTTAATTTTCCAGGCCAATTCAGAACATGGATAATGCAATGTGTTACCATCGCTAGTTATTACCTCAATGTAAATGGGGATATGTTTGGATTTTTTAAGGGATAGAGGAAATTCAACGTGCTTTTGACGTAGATCAAATAAACCTTGTAAAGTTTGTAATTTTAATTATTGTAATTCATTTATCGTAATTATTTTTATGTATGATTTAATTGTATGGCATTCACATGTAATTTAATCTAACTTCCAACTTCGACCCAAATCGCTTACTAAATTGTTTGTTAACAGACATAGTCTAATTTCACATGATAGGATTAATCTATGTCTGTTGCAATGCATGCATTACATCGACGACATATCAAATATGAACAATTTCCTTAATCATTAGTAGAGGCCGCTATCGAGGCGGGCGGGATTATGTGTTCGAATTAAAGAGCTTCCTAATACGTACCCTCACTCTTTACTCCAATTATCTCTGGACATCCGTGTCCATTGGCATCTTCGAGAGTCATTCTAGACATAGAATGCTAAGGGTAACGAATTTCTTAGTGTTCATGTCATTACTTTGTGTCTTGACATGGCCTGAGGTATTCGAACGGTTTCCAATGTTTCCACAATAAATTGGTGGCGACTCCACAAATGCAGGCTTATTCAACCTTTCACCGATTTCAATGCCTCACCAATCGGTAACGGCCCATGACGTGCTTTGGCAAACCAAGGTTCCGTGGGAGAAGTTCTGCTGCCTCGAAACCAACGCGCGGGTGCGCACGGTGCGGGTGGCCCATGTCCACACATCCCCGTTACAAAGCCGATCACGAAGGTGTGTGATCATCGAAGATTTAGTGAGACCATTACCACTACCATCCCGACACCCGTAAAGACCCACAAAAGAACAGTGGAACCGGACAACTCTAGGCCTGACAAAGAGGTGGCGCGAAGAAAACAATACATTCCAACCGAGTACGTAAAAAACACAACCTAGAGCCTGCGTGCATGAGAGATCACGCAGAAACCTTTGCCCGAGCACAGGCACAAACACAGCCACAACTAAGCGAAAATTGCAGAGGGCAGGGGATCCGCAAATACCAGTCGTGGACAGGCGGCAACGGCAGTGGTACCTCAAACAACAACGAAAACATAGAAACAGAAACCAGAAAAACACAAGCAGCACCAAACAAGCATGAACCGAAGTGTCACCGGCGACGATAAGGCAGGCAGACCAACGTGAAAGGTGCATGGCAACACGAATGCGGCAGGCTGTAAACAGACGGCAGACAAGCAGTAAAAGGGAACCGCAAACGAAAAACTCGGAACACCGCAACCCTAGAACAACAATGAACACGACTGATGGTCGGGGATGTTTACAGGCGACGGGAAGGGTGCCCCCATATTTGAAGAGCCTAATTAAGAGTCTCTCCATATTTGACGATCTTATTCAAAGGAATATTAACCAACTTGGTCATTGATTCTCTCGTTTATTTCTCGCTCCAGGATCGGTCCTCTTGTGATGGAAACTTTTCTTGGCATAATGCACCGAACCTTGTTGATTCTCTTTGTAAAATTGATTGATTTGATTCAGCTACTGTAGCTTTATCCCTTATTAACCCTCCCCCTAATGTACTCATCGAACTTGATAGTCTTTAATTAATTTATCGTTCCTTTTGGCAAAAAAAAGATATACTTGTAGTAAAAGTATGTTATACTGCATCCTAGTCAATAGTTTACATTTACTTTATTTCAACCTGACAAAATAAAGTAAATGTAAAATATTCACTGAAATAGAGGGAGTATAAGATATACTTATAGTAAAAATTTATTGTGGTGAATCGATTATTTTCATATAAAGGACTATGATAATTATTAATTAGTTGTTGAAATGTCGGATAAACTGAACGGATGAGTGGAGTTGTTTTTACCGTTTATCGCAACCAAAAGTTTGATTAAAAATGCAAAATTCCCAAATATGATCGCAAATCAGGGTGAAAGTAGGCAAATGGGGAGAAAAAGAGTAAAAAGCAATAACCAATTTAGAACACAGCTAGTCTCACTTGTGACGGACACTATCCGTCACAAATGAGTGATGGGTCACTTCCCTCTCACACAAATGCAAGTGGGAGGCAAGTGGGGCGCTCCATTTTCGCCCCACTTGCTCTCCCACTTGCATTTGTGTGAGAGGGAAGTGACCCGTCACTCACTTGTGACTGATAGTGTCCGTCACAAGTGAGAATTTGTGTTTAGAACAAGGGCAACACTTTTTTTCTTGCAAAGAATTCCCGGTTCGTAAATATTGACGACGCTTTAGTAAACATCGACGACGTTTTTCAAAAAAAAGACGAAAATTGCCCCTAGTATCTCACTATGCAAACACAGTCCTCTCTAATTCAAAAAACTCAAAAATTAACCCATCAACTTCCACCAACACTTAATCATCTCGGTCACCACCACTACGACACCGCTGCCGCTGCTGCCACCACGCCGCCACCACCACTGACACAACCGTCGTCCAACACATACAAGGTAAGTGACTTTTCCTTTCTTTTTTGTTTTTATTAATTTAGTTTAGAAATTGAATTTAATTGAGTTAAACTATGAAATTAAATAGTTTATAATTGTTTCTTTCCCTTATTGTTATTTCTAATCGATTAAATTGATTGGATTTGGTACTAATAATTGAATTAGGTGAAATTAGTTTATGTTTTAGAATGTATCCAATTAGTTGAATTATTATTGAGTTGGTTAGTTGTTTTGTGTTAATTTGTTGCTAATTAGTTGTAATTGTATTGTTGTTTGCAAAATAGGTTGAATTATATGTCGATTAATGTTGTTGTTTGTGTCGAATTTGAGTCGAAAAAATTGGGAAAGGGGGAATCCATGGAGAAACGAAAGAAACCAATGTTCAACCATGGTGAAATGTAGGAAACCAACGTTCAACCATGGTGAAATGTGGGATCTCAACGTTTCATCCATGGAGAAACGTCCATTTCCTACGTTTCTACCATGGTGAACGTAGGGGTTTTAACTTTTTTTTTTTTTAAAAAAAAGAAATTGTTCACCATGGCCAAACGTGGAAATCCAGCGTTTGGACCATGGTAAACGTTGGTTTCCAACGTTTGGACCATGGTAAACGTTGGTTTCCAACTAAGTTAATACGTGACGTAAATTAACTATCGAATATAATTAACGATGCGCAAAAAAATGAAAATTAAGCAAATAATGAAGCGATTAAGTTGTTTAAGTACCGGTGATTCTGGATCCGTCATGTTAATTAATCTTGTTAATTGTTATTGCTGATTTTTTTTTTTTAATTTAGTTGATTTTTAGTTGAATTTGAGAGGAAATTTTTTAGAGAGAAAGTATTGGATGAGTGGAAGGGCAGTTATCGTCTTTTTTTTTTTAAAACGTCGTCGATATTTACTAAAACGTCGTCGATATAAATCAGCCCCCAGAATTCCCGGTTCGTAAACCATTCAAGTTTAGCCGGTGAAAACTAAACACATGGCATATTGGCATCACATATGCACAATCTTAAATTTGTGCCATATCTTTCCTCTTTTTTGAACTTCTCATACTAAAACAAAGGTGTGCTACCGAACTAATTTCCATTTTTATTTCATGTCCATCCAATTTCCTAATATAGTAAACTTCGACCTTAATCCATTTCCTCTCAGCCATTAAAATTACCTTATTTCCCTTAACTCACAAGTTATTAAATCAATCAATAATTGAACAACTCAACTAATCACTTAATACTTGTGGCTGAAACCACATTTCCGATTTCGTTTTCCTTCCGCGTTCTCTTGAATCGCAAGCTCATTTATAGAATGGATTAACATTATTTTGTACTTAGTCGAGTTGGTATGACACTCGTCACCTTAACAAAGACCTTTTTTTTTTGAAGGTTTAACAAAGACCTTTTTAGTTGGATGTGAATGAACATGTTAAAGTTAGTGAAGAAAAATTTATTGTCCTATATTATCATCTCTTGCACGGTCCACGAGGTATGACCTAATTCGCAATGTCTTTATTCCTTTCATTTACTCCTTTCTATTTTTAGTAAATCTCCCCATTCATATTGACACAAGGATTAAGTGAATATTGACCACA
Organism: Silene latifolia; assembly: GCF_048544455.1. Lineage (NCBI taxonomy): Eukaryota > Viridiplantae > Streptophyta > Magnoliopsida > Caryophyllales > Caryophyllaceae > Silene > Silene latifolia. The sequence goes on from NC_133534.1 coordinate 191,563,625, forward strand.
TAAACACATTTGCTTGCTCCACATAATTAAATTTGGACTATACAATACTTACCAAATAGGAAAATAAGGAAGATAACCTGAATTTGCCAAAAAAAGGAAACGGATAATTCACGCGGTACCCCTGAAGTTGACCACTTTGCACAAAATACCCAAATTTTTTATCCGCAAAACTTAAAGAGGCCATAACTCGTGTTTACGAACTTAAAGAGGCCATAACTCGTGTTTACGAACTCATAATTAAATTTGGACTACACAATGTTTCCAAATACTACGATTTGAAAAACAAGTTTGACGAGTTTGGAACTCGTGACTAGGAGATATGCTCACTCAAAGTTTGTTCGGTCGAAAATACTTTGATGCACAATAACTCCTAGTAGCAGAATCCAAATGCGACAATTTTTTTTTTCAAATAGTAGTTCTCGAAAAGATGAGCGATTTGGAAAAAAAATTCGTCACTTTTGGAACTCGTAAACACAAGTTATGACCTCTTTAAGATTTCCGGATAAAAAATTTGGGTATTTGGTGCAAAATGGCAAACCTTAGGGATACCGCGTGAATTATCCGAAAAAGAAATGAGGAGGTTTGCTTGAAATAGGAGGGAGTATGTACTATACAACCAAAAAATATATCCTTTTCATATTTATATTAAAAAAATATTTTTTTATTTAACTAGTCTAATCTCTTAAACTTAATACAATAATACCCACTAAAAAAACCACCAATTTCAGTTTACGTGAATTAGGGGTGTTAATGAAAGGAGACAACTCGCGAGCAACTCGAGCTCGGCTCGGTCAAAACTCGGCTCATGTAAGCTCGGCTCGGACTCGGCTCCTCGAGAGCTTAACGAGGAAGCCGAGCTAATGTTGGCTCGCCTCGAAAATCTCGTGAGCGGCTCGAACTTGTGTAATTAGATAAGATATTACTCATATTTTATAAAAAAAATTTGTCATGATTATATATTTGTATCACACACATCATAAATGTCTTATTGATTTTTCAATATCTGTATATAAAACCTTCGAGGTTTGTTATTGAAAATATCGAGAGAAAAAAAAAGAAAGAAAAATCAACAATTATATATAGTCACGATAACAAGCCCAATTTTTCAAGCTCGAGTAAGCTCGAGATCGACTCAAGCTCGAGTTTTAATTTATGAGAACAAGCTGGGCGAGGCCAAGCTTAGGCTCGGCTAGGCTCGTCAACACCCTTAATGTGAATTGCAAAATGGGTAACTTATTTGATTACTCAAATTCACATGCATGAATTAGAACTTGACAAGAATTTCTATTCCTCCATAATGGTGAAAGTTGTTTATCTTGCCCTCCTTCATCGTTAAGTGAGAATAACTACATGAATTACAATTTTTTATTCAGTGGATCAAACACATCATTTTCTAATTCCTACATGATACTAAACGACTCCTTATTGCACTATAATAAATTATTGAAAATTAAAAACTTATTGTTCCTGGACGTAAATGTACTTAAGGTAAATACAAATACAATCGGGACTAAATTACAATGAATAAGTTCTAAGTAGCTCCGAGCTTGACTCGGTCCCTTCCTCCGTGGACTCGAGGCCCGTGGAGCCACACTCTCCTGTAGGCTTGTACCTGAAAGTAACAGAAAACCTAATGTAATACCCGGCATTTGTGGGACTTGTAGTTAGACTTAGGGACACGTGAGAGAACTCACATATACTCGGACGAGATCAAGTAAGACCTAAACTAGACCTAGTACACTTCTAGTGGACAGAGTAGAATCCCAAGTTGACCAAGTGAGACGGCACTCGGTCGAGTGAGGGTACACTAGACCGAGTGAGAGCCACTCGGTCGAGTTAGTTGAGCTGTACCCGAGAAATGATATTTCGGGATTTCATCTTATCCCAACACCAACCCTCTCATTCTTCTTCTCCTTCTTCCTCGCTCTAAAATATTGTCCCCTCTCTCTAATGGCTCCTTAAACCTTCTCTTTGACATTCAAGCTTGGATTAATGGTGGAACACCCCCTAATCCCCGATCTACCTTTATAAGTCGACATCCAACCCTTTGTCCTCCTTGTTTTATGTTAATCTCGGATTAGGGTTTATTAAGAGAGATTAATTAGTATTTAGTTATATAAAATGAATAGTTAGTAACTAATAATGATAGATTTTATGTTGTATTATAGTATAGAGTGGTTTGTGATAGTTATTACATGATTTATGTAGGATGAGACGGTTTTATGAGATACATACTTGGTGATTTCGATTAGCTTGAGGATTATGCAAAAAGGTAGGTTATCCTAATATTGTGTATGCATAATTGGGTGTCTTTCCTCACTATTGCATTCATGAGTCGGTTAGTATGTATGTGAGATTGAAGTCATGAATGTGGTCATATGTTAAGTGTTGTTCTTTCATTTGTCATGTATGGTTGTGTTTGTGTTGTGTTGGAGGTTTTTGGTGGTGGTACTTGATTATTGAGGAGACATAAGACGGTTGGGAAACCGTCTTGCGCTCGGGTCGCTCCTTGGAGCTTCCCACTCCAAGGGAGATGTGCACATTAATGACTTGAGTCACGGAGGGACTCGTGTGGTTGAGGCACAACGTCTGGCAGGGGATCCGGTTGGCTTCCGGACCCGGTACGTCTGGGCGTGTTCCGGTACCTTTGTGTGAGATGTGGTGTCGTGGGCGTGTCCTTGGCACCGGTGGTTGTGGGTACGTCTGGGCGTGTCCCGGTACCGGTATGGTGATTGCAAAGTCGAGTCCCATTCACATGATTATGTCGAGTCTACCCTTATTGAGTCATGTCTTATGTTTATGTATTGAAACTGACGTTTGTTGTGTCTGTGTAAATGTCATCTATTTCCGGGGTGGCCTGTGTCGATCCAGATGATATTTCCGATCATATGGAGAGAAGTTGTTACAGGTTAGCTTTAGTTGCTTGCGGGAGATGGGACGAGCCGTGATGACATTCGAGTCGAGCATAGTTGATTAGATTTGTTTATTAGTCATGAGTTGTATTATTCATTTCATTTATTTCACTTATGTCTATGTAATCGACTAAACACTTATTTATGTTAATCGTTTCTCAATTGCGACTCTGATTTCACCACCTCGGGAAACCGAGAAGGTAACATATCCCCATTACCTTGGTCGGGTAAGAAGGGGGTGTTACAAAGTGGTATCAGAGCCTCGATTTTGGAACCTAAACCAATGAACCAAAATGAATCTAGGTGTGTCTAATAAAATGAACCCGATGCGAGTACAATAGGAGATCGGTTTTGGATGAGTGGACACTCTCATGTCAAAACTAGTGCCTATTGCCTCGTTTGGTTAGTGCGTGGGTGGTTACAAGTAAGGGTGAATGATATAGACAATGGTGTGTGCTTGAATGAATGACGTGGTTGTGATTAAACTCTTGCATGCTATGAATTTAGCATGTGTGGAAGTTGAATTGTTAGGTTAGTGTGAATAGCGTGTTTTGGAAATGATCAACGTGTATTGGTGTATGGTTAGTAATTTCAATCTTTGCATCGCATTGTGTGTTAATTGAATGCCTAGTAGTGCCCTTGATCATCTATGAGTAGTATTGTATGTTAGTGGAGTAGCCACTAGTATTACGGTAGTGCACCATGAATGATGAGTAGAGCAATGTATGAGCTAACTTGGGATGAGTCGCCGATAGATGGTGGACTCTCGAACCTTGTGTTGTCTTGCAGGAAATCCGTCAATAAGCTCTTATTGAAAATTTAGACCCCAACAGAATCACTTGACCAAGTGCGAGTGCCAACTCGGCCGAGTAAGCAAACACTCGACCGAGTGGACCCAGTTCCAAGAGGTAATTCATTCTGGCAAAAACCGTCACTCGACCGAGTACACTCGGCACTCGGCCGAGTGGGTTCACACGGGCTGGACCGTTCGGCTAAGAGCTCATATTTCCCCTAAATCCTCATTCTTATCTTCATATATTCATATCTTTATTCACCAAAAATCCCCAAAAACCTCCATTGTTGCTCTATTTTGCTTGGAATTCATCCTATTTCTTCACTTTTCTCATCTAATCCCACTAATTAGTCAAGGTAAGCATATTCATCTTCTCCCATCTTTTTCCCCAATTCGATTTTTCTTTAGATCTACTCTCAAACCTTTGAGTTTTTTTAATTAGTTGTTCATTTTGCTTAATTCATGATACTAGTAAGCTTTTAATACCATTGTTGTTGATAAAAATCAAATTTTTGCAGAAAACTTTCGTGCACCATTTTAGAACTCAAAAATTGGTGTTCTTGAGTCAATGATTGGGTTTTGGTGATTGTTGTTGTGTTTAGTTGGACAACAAAGGCCTAACTTTTGTTGTCATGAATGAATCTTGTATAATATGTGTAAAATTTCGTCTTAAAACTCTGTCTTAAATTTTTGAATTTTAGATAAGTCATGCTCAAATTTTGAATTTTTCATGAACAAGGCTTAGTATCAATTACTTTATAAGACTATTATCTTGATTAATGATGTAGTAGGTAAGCCAAAATGGAATCAAATCTTGTCTTAAAACTTGGGTGAAAATTCTTCTCACTTCTTCTAAAAATCCCATGAATAATGCCTTTTGTGCCTTAATGATGATTTTCCTATGTTGTAATATTAAAAAGTTTGTGGTTACTACCACCCTATAGGAGGGATTAAAGGAAATTTTATCTCAAACTCTTGAAAATTCGACACTAACCATATCAACTTTTAATTTGTACTCACTACTTATGCTACTACTTATTTGTTCAACTTAAAGATTTTCTCATGACAAAGAAGCATTTCACCCACCCGTATTCCTTTTAAATTTAGACAAGTTAAATTATTACTTCCACCAACTTTGACAAAATTTGGTCAACAACAATAATAACACGAAATTGTTTAAGTAAAATTTTAAGGTGTAATGTGTCATGATTGAATTGACAAGTTGAAGGATGGCTATGGATAATACATATAGTTAACGACATGTTTAAAAACCATATCATATCACACGAGTCTTTAATTTCCGGAAAAAAAACTTGTAACATGTGAACTTGAGAAGTTGGTTAAAATTTGCAAAGAAACTATTTTAGAAATTCTCCTCATTTGATATTCATAGATTTCAAAAGTTGAGAAAATCCTCATTCACATCCAACATTTGCTTCCAATTCTTACCTTTCTCATTCCATATCTTGTGTGTAATTCTCTTGTAGCATGGCAAGGAACACTAGAACCGGTCATGGAAGGAATGCTCGCCAGCCTCAACAAGAGGCACCGCCCGCTATCACCCTCCCGGACTACCCGCCTATAGCTTTTGAGAGTGAGGAGCATCGGGACAAGTTCGAGGTCCTAGCCACTAGGAGAATGGCCCCGACCAAGTGCATGTCGGTAAGTACCTTGGAGGCCCTAGGGATTGAGAAGGAGGTGCATAACATCTTCACGGTTCTTGGATTTAAGGGTTTGTACACCTTGGAGGAGATAAGTTACCACAACCTCACCCTTGAGTTTTTGAGCTCGTTCACCTATGACAAGGGGACCCATAAGGTGAGATTTAGGCTCAAGAATACCCCTTTCAACCTAGGTAGTGATGCTTTTGCCGACCATCTAGGGGTGGGTAAGCGAGTTGCGGGCCACCATGATAAGATTGAGAAGGACATGAAAGCTTCAAAGTATTATCATCTTTACACAAGCACGGAAAAGGTTAGTGTAAGTAACATGAAAACTAGTGACATTGAGTACCCTGTCCTGAAGATTTTCTTGCACTCCTTGACCAACTTCCTCTATGGGAGGAAGGACCCGAGCAAGCCCAACTCCACGGAGGTATTGATCTTGAGCTCCTACCTTAACCACCGCCATGAAAGCCGTCTCCACTTCAATTCCGTGTCTTTGGTGTGTCTTGCCCTTGTGAGGATGGTTGAGTTGGATCAATGCTCCTTAGATTGTGGGGCCTTGGTGACTCGATTGGCCAAGAACTTATTAGCTTACGAACCAGGGAAAGTGGATGCACCCATGTCCAAGAAAGTGGTTTATTTTGATCTTGATTGGTTGAGAGCTAAGTCTTGGGTGGTAGATGGAGAGGAGGACGACACTTATTCTTGGATGTTTGATGATGAGTGTTACATCAAACTCCCCACCTGTGAGGACCTACCCCCAACTTTCCCTTTAGAGAGAGCGAGATCACCCCGCCCCGAGGCCCAAACGTATACCATCCCTAGTAGACTCACTTTTGACCTAGATGATGCTACCGAGCAGCGGGACGCACCTTCATTATCTCCCTCACCTCGTGCTCCCGTCAAGCAAGCTCCCACATCTTTTCCCTACTCCATGCCTACAACCACGATGCCCCCACCTTATGCCGGGAACTTTGGCCAAGCCTCACCCACCTTTGACTCCAACTATCCCATGTCGTACCTCATACACCAATCGAACACCGACCTTGTGTTGAGAGATATGCACGAGGCGGCCTATAATCAAGGAGTACGACCCGCCCACCGCCCTAGCTTCTGGTCCGGACCGGAGACACCTCCGGAGTCTTTAAGGCCTATGGTATCCAACCATCGGATTGGGAGATCAACTTTCCTTTCAGCGTGGGACACTTGCATGACCCATGCATGGGTGATGCCGGGATCTATCCTAACAATGTTTACCAAGGGAGTGGAAGTGAGGCGGGAACATCTATGGCAGCCGAGGCCATGGACCTTGATGAAGTATGGGAGGAGGCGGCTCGGAGGGCACCAGGGGATGAGGAGGTGAATGAAGAAGAAGAAGAGGACAAGGAGGAGGGGCAAGCTCAAGAAGGGAGCAAGACGAGGAAGAGTCATTCCGGGTGGGCAAGATGGTTGTCAAGCATTGGCAAGAAGAGGATGACCTCCGCGTAGTGATGGTTTTATGATTCGGACTCTTTAGGACTTTCGTTATCGTTTAGAAGTTTGAACACTTTAATTCTCGTGTTGTAAGTCGGCCATAAGGCCAATACTAGTAGACCTTGTGTGTTTGAATGGTGTAACAAACACCATTTGGACTCCATTGCATGTATGCTCGATCATAGGGGAACTTGGAGGCCATTAGTGGCCAAAAATTTGAACTACCCAGTAACACTCGGCCGAGTACCCTTCTTACTCGACCTAGTGGTGGTCCACTCGACCGAGTGACAGCTCCACTCGATCGAGTAGGCCGAAAAACAGACCTGAGAACCTCCTGTAAAGACCCCCACTCGACCGAGTGGCGAGACCACTCGACCAAGTGACCTTGAATCGGCTGAGTAACTGCTGGATTCGACCGAGTATGGTGGAATTTGACCCTTCCTAGGAGTTTTGGACCATCTACGACGCATTTGACCTTGATTTTGGACTATGTCGACCTACTAAGAGTCGATTGACCATAGAAAACCCCACACGATAGACCTTTTTGAAGTGTTTAATCTTGACCTTGTCACTTACTTGGGTGGTCTACAAACATAGTTAACCTACAAATGTTTATATGATGGCATAAAGTGCATGAAAATCCGTAGACACTCCGTAATAGTTGTGGCAAGGTAAATAATAGTAGTAAGTACACACCACGTGATGAGTCGGTAACACTAGTACGTGTCGTGGCGGTTCAATATGATATGTGAATGGTAGGTTGAGTATTAAGGGCTCCTTTGGTTGCCCGTTGGAATCTGACTCCACCGGAATACCGAATTCATGGGAATTAAGTTCCCACATGAAATTCATGTGATTTTAGTAAACCCATTTGGTTGCCTACACAGGAATTTAATTCCATAGGAGTTTGCAATTACCTAGGGGAGCTAGGTAATTCAACTCCTTCATTATGGAGGAGTTGGATACTCCTTGGAAAATAAAATTCCTACATTTTGCCAAATAATGGGCAACCAAACAAGTCTCTATTTTTTAATTCATGGTATTTTTCAACTCCCATGATTTTTAAGGGGCAACCAAACAAGCACTAAGAGTGGTTGAGCCCAGTCATAAAGAGTGCTCATGTAACATATATATATATATATATATATATATATATATATATATATATATATATATATATATATATATATATATATATAGAGAGAGAGAGAGAGAGAGAGAGAAGAGATCAACTAAGTCCCTTGTATCATATTAAGTCCATAAGTCTTAATGTGGGCTGTTGGATCAAGCAAACCAATGCCCAAGATTGCACAAAAAAAGCGCAGTAAACCCCACTCAACTTATATTTCATATTTACCTGTCTCCTCTTACCCACTAACCCATGCATGCTACTGTTATGTCCATCAGTCTGTCATCATTTCCCTCCTCATTTCCAATAGAATTCAAAATAACTTGCGGTTTTTTTTGCCTCTATTTCCTGTCATTTAATCTTCCTTTTTCTTTCTTCACATTCCTGATAACTTCACTCACCATTTTCATCTCTACCAATTAATTCCAACTCAGCTGCAAACTCGACTATCTCCATTTTTTTATAAGGTATTTTTTCCATTCCTTATTTAGTGATTTGTACTTTGTTTTTTGTTAATTATTGTCTTTTGTTAAACTATCATAAAACGAGTTCATTTGATTTTTCAATTTTCAATTATGGGTTTCCTGCTGTTGATTTGTTCAATTGCTAATTATGGTTTTACAGATCAAATACGAGTTCATTTGATAATTAATAATGGTTTTTGCCAAGAAAACTTCCAAGAAATCCGAATCAAAGGTAAAAAATATTGTCTTTTTTGTATAACCCTTATAGAATGATGTATAACTTTAATTAAATATATGCATAATTTTAATCCAAATTGTTTGTCATCTACAAATGGATGTTGTAGAAAGTATTGACAAGGGACTTGATACCCAGGTTAAAAGTTTTGACTTTTATTTATCTGCAGTCAGTCGTTGTATAACTCTTACTACATTTTGAATAACTTTAGTACTCAGTATGTATAACTCTTGGTACTAGATGTATAATTCTACTTTTATTCCGTTGTATAACGCTTCTGATTATGTGACCAACTCTACTTTCATAATGTATAACTGTTGATGTTATATGTATAACTCTACTTCTATTTAGTTTCTATGCTTAGAGTTATACAATATATGCCTAGAGTTATACATTTTATATCTAGAGTTATACATTTTATACCTGGAGTTATACATTATATGCCTAGAGTTATATAGTATATGCCTAGAGTTATACAGTATATACCTAGTGTTATACCTAGAGTTATAGCTAGAGTTATACAGTATATGCTTACAGTTATACATTTTATTGTTAGAGTTATACATTCTGTGGTTAGAGTTATACATTCTATAACTTTAGTTTTCAGAATGTCTAACTTTTGTTATTATATGTATAACTCTACTGATTATCGCTTCTTTTGAATGGTGAAAAGAATTTTGGATTTTACAGAATTTTGATTGAAAAGAAGAGATGACAAACCATTCAAAATTCTTTTTTGTATAACTCTTATGAATTATGTATAATTTCAACTAAATATATGCATAATTTTAATCCCTATTGTTTGTCATCTACAGATGGATGATGTACCAAGTACTGACAAGGGACCTGATTCCAAGGTTAAAAGTTTGACTTTTTATAACTGCAGTCATTTGTTGTATAACTCTGATTACTTTTTGAATAACTTCTGCTTTCAGAATGTATAACTCTTGTTATTATATGTATAACTCTTGATATTCTCTGACTAACTCTACTATCAGAATGTATAACTTTACTTATATTTTGTATAACTTTGACTGTTTATTGTATAACTTTAATTCACATGTCTATTTCTTTGTTGCAAATATCTCTAATTGCATCTACAGTATGTCTAATTTTGGGTGTTGTCCTTGTTTTTCCCCAGATTGCTGAGGCCAAGCCAAGGGTAAAGAGGGTGCATGAAATCACGGTTTTGTGTCGACCTCAAAGGCTTGTATCTCTCATTGAAAAGCTTAATGAGGATCAGGTGGCCGCTGTTAAGAACATTGGGTTTAGTGGCCTTTTGGAGCTTAAGATTAGCAGCTTCCCACTTGCACACGTTCGCCTATTCTTGGAGTCCTTCTCTGATGGGTTATATGTGTTTAGGGCTTCTCAGAAGAAGGAGTTTTTGATCAGTAAGCATGATGTGCATGACTGTTTTTTTATTCCCTTTGGACCCAACCCTCTCCCGTTGGTACCTACTAGTGCGCAGAAGGGGTCCAATGATGCCGAAAATAAGGCGCTCAAGGACAAATGGCGGCAAGCTTACGGGGTGGATAAAGCTTCTACTTCAATAAGTTTAGGGAAAGTTCACAAGCAACTTATGGAGTACGAGGAGGTGGACGATCATTTTTGCCGGCTATTGGTTTTGTTCTCTATGTCTTTATTCCTCGCACCCACCCCAAACAACGGGATAGATTTGAAGCTTTTAAGGGCTGTAAAAGACCCTAAAGCCATTCTGCATTTTGACTCGTGCTCTTATATTTTGGAAATTATGGTGATAGCGGGGACAGACTGTAAAAAGGGGGTAACGATGTTGGGTGGTTGTATCCCCTTCCTCATGATAACCTACTTTCAGCGATATGATTACAAGGGTAGGCCGTGCCTCCACGATCTACCTTTGATTAAGCATTGGGATGAAACCTCGCTTGTAGAAAGGCTAAAATTTGAGGTGTCTCAAGGGGGATTGGGTCATTTAACTTTGTCTAAGACCAAATATCCGAGGTGCCTTCAAGATCCCTCTTATATTAAGAGTTTGGACAGTATCACCCTCAGCAACCCTCGTGAACCCAAACTACTGTTGCTATCAGCCTCCCCACCCCCTCTCTCCTGCTCAACTTCTGAGAAGAATTTCATTCAGATTGAACTACCAGCAGGTGTCGAGGATGACCAGGAATTGAAAGCTAGGGCCGTCGATGTAAGTTCAAACTATTATATATTTTGCAGATTCATTTTGTTTCAACTGAACGAACCCATCTATTATAATATAACTAACTTGCTGTACTTCTTCAATGCAGCGTACTCACGAGCTTTATCTACAGATGCAAAGGAACGCTATTGTGTTCTATTCATGGTACGCAGATGTAACCGCAAGGATCAAATCTGCAACTAGTGATCCGACTGGCCTAAAGCCTAGTCAGGGCTCTCAAGAATTCTTTGAGGGGAATGATTCAAAAGTACGTCGCTGAAGCAGAACATATTGCAGAAAGGCTGAAGGTTTCTGTTGGTAACGCACCTGCATTTGGAGAGGTAGTTCGTGAGTCTCCCAAAAAATATGACGGAATCGATGCATCTACGCGTCAAATAAGTGAAGTTCTGTCTAGTCTGGCCAATGATGGGAGTGGCAGGGGTGGTAAGCCTTGTGTTGAGTCACGTGGAGAGTCGGACAAAGCTGGCGCGCCAACGAAATCATTTGCAGTTTCATGGTCGCAGATTATGGAGGAAGTGGGAGGTGTTACAGTAGATTCTAATCCGTTGTCAGATGCTAGCCCAGGTTTAGAGGATCAAGTTGTTCACAGCCCCGTCCAAACTAACAGAGAGTTGTTGTTGGAGGCGAAGTACACCGTGGAGGAAATTGACCAAGCTTACGGACGGTCAGAGTACGCTGAAACTCGGCCTGGGGTAGGTGATGAGGTGCATGAGCAAGTTCATGTGGAGACAATGAAACAAAATGTTGAAACTCGGCCCGGGGTAGGTGATGAGGTGCATGAGCAAGTTTATGAGAAGGGAATGAAAGAAAATGTTGAAACTCGGCCCGGGGTAGGTTATGAGGTGCATGAGTAAGTTCATGGGGAGGGAATGAAAGAAAATGTTGAAAGATTGTCAGACCATCAACCGTCAGATAAGGAGATGGAAAAATCTACGGTCCCATCATTGCCAATGGATACACAATAATTGATGGAGTGTTTGTTTTCTACTGTTGAAATGAAGGAAGCTTTATGTGGACCTCCAGCAGACGGAAGTGGTCCTGGTGGCGAGGTAAGATTGTGAATTTGTGCTAAATACATGTTATACATTCGTTTTTTTTTATACACTATTAGTCCTATAAATTTCATATAAGGTAACAATATGCACAACTCCAGGAATTCTGAAGTGAAACATATAATTACGTATAATAGTTATGTGGATCTGTATAACTCCAACGACAACTTTGTATATGCCTAGATTTATACATTCTATGCCTAGAGTTGTACAGTCTGTGTCTAGGGTTATACATTATATGTTTGGAGTTTTTCATTATATGCTAAGAGTTATACAGTATATTCATAGAGTTATACATTCTATGCCTAGAGTTATACATTCTGTGTCTAGAGTTATACATTATATGTTAGAGTTTTTCATTTTATGCTAAGAGTTATACAGTATATGCATAGAGTTATACATTATTTGCCTAGAGTTATGCTTTCTATGCCTAGAGTTATACAGTCTGTGTCTAGAGTTATACGTTATATGTTTAGAGTTTTTCATTATATGCTAAGAGTTATACAGTATATGTCTAGAGTTATACATTCTATGCGTAGAGTTATACAGTCTGTGTCTAGAGTTATACATTATATGTTTAGAGTTATACAGTATATGCCTAGAGTTATACAGTCTGTGTCTATAGTTATACATTATATGTTTAGAGTTATACAGTATTTGCCTAGAGTTATACAGTCTGTGTCTAGAGTTATACAGTATATGCCTAGAGTTATACATTCTATGCTTGGAGTTACAGAGTAAATGCTAAGGGTATACATTCTATGCTTACAGTTATACATTTTATTGTACAGTTTAATTTTATTTATTTTCATTTAATTTTATTTATTTTCATTCAGGCCACTGTAGTAAAAGCTGGAATTGAAAACGTGGAACAACATTCTATCCACGGGGGTGAAAACGTAGTTGTTGTCGATGGTGCGGAGGTCACCCCGAGGGATCTTTCAACGAAATGGAGTGGAAATCATATCCCCCTGACTTTCATGAGCACGGCAGATGTGAATGAGGCATTTGTCGGGGTTGATGAGCGCACGAGTAGTGCGGCCAAAGAAGTTGGGGTAGTTGAAAATGCCGGTGCTAGGGTGGAGCCGGTTGCACAACCCCCCCCCCCCTCCCATTTATGTGCCGTGATGTGACATGATCCACCATCATTTCTTACTTCATTCAACTGTCCCCCTTCTGTGTATGGACATTATACCCGAGAACCTAGGTTGTTCAGAGGATTGTGGGGCACCCGAACCTGACCAGCACGTATGCTCACAGTTGTTGCGATTGAATAAGAAACGTTTCAGGATGGTTTTCAGGGTGAGGAAGGATGTAATGGATTACGTCTTTGATCAATTCCACGACCATAATAAAGAGTAAGTAAAAGATAAGTTTTACCTAGATTTCAATATGACAGTGAAATAGGTCATGAACAACACTTGCTGCGTGTCTCATTTTGCTAATCCTTTGTAGGGAACAATTGGTCACATATAACTGTAACACCCCCATACTCCAAGTGCCTTACCAGGACCACTCAGGTATAAGGATACTACCATCTCGGTTGCCCGAGGTACTGAATATCATAAGACAATAAAGAAACGTACTTTTAAAGTAATTATAGATTAAGTGATTACATGTTCAAACCAAAACTAATAAAAGGAATTACAAGGTCCTCATACGGTCTCTGACTAAAACTATCAAAGCTACTAGACTTCGTCGACACAAACGGAAGACTTCTAACCGCCACGTGATGACTCATCCCGGCTATCCCATACGCGTCATATCACACCGCTCAATAATCGCTCACCACCCCGAATGGATCACCACAGTTTTTAAAACATTTAAACGGGGTCAGTACTAATCACACAATTCAATACATATATCAACAATAAGATAACATGCATACCGAATCACACACACACACACACACACACCACCAACTCCCATCGTCTCAATCGACCGTCCTTTGGACCACCCGCCGTGGGGGACCGCAGCCGTTCCCACCTAAGCCCCGCTCATCGTACGAGCGATAACCCCGTCCATTAATGTGCACATCCCCTTTCGTGGCGGGTTCCACGAAGGGCGAAACTAGGGCGTGAGATCACTCCCGCAAGTGACCCCACTCAACCGAGAACGCATCTCGAGAACCATCACAAACACAACCACAATCACAATCACAATTACAATTACAATCATCATATCAATCAACTAACTACAAAGACATCACCAATATCCCATTATGGGACTAATACCGAGTAGGAAATCCTACCTGGATAGCACAACACGCAGACGGTATCTACTTTGTCTCAAAACGCCTCTTCTATGAACTCTCCTCCTACCATACAACACATAGATACTACTATTCAATTACTATTCATAAAAACCCCCAATTCCTAAATTAGGGTTTCACTAATCTTAACAAAACATTATATAAATTACATTAAAAGCTTACCCTCGACGCAAGGAATCCAACGACACAAACTACGATGCAAACCGACCGTCGAACTCCGGAATTGTCAAGAACGCGATTAGGAAGAAGACAAGTTGCTTTCTCTCTTAAACAGGTTTTAGGTTTTGTAAAAAGTGATTTAGAACAAAGACGAATTGGTTTAAATACCTTAATCGCGTAATTAACAAAACCCAAGAAAACTCCCCCGTAAAACCGGACACTCGATCGAGTACCCAAGGTACTCGATCGAGTACCCCCTACTCGATCGAGTACCCCAGCTACTCGATCGAGTACCCAACAGTCAGAAACTATTTTATTTCGCAACTTGCCCTTACTCGACAGAGTAAGGGCTACTCGATAGAGTACCCCAAGACTTATAAATACGGAGTATTACAGTCTTCCCTCCTTAAAAGGAACTTCGTCCCCGAAGTTCAACCCATACATAAAAACAACCATACCGACTCGACCAAGACACAACAACTTAGCTAAGGACTCGAGAACTCGACCGAACATAGAACATGAACTCTTAACCCCATTCTACAGCTATGTTTACTTCCACAACCCGACTCACTATATCGTATCTACCACATATATATCTTTCACGACACCAACTCCATACATAACCAACTACCATCCTCTAATGCTGCTAGCTCCATAATATCATCAACTATCAAATCCAATACCAAGACACTCATAGACATCAAACGGAATGTTACATTCCACCACCCTTAAAAGGAACTTCGTCCTCGAAGTTTACTCACACTCATAACATCATCCTCCAACTGTTAACATTATATAAAATATTCCCCCACTCTAAAGCATCACACTACTACGAGCACGGCCATGGCCCTTTTATAAGTATTGTCCACAAAACAAATCCCTCCTTTACGCTACGCTAACACTCTACTTCCAATTATATTACCGCATGCACCACCATGAAACTCTCTTTTATTGCATCCTACTCCTCTTAAGACAAATGTTACGTCCTCGTAACTCGCTAATACTAAACCCTTAGCTATATTATCTCATTATCCTCATCACCACCCTATGTCAAAGATAACTGCCTATAACCTCATTTCCATAATCACTCCTATTTCTCAAGGCTCTCTTACTTCAACAGTTCTCATACTTCAAATCAATCGCACACCCCTAACCTATACCATAAGGCTCGTAGCAAAATCACCATACTAACTCTCCATTATCACTTCAAACCAAAGATACCTCGCTATGTAAAGCACTTATCTTCCGAAGCATAACTCACGATCCGCACTCGTTACGTACACGCACACTAGATCCTCAAGTTCTTTCTTTCATTACCGCAAAATTCATACACAACTTAACATGACATTAATTTCCCCAACACCCCACACTCTTTGTCTCAACAAAAGATTATGAACTACCCGCCGCTTTCACTCATTACAACACATGATCCACGAATCATTTCCCATTACCATGTCTACCGATGTCTCATCTGAAAACAAGATCAACATTACCGTAACAACCTCTCACAACCGCGTCCCATCAACAGATTATCACTATCCCATGACAACAACGAAACATATACAACTCTATTTCACATCATACTCTACCTCATTCCCAACTTAACCTAGTAACGAAAACATAAATAAGCAAGACAAATCGTCTATCAAGACAAATCGAAACTCGTAGAGAGCTACATCAAACAAAACAACAATCCATGTATAACTGGTATGTACTTTCGAAACTCGAATCATAATCACCCCGCCTACTCCACCACAACCGGTGACGGCACCACAACGCCGCCACCAACAGCCACACCGTAGTGCGAAAATACCCGCATCACAACACTAAATATCGAGCCCGGATCACCACCCGAGGCACCACAACCACATCGATAGACATCACAACTACATACGATTCCATAAATCGCCTCGGAAATAACCTTTCGGACAAGGAAACTTACTCCAATCCACTTTACTCTATCACAACGCAACATATTATATGAAATAACAGATAAGCATCTCATGAACATCATCTCTACCATTTCACGGAATACACGTGTGTTATTAATACACATAAAATTATAACTAGCCATGTCAAATTAATCAAATTATTACCTTTTTGGATATCATTCAATTAAACTACCGTGTCCAACATATATATATTACAGAACATTCATAAAATAGCTTTATAATTATCACACCGTACCACTTCTTGTGAGGTCAGAACCTCACACAAACATTTACACATATCATAGACCCGTAATCACAACCAACTAGTCAATCCTGACCACGTAAGTTACCACTCAACAAAGGTTTACCCGTCGTCCGAGCTTAACTCGCATGCCCCTCATCACATTCTTCCATTCGCATCACCAAGACCTTCGCCATACATAACCATACAAAGCTAACACTCATTATGAGAAACCACCTCCTAAGACTATGTCTTATACTTCCTGACAACCATACTTTTATCAATTCGGTCTTTACAAAATCACCTCTTTAGAATTGCCACTTTTCTAATATACACTTTTCCTTAACCACTAGTCAAAGACCATAACACTACCCTTTGTCAGGACATCAAACCTCTTCACTCATCTCTAAATATCATGATTTCTTTTCTATCTTTGGTTAACATCCCAAACAACGAACATCGAATCCATGAACAAAATTATCTCAACATTCTTCCCAATATTTTCCTTAATTGAATCATCATCCATTTCTCCACCAAAATCTCATATCATGCAGATATTCTTCTAACTTCTTACTTTCCTTAATTCCTCGAAACTCATTATCAATCATGTTGTCCTGAAACTCCTATATAACCTTGACTAACATCTTCGTGATACTATCACACATTTCGATGATTCCTTACCTTTACATCACATAACTCCGGTGAACATTTTCCTCAGCTTACTTTTATCCTTCTTTTCTCTTTACACTCAATAATACCAATTTAATAGCTCAACTCCTTATTACTTCTATCTAACCCTTTTGTGCACCAATTACCTTCTCATCGCTCCAAAACTCAAATCCCATTATTTTATATCGATATCATCTCCCTCTTTCTTACCACAAATATTCTCTTATTATGTCATCAATCACCCTTGCCACTAATACATCCATAGAATCAACGTTTACTGTTCAACAATTGCATCTCCCTTCTTACATCTCTAGAAATCAAAATTCCTTTCATACCGCCAATTACCCAAGGAACTCACACAGTAGTTTCATCTTTTAATAAACCTCCCAAACTCACTCACTGTCTATAAATACACCTCGCGACATGTCTCCACAAAGTTCACTATATATATTACTCTTCTCAACCCCTTTAAACGAACTTTCACTACCTAAATCCATAACCCACACGACTCCTAACCATTTCCCTCCTTAACTCTTTACACATCTCAAGCTGCCACTATCCACATTCTTACTTTCAATCTTTTCATTCTCACGTTCATTATACTCACATCATCCCTTGTCTATATTCACATATTTCTACATTACTCAACACACAATCCTATCACTCATCCCGTCTCGCAAAACGTGCGCCTTGCCTCAATAAACTATACCAATCTTCCTTTTCTTTTTCCACCATCTATCATAATCACTCATAATTCATGTCCTCCCCACCGAACTCATACTCATCATAGTGCCACTCTTTACAACATAAGATTGGGTAACTTACGCTTCAGGACCAACACATACGTAAAACAATGCATAAAGAAGTAATACAACACCTTTGAATTAAACGTAATATGCAACGAATGTCAAAAGACAAACATACGACCCGAAATACGCATATGACCAGACAGACCCCACTCGATCGAGTACGGAACCTACTCGATCGAGTTGAGGCTACTCGATCGAGTGCCCAACTTGCTCGATCGAGTGCCCCGACTCTTAACCCAAATAGACCTTTCGATCTCGACTTACTCGACCGAAGAGTAGCCCGCTACTCGATCGAGTGACCCCATACTCGATCGAGTGCCCGAGGTACTCGATCGAGTGCCCGTAAACACGATTGGTCAAAATACCGACAAGTACCCACTCGATCGAATCAAACCCACTCGATCGAGTCATGCAGACTCGTGAATACTACCCGCATGTTATCTCACATACCCTAACGTACTATGCATTCATTATTATTTCAACATTATGATTACAACTACGCATTCAAATCTGCGCGACTCCTCATACAATCAACAAAATAATCTACTTCGTGTTATTAAGTGCCACGTTATAAACAACCATCATGCTTTTCATCCAATTCGTTATACAAAACACATATCATTGAACCTCTATTCTTCATGTTACTACTTACCAAAAGTCAAACATTACCACCTATCATGCTCATATAACATTCAACTTTCAATCATGTATTACTCGTATGTTTTAAATTTTCATAACTTTTCATAACACAAACCACACCCATACACTACAAATCCTATTTCCATGTTGCTAATACAACAACATTACAAATCCACTTCATCACACATCATCATATACGAACTACATTCTTTTTCTACCATATCATTCATCATTCTCATATACTTTTTCAACGATTCCAACCAACATGTCAACCAACTATCATGCAACATACTTTCAACAAACCATATACAACACAATTAACATACACGTCACACATATACCCACGGACTCCACGTTCCCATACCATGTGACTGGCTTAAGTATCGTGGGGCCAAGATTTTGAAGTGAGGGCGCCTACTCACCCAAAACCTAGCATCAGCCAGGGCTCCCATTACACATACACCAGGTTCATTTTATTAGACTCCCTATGTTCATTATGTTCATTTGTTACAGGTTCCAAGATCGTCGCTCTGATACCATTTGTAACACCCCCATACTCCAAGTGCCTTACGGGACCACTCGGGTATAAGGATACTACCATCTCGGTTGCCCGAGGTATTGAATATCATAAGACAATAAAGAAACGTACTTTTAAAGTAATTATAGATTAAGTGATTACATGTTCAAACCAAAACTAATAAAAGGAATTACAAGGTCCTCATACGGTCTCTGACTAAAACTATCAAAGCTACTAGACTTCGTCGACACAACGGAAGACTTCTAACCGCCACGTGATGACTCATCCAGCTATCCCATACGCGTCATATCACACCGCTCAATAATCGCTCACCACCCCGAATGGATCACCACAGTTTTTAAAACATTTAAACGGGTCAGTACTAATCACACAATTCAATACATATATCAACAATAAGATAAACAGACAAATTTGAATCGTCACACACACACACACACACACCACCAACTCCCATCGTCTCAATACCGATCGTCCTTTGGACCGACCCGCGATGGGGGACCGCGGCCGTTCCCACCTAAGCCCCGCTCATCGTACGAGCGATAACCCCGTCCATTAATGTGCACATCCCCTTTCGTGGCGGGTTCCACGAAGGGCGAAACTAGGGCGTGAGATCACTCCCGCAAGTGACCCCACTCTGCCGAGAACGCATCTCGAGAACCATCACAAACACAACCACAATCACAATCACAATTACAATTACAATCATCATATCAATCAACTAACTACAGCACATCACCAATATCCCATTATGGGACTAATACTGAGTAGGAAATCCTACCTGGAAAGCACAACACGCAGACGGTATCTCATCTACAAACTGTCTCAAAACGCCTCTTCTATGAACTCTCCTCCTACCATACAACACATAGATACTACTATTCAATTACTATTCATAAAAACCCCCAATTCCTAAATTAGGGTTTCACTAATCTTAACAAAACATTATATAAATTACATTAAAAGCTTACCCTCGACGCAAGGAATCCAACGACACAAACTACGATGCAAACCGACCGTCCGAACTCGGAATTGTCAAGAACGCGATTAGGAAGAAGACAAGTTGCTTTCTCTCTTAAACAGGTTTTAGGTTTTGTAAAAAGTGATTTAGAACAAAGACGAATTGGTTTAAATACCTTAATCGCGTAATTAACAAAACCCAAGAAAACTCCCCAGTAAAACCAGGACACTCGATCGAGTACCCAAGGTACTCGATCGAGTACCCCCTACTCGATCGAGTACTGACCTACTCGATCGAGTACCCAACAGGTCAGAAACTATTTTATTTCGCAACTTGCCCTTACTCGACAGAGTAAGGGCTACTCGATAGAGTACCCCAAGACTTATAAATACGGAGTATTACAATAACACCCCAAATTGCATAATGCGTATTGATCTCCAGACGTTGATGCCCGGGTTTCAGATTATGAGCAATGTCATCGACTGTTGGTCTGTACTACTCAATCAGCTTACGCACTCGAACACCGCAGCTGTTGCAAGTTCGCGCTGTTTCTTTGGCCTAGGTCACGCTGTAAGTGTGCTCGAACTCCGCAAGTAATTTTGTGACTAAATGTACGTAACTTGTGATATAGGCTGACTAACCCCCGTTTATCATTTTTATAGGACCTAGCAATTGCAATTTGGAAAGGCAGGAAAAAAACATGGTTGTTGATCAATCTGAAGGCTTTCGTGCCTCGTGGGACATGTGGCAAGAGTCGTGTTCTAGTCCATTCCAAATGGACTCTGATATGGTGAGCTCAGATATCAATATAGAGACATTTCCATACTGGAGTTATACATTATATGCTTAGAGTTATACAGTATATGCTCAGAGTTTTGATGAGTGACTAACTTCACTCCATAACTCTAGGCATAGAATGTATAACTCTAACCATAGAATGTATAACTCACTGCACATGATGTACAACTATAAGCATATGCCTAGAGTTATACAGTATATGCTTACAGTTGTACATTATGTGCAGTGAGTTATACATTCTATGGTTAGAGTTATACATTATATGCCTAGAGTTATAGAGTGAAGTCAGTCATTCATCAAAACCCTGAGCATATACTGTATAACTCTAGGCATATGATGTATAACTCTAGACATAGAATGTATAACTCTAACCATAGAATGTATAACTCTAACCAAATAATGTTTAATTCCAATTATGCACAAAATGAATACCTCTAAGCTTCTAATTATGTTTTATAACTCTTAGACTTTTCAGTATAATCAACTAATCTTGTGGTGCATGTTTGTAGGTTTTCGTCCCGGTAAGCACTGGTGATCAAGATCACTACTCTTGCATTTGCATAAATTTCCTCTCTGAGCAGATCGAGTACCTTGATAATCGTTCTTACGAGGACGATCTTCTGACGTTACCATATGGAGGGATTGCGCGTATTACTGTAAGACTTATAAAACTGGTGACTAGATTAATTTTCAGCACCATTGTTTTGTTAATTGGTCTTCCCTTTAAACGCCTTGCCTAACTTCTGTCAGGCTGATGAGATGGGAAAGTATATGGTCTCCAAAGGGCTCGACAAAGGGAAGAAAGTTGAAGGGTTTAATTTTGTAAACATTAAATTCAACTGGTAGGGAGCAGGGTATTCTGAGAATGACTGTGGTCTTTACGTCATAGTTCATATGTTGTTGTACCGTGAAGAGCCATTCGAGTGTACCATAGGGACAAAGGACAGCAATGCCCTCATGCGCGCGGAAGTTGCTGCCACCCTTGTCCTCAGTGACATTAACGTGGAAAGGGAAGTTGTGTTATCTAGGGTAACAGAATTTAAGGAGGCTAAAGACAGTGAATTAGAGTCGATGCGTGAGGCACAGAGGTTAGCCGGCAACACAAGTGAAAGGAAGAGAGGTATCAGTATCGCCGGAGAGAACACTACTGCTAAACGCCCTTGCTCTAAAGTCAGTCCAACCTATCGGACTCCAACTTCCAAAATAGCCCTGGGCCAGACGCCGTCTAGTCGGGCCCTCTCAGCTGTTAGTAGCCGCTCCCGGGGTAAGGGCGATGGTCTTGGTTGCACCACATATTGCGGGGAACCAGACGCCGACCTTACAGTGGTCGCCAAGATGCTCAAGTTAAACAAGGCATTAATTAAGGATATCCCGGTGTATCGCAAACAAGTGGCAGATTACGTTTTCCTTGATGACTACAAATTTCCAAATAGGTAAGCTGTCTAAAATCAACAGAACCACTTGAGTACTGTTTTATGTTTTGTATAACTTCAACTATGAAATGTATAACTTTACCAACTAAAGTTATACATATCGTTAATGGAGTTACACATTCCTAATCTGCAGTTATACGTTTCATCACTGAAGTTATGCAGTCATTTTAATAGCAGTTACCTTCCCATTTAGTAGACGTTATAGCCTGATTAACACATGCTGTCTGAACCACAGTGAACCACTTGTGAACTATGCCCGTCACACAACAATGAATAGGTTGCAAATGTTGTCCATGCTCCCTGAGACGCCAATGGATGATTCAGTAATTGAGTGTTGGTCCTTGTTGCTTAATCGCTTGGAGGCAGAGGAGTGCTCGTTTTCTCGTTCGTCTTTCTTCGGTATCCGTCATATGGTATGGTTGTAATCAATCCTTTAATAGGCTATAAGAGTTTCACATACCCTCTATGGAGTTATACATAGACAGTATGATATTTAAAATTTTCAATGTGGAAAATATGACTACAGTTACACATACCCTCTATGGAGTTACACATATTGTATTGAGAAGTTATTAACAGCCAGTATGAAGTTAGTCATACTTCAATATGAAATAAGAGTTATTGTGCAACTCCATTGCACAACCCCTATAACTCCTCTGCTATTCTCATACATATACTTCTACCTGAGCAAGAAATAATCTTGGACTTTATACGAAACCCTGTCCAACAAACACAGAACACCGAAAAGTTGTACAATATGTGGGACGTCTTCAGAATCGACAGCGGATCTGATTTCAGCTTGAAGGCTGATTTAATCTTCGTACCCATTAAGGTTGAAGCCCATTATGCATGTGCGTGTATCAACTTTAATTCACGTACGATTGATCTTCTTGACAATAAGTACTACTCAAGTCCGGGCCAGTCGGAGATATGCAAAGTGTGTCACATAATTGTAAGTGAAGGTGACATGTAATTACGTTCAACTCAAAAGTGTTGTTACCACTTTACAATTTGCCTTTTGACGTTTCTTGTTTGTGCCAGGCGAGCCTCATGAGCGACTATCTGGAATCTAGGGACGAGGACAAAGGGAAATTCATACCGGATTACCAGTTTCGTCAGGTCCAGTTTGCTTGGCAGAAACAAACGATCAACGACACCGAGTCTGGCTTGTTCACAATGATGCACATGTTAATGTACGAGGGTGATACTTTTGGTCATGTTGATCTTGAGAGGAAGGTGAACCGTCGATATTTGGTAATCCAGCTGGCAGCGACCCTTGTCCTAGCTGATATGAACATCATCGGGAAAGGAGTTCTGACCAAGGTCAACGGTTTCATTGGCGAGAAAGACCAAATCCTGAAGCAACTAGAAGCCAGACGAAAAATGGCGCGGAAAGCAGAGAAAAAACCTGGGAAAAAATTGAATGTATTTCCATTCATTTTGTAGTCTCTGTTTTGCAACTCTAGTATGTTGTCAAGAAACTCCTTATCAACTTAGACAACTTTTTCGGAATAGATTGTTATTATATCATCTTGGTCTGATATGGTTAAAATCCAAATTATGCATACAAGGGTAAAAGTTACACGTAATTAGAAGTGTTATACAGATAAGTATAAGAGTTATAAACTCTGTGAAGTAAAGTTATCCAAATTGTGTATAAGAGTTATACAACACATAACTGCAGTTATGAAAAAGGCAAAATTTAATAGGCTATGTGTGACACCCCGCGATAACGCGGAAACATAACTAATAAATTAAAGCGGAAATTTATGAGGTTTTAAAAACTTTTAGATTACTAGTTAAATACTAACACGCGGATGCCAAAAGGGGCGTCTTAACAATCATAATGGCCCGGTGCTCCGCAAGAAATTGAGGCCCCAAAAATTACATTTGAAATTTTATATAGCCAATAAACATAGTGTCGATAATTTCAGATTTTGATTGAATTGATAAACCCCCAAATTTGATCAAAAAAACCTGAACAAAATAAAACACACATAAATTAGAATAATTAAATGAATGTAGAACAAATTAACAACAAATTGACTACATTCATTTTGTCTGATTGTCACAAAGACAAACGGCCAAACATGTGATGATTAATTGATTAGTAAGATCAAATAATTTACAATATAATTGTTAAATAAATAAACTAAAACTTAAAACTCATAAAATTAAAAGAAAATTTTACCTGATATCTCCTTTGTTACGCTTTTCAACAGAAAATCGAGCAATTGTGATGATTTATTTTAAAAATAAATAATAGCTAGAACTTTGTTAGATGGGTAATCTGATTGAAAGAAAAATTTGGAGAATACAAGTGATTATTGTGAATTTGAGAGAGATATATAATCAGAAAATAAGATCGTTTGATTATTTTCAGTATATGAGATTAATGGGAAATTGGGAATCTTGAAGCTATATTGGGAAGGAGAAGGAGAAGATTACGGTGATTGATAGTGTATTTGATACAGTATCTTAAACGTCATTCACTCATTCATTAAGGAGAATACGGTTGGTGAAATTTTAGCTTTTTTTTTTTTTTTTTTTTTACTGGCCGAGAGTTTTTGGGCCGAAATTTTGGAGGCCCGGTTCCTGGGCTCAGCCTGAACCGGCCCAAAGCCGCCCCTGAACAAATACAATAATAGACAAAACTAGGTTATTATAACCCAAGTCTAGAAGGGGGGGAAAAGATATCCCACGAATAAACATATAAAGGGTTTCTAAACTAGAAACTAAGGTCCAAGGGTTTAGTTCTCGCTAGCCCACACGTCTTCCCCACGTAAGCATCTTCACAACTTGTCATTCATGTAAACATGAACGCCACAATCAGTGGGGAGTAACTCAAGGTTCTCCCAGCCATAATATGTCGAAACGAACATAACAAAGAACATCAACAAACAATCATATTAGATAAGACATGAGTGAATCGAATCATAACTAAACATGGGATTATACGTGTTTAAACCAACAAGAGTAAAAGGAATGATGGAATAAACAAGTAGGGAATAAGCAACAATAAATAAATGTAAAAGAAGGACAAGGAAACCGACACGGCCACTTAGCCACGAGCACGTATTTCAAGGAGATATGACCAAATTAACCATCCAAATAATGCAAGACATTTATTACTCTTAGACTATAATTTCCCCGGGTAGGACTACGATAATAATACGGTCCTAGTCTAAATCTGCAGATTCTCGGGTGTACATCCCGATTCGACGTGCGCCAGCACAGCACGCACCCAAGACTCGACTACTAAGGAGACCGAGTACCCCAATCGCTAGAACAGCACGAAAGTGGCGGAAAGACTAAGATAAGACTCACTTGCCAGAACAACACAAGTGGCCAAA
Source organism: Silene latifolia (assembly GCF_048544455.1). Lineage (NCBI taxonomy): Eukaryota > Viridiplantae > Streptophyta > Magnoliopsida > Caryophyllales > Caryophyllaceae > Silene > Silene latifolia. Next base: position 191,589,332 of record NC_133534.1, read on the forward strand.
AGCCGTACTTGCCAGAACAGCACAAGTAGGCCAAACCATACTTGCCAGAACAACACAAGTAGGCCAAACCGTACTTGCCAGAATAGCACAAGTAGGTCAAACCCGTGCTTGCCAGAACAGCACAAGCAGGGCAAAAATATATGTCAAGCACATACGATGGTAATATGGCATTTCTACAAGAATACGACTCTTACAAGTAAATATTTATAATAAACTTTTCATGCTTGTAACATATATAAATAAACATTTCCTTTCATAATTATACATGCCGGTCAAATAGAATAAACAAGTACAACAGACAAGTACATGGGACGGGATTATTAATGTCACACTCATACATATGGCTTGCATCTCACCATAAGTACGGATGGGAACATCAGTCCCGACGATCATATCGCAACTAGAGGGCCTATGGCTCACCCCTAGTTTCCGATAAGACCAAGACTCTTACAACCGAACAATACAAGACATTATCAAGGATATGACTCTTCACAAATAACTATTTAATAATAGATATCGCATACTTGTCTTATATTAATAAATATTCCATTTTATAATTTAACATGCCGGTTAAATAAAATAAATAAATTATAACAAGTAGTGATGAATAATTTACGTTATACAAAATTTACGGGTTAAAATGGAAACCCACACAAGTGATTTCTTCATGGGCCTACTACAAAGCATGAAGTTGGCCCAAGTCATGTAATCATACAAGTCCAACAAGAGAAATATGGTGAGCCCAAGGATAAAAAGGTAAAGAGCCCAACAATTAAGTTCAATTGAGCCCAACAAATAAAACACCCAAAGCATACACAAGGGAGAAGGGGAAAATAAAGGGTGTAACCAATCACCTATCCCGTGACCACCCCCACAAACCACCAGGTCGTGGTCATACCACCAGCCCACGGCCAGCCGCCGGTCCACGGCCAAACTCAGCCCACGGCCAGCCCGCCACCGAGTCCAACATCTATGAAACAGGTCCAATAAAATTGTAACCAACACATGCCCTAAACCACAATATATGTAGACCATAAGACGGAATTATGAGTATGCTTAAGATGTATACAAATACACTAACGATACCACACATTTTAACCATTCTATACCCCCAACCACCAAACTAAACTGTGACCACCCTAGCCACCCAAGGCAGTCCAACTCAGTCCGCCCGAATACCCTCACACGGCCACCACACAGCCTGCAAAGCAGTCCCGCAAGTCGCGTCAAAACAGTCCCAAGAGCAGGTCGAAACAGGTCACCATAGCGGCTGCAAACACCGCCAACACGGTCTACAACCACCACCAAAAGCAGGCTATGAGAGCCCCAGTGTAGGCCGTAACTAGCCGACCAACAAGCACCATGTTGACCACCCAAACACAGAGTCCAACAGCCCTTTTGCGACCACGAAACAGAGTCCCAAAAACAGTCAAGTCGACTCGAAGTTTATACGAAAAAGAAAGCAGCGTTGAGACGGAAATAAAGCACGTTAATTACATTATTAACGGTCACTGCAATTACTCCAACAATACTCGAGTTTATCGTATAAAACAACCAATTTTTATCCGTCATTGAGAGCCATCATCCGAGCTCAAACCACCGAAGCTCACGATGGAGCCCGGGACTCAAACAGCCTCAACCCAACACCAATATGACACGCAAAATTTATCATACAAACGAAATCAAAGTAAAGAACTAAACTTTATTCGAAAGGAACATATAAAACGACACAACAAGACAGAAATATCGACTTATTGTCGAGTAACCTATCACCGTTACCTCGTTGCTCTTTAAAACAGCATGCTCCCGGTCCACAGCTACTCTGAGTTGTCCCAGCTAACACCCAAACGCATGAACGAAGGAAAAAGGCGGGAAAATCGAGTCCAAAGTAAGACGTCCGAACGGAAATAGATAGCAAGGTGGCGTCTTTCTTACATATAGAGAAGGAGAATGAGGAGGGGAAGCTAAGGGTACAAAAATAATGGAATTTGGTTGAGAAACGAGGATGAAATCTGGGTTTTTGAGGTCGGAAATGGTGGAGCTGCTATGTTTGTGTTGTTGTTGCTGCGTTTTGTTGTTTTCAAATGTAGGGGAAGAAGAAAGAGGAGATGCAACGGGTGTGGGGTTGGGACACGATAAAGCAACAGCAACAATAACATTTAGTACATAATAATATTAATAATAATATATAATAATAACAAATGAATTATAATAATATATAATAATAATAATTAGAAGAGATATTTAAAGGTAGAGTGTAAGGGGTAGGTGAGCGTGTTGTCAAATTCTGGTTGGTCCGGATTAATGTGGGTACAAAGTGAAATGTGACGGTCTAATATTAGACGGAAATTAAGATGGAGTTCATTATTATTACAGTCACTATTATTATTACCCGACTAAAAATATGAATACATTTATTCTTACATAAATTATGCCTCACGAATATAATTTAATAATACGTATTTTTATATAAATGAGCTTTAAAATATTACTTTTATAAAAATCGTATTTGAAATAAAATTATTTAAATTGAATAATTCAAAAATATAAAATAAAGAAATCAAACGGTTTAATAAATTTTAAATGTCAAAATGGGAAATTCGCGGGTGTTACACTATGAGTTATACAAAAAATGCTAAGAGTTATACGTTGAAGGCTTTAGTCAAATATATCCACAATTTTACAAACAAGGGCACATAATTAGAAGTGTTATACAAATAAATATAAGAGTTATAAAATCTGTGAAGTAAAGTTGTCCAAATGTTGTAAAAGAGTTATACAACAAATGACTGCAGTTGTGAAAAGCTAGCTACTGAATACCAAATTGTGAAGTAAAGTTATCCAAATTGTGTAAAACAGTTATACAACATTAGCTTGAAATTGCACATTCATATTACTGAAGTTATACAATTTGGAAGTTGAAGTTACCAAATTACATCATTTAAGTGCAAACTCCATTCAAAATAGACAAAAGCTAGCTATTGAATACCCTTTCCGTCTCACCAAATTTTTTACCTTTTAAAGAAAAAAAGATTGTAAATAATTTGTTGAGACGGAGGTATTTTTCTACTGCCTACTACTATAGCCTGTTAAGTTTTTCTATTCTTCTTCGTCTTCTTTTTCTTCTTCTTCTTCTTCTTCTTCTTCTTCTTCTTCTTCTTCTTCTTCTTCTTCTTCTTCTTCTTCTTCTTCTTCTACTCCTTCAGATGCTGGTGAAGACGGTGGATGCTCAGAAAATGGGTTAGGGCAGTTCCGTTTATCGTGGTGTGCCATTTCTTTGCAGTTATTACACATGCGCTTTGGCTTACAAGCCAAGGCAATGGCTTTAGCCTTAGCTGACACCATTCTTTTACCGCTGCCTTTGTTTTTAGATTGTTTTGGTGGAAGTATTGTTACCTCGTCACTGGCGGAGCAACCAAGAATTTGCTCCAATTCCTGTTGCTTAGTCAAAACTTTCTTGTACGGTAAAAGTTTCTCCTTGAACTCTCTAATTAAGGAACTTAAGTTCACAACTTCAGTCACACTCATGCCACGAAGTAAACCAATGGTCGCATTAACTTCTGACCACAACTTCACCATCTCAACTTCTTTTCCATCAGCGCTACCATTTGAATCCGTTTTTTCACCATCACATTCTGATAATCTGAATTGCAATGCATCTTTTCTCCATCTTGTAGAAACGTAATCATCTGGAATTGTCTTCTTGCCGTAAGCCGACAAAATCCATACTATATGTCGGCACAAAATTCCCATCCTTTCAAACATCATACAGCTGCACCATTCAGCCAGTGTCCCTGTAATCAAATTAAATTATGAACTACTGTCATCTAAATAACGTCTCCATCCATATAGTAGTTGAAGTATACATATAATAATAAGAGTTATACATTATGAAAGTAGAGTTATACATATGGCAACAAGAGTTATATATTCTGAAAGTAGAGTTATACATATAATAACAAGAGTTATACATTCTGAAAACTAAAGTTATTCAAAATGTAATCAGATTTATACTACAAATAACTGCAGTTCAGTGAACAATTGTATAACTTCTAAAGTTATTCTGAAAGTAGAGTTATACATATGGCAATAAGAGTTATACAGTATATGCCAAGAGTTATCCATTCTATGCCTAGAGTTATACAGTCTGTGTCTAGAGTTATACATTATATGTTTAGAGTTTTTCATTATATGCTAAGAGTTATACAGTATATGCCTAGAGTTATACAGTTGTCAACAAGAGTTATACATTATGAAAGTAGAGTTATATATATAATTACAAGAGTTATATATTATGAAAACTAAAGTTATTCAAAATGTAATCATATTTATACAACAGATAACTGCAGTTCAGTGAACAATTGTATAACTTCTATGTTCAGACAATGTAACTTTGGAACGATATCTAGCAACTTCAGTGAACTACCACATAGATAAAGATTATGCCAAAATGTTGTTACCTGGGTTGTACTCTACGTTGAAACTTTTCTCTCTGCTTGAATCCTTAACGACAGTCAATTCAACTCCATCGACTTCAGCATAGCCCCCGGTCTTACATGTATCGATTGAGCAAATGACCTCTAGTTGGAATTCTTTGAAAACCTCACGGGTATAAACATTTGACGCGTATTCCTCTATGGGTAAATGTGTCCCCCTTGCTGGTGTTGAGTGTCGGTTTTCATGGTCAAGTCTCTTCTGCGTATGCCGTTGATGGTCCATAGCGCTTTCAAAACGCATCCAAAACTCCACTAACGTGCGACTTCGCTCAAACTTCTTAAAAAAACTATTAATGCTCTCTGATCTCTGGGTTGTCCTCATTACACCACCCATTTTCAAGTCCCTGCAATGCGCCATCACCCATTGGCTCCTTTTATCGTACGCTTCTGTAAACCACTCTTCGTTCACAAGACCATGCGCTTCCATTATTTCTGCCCACCTAGCGTCAAAGTCCTCTGCTTCTAGGTTATCGTCCTATATAATGTTGCTCAATTTCTCAAGGAACTCCTTATAATCCTCCCTTGTCACCCTGAACTTCGGTGACACCTTGTTCATTATATGCCACATGCAAAATCGGTGGCGTGCAGTCTTGAAGGCAAGGGGTACGGCCTTAATAATGCCCGCATCCTGATCTGTGATAATGTACTCGGGTTCCTTTCCACCCATAGCATTCAAAAACCTGTTGAAAACCCACTGGAAGGATTCATGGTCTTCATGGGCAATCAAGGCCCCGTGAGAATGTTCCGATCGCTTATGGTGATCTATACCAGTGAATGGCGTGAAAATCATATCGTACTTGTTTGTCGAGTATGTTGGATCGTATGACACTACATCTCCAAAAACGGAGTAGTTCCTTCTAGCTATTCTGTCAGCCCAGATTGCCCTTCGAAGGCTATTATCCTTGTCAACTTCATAATAAAAATAAAACCCCTGCCTATTTTGTGCCATATTCTTTAACCGGTCTATGAACAATTGACTGTCCCGTTTATGGATGAAGCATTTCACATCTCGGTGGAAGTTCTTAAAATCAGTTAAGGATGCACCAATGTTCTCGAACCCGTTTACGAGTTCCTTACACATGTTGTACGTCCTAGTTGCTCCTATCCTCATTGTAGTGGACAACATATCCGATCGATCTTTGACTAATAATAAAAAATTCCTCAACTATAACTCTTACACCTTTTCGTATAACTTCATGAAACATATGCATAACTCCATTCATTGATTGTGCAACTTCTTATTATTTAAAACTCTTACATCTGAAAGTATAACCTTCACTGCGATTATGTATAACTCTAACAACTTTCTATATAACTCTAAGGCTGTTATAAATTATTCTAGAATTTTAAAAAATATTTAGAAGTTTTACAATCAATTACTCGAGGTTTACATAACTCTAAGATCTCGGTGTATAACTTTAGACCACACTAAGTATGTATAACACCAACGAGTCTTGTTTGCCATTCAATTATTGGAGGTTTGATTAATAGTAAACTAACCCTTTAGTTGTACATTATCAAGTACTTGTGAAAATCTTTGATGTTCCGCGACATCTTTTGAAACTGACGATCCTCACTATATACAAGCTCGTGATTATGCCCCATGTGGAATCGGTCAATTACTAATACTCCATTTTTCATAAATAGCCTGACATGTGCTTTACACCCTACCCTCTTGACTGTATATTTCCTCTGTTTCGCAGTTGTTAATCCCCATTGCATTTCTTCTTCCCTAATCCCGGTCTCATTTTTTTTAATTACTGCCTCGCCTTTTGGGACATATGTGAATCCCTCTCTGTTGCAAACTAGCAACTTTGACTTGATTTCACCGTCGCGCCATTTTTTCGTTGTATACTTCCGAACATCAAACCCGGACGCCAGTGCATAAATTTTATAGAATGTCACTGCCTCGTCGATTTCAAAAAATTGTTGTCCTACACAAGGTGTAAACTCCGCTGCCAAATGCTTACAATACTCAGTTTCCGCTTCCTTTCGACCATCTGAGTAGAATCAAATATCCATGAGATGATTAAGAAATATAAAACTCCAAGCATAGAATGTATAAGCCCAAGTATAAAATGTATAACTCCAAGCATAGAATGTATAACCCCTTAGCATTTACTCTGTAACTCCAAGCATAGAATGTATAACTCTAAACATATAATGTATAACTCTAGACAAAGACTGTATAACTCTAGGCATATACTGTATAACTCTAAACATATAATGTATAACTCTAGAAACAGACTGTATAACTCTAAGCATATACTGTACAACTCTAAACATATAATGTTTAACTCTAGACACAGACTGTATAACTCTACGCATAGAATGTATAACTCTAGGCATATACTGTATAACTCTTAGCATATAATGAAAAACTCTAAACATATAATGTATAACTCTAGACACAGACTGTATAACTCTAGGCATAGAATGGATAACTCTAGGCATATACTGTATAACTCTTAGCATATAATAAAAAACTCTAAACATATAATGTATAACTCTAGACACAAATTGTATAACTCTAGGCATAGAATGTATAACTCTAGGCATACAATGTATAACTCTAAACAAAGAATGTATAACTTTAGGCATATAATGTACAACTCTAAGCAGAGAATGTATAATTCTAGGCATATAATGTACAACTCCAAGAATATAATGTACAACTCTAATCATATAATGCATAACTCCAAGAATATAATGTACAACTCTAATCATATAATGTATAACTTTACGCATATAATGTATAACTCTAGCCATATAATGTATAACCCTCTACATCCTATAACTTCAATTAATGAATGTATAACTTCAGCTACAACATGAATAACTATATCTAAATTGGTTGTTTAGTAATATTTTTTATGCAAAATTTAGGGTTAGAATTACAGGAGTTATGTACTCTGTTTCCTGAAGCTGTAGGAAATTGTCAAAGAGTTATACAAAAAACCACTGGAGTTATAACACGATGAATATAAAATTTTATGATCCAAGAATATAATGTTTAACCTGAAGCTAATATGGGTAAGAGTTATACATATATGGGTAAGAGTTTTACTTAAACCCACTGAAGTTATAATTCGTCCTTTATCAAACTTTTAAATTTCCATCAGTTTTGCCATGAACAAAAGGCTACCAAAATGAAAGAACAAATCTGATGAACACCATGAAAGAACATTTATACCAAATTTAATGAACACCATGAAATAACAACACCATAAAGAATAATGAACCGACACAAATGAAATAACAACACCAACAAGCTAAAATTATATATAGCATTTTATTCATGAACATCAAGCTACAACAATAACCAAGACACGAATAAGAAAGCAAATAACTCACCATCAACGGCAACTTCAATCTGCATATGATCCATTTCACAAACACTGACCGTCATATTGATCGTCTTTCTCTGATGAACAATGACAAATTATTTATCTTCAACAAAGCGAATGAATTTTATCCGGAAACATGATGTGGTTATACAGTGGGAATGAAATTTCTCTTATTTTTTGATGATTTATAATGGATTTTACTGAATTTTGGATGGTTTTGAATGTTAATTTTTATGGGTTTTGCTTGTTGAGAGGTTTTTAATAGTCAAAGAAGTGAGAAGCATGCAAAATGAATTATCAGTCTTTGTTTATTCCTTTTGTCCGCGGGATTTGTACTGCAAGAAGTACACAAACAGTGCACTGTCTATCCTCTCTCATACAATCAGCATTTCCTTTTTTTTTTTTTTGCTCTAAAAATGGCGCCCTCTCTCTTTATCTCATCCATTGAATCCTTTCATCCAAGGGTTCTTATAAAGAATTAGGGCCACGCATAACCTAGATATAGTAAAACAAGTAGAGACCCTTTGGAGAACACAACTTGCGACAATAATGGTAGGTTACCGGGAGAGTGTCATGTTAGACTTATAGCGAACTTCGGGTCGAAGTTCTCTTTTAGGGGGAGTGAATGTAAGAACTCGAAAAAACACAGAAAGAAAGAGCACGACACATGGAAAAGTAGTGAGAACGAAAAAGACCTAGGATAGATAGGATATAATTGTGTAACAATAAGAGTGATGATGGCAAGAGAACAGACAGGAACCGAGAAAGAGGCGAGGCTCGAGAGTAAACCAAGGAATATTTGGGAAAGAGAGAGAGTGGCGAACTTTGGGGACGAAGATCATTTTAAGGGGGGAAGATTGTAATACCCGGCATTTGTGGGACCTGTACTTAGACCTAGGGACGCGTGAGGGAACCCACATATACTCGGACGAGACCAAGTAAGACCTAAACTAGACCTAGTAGACTTCTAGTGGACCGAGTAGAATCCCAAGTAGACCAAGTGAGACGGTACTCGGTCGAGTGAGGGTACACTCGACCGAGTGAGAGCTACTCGGTCGAGTGAACCGGTCACTCGGTCGAGTGAGCTGAGCTGTACCCGAGAAATGATATTTCGGGATTTCATCTTATCCCAACACCAACCCTCTCATTCTTCTTCTCCTTCTTCCTCGCTCTAAAATATTGTCCCCTCTCTCTAATGGCTCCTTAAACCTTCTCTTTGACATTCAAGCTTGGATTAATGGTGGAACACCCCCTAATCCCCGATCTACCTTTATAAGTCGACATCCAACCCTTTGTCCTCCTTGTTTTATGTTAATCTCGGATTAGGGTTTATTAAGAGAGATTAATTAGTATTTAGTTATGTAAAATGAATAGTTAGTAACTAATAATGAGGTGTTTTATGTTGTATTATAGTATAGAGTGGTTTGTGATAGTTATTACATGATTTATGTAGGATGAGACGGTATGAGATGGATACTTGGTGATTTCGATTAGCTTGAGGATTATGCAAAAAGGTAGGTTATCCTACGCGGTTTTAATATTGTGTATGCATAGTTGGGTGTCTTTCCTCACTATTGCATTCATGAGTCGGTTAGTATGTATGTGAGATTGAATTCATGAATGTGGTCATATGTTAAGTGTTGTTCTTTCATTTGTCATGTATGGTTGTGTTTGTGTTGTGTTGGAGGTCTTTGGTAATGGTACTTGATTATTGAGGAGACGTAAGACGGTTGGGAAACCGTTTTGCACTCCGGTCGCCCCTTGGAGCTTCCCACTCCAAGGGGGATGTGAACATTAATGACTTGAGTCACGGAGGGACTCGTGTGGTTGAGGCACAACGTCTAGCAGGGGATCCGGTTGGCTTCCGGACCCGGTACGTCTGGGCGTGTCCCGGTACCTTTGTGTGAGATGTGGTGTCGTGGGCGTGTCCCTGGCACTGGTGGTTGTGGGTACGTCTGGGCGTGTCCCGGTACCAGTATGGTGATTGCATAGTCGAGTCTCATTCACATGATTATGTCGAGTCTACACTTATCGAGTCATGTCTTATGTTTATGTATTGAAACTGACATTTGTTGTGTCCGTGTAAATGTCACCTATTTCAGGGGTGGCCCTTGTTGATCCATATGATATTTCCGATCATATGAGGAGCAGATGTTATAAGTTAGCTTTGGTTGCTTGGTTGATTAGATTAGTTTAGTAGTCATAAGTTGTATTATTCATTTCATTTATTTCACTTATGTTTATGTAATCGACTAAACACTTATTTATGTTAATCGTTTCTCAATTGCGACTCCGATTTCACTACCTCAGGAAACCGAGAAGGTAATATCTTCCCATTACCTTGGTTGGGTAAGAAGGGGGTGTTACACCTATCCTCGGGGAGTTCCGAGGAATGCCCTTCTGATGCATATGTCAAATTTTCTTTATATACTTAGGGGTCGGCCTGTTTCCTCTTGAGGAGTAGCCTTTGGCCGATTTTAGTAGTGATAGAAAGCTTAAGAGAGTAAGAGAATAAGTTTTAGAACTTGAGATTGTGTGTGTTTTGCATGGTGAACAGTAATCCCTATTTATAGGGGAAATGGTGAGAATCTCGAGGTGGTTACGTGTTGGTTCCTACGCAAGTCACGTCTCTGCTGACGTCATGGCGCCGAGGTATGTCGGCGAGCTGGCGACTTTTGCTCTCTGAAAATGTAACACCCCCATCTACCAAAGTGCCTTACCAAGGCCTATCTTAGTAAATGGAAGTGCTACTATCTCGGTTGCCCGAGGTAGTACATCTGAAAGATACCATAATGAAACGTTTATGAATATAAAGTAAAGTTTAACAAGGTTACAAGTTCCAAAACCAAAATAAAGTACGACTCAACTAAACAAGTGAAAGTCTAAACAATAACGGAAGCTAAAATGTGATAGTCTCGCAGATGTCCCGTCCAATCCTGCAACAATGATGTGAATTTAGCGGAAGCGGACGACTCGTGATTTTGACTCGACATTTTGAATTTTGTATTTTTTTAGACTTTTCGAAAATGAGGGAAAAGAAAGGGATATTTGTCGCGGTTAGACCTATAACCACGCCAATGGTTGAATTATCCGATACTCGTCGAATAACTCGACTCAAACTAAGGAGCACATCCCTCATTTAAGCAAGGCTCGAAATACTCGTTTCGACCTCTTAAGCCAAAGCACTTGTGTAACGACACAAATAACCGAGACAAGATTTTAGAGATTTAACTCAATTTTTATCAAAACAACATATCAAAAAAATTACACCAAAGAGGCTATATATAGCCTACACCACACGGAACACCCAAGGGGGTTTTGGTGGTGTTTTGGACCCTTAATTAAAATGCTAATTAATCTATCCTAGTTTTTCTACAAGCTTATTTAATTTCTATGGGAAAAACATACTATAACAAAATACTAGAAACAAATACAAATAACTAAAAATGGGATTAAATGATGATGCATTAATCTTCTTCTCCCTCTTTCCCATGCTTGACCGTGAGCCTCAAGCTTATTCCCACTGTTTTTTTTTCGCAATCCGTGATACGGTAAGTTTCCCGTAGAATCTTCGTTAAAGACACCGTACCGTATTCACATCAATTCCTCCTTCTTTTATAAGAATCGACCCGATTCTTTATGGTTCCCAATTCTTCGTCGCTTCCTTTTGCGGTTTACATTCTTAAAACGCCTAGGAAGTCGTGGCTGTAATGCCTTGTCTACGACCCTTGACGCGGCCGTGCTGCCTTCGTCGCTCGACTCAATTTTGTTGCTTCCAACCGACTCCCTTATCCTTGTCCACGGTGCTATCGTCTTGCCCCTGCCCCTTCTAGCATAAGGATTCAATCCAATCCAATCGGTCTCCCCCTCGACTCTCCTTTCCATGGCCCCTTGAGTCCCGCCCATCTTTGGTGGGTCATTAGTCCGAACTCGTCTAAGGATGAACTTATGGCCTCCTTGATCCTTCGCTTCAAATCGATACATGCTTGCAATCTCGGACGGTTTCTCCTTTTGCGTCGTGGGCCATCCACCTTGGCAAGTCTCGTTATGGGGCGGCAAAGGGAACCCGTCTTTTTGGGCGGCCATGTCGATGGTGGGATGGTTGGGTGGTGCAGGACCGTGGCCTGCCAGTGCCTCTGGGTTGCGGCCTGGTTGTGCCGTGAGTTGATCCGGCATGGATTGCTCGCCACCAAGATCGATACTAGGGGTTAGCCAACCTCCTTGGCAGCCTTGTTTGACGCGTGAAGTGGGCATGAAACCATCATGGGTTGGGTTAATTAAACCAACATTGTCGCGGTTGTTGGGGCCTGATTCGCACCAATCATCATGTTGGTCTACTAAGCCGTGTTGGAGCTCCGACCAACGAAGTCCGTCCTCGTCGTTGTACGTGTCGAAGATAGGTGGTAGTGAAAGGTCGAGAGATGGTTGGTTGAAGACGGAATCGCATTCCACAGGATCTTCTATGCTCAAGATATTCGAGAGCCGAAGCTCTGATACCACTTTTGATGTGAATTTAGCGGAAGCGGACGACTCGTGATTTTGACTCGACATTTTGAATTTTGTATTTTTTTAGCCTTTTCGAAAATGAGGGAAAAGAAAGGGATATTTGTCGCGGTTAGACCTATAACCACGCCAATGGTTGAATTATCCGATACTCGTCGAATAACTCGACTCAAACTAAGGAGCATGTCCCTCGTTTTAGCAAGGTTCGAAATACTCGTTTCGACCTCTTAAGCCAAAGCACTTGTGTAACGACACAAATAACCGAGACAAGATTTTAGAGATTTAACTCAATTTTTATCAAAACAACATATCAAAAAAATTACACCAAAGAGGCTATATATAGCCTACACCACACGGCACACCCAAGGAGGTTTTGGTGGTATTTTGGACCCTTAATTAAAATGCTAATTAATCTATCCTAGTTTTTCTACAAGCTTATTTAATTTCTATGGGAAAAACATACTATAACAAAATACTAGAAACAAATACAAATAACTAAAAATGGGATTAAATGATGATGCATTAATCTTCTTCTCCCTCTTTCCCATGCTTGACCGTGAGCCTCAAGCTTATTCCCACTATTTTTTTTTTTCGCAATCCGTGATACGGTAATTTTCCAGTAGAATTTTCGTTAAAGACACCGTACCGTATTCACATCAAACAAGCTCAAACATCAATACCTGCTAGTTATCTGCTCACCCCATCGGATCACCGCAGGTTTTGCAACAAAAGAAAAGGGGTTAGTCAACTGTACCATAAAACATGCTCTAACAATAACAATAACCAACAATCTCAATCATGTAACAGTACAACTCCAACCTCCAAGTATCACTATCTGAGTCGTAGCCCAGATCTGCTAGGTAACCCATTGCAACAAGTTACTCACACCGCCAGTGGGAGACCGCAACCTTGCCACCTAAGCCCCGCTCATCGTAACGAGCGATCCCAGATCATTAATGTGCACATCCCCCTTGTGACGGGAGCAATAAGGGACGAACATGGGGGTGAAGTCTATCTCCCGACAATGGCTTCACAATGAATACCACAATACCAATAGCAACCAATCTCCACAATAATACAACCACCACAAAGAATTGCGCAATACAAGAAATCAACCGTACAACGATTGAGTAGGGAAACCCTACCTTATTCGAATTTCCTCAATCAATCACAACACAAGGTTAAAATTGTTCTTCTACGAAATCTCCACCTAACAATAATAATACTCAAACAATTACTAACTATAATTCATCACTACTAATCATTCTCAAGAATCAACCCAATTAGGCTTTATAGCCAAATGACTTAACGCAAAAAGAGTAGAAATCTAGGACTTACAAACTGGTAGGCACGCGAACTACGAAAATCCGAGTACGGAAATGATAGATGTAACACCCCCATATTCAGAGGAGCCTTAACTAGGCCTTCCTTAGCATATAAGGGCGTTACCATCTCGGTTGCCCGAGGATAGTAATAATCAAATGTCGATAAAAGAACTATTATATTGTATTACAAGCGATTAAACCAACAAACGATATGAAAGATACAACTCAAAGACTACTCGCTATGACTATCGAATCTCGTGAAGACTCATCCCTGCCCGGACTCCAGCTATCAACAACATCAACACCTGCTAAGACCGACTGCTCACCATAAGAGATCACGGCAGACACATAACAAACAAACAACCACACAAGGTCAGTACTGAGATAAGATACGACAACGGTAACTACAATTATCAACACAATACCAAGCTATCAAACTCAAACACAAACATGATAACCCAACCAACTCTGTCACTGACTGTCCACTGAACCAGCCCTGCCAGTGGGGGACCGCAGCCGTTCCCACCAAATTCCCGCTCTTCATAATGAGCGATAACCCTGTCCATTAATGTGCACATCCCTTCTGTGGCGGGTTCCACAGAAGGCGAAACTAGGGCGTGAAGCCACTCCCGCAAGTGACCTCACTCAGCCGAGGACACGCCTCGAGAGCCAGAAACAATCAACCACAATCACCATCACAACCATCACCGTACAACTACGATACTGAGCAATCACAATACAACCACAACGACCAACGTACTAGACCATCTACAGAAACTGAGTAGGCGAACCTACCTTTAAGCAACTGCAACCAATCCATGTCGACAAACAACATATCCAGCGACCAAGCAAAGCCTATAACCACAATACAATCACCTATTACTAACAAGCAAACCCTAACAGTAAAGAACAAGGACACCGATGATGATTATGACATACCTATATGGAGAAACTCAGCAAAAGACCGCTACCCGACTCAAGTAATGCTTTCCTAAGGCACAAGGATCTTCTAAAAGGCTTCCATGGAGGTTTTGAGGTGAAAGGACGGGAAAGAGGCGACTGAAGGATAGGAGGAAAGTGGCGGAAGTGATATGCGGATTTAACAAAACGCGATATAAAACCCTCGCTGAAAACTCGGTACTCGATCGAGTACCCAACACACTCGATCGAGTGGCCCCCTACTCGATCGAGTAGCCTCTACTTTATCGAGTACCACTCATATCACGCAACCCAAGATGGTTTTGGCACGCAATTCTAAGACTACTCCCGCTCCCAAGGTCAGTCAACGCTGGTCAAAGGGGCTCTAAAAGGGCGGGTATTACAATAGATCCTTTCTTGGTAGTTGATTAGGGTGATTAAGAAGTGAATTAGGTTATAAAAATGATTATGAAGTGTTAATGACGACGGAAATAGTAAATATATATTCCTTAATCATTCTAATCAAAACCGCGGAAATAAACCCGTCAGATAGGGTACTCGGTCGAGTACCTGAAGTACTCGGTCGAGTACGCCCTAGTCGATCGATTTCCTCGTAGCTCGGCCGAGTGCACCCAAAATAGTAGCATGTCTAAAAGCACTCGACGACGTACTCGGCCGATCAGTACCGCCTACTCGACCGAGTACACTGTGACCAGAAATCTGTGGTATTACAGAAAACCTAACCTTGGTCGGCTAGGCGTGGACAAGGATGTCAGGTAATACTGAGGCTGACCTATTTGACCCCTTAGGGGCGTGGTCGGCAATTGTCTGAGCATAGGCATGCAGATTTCGGGCCTTGATTTGTTTGATTATGGAGCAATCCTTGATGGGCATCCCAAGGAAATGGGTCGTAGGTTTGTACCCCATCACTTATATTCGACACCCGTATTCAAAGAATCGAGTTATTAAAAACATCAAACTATGCTGTTCGGAACTTTAATATATTGTATCTTTCACATCCCCGATATACTAAAAGAATAAGTCTTTGTTTGTTAAAAGCCGAAAGGTAGCTGAAACTTGAATAGTTGACTAAAACCTGAAAAGTAGAAGTTGATAAGGTGACTGATTATATAAAAAAAAATGTTTGGCAAATTAGCTCAACAGGTAGCTGCTTTTTGGTGAAATGATGTAAATCAAAATTATAATTATTTAATACTATAGCTTAAATGCGTAAAAATGGAAGATAAAATTAGATCAGGTAGCTTAATTCTCAAACGCTAACCTACGTAACATTTCATTTCAGATAACTTATTTGTCTAAATAAACTATTTGTTAAAAACTTGCGCAGAAAAATAAGGTAGCTGAAATTTTGGTCAAATAAGCTACTTTTGTAAAATTAAGTATACCTCAAATGCCGTGTCAAACAGAGCCTAAGTGTCTTGAAAATTTTTCCCTCAAAATGCACTCACTAAATAAGGCTATTAATGATAATTAAGTATTTTAATGAATTCGCTTAAATAAATAAAAAATTAATGTTGATTTGTTTATTAAACTATTATCTTTCCTTTAAAATTAATCTTTACATCAAAGTATAATATTTTTATATACGATCTTTGCATTAAAGTAATATAAAAACATATTTAAAAATATAAACGGTTAAATCTTTTATTAATAATGTTATTAGAGTATGAATTGACGCATACTCTGTATAAACAAAATTATAAATTGTTATTATTAGTTTTGTGCCATATAAAATTACTCGTATTTAGAAATTTCATAAATCAAAATCATTAGTTCTTAGTTAAAAGAAATATGGTTAATATTACACATTTCATGACATTAGTGATTATTGTTCAATTTTTTGTTTCTCAAAACATAACACCAACATGAGAAATGAAAAACTTTAATGAGATACCAATATAAAATCTTTTAATAATCCACTAGATAATATATAGTGGGAGTAAGTTTTAAAAAAAATTATATAAAGAAGTAAGTTTTAAAAAATATTTCCTCCAATTTCCTATTATCTTCCCTCTTTCCTTTTTCACACAAGTTTGATTATCTTCTCTCTTTCCTTTTTTGGTAAGTTTCATTCATTTTTTATTAATTTCTCTCTCCTAAAAAATCAACAACTCTCATTACTTTATCTATTCTTTATTCATCATTCATTCTTTATTATTTTCTTTCACCTATAAATTTCACAACTTACAATACTTTATTCATTTTATTCCTTGTTTCTTCCCCTTTCTTAATTTTTGTGCCTAAAAGAAAGGGGAAGATATAAGGAAATAGGAGGGAGTAATTTATATAATAAAAAATTATATATATAACGTACATGTATTATACAAGATTAATACAAGTAATCTACCAAACAAAAGAAAAACATGATTAAAACCACAAACTTAAAATTAAAGTGAAAACAAGTGACTAAAACCAAACTTTTCCATTGTCATCTCTCTTGCAAATTTCCTGCTTTTTCAAGACAAGCATATGATACACCCATTCTCAATTAACCCCACCATACCATAGACGTGGCCACCCATAGATTTCCTCCATTATATATCCCCTTCTCCCCTTCTCCCCTTCCCCCACTAAACCACTAACAACGCTCACATGCTTCACTCATTTTTGTCAAACACTACACTCATTAATCTCACTACACACAAAAACTCTCTACACTTTCAGCCATGGCGTTTTACCTCAGTCGCCGCCATCTAAACCACCAACCATCTCTCACAACCGAGGACAACTCCGGTGTACTTCATTGGCATTACGCCGAAATGGACGACAAAAACTTTCAAATTCACGGTCGTACATTATTCTACCTCTTCATACTCTTCTCAATTATCCTACTTGCCACCCTTCTTTTACTTTACGCACGTTGGTTTTTCCGATTTCGTCACCATCACGCTTCCGCTACCCACATATCACACTATAACGCGACCCACGCGCCACCCACGCGCTCCAAGGGGCTTGATATGTTGGTCATCAAGGCGATGCCGATTATTTTGCACCAAGGGAGTGCTGTTGAGAGGGAGGATGAGATGGAGTGTTGTATATGTCTTGGTGTTTTTGATGATGGTGATAAAGTTAAGGTGTTGAATGAATGTAACCATAGATTTCATTCCGATTGTGTTGACCGTTGGTTAATTGGTCAAGCTACTTGCCCTCTTTGTAGACTCTCCCTCAAACCTCCTCCTCCTTCCTCTGACTTACAACTTGCTCAAGTAGTGTGAGTTCATCCACTAAATATTTTTCGCTTTTTTAATCTTTTTTTTTAAAAGATATATGGTCTTCGACCATAATATTAAATCTGAATCGTGACACTGCATTTTTCGACCGAGTTATAAAGGCTCTGAAGTCTATCTAGGTCATAATGTTAATTACTACCACAATTATGTCGAGATGAACGATATATTGTGGTAGTGACGACGGATTTTAAGATCTCGGAAATACGATCTTGGAAACGAAATTTAACTTTTTATTTGCGGCTGGTTGGAGAGGAATATTATTGAGCAACCCAGATCACAATTCGTGATACTGTGATTGTTAGATTTTTCTCTTTTTTTAAGCCCATTTTTTTATGAATAATTTGTAAAATTAATAAATCATGGAGCTGGACGAAATGATAAATAATCTGGTGGATATTTTTTTAAGGAAACCAGACATTTTTGAAGTTCGTTAATTGTGTAAACGTCAGCTTTGTAATCTCTCATCTCTATTTCTATATTGAAATTTAAGTTCCCATTTGCAATTATGCGAGTATATTATTAGTGTGATTTTGTTGTTTAATGTTTTGTTCTACTAAAAAAACACCAATAATGCTAGGAAAGATTCCTGATGAATTCCGGTTGTTACGGTGAAATGTTTTTACCTAATTATTGTTGTTGTCGCCCACCTAATAATGTTGGATCAAACAACTTATTACGTTACGGCCACTTTATGGAGGAGAGTTTCTCTCCATTTTTTAAAAAGAAATATTTAAGAAATGGAGAGACCATTTTCTTTTGGTGGTCTAGATTGTATTTTGGTATCATTGAACGACTCAAAATTTATGGTTTAATAAAGGGATAATGAGATTTGGTGGGAAAAATATTATTAAATGAATTTTAAGAGAGGAAATGGAAAGGAAATGGAGAGAGAAATGGAGATGATCCATTTTGCACTTTATGGATTATCTATGATTAGATATTTGGTGTCTAATTAATAATAATTGTTACTTCGTACGTAAAACCGTCTTCTAATTTATACATAAAAAAAACTCATATATCGATATTAATAAATGAATATTTAACTAACAAAAGGATAATTTTGCACTTTAAAGTCCTGTTTTTTGGGCTTAAAGGAACTAAACTGAATAGAATTAAATTGAATAGAGTTGAAGTAAGAGTTAATTTGTGAAAGAATGATCTAAATTAAGCGGAAATTAATCAAGAAAAAATAGGGCCTATTATAATTTGCTTTTTGACATCAACCTAAAGTTGTTCAACTGATATATGTGAGTTCGTGACCACAGTTTTCAGTCTAGTTATGTATCAATGTCACCCCTTATGGTTTTAATTAGAAACAAGAAGAATTTGCCTGAAAATATATTAAATTTGCAACGAAAACAAATGTTATGTAGATAGTACTTTGGGTTGAAGACAAGACACATGACTACACGATCGAGTCATCACATGACATGTACAAATTGTACTAATACCGTTCAGTAGGCATCTACCAATTCAAGTCCTATAACATTTTTGCGTTGCAAAAGGTGGCACAGCCGCACACCATCACTAATATCTATTGCGCTAGTCTGCTTAAGATGACAAATTTTTGGAGTTGCATACTAGAGAATATACAAAGTATAACTCATTAATTATTACAATTAGTCTTGTTGAAGATGGGTCGGAGTAAGTGACGGATAATGCCACTCACAAAACGGATAGGGGAGACAAGGTGGGGGCACCCCCATGTGCTTCCCTCTCTCCTCGATTTGGGTCATTTGTGAGGGAAAATGGTATCCGTCACTCCAAAGTGACGGATACGTACCGTCACAAATGAGATTTTGTGTAATTATTATCAGATTCATTTTGGAGTTATATAATTATTATGACAATAAAACAAGTTATATATATATATATATATATATATATATATATATATATAATATAGGGTCGTGATCCGGTGAGAACCACTAGTATAATGAGAACTGTGAGAACCTCTCACAATTTTTAGATCTTAAACAAATGAATGGCTGACATCATACCACATCTCCGTCGAACCCTCGGTCATTTAACAAAATTACTTTGTCTCTTACTTTTTGTCTCTAAATTTCTTTCTCTCTCCCTAATCATCAAACTGCTTCTTGTAATTGAAGAACAAGCTTCAATAGACGCAAAATCGAACCATCCTTCACCGTTCATCAAAATTCGACAAGGTTTGTTTGATTTCTCAATTAATTTCCTTGAATTTCCATTTTATGTCTTTTGAATTTGTTAATTCGTCAACAAATTAGGGTTGACGAATTGTTGATTCGAGTTCATATACATATAATTGGGGTGCTGTAATTGAAATTTTTCTAGTCACCATGGCGAGAGGAAGTTACTTTTCATTTGAATACAAACAAACAGAAGATAAGATGCTTCATTTGAATATTGGTTAATTTAGTATTTTAGTTGTTGATGATTGTTTATTCGATTTTGAGTTCGTAATTTTGTGGTGATCAGATTATTTAGGCGGTGATTTGTATTCGGAAAGCAAGTCTTGCAAATGTTACTTCTTCACTGATTTGCAAAGATTAAGTCTTAAAAAGCTGAAATTTGGCGCTGATCATAGGTTAAGTCATATACTTCGTAGTCTATTTCTCAGAATAGGTCTTCTTTTGTTTTCCGTATGTCACGTTGATTTAGTTTGAAGAAATCAAGAGGAATTATCTAATTTTATGTTAAATTTGCTTTGTGTGATTTGCCTATTTCAGTGGATTACATAAGATAATGAAGTATTCAACGAGCAATTTGATTGATCGACGAAACTATGCAGGTTTGGAAGCATGCATCTATTGTCAATTTGTAATACTTTAAAGCATATTGATAGAATGTTACTTGCTTATGAACTTGATACGATATGGAAAACGTGGATGAATTGCTCCCGTTTAATTCGGTTACTTCTGCTGAGTTATTTCTAGATCTCTGCGAGACGTCTAATTCGTTTTAAAAACTAGAAAATCGTTTTTCACATATAGTAGATGTCTTATTTTGTCTTTATCAACTATCAGTCAAATATGGCTCTTTTAAAGTATGCTTGTTATTTGGGTTTTGGAGTATTGGGTTTTCATGATGTCAATGAAATTGTTATGTCCCAACTCTACTAAAGTCGAAGATTCTCTTTTTAGGCTTTGGAGTATGATAGAAGTATGGAACAAGATCAAATGGCTAGCTAAACCATCTTTGCTCTTTATATTGAGAAAAAAGCAGCTAGTTAGCACACTTACTGATGTAATTCTTATTACGGGCTATTTCGAATACATGACTGGTTGCAATCATCCTACCGATCTTTACCTCGTCATAGATGGGGAGCCTTTGAGGAACTTTGTTGCTGACGTTTTTTTGTCAATGATTCTGCGC
Source organism: Silene latifolia (assembly GCF_048544455.1). Classification (NCBI taxonomy): domain Eukaryota; kingdom Viridiplantae; phylum Streptophyta; class Magnoliopsida; order Caryophyllales; family Caryophyllaceae; genus Silene; species Silene latifolia. The sequence continues at coordinate 191,610,529 of NC_133534.1, forward strand.
TATAGATTTCCACACTCAATTTTCTGGTTAGTTTCATTTACTACTTTGTTACTTGAACTATCGGTTACTCTGCTTTTACTCGAAAGTTGAAAAATAATCTGAATTCTTCATTATTTACTATTTCTGTACTCATTTGGGAAATATGAGTGGCCTTTGCATTCCATGATAAAGTGTCATTGGTTATTTAATCAAATTGTCTAACTTGGAAATACAAACTATTATCTGAAGAAATATTTTTATTACGCGTTGGTCGTCCTCACCTTGTTTCTAGTCTTTATTGCTTCTCTGAGCATCACAAGGCAAGGCAGTAAGTTTGTCACCCAAACTGTCTTCCTATTTTTTAAGTCGTATCGTGATTTTGGATTTCCTCTTATACCTTTTATTTGGCACCTTTGAGTCGTGTGATAAGAATGATCGAGATCCATTAAGAAAAAGGTCCATTGAGAAAATCAAAAGTGGTTCTCTCAAACTTGTTCCTTCGTATAGAGGTGAACGAATTTCTCATCTTTGATATAGTCATTAACGTTTAAACATTACAAATATATACATTTAACTTATTTAAAAGCCAACTAGCTCAAATGGTAGAGCATTGTGCTATGCACAAAATGTGGGTTCGACTCCCATATTGGCTATGATATACCATTCTTTCTTTTACTTTAAGCTTGAAAAATTATATGTAATTGGTAATCCTATTTCAAGTATGGCACGTATGATAATGGTTTTGTTACATATGTTAGTCTTTGAAATGCTTGTCTTGAACTTCTGATCACTGCTAAGCTAATTAAGCTATTACACTCGCTCATAATTCTCTTTGTTGCTTCTCGCTTGAGTCTGATCATGGTCTACACGTCATTGCCCGAATATGATTATGGCCTCCTTAATCATAATTATATTGTATTGCTCGCATCATGAGTTCATGACATGTTCCTATCATGAGATTTTGCGATTTAATAGGCTATATGGGACTCGAACCCATATCTTTGTGCAAAATTTGCACATTGCTCTACCATTGAGCTAATAGCCTTTAAAATACGCTAAACAAATACGAGTACAAAATAACTGACATAAGTACTACACTGAAATGCTTCTCACATATTAGTAAGATATGTAATAGATACACTAATATGTCTTATAGTTGTTGGAAATCTATATCTCATTACTTAAAATATTCATATATGTTTCAAATTAATTTGGTCATAAAATTAAATGTTGATCTTATGCATGCAAACAATAATAAGAATATGGAATAAATCATCATTCTTACATTGGATATTTCAGATTATTGGGCACAAGTGAGTTCTCCTACTCACTTGTTCTTGAGCTCTCCAAATATTGGATGAACAAGGATTCAAGTATAGAATCCCTCCCAAAGTATAATACCCAAGGTAACCACTTAATAAAATTAATATTATTGATACTAGAACAATATTAATTTAAATAAAATTGACCCAAAAATCTTTATTTGTTCTCTTAATTTCGGTTAAGAGAAGGAGAAGAAGGAAGAAGTTTTTATCTCTCTAAAACTCAATATTTTAGATGATGTATGAATGAATAATTACCTTCACATTTGATGTAGTGTATAAGGTAAAAATAAAAGAGAAAACCCTTGGTCTCTTTTACTAGAAAAAACCGGGTAGGGTGGGGTGGAAGGGGCCAATGCATGAGCAAGGTGTTCTTCACAGGAGGCACTAGGTTTCCATGGCTAGGTTTAGGAAAAATGATTATGTTTTCCACTTAATTAATCAACATAATATTTTCCTAATATCACCCCATTATTTCGGTCCATTTTAAGATAAAATGGATTCCATTTTATCTTTGTCAATTTGTCACATGTCACAAGTCATGTAAAATTGTTATGCATTTTTAACATATTAAAAATCAACGCATTAATAAAAATACGTCAAATACAAAATCGACTTAGTAATTCATAATTACTTGTACCAAAATAATTTACCAGTTATAAATCACAACATCTTGTATTTATAATAAATAATTCATTCAAATGTAATTGTTTCCTTAAACAATAATTTCATCTAAGTAATAAAACAATTCGATCACTTAGACCGTATCTTATTTAATCAAATTTTAATGAGATACGTAAATATTACTTCCAAAATCGTCCGTCAATTTTAAGTAATTTAATTAACCCGTATCGTCATACGATCAATTAAATAATCAATTAAGAGTGTTACCCTTTAGGTATGATCTAAGGGGATCAATTGATCACCACCGTCGCACGACAGTAATGTCAAACTCTAGTCAGCCAATCATTACCGATATGTGTGGACCAGTTGACAGTAAAATATTACTTCCCAATTATATTCTTAAAATGAGACTTAATTATGTGATCATCATGATCGACAGTTGTGATCGCATTATTGTCGGAGGACACATATTCCAACAATCTCCCACTTGTCCTCGACAAGTGTGCGTCATCAATTCTCTTGTCCTATTACTATCTCCGACTCAATGCAAGGTGTCTTTCAGGTCGTACTTGCAAGTGATCATATCGAGAGTGGTTTCCTCGATCTAGAGAATAACTGATTGACCGGATTTATCTACCATAGATATCTTCCGAGCGTGGCCACGCATTTCCAGTTCATTACTCCTCGAGTGGCCCTGAGATATTGTTATAACCATGACAAGGGGTGGACAATTCCTATTGCACTTATTCCCTTCAACTAGTCACAGCCATCATAACCCAAAATATGCCCATTTGACCCCATTTACGAAGGTCTTAGTAACACAAATCAAAGTTAATCTGAAACTGTGCCATCTTAGGCGAACAGTCTTTAGTCAAAAGAATCGACTCATTAGAATACTATAGTAGCTCTCGCCACGACTAGGCTATATAAATTTGTCAGAACTCTATAAGTGGTCATAAGGCCCGACAAGGTGTTCCTAACAGTCTGCCTATGTGATCGACTAGTCATCTCACATGACTGTATGACACTGAACTTGCCATCAATCGCATCACACTCTAGTCACTTCGAAACGTCACCTCATACAAGTGACTATGGGCGAATACTATGTTAATCCGGGTTCACTTTAACGGGGTTCAATATCGTCATACAACCCGTTTGGATGTAACAAAGTATAATAAAAGAGTTTTAAAGTAAAACTCGAACGACAAATGCGATTATCACATATGAATAGTCAATGCCTGATTACTACTTCATATTCTATAATCGATTTGATCTTGAATGTAGTTGTTCATCTCAATTTAATTGAAATGACATGACTCATCATGTTAAGCCTATGAGAAGGCTTTGGTTAGTAGGTTTTATCAACTTCTTGTACCTTACTCAATCTTACTACATACTCGTTTTCCTTTGTAATGTATACATTTGCATTACAAAACTTTCTGAGTACGTGTCGAGATCCAATCAAGACATAGGCCCTCTAGCCTTAGAATAGCTCCCACTGTTTTCACAGTGTGCGGGACTCATCCTTATTGCACATCTCATGATTGCAAGTGTACTCAATTTCCGTTGTAAATATTTCTCATTGTTCTTTATTGCCTAGAACGATTCTAGAAAATCTATTTTTTAAATAACATAGCCACAATGGTATCTTAACCATCCTAATGTGTTTTGATTATGGTTTTGTCGGAAACCATGCGCAATCTCAATTGTCAATTGTCATTTGTGTAACACCCTTACACAAAATTGCATCAAAAACACTTTGCTTTACATCCTTAATGCTTCTGCAAGCACTTAAGGGTAATCTTTATGGCTTACATGGTAAAGATTACTTAAATTCGATTTTGAAACAATTCATCATACTCAAAGTATATGAAGTGTTATACATCATTATTTATTTAATTGATCCGGCAGCGGAAGCAAATGGAATCAATCAAATATGTTCAACTTGATTGAACTAGTCATGAATCTTATCAACATAAGACTCCTTATTTGACATTAATATCTCGTAGATTTATCTCCATAATTCCGAATATTAAAGATGTATTATAATACTCCAAAAGTCTTAAATCATTCCCAACGATCAATATGTCATCCACATATAAGACTTATTAAAATTACCGTAACTCCCACTAAACTTCATGTACAACTTCTCAACCTATTGAGAAAAGTTTTATCACATGATCAAAACATTGATTCCAACTCATTGATGTCCTACTTAAGATCCTCTCTTAAGTTTCACATTATCTTAAGACGGCAAGAATCTACAAAACTCAAGACATGTATTGAATACATTCCTTCTAATTGAAGAAGTGGGTTTTAGATTCACTTGTTATATGTATATCATCATAATGGAACACAATCCCTAAGAAGATCCAAACAGACTTAAGCATTTCAACCAGTGCAAAACCCTTTGCAACCAATCAAGCTTTGAAATCTCTCTTTATTAGTGCAAAACCCTTTGTCACTAATCAAGCCTTTTATTTCGGATTTTCATGGCTCTAAGCCTTGTATTGAGTTGTGACTTAAACACTCTTATGTAAGTCATATGTTCATTACTTTCCAGAAGTAATCAACTTGAATCAAACAATTTCTTTGTAAGTTGTAAGCTCTTTACTTTCTTAAAAGTAACATGAATTCATCATCTTCAACAAGTGACGACTTTAACCTCCTAGGTTTTGAAGAAACAACGTCTTACACAAAACGTCTTATGTAGCAAAAAAAGACCAGTTTCTTGTGACATAACATTCTTTGTGGCTCTTGAATAATTTCTCCCACTCTGTCTTCTAGAAGTAAACTTGTATTTTAGAAAGACAGCTTCACGAGCCACAAACCCGTTGTACTCGTGATTATAATAAGGAAAAATGAGCATTTGTTTCTTTTGAAAACTTACAACTATGGTACCCTACCATTTCATATCTCATATGATTCGTTTTAGATTTAGTGGAAAAATAATTTAGACAAAATGATAAAATCCCCAAAAGGATCAAGTAACTCAAAGTAACTTGATCGAAGTCCAAACCATATCGAATAGCGTTTGATTTCTTTATCCAACCACACATTATCTCATAATGTGTGCTAAGAGAGATTAATTTGTGATACTATATCACATTTAATTTGGCTTGCATCAAAGTCTTCACTTGATAATCCCATCACGACTAAATCGTGATTCCTTGAACTCTTTGAACTTCTTCAAAGATTTCTCTATTTACCTTATTAAGTGAACACATTAGCGTCAATTTAAATCGTTGGTAAAAGAAAATGATCAACCTATTTTGGATCAATGATTTACAACCTCGATCTCCTTTTCAACCAAAAGACACGAGGCATCTTGCTTTGAATACAAGATACTCATATACCATAAGATCTAATGGTTTCAAGAGTACTCGATAACTCTTTGCGTTCATCATTCCAGAATTTAAGCACTACTACAAATTTAGGCAACTACAACGCCCCTTTAACAACGATTATTCACGAAAATCACAATAGACGTTGTAGAATGTATGGCGCGAATTTTACTAAAATAAATTACAACGGGTATGGTTATAAAAACCGTTGTTATTAGTTTTAACAACGGGTCACCCATGCACAACCGTTGTTAATAATTTGGCGCAAAATTGGCGCAAATTTAGTGAAAAGTAATCACAACGGTTATTTTTGAAACCCGTTGTTACAACTTATTTAACAACGGGTGTTTTTTATAACCGTTGTCAAAACATATTTCACAACGGTTGTTGTTTAATAACCGTTGTCAATACTTCCCATACTATAAACCACACAAACACAAGTCTGCTGCAGCCACAAAACACAAACCTTAATACACAAACACAAACCCAGCAGCAGCCAAACACAAACACAAAACACACACTTTCTCATCGTCTCTTTCTCTCTTTCTCATCGTCGCTTTATCTTCTCGCCGTCACTGTTGATTTCATCCTCTCTTTACGTACGTTCTGTAATTATCAGGTTTGTTAATTATTTCATTTCCATCTTCATTTCCATGTATGTGTTTCTAATTATTTCATTTCCATCTTATTTGGCGTCCTTGAGACGGATCGAGCATGTTTTAGCGAGTTAGTTGAGATAATGCAATGTATTTATACTAATGTGTGGGTTGAGTTGTTTTTTAATTAATATATATGTTAGGAAGTTGTGCCATATATGTTAGGAAGTTGTGCCATAATCAGATCTTGATGATGACTGATAGATCTATGGAGTTGAAAAAATGGAAGCAAATCAAACAAGCATAACTCAACACTTTCAAAATGATCATTTCATTTAATTTTAAACCAAATACATTACAGCAATTATCAGAAATCAAAAGATGTATAATAAGCAGGAACAACCCCGGTTAAGCGTAAAAAGCGCTTCTCAACCTGCCACCAATCACGCCACTCTGGTATACCGCTAACTTCCGGGTCATTGGCTTCATATTTTGCAATAACAGATTGAATATATGCAAGGACACGACTTGCATGTGGAGATAAGGTTGGAAGAGTACAACTCAACATATCTCTGTTGCAGACCAAGTTGCGAAAGTAACAGCCGACTAGGGTATGAAGATGATGATGATGATGAGGCTTTGTTGACAAGCCGGACCGCTTCACGCCTCTTAATCCAATAATTCCGTTGATGTTCAAGGGATGCTTTGATTAATGGGTGTTGATCGGCGGAAGCCGGCGAGAACCTTACCATCATCTTCAATCGTTTGTGTAAGCCATTCTTCGTTGTTGATAAAATTAGGGTTCATTGCCATGTTGTTTCAATTAATGAATGTTAGTAAAGGATGCTTTAATATATGTTGGTAAAGGATGCTTTAATATATGTTAGGTAAAGGATGCTTTAATATTTATAGCTAGTAATATTTAATTTAATTTTTTTTTTATTTTTTAAGAACAAACAACAACGGTTATTTAAGAACAACCCGTTGTCGTTATATATAACAACGGTTTTGTATATTAAAACCCGTTGTTATAACTTTCCCCCCAAAATTGAGTCACACTTTACACAACGGGTTTTTATATTTAAAACCGTTGTTAATAGTTTTAACAACGGTTTCCGTAAGAAAACTAACCGTTGTTAAAACCTTCTACAACGGACGCTTTAACAACGACCGCTTTTTTATTTAACAACGGTTTTTGACCGTTGTTATAGCCTGTATCTGTAGTAGTGAAGGTTCAATCTTGGGTTACCAATTTGAGTCTTGCATCATCTACATGATATATCATTCTAATTTGGTTTAGAATATAATCACCTTGATAATGGGCTAGCCATACATCAAATCATGGTGTATAGGGTCACAAAAAGTGAAACCTCTTTTGTATCTTAACAAAATTATATTCTTATTTAGAGTATTCACTTAATAGTCATAATTAAGGTATAAATATAAACCCAAAACTAGATTGAGTACACAATGACTCTATCTCTCGACATCATTGTTGCTAGTTGTCATATTCTAATCATCCTATGTATCAAATACAATGATGAAAACCACCACCGATTTCTAATATTGACGAAGTAGTACTAGCAAAATTTATGTTAATCAAATAAATAAAGAACTAAGTCTTATTAGATGTCCCACAACTAACTTGCTTATTCTTTAACAACTTGGGGTAGTTTCCTTTCTAGTGTCCAACAATTTAAGACAATGGAAACTTTATCGGTCGGGATTGATAGGTTTAGTATCGTTATTCTCAATAACTTTACTTTTAACATTACCTTGTATCAATTCCATTCTAATTTTACTTCTTTGAAACCTTATCCTTTTCTTAACGGTTTAAGAGAATGCTCCCACTCAATTCAATGAATCTTTACTTTAGAGAAGCAAAGTTGAATCTTATGAAGACTACTCTTCAATTCGATCGTTTTAGTCTAAAAACTTTCATTGAAGTGGTTGCGGTATTTTGGTCAATTTTGATTTCCAACAAATCTAGTTACCAAAATGATTTAACGTTTCAAAGTACTTAACTCAATTAAGCATATGAGAAATAATTCATTGTAAGTAGATATGTTAGTCAAGAATCAAAAACCCTTTTGATCACGAATAACTTTTATCTATACAAGAGATCCTTACAATGGATAATACGAGGTTTTTAGAAGAAAAATTCAAATTTTGTCTTTAGTTACGATGTTTTAATGGAGATTTAAATCAAAAATCGAAATGATATCGTATATGATTTGTGGTAAAGAAATAGAACAATATGATAACGGAATAGAGGAAAACCTAACATTTGTCGTTATAATAATACTTGTAAATAATTTAACAAGTAAAGCATTTACATAGTGACCTCTACCCAACTATGATAAATGATTCCAAGATTCAAATTCATATTAACTTGGGCACGGTAGGGCCGATTCATCCCTTATCAATATAACTCGGTGGATTAACTCTTTAATCGATTCTAGTTTTAGAACTCTTGGTCGATAAAATTACATTAATATTTATCTTTAGCCCGGAACACATGCGACTACGGTCACGAATACTTCCGTTGAGCTCAATCCAAATTTTGAATAAATGTGTCCATGATCCAAATCCACATCAACTTGGGCACGGTAGGGCCGATTCATCCCTTATCAACATGAATTCGGTGGATAGACATTTATCACCCACTTCCCCTACGTAACAAGGTTTGTACCCCGGTAGGGCCGAGCGCACTCCCTCACGAAATAGGTTTTCATGGTTTCTACTTTTTGGTAAGGCTAAGTCTCAATTGTTTATTTAAGCGAGAGGTCATGTCAATTTATTATGTATCACGTTTTAAGTGAACTAAAGCGGTGAACTACGATAATTGTAATTGACACGGTCGGTAAACTCGATTTAAAAAGATAATGCATGTTTAGTTATGGCGATTTAGCGATGCATGCAACATATAAATAAAATGCAAAGCATAAATTAAAATCCTAGTATGGCCTTCCTAAAATAGTAAATCTAATAAACTATTACAAATTCGGAAACCAACTCCATTGGTCCCTTGAACTTCGGTTTTGGCACGCATCTCGAGGTAACATCGTCTTTAATGGATCGCCGTCTCGAGTGACACCGTCTTCAAGGATCTCCGGAATAAATAAATTACATAACAAATTACATAATTTCCTATTATACATTTGTAATTAAAATAAAATAAATCTATTAAATTATAAAACGGTGATACGAGATCACAATAAATTACAACCGAATCGATATTCCCATACATTTCGGGTAATACCAATTAAAAACTAAGGCCATACTAAGTAAAATTACATAATTCAAAAAATACATAAAATAAAATTATGACAATCATAAATAAAATGCAGCATTATAATATGTATGAACATGCCCAATTTCATGCTAAATCGCCTTTAAGGAGCCAATATCGTATATTAATCGGTTTTTACGGATTTGCGTGATTCAACCTTTTAAAATCACTATAAATTACATAAAATCATATTTATGCACAAGTTAATTACCCTAACCAACTTAGGACTCAAAATTAGTCTCCACTAACATATTGACAATAATTAACTTATATTTCTTAAAATTGTTCATTAATGGACTCAAAATTACAATAAAATGCCATAAACTCCAAATAAATCATAAAAATTTCAAATAAACTCAAAATTTGAAATTTAAACTCATGAACATTCTGGAAAAATACCATGACACTCATAATGTTCAAAAACTTAGGTTAAAAATTTCGAAATTTATCGGGAAAAACAATGTTGCGGTTTATCGAATTTATCAATTATTATCATAAAAATATGAGAAAAATTATATTTATTAACTTTTCAATTTTAGATCTGAAATATATGATAAAATGCAACATGTGACATTTTCCTTAGTCATGAAGTATGTTTTAGCAATTATTCACTAATTAAAGTCACTATTTATGCTATTTTTCATCAAAAATTCATAAATCATGCATAAAGACTTCATTATAGCCTATTATTTTACACACATCTTTTAAAATTGCATGTGACAACATAATAAATTTCTTTGACCAGATTCGAAAGATTTCTCATATTAACCTATTTAATCATTTAAATTCGATTTTATCATGAAAAATCCATATTTCGAGCATACGAACTCATAAAATTATGAAAGTTTACAGGTCATCTAAATATAATATATGTGAAAACATATTCAAAAACCACTGGAAAAATCGAAGTTTAGCTAATTTTAGTCCGAAAATGACATTTTTGTCATAAAATAATATTTTTAATGTCATTATTATATAAAATGAACAATAAAAAACCATAAATTAACCAAAATATCCTCAATACATTTTAGGATCATAAACTTTAACATGCAAAATTTATTTCGTGATATATCATAATAAACACAAATTTATAAGTTTTATATGTTAATCGTATAACTCGGAAAAACTATAACCGATTTGCATGCAAACAACCTAAGGCTCTTGATACCGCTTGTTGGAAATCTATATCTCATTAATTAACATATTCATATATGTTTCAAATTAATTTGGTCATAAAATTAAATGTTGATCTTATGCATGCAAACAATAATAAGAATAAGGAAGAAATCATCATTCTTACATTGGATATTTCGGATTATTGGGCACAAGTGAGTTCTCCTACTCACTTGTTCTTGAGCTCTCCAAATATTGGATGAACAAGGATTCAAGTATAGAATCCCTCCCAAAGTATAATACCCAAGGTAACCACTTAATAAAATTAATATTATTGATATTAGAACAATATTAATTTAAATAAAATTGACCCAAAAATCTTTATTTGTTCTCTTAATTTCGGTTAAGAGAAGGAGAAGAAGGAAGAAGTTTTTATCTCTCTAAAACTCAATATTTTAGATGATGTATGAATGAATAATTACCTTCACATTTGATGTAGTGTATAAGGTAAAAATAAAAGAGAAAACCCTTGGTCTCTTTTTCTAGAAAAACCGGGTAGGGTGGGGTGGAAGGGGCCAATGCATGAGCAAGGTGTTCTTCACAAGAGGCACTAGGTTTGCATGGCTAGGTTTAGGAAAAATGATTATGTTTTCCACTTAATTAATCAACATAATATTTTCCTAATATCACCCCATTATTTCGGTCCATTTTAAGATAAAATGGATTCCATTTTATCTTTGTCAATTTGTCACATGTCACAAGTCATGTAAAATTGTTATGCATTTGTAACATATTAAAAATCAACGCATTAATAAAAATACGTCATATACAAAATCGACTTAGTAATTCATAATTACTTGTACCAAAATAATTTACCAATTATAAATCACAACATCTTCTATTTATAATAAATAATTCATTCAAATGCAATTGTTTCCTTAAACAATAATTTCATCTAAGTAATAAAACAATTCGATCACTTAGACCGTATCTTATTTAATCAAATTATAATGAGATACGTAAATATTACTTCCAAAATCGTCCGACAATTTTAAGTAATTTAATTAACCCGTATCGTCATACGATCAATTAAATAATCAATTAAGAGTGTTACCCTTTAGGTACGTATGACCTAAGGGGATCAACCGATCACCACCGTCGCACGACAATAATGTCAAACTCTAGTCAGCCAATCATTACCGATATGTGTGGACCACTTGACAGTAAAATATTACTTCCCAATTGTATTCTTAAAATGAGACTTAAACATGTGATCATCATGATCGACAGTTGTGATCGCATTATTGTCGAAGGACACATATTCCAACAGTAGTTACATAAAAAGGCCGCTAAATACATTAAATCCTATTTCATGTATATAAAACCTTATTTCTTGCACATAGAACCTTATTTCATGCATATATAATCTTATTTCATGCCCATATAAAATTAACGTCCTTACCCAACAATAATTAGTATCATAATATAATCAACTGACGTAGCTGGAGAAATTTTTAATGCACGTAGAACCTTATTTCATGCTCATAGAACCTTATTTCATGCCTATAGAACACTTATTTCGTGCACATAGAACCTTATTTCATGCACATATAACCGTATTTCATGCACATAGAATCTTATTTCATGCCCATATAAAATTAACGTTCTTACCCAACAATAATTAATATCATAATATAACCAACTGATGCAACTGAAAAACTTTTTTAATGCACATAGAACCTTATTTCTTGCACATAGAACCTTATTTAAGACACACCGTATTATACATAGGTATATCAAGTCAAAAACTAAATTAACCAAACAACTATATTTTGGACACAGATATAAGTAACCCCCATGGGTACACATCCAAGCTCCAAATATCCAACGAAGACTAGATATCAGACTCAAAAAGAAAAAAAAGGTGTTCTCCAATTCTGCCCAAGTCTAAATGTTGGGTCTACGCACTTACATGAAAAGCCGAGATGCAGTGACATAGGAAAAATACATAGTTTACCAAAACATTGACATATGCTTAGGGAACGATACACAGTTATACGAAAAAAGTTCACCAACAAACTAAACAACTAAAGCTGTATAGAAACTCCAAATATCTGCAGTAAAACAAGGCAGAGCTGGCTTCCAGACAGAAGTAAATCACATCATTCACTCATTCTCTGAAAAACAGTTGCAAGAACTAGGCTTCTTACCACACAATTAACAAAATGCATCTACACAAATAGTATTGTTACCATAAGTTCGTAACCTTGAGCTCGTTCATTAGAAGATAAAAGACTTACACAGTTACACTCATTACTTGGAGGCCCCTCACTCATTCTCGAGTTTAAAAAAAGACAACCAACATGCCCAACGGCTAATCAACATGGATGTATCAGATGACAAATATCATTTGGTTAACCTACTAAAAGCTCTTGACTACTTGACATTCATCATATAAATATATAGGTAAGTATGTCACTTTACTATAAGACGGTCTCAGACAATAACTGGTACAAACGACAACATTTTGATTCACCCGAAAAGTTTCAAAGTAAGCAAAATTAGCAGCTAGAAAGGTAATTCCACATTGCTAGATTAATACTTGATCAATTCTATTTCTATTTTATGTGAACGGTCATTTACGTTCACGAGAAGCTTAACTACTCTATCCAGCAAACAAAATATAGCTTAGATGAATCATAAATTTCGGACAGTGCACAATCGAGACCATTAAGGCACACATTACAGTCCAACCGACTATCTAGAGATCGTTTGAATAAGCGATTCATGATATAGAAAATGGGAAAACACACACAAAATTTACAACAGTGCTCAAAGAAAACAATGGCATAAGCACTCACAGTAGGAGTAGGAGCAGTGTAGAGATCAGCTTTAGGAAAAAGATGAACATAGCCATATCTTGAAAGCTTTGTACTAAAATCCTTGTCAATTTGAATATTTATTGCATAAATTCATTGTAAATTGCCTGCCAATCAACATGGATGTATCAAATAACAAATATCTTTTGGTTATACCACTTTTTTCCTCTAATGAACTTAATTCAAGTAGAACGACATCAATTCAAGATCACTAGAAAGTGCAAATTCTACTCAAAAATCATCTGATTACAATCTTCACTAATACCAGATCCGCCTCATTTATATTGTTCCATTTGATAAAATTGGTAAAAATAGCGAGAAATATTTGCAACTTAAATCGAACAATAATTAAAATCAACGAAAACGAACGAAAGCAGTACAAAACAGAAATAGAACCCTAATCAACTAATTTGAATCATAAAAATCATTAAAACGGATGAATAAGAAGAAATTGGGCGAATTGAGGAATTACCTAAATTGTAATTTGCTCGAAATCAGGAAAATCGATGATGAAATCAGCGAGAACGAAGAAGGAAACAAAATTGATGCCGAGATTTATGAAGTATTTTGGTCGATATCAGAGTTATGCCGCTCGAAATCAACAAGAATGAAGAAGGAAAACGCGTGATAATGATAATTGAGGGTGAGACGGGCTGGACTATTCTCAAATAATGTTTAATCTCAGCCCTTAAAGAGGTTCTCACGGTTCTCTTTATCTTCATGGTTCTCACCGGATCCCAATATATATATATATATATATATATATATATATATATATATATATATATAGAGAGAGAGAGAGAGAGAGAGAGAGAGAGAGAGAGAGAGATAGATAGATAGATAGATAGATAGATAGATAGATAGATAGATAGATAGAGAGAGAGAGAGAGAGAGAGAGAGAGAGAGAGAGAGAGAGAGAGAGAGAGAGAGAGAGAGAGGTTCTTCTAAGTCCTTAACATCTAACAAGTCCCTAAGTCCTCATATTGACCTTTAGATGAAGGAGATGAAAGGCTAAGATTGGATCTAAATGAAGGGCCAAAAATGAATCTCACTAATCTCACCCACTAATCCTTCTAATCTCCTTACTCCTTCACTATCATTAATCTCCTTCTCTTATTTCTCCCATTCTCTCCCATTTTTCCATTCTCTCTCATCCTCTCTCAATTTCCTCTGAAAAAAAAAATCAAAATAAAACCACCCAAACCACCCCGACAACCCAGCCTTCAGCCGCCCCTCCTCCATCCTTCCTCCTCCTTCCACCACCACTCACCACCGCGCCTCCCTCCCTCCTTCCTTTCTCCATTACCACGACCCACGACCCACGACCCACCACTACCTTTTTTTTTCCTTTCAGATCTGACCCGCCTCCCCACGACAACCTCCCTCTTCCTTCTGCCGCCAACCGCCTGCAGTGAACAACCCCAACAACAACTCCCTTCTCCTTCCTCCGGCCTCCCCACAACCGCACAACCACCTGCCACAACCCACTTTCACCACGACTGGCCACTAAAACCACCCACCCGACACCTCCTCACCACACAAACACCAAACAAACCCAAAAAAAATTTCAGATAGTGAATGTTTGTGTGCGCTGTTAGTTTTCATTTTTTTTGCTTTATTTTTTTTTATTAATTTCAGATTTCGTATATATTGTTTTTTGTTTTTGTTTTTGATTTTGTTATTTGATTTTTTGTTTGTTGTGTGTGCTGTTAGTTTTCATTTTTTTTGCTTTTTTTTATTAATTTCAGATTTCATATATATTGTTTTTTGTTTTTGATTTTGTTATTTTGTTATTTTGTTATTTGATTTTTCAGATTTCGTATATATTAATTTCAGATTTCATATATGATTTTGTTATTTGATTTTTTTTTTAGATTTATGTGTTTTTTGGTTGGACTAACGGGTTTTTGTTATTATGGATTTACATTTGTTGATTTTTATTTTTTTTTATATCTAGATGATTTTTTTTTGTTATTTCAGATTTGTTGATTTTTTGAAGGATATATTTGTTAATTTATTTTATTTATTTATATAATTTGTTGATTTAATTAAATGTTATACAATTTACGACTAATGTTATACTATTTTGGACTGAAGTTATACTATTTACAACTAATTTACACCCTTGAAAAATTAAAGTTATACCCTTGAAAAATTAAATTTATATCCTTATCATATTAAAGTTATACCATTATCATATTAAAGTTATACTGTTTTCGACTATTGACGACTAAAGTTATACCATTTTAACATTAAAGTTACAATATTTATGACTAAAGTTGTACCCTTAAAACATTAAAGTTATACAACTTACGACTAAAGTTATACTTTTAAAACATTAAAGTTATACAATTTACAATTAAGGTTACACTTTTTATGTTTTTTTTGGGAGTGTTATTGTTTGTGTTATTTCAAATCTGAGTTTTTTTTAAAAAAAAAAAATTAGATTTTTTTGGTTTTTTCTTTCAGATTTGGTTTTTTATTGGTTATTAGTATTGTTATTTAATTATATTTTGGGCCGGTTTTTTTATTTGGTTGTTATTGTTATTTATTTTGTATTGTTATTTGTTATTGTATTTTTTAATTTAATTGGTCTTATTATATACAATTCGTCTTATTATATATTTTTTTTAGATCTAATATTTGTTGTTGACGAAGTACGAATTTTTAAGATTTTTTTGTTAATTTTTTTATTAGATTTCCTTTGTTTTGTATTTCATTTAAATTATCCTATTTATGACTAAAGTTATACGCTTGAAACATTAAAGTTATACTATTTACGACTAAAGTTATACATTCGAAACATTAAAGTTATACTATTTACGACTAAAGTTGTACCATTGAAACATTATGATTTGTGTTATGTTTTGATTTTGTTGTTGTTATTGTTTGATTTTTTTACATTTATTTGTTAGGTTTTGTTGGTTTTTTTTGTTGGTGTGAGATAGTGTATTTTTTTCCTTCAAATTTCTTATATTTTGGAGTAAAGTTATGCGATTTTGTAATAAAGTTACACAATTTTGGACTAAAGTTATACAAATATGGCTAAAGTTATACAAATAAGGACTAAAGTTATACAAATATGGACTAAAGTTATACAAATAAGGACTAGAGTTATACAAAAATGGACTAAAGTTATACAAATATGGACTAAAGTTATACAAAAATGGACTAAAGTTATACAACAAATAAGGACTAAAGTTATACAAAAATGGACTAAAGTTATACAAAAATTGACTAGAGTTATACAAATATGGACTAAAGTTATACAAATAAGGACTAAAGTTATACAAAAATGGGTTAAAGTTATACAAAAAATGACTAAAGTTATACAAATAAGGACTAAAGTCATTGGAATTACACACATTGCTACTGGAGTTATACATTCGTTGAGTAAAAGTTATTAATATCGTTACTAGAGTTGTACATTCATTGAGTAGAAGTTCGACACATTCCTAATGTAGATATTTGTATAATTTTAGTCCATTTTTGTATAACGTTAGTCCATTTTTGTATAACTTTAGTCCTTATTTGTATAACTTTAGTCCATATTTGTATAACTTTAGTCAGTTTTTGTATAATTTTAGTCCTTATTTGTATAACTTCAGTCCATATTTGTATAACTTTAGGCAATTTTTGTATAACTTTATTCTATTTTTGTATAACTTTAGTCCATAACAGTATAACTTTAGGCAATTTTTTTATAACTTTAGTCCATTTTTGTATAACTTTAGTTTATAACAGTATAACTTTTGCCCATAACTGAAAAGTTTATAATAACTTTAAAGAAACGACATTTGTAAAAATAAAAAACAAGACGAATTTTAAAGAAACGACATTTGTAAAAATAAAAAACAAGAAGATATTTGAAATGTCAAAATATGCATTATAATAACTTTAATATGTCTAAGATTAATACTAACAAATAGAAAAAAAAAACAACTCCAAACAAAAGTTATACAAAAGTTGTACCGTTAAAACATTAAAGTTATACAATTTACGACTAAAGTTATACTCGTAAAACATTAAAGTTATACAATTTACAATTAAGGTTACACTTTTTATATTTTTTTTGGGAGTGTTATTGTTTGTGTTATTTCAAATCTGAGTTTTTTTTATAAAAAAGCGAGAATTCAGAAAATAAGTAAAAAGACGAGAATTAATAAAATAAAAGACAACTAAGGAAAATAAATAAATAAAATAAAAGATAACAAAAATAACGAATGGAAAAAAAACAACTCAAAACATAAAAACAAACACGAAAAAAAAAAAAAACGTCGGCGGCGGGTGGTGGGGTGGTGTCGGGTAGGGTGGTGGTGAATGAGGAAGAGATGAATGAATGATTTTTTGGATTTTTGATTTTTTGGGGTTTTTGATTTTTTTGGGTTTTTTAGAGAGGAAAGAGAATTGAGATGTAGAAAGAGGAGAAGAAGTTATGATAATGAGATGATGAATGATTAGTGAGGTATGTTAATAGAATTGGTGAGCTAATTAGAGAAAATGTGGAGGGATTAATTTGTAGCCATCCATTGAGATCTAATCCTAGCCTTCCATTCTCTTCATCCAAGGGCCTTTAGAAGGACTTATGGACTCATAAGATGTAATTGACTTACATGATCCCTTCTCTCTCTCTCTCTCTCTATATATATATATATATATATATATCTATATAAGATCAAGAGAGTTCATCCCTTAGTGTTGAGTCCGTAAGTCCTCTTAGAGGCCCTTGGATCTTGAGAATGAAAGGCTGAGATAAAAAAAAAAAAAAAAAAAACTGATTAACAATGTGTTTTAACCCACTCTAATTAATCCATTTCTCTCCAAACACTCATTCTTATCACCATCCATATCTCTCTAAAAACTTCTCCATCTCTCTAAACAAATCTCTTTGAGAAATCCTCCTCTCTTCTCCAACCGGATCTGAGAAAACAAACCTTCAGCCACCATGTCTTCTGCCGCCGACCAATCTATCACCCCCCATCCACCATTTCTACCGCCGACTAGCCCACCACCTCCTTCCTTCTCTTCACCACCGCTATCCCCTCTTCTCGCCACCATAACCCTCCACCGACGCCAACCAACTCCACCGCCTCCCACCTTTTCTTTATCCTTTCTCACCGCCCTTCCTCCTCTTTCCCGTTGCCTTTCTCGTCGTCAACCACCACCACAAAAAACCAGTTAACGAGATCTCTAGATTTGCTTTTTGTTTCGGCCACCACTTCAGATTTGCTTTTTGTGTCGGGTTTTATTTTAAGACGACTATATCTAAAAACAAAACAAAAACATAGACTTGTTTTTTTTTTTTAATTATCAGATTTTTTAAATTTCGGGGGTGGTGGTTGCGGTGTTGCTGGTAATATTGTATGGGGTTTTTAAAATTAGTGATGGTGGTTGCTGATGAAGTTAAAGTCGTATCACCAAATCAAAGTAAATCTATCTCAAGACTAACAAGAATAGCTAGTGGTAAGACAGGTATCGAATCCACAGGGAGGCGGTAAAAGTTAAGTCTGTAAATATTTAAATTGTCTAAAGGTAACCGATTTCTGGGGGTTTGTTTTGTTTGTTATCTAACCAACTAATTGCGAGTAATAAAAAGAGGTCTAAACAATGATATTAAAAGTCTAGGATTTCCGGTTCACTAGGTCAATTATATGGGGTCTACTAATCAATTGCTAGATCTATCAAGTTGTCTAAGGTCATAAGATCGGTCAACTCTATTATGCCCTTTAGATCGATTCTAACATGCGGTCGCTATAATTAGATACAATCTATTTGATTATCGTAGCCTATATTAATTCTAACCCGGTCGGTGAAAGGATTAATTCTCTATACTAATTAACAACTCATGCCTAAGTTAATTAACTAGAATAAGAACAATAATCAAACGGCAACTTAAACGATTTCACCAGCAATTAATCGATTTCCCCTTTCTAATTAACCTAGATCCCCTTCATCCTAGATGAGGAATTTAGCTACTCATGACTAAAGCAATAACCACAATAATGATAATTGAAGACATAATTAAGAGCATGGAATAAGAACAATAATCGAATAAAATAAACTTGAATGATTAATTATTGAAGAAAGATTAGTACCGTAGCAAGGAAAGATTAAAGCTAGAAAGAGTATTCAGCCGTATGAAAGTAGAATAAAGCGTAACCTTAATAAAAACGTACGAGTTTCTAATTTATAATACAAATATCTATTTTAGGAAAATCCAGAAAATAATCTGCCAGAGAGGTTCCTCGATCGAGCCTGAGGTGACTCGATCGAGGACGATTGCACGATCGAGCCTCAGGTGACTCGATCGAGGAACCATCTTCACAGACGGTTTCCTTGTTTCGTTCACTTCTAGCCTTCATGCTTCCTCGTTCCTCGTGCCATGCTTCGTGTATTCTACTATGCCATCTCCGCTACGCTCATCTTAGCTTGATTATCCTCATAATGCGTCATTTCTGAATTGAAACATAAAATAGCGGTAGTATCGACAATTCATTGAAATAAGGCATATAAATGATATAAAGGCACGAAAATGGTATATAAAATGGTATGAAAAGGAGCTATAGTAGTATATATAAAAGTGATACATCAAACTCCCCCAAACCAACCCTTTGCTTGTCCTCAAGCAAAGCAATCAGACCAAACAAAGGATAACAAACATATGGTGAATGAATAACTCAGAGCAAATGTCTAGGCACATAAAAATCCAAGCTATCCATATCTAGAACAAAGTAATGACCAAAAATTGTGCCAATAAAACAAATTTAAAGGCACGGGTAATAGACTATCACAGCTCTTACTCAAGATGTGACATGATACCGAGACTCAGCCAAACACTTTTCAACCTTGCAAGACAATTTTGTTGGATTCTCGCGGTTTCACTCACGCACTCATAAGGGGTGAGATATATGTAAGATAGAAAGAATAAAGACACTCACTCAACTTATGAAATATGCATGCAATCTAATGTGATAGAAGATTCTCCAACTAGTGCGCATTCACAATACAGACCAAGTACATGTATCAAGGACAGAATGGTGGTAAAGTGGCATGGGTATAGAAGTGGCTTGTGCAAAAGCATGTATGGGTATGTAAGGCTCAGACGGTAGTCGCATCGCTAAACCAATAACCAAATCTAATAATAAATAGAACAATCATCCAACTGGAGAAATTATCTCAACTTTGACAACATATGAGAGAATGAAAGAGCTCTCCAAATGTGCATTAGACTCCAGTAATTACCACTCATGACCTCCTAACAAAACTTGACAAAGCAATAAATTTTTTCTTTTATTTTCCTTTTCTTTTTTTTTTCTTTTTCGTTTTTTTTTTCGAATTCTTCTTCTTCTTCTTCTTTTTTTTCTTTTTTTGTCCTTTTTTTTTTTCATTGCTTCATAATATTTCTCTTTTCCAACATAGGAGGTCACACAATTGCTCAAAAAGATAGCTACTACCCACATGAAAATAAAAGTCCCAACCCAACCAAAGCAGCTATAACAACAAAGTCTCAAACAACTGCGACTGTCCCGAAAAAGGTAGGCAAATTCTGGAATGTAGCTAAGAAATAGGATATAAAATGGCTACATGGTTCAAACGGGCTAACAAAAACTGGGTAATGTATGACATATTTGAACAATAAGAACCGCCTTTCCTCATGTACTCAATCATATGAACGCGCAAAAGCTAAGAAACTAATGTCACACTTATGCAATTTGATATTACATATTTCACAAGGAGACCACACTCTTCAGCCTAAATAACAATGAGACCGGTTTATTGATGTTCCCGGCCTAGGAAGCTCTAAAGACCTCATAAATTTAAGTGGTTTACCAACAAAATAAAGTCAAATTTACTCGGCATAAGGCATATTGTGACGGTCAAGACTTGAGTAAAGAGCTTTGTTCATCATAGCTAACAGGTCAAAACAATGTACATGAACAACTAGATGGGACTCAAATGCAAAGACAAAGCAAATTATCATCATTGCTACACAATTCACCAAGACTCGACTCAAAATAAATAAAACATGTTTTTGTATTTTATAAATTTTTTAATTTTTTTGGATTTTGTTTTTTTTTTTACACACACAACAATAAAATAAACACACAACAGAAATGAATACTCTCCCCCAAACCTAAATGTCACAGTGTCCTCATTGTGACGCCTACATCATAGCAATCACACAGAAATCCAACAACATATGGGACACAACTAACAAAGGGAAGAGGGAAAATAAGAAATGCAATAAAACAAAAACAGGAAAGGTAATACCAGCTGTAATGCAGTAGCCCCCCCAAACCAGCTGGAAAGTGAGGGATGTAGTGACCAGCTGTCACTACTGAGCTCCATCATCATCAAGGTTAGCTTCATCAAAATCATCAATCTCAGCGTACAAAGACAGCAGCTCAGGGTCAGGAGCAGGGGTATCATGGTCTCTAGAACGGCCAGCTCGTCTACCACGGCCTCTAGAACGGCCACCTCCTGGGAAAGCTGCTGCAGCAGAAATAGAAGCTCCAAACTGACCAAACTGGCCACGCTGTGATAAAGGGACACCCACATCCTCGGGAAAAACAGAAGAAGGCTAATGGGGACGGACTGGAGTGTAGAAAGGACGACCCAAAGCACCGTAATCAGTACTAAACTGTCCAAACTCAGCAGGAGTCACTCCAAAAAGGTGGAAGACACGGCTATCATCACCAGGTGTGGTGTAGTGGCTAGGAGAAGTGCCCGTGTACTGTCCACCTGCAGCAAGAGTCATAGCCTCCATCTGCTCCCACATACGCCGCTCAGTCAATGCGGCGTTAATGCCCGGATGAATCCTCACCTCTCTCTTAAGGACTGGGTCAAAATGATAACCCTGGGTAGGATAGGCTGTAGGAGGTAGAGGAGGAGGAGTGGGCTGGAAAGAGCCAGGCAAGTGGATGGCAGGCTGACGACGTCTGCGACGCCCACCAGTGGTAGTAGTAGTACTGGAACTGGAAAAAGTGATCAAGTGGTCCTGTGGGATCAGATAGTGACAGGTGGGGGTCTCTCCCTAGCTGTTCTCTCCTCAAGAGGATCCACAGCTGGCAAACGGTCACAAGGCAAAAGCATGTAAGAATGGCCCTGGACCTTCCAATAATGATCCTTCCCGTTCCTAATATCAATGTAAGAGACATCATAATGCAAGTGGTCGTCATCAGCTAAGGGCTCATGGTCATCCATAGGCTCGTAGGGGTCATCTCCCTGAAAATCACATACAACCCGAGCAATCCTAGTGATGAGGGCACCACAATCTAGATCCCTATATCTCCCGATCATACGGTCAAAGGCTGAGCACGCAAGAGCAGGGGGAGAAAACTGGAATGTCCTCTCCTGAAATGGGTTCAGGTAACTAGCAAGAATCAAGACCTCTATGGTAGAGGCCTTGCTCTTGTCGTGCCTCTCGTAAATTAAGTAGCTCAAATACCATTGAACAATCGAAGACAGACATGTTGGACATCCAACAAAGACATACTACTAACATCTGCATCCGCATAGCCAGTAAACAAAGGAAAGTATCGGATTGCAGACATCCCACTAGCATTATATAATTCCCCATCAGTGTGCTTATCAATCCCCAGAATTTCGGAAAGACGGTCAAAAGTCAAAGATCGTTCTACATTAAGCAACCTAAACCGAATAAGGTGGTCACTGGGGAAGTAGGCATATGAGCTCAAAAACTCAAGGGTCAGAGCAGGGTAAGACAACTCATGAAGCAGAAAAAGATCCTGTAAACCAATCTCAACGAACATGCCTAACATAATATCATCAATCTTCAAAGTTCGCAAAATTTTTCTATCCACACACCTAGTAGCACTCATGGATTTGGTCATCAAAAACTCGAACCTATCCCTTTGTTCCTTGTCACGAAACTCAACAAAAGGATAGTCATCAAAAGGTGATAAGTCCTCCTCCTCGGAAGACTCCACTACCTCCGGTATCACCTCCGATTGACGAATGGGAGCACTCCTCTCCCGTGTCCTCTTGTTTCCTTGCCTAGTAGAAGACATTATCTGCAAAATAGACAAGTATACAATCATACCCGAATCAGAAGGCAAAAACAGTCCCGTTTTTTGGCAAAAATGGGTCGAAAAATCGATTTTTAAGACCGAAAATCACAAATAAACCATCCAAAAAGCTAGGGGAACATGATTATATATCAAATAATGAATATTCCAAGCATAAGAACACAATTTCTAACCAATTTAATGCATAAATTCAACCCGGATTTTGAAGAACCCTAATTCCCAAATTAGCAAATTAGGCATGAAATTCAACAAATAAATAAAGGGCTAAAATGCAAGGAAATAGCAATTGTATATGAGCAATGGAAGATTCAAAGCAATAAACTTAAGTTTTAAGCAAGAAATTTCAGATTTTCTGGGACAAAAAGAGAGCAAATCGGGACATACCTTAGCAAATAGAGCAATGAAATTGCAAAAATAAGCACAATAGATTGATGTAAGCACTTAATAAGCAAACAAACACAAGTTTTAAGAGAGATTTGATTATGAATGATGAAGAATTAAGAGAGAAAGAGGGGTATTGCAGTCGAAATAGGCAAGCAAAGTGACGGAATGACGAAAGAGATTGGAAAAATTAAGAACAAAGAATGCACAAAACCGGCTTGGAAAAACGCGGAACCCGGTTCAATTAGGTGCCTTGATCGAGCCTGAGGTGACTCGATCGAGGAACCAAAATCAGGACTAGCCATCAACGTTTTAACTTGATTTTAATTCCTCTCTAGGTGCCTCGATCAAGCCCCACTTGCACTCGATCGAGCACGTTGGTGCCTCGATCGAGCCCAGCCTGACTGGATCGAGGAACCTACTGCTGGCGTCCTTTTTCGTTCTTTGTTATTCTTAACTTCAAATTCCGTCAAATATGCACAAAATACTTGAAAGCATATCAAGTTCCCTTCTCTCATCTCTCAAAGTTCAATGAAAATAAATGCAATACTTTAAATTTAAGTCCTAATTTACAAATTAATAAACTACAATATCCGAGCTGCCTCTCGATAGCGCTGGTTTTTGCGGTCCCACACGACCGTAATTCTTCATCAGCAAGAAGAATCAATAGCAAAGAGGCCAAGAGCCTCTATTACCCCAACATGCGCTCCTTCATAGTAGATTTTCAATCGTTGCCCATTCACTTTGAAGGTCTCTCCTTTGTCAGTTTGCAGTGTAACTGACCCAAATTTGTTCACATCAGCAACAGTGAACGGTCCAGACCATCTACTCCTCAGCTTACCTGGAAACAAACGCAAACGAGAGTTAAATAAGAGAACTTTCTCACCAACATGAATTTCCCTTTGCAAAATATGCTTGTCATGCCACTTCTTCGTTCGCTCCTTGTACACTCGAGCACTATCATAGGCATGCAGTCGAAATTCATCGAGCTCATTCAACTGCATCAGTCGTTTATCACCCGCCAGTGAGGGATCCATATTCAGCTCTTTTATGGCCCACATAGCCTTGTACTCAAGCTCCACAGGTAGATGGCAATATTTGCCATAGACTAGACGGTAAGGTGATGCTCCAATCGGCGTCTTGAATGCAGTGCGGTAAGCCCACAAGGTGTCATATAGCTTCCGACTCCAATCCTTTCTGTTCTTTCTTACTACCTTTTCTAAGATCTGTTTCAGCTCTCTGTTAGAAACCTCTACTCGTCCACTAGTTTGAGGATGATAAGACAATCCCCTGCGGTGTGTAACGCCATATTTCTTCAAGACAGAATTAAGTTGACGCTCATTGAAATGCTTTCCTCTATCACTAATCACCGCGCGAGGCATTCCAAATCGTGGAAAGATAATTTTCTGAAACATCTTAACAACAGATTTAGCATCACAAGTGGAGGTGGCAATTGCCTCCACCCATTTAGAAACATAATCTACTGCTACTAATATATACTGATTCCCATGAGAAGTAGGGAACGACCCTTGGTAATCAATGCCCTAAACATAAAAAATCTCTACTTCTAAGATTCCAGTTTGAGGCATCTCATGCCTTTGCGAGATATTACCCGTTCTTTGACATGCATCACAAGAACGGACAAAATTAGTAGCATCCTTTAAGATAGTAGGCCAATAAAAACCCGATTGCATTACCTTAGCAAATGTCCTAGAAGGACCATGATGACCACCATAAAAAGAAGAGTAACAGCGAGAAAGGATGGCACGTACCTCACCCTCTAGAATACATCGTCTGTAGATACCGTCTGCGCACTCCCGGAACAGGTATGCATCGTCCCAGAAATACCGCTTCACATCATGCAAAAATCTCTTCTTCTGCTGATAGGATAAATCAAGAGGAAGCATACCTCCTACCAAATAATAGGCATAATCTGCAAACCATGGAGTATTTGCAGCTACAGCTAGAAGTTGGTCATCTGGAAAAGAGTCATCAATGGGCAAAATCTCTCTTCCTGCAAATCTCAGCCTAGATAAATGATCTGCAACAACATTCTCAGCACCAGACTTATCACGAATTTCTAAATCAAACTCTTGTAATAATAAAATCCATCTAATAAGTCGTGGCGTAGCCTCCTGTTTGGTTAAAAGATATTTTAAAGCTGCATGGTCAGTGTGAACAATAACTTTAGAACCAACAAGATAAGCTCTAAATTTGTCTAAAGAATAGACAACCGCAAGAAGCTCCTTCTCCGTAGTAGCATAGTTGAGCTGCGCATCATCAAGAGTCTTACTTGCATAGTAAATGGCAGCTAACACCTTATCCTTTCGCCGCCCTAAAATAGCTCCAACTGCATCGTCACTGGCGTCGCACATAATCTCAAAAGGAAGGCTCCAATCCGGAGATCGGATTATGGGAGCTGAGATAAGAGCTTGTTTAATCCTGTTAAAGGACTTAACACATTCATCAGTAAACAGAAAAGGTGTATCTTTATAAAGTAGCCGAGTTAGAGGTTGAGCAATTTTAGAGAAATCCTTAATAAAGCGACGATAGAACCCTGCATGACAAAGAAAACTACGCACACTTTTAACATTAACCGGGTACGGGAGTTGCTCAATTACCTCAACCTTAGCTTTGTCCACTTGGATACCCTTACCTAACACAAAGTGACCGAGTACCACCCCTTCAGTAACCATGAAGTGGCACTTCTCCCAGTTGAGAACAAGGTTGCTCTCCTCACAGCGCTGCAAAACCTTAGTCAAGTTTCTCAAGAAAACATCAAAATCAGTACCATATACACTGAAATCATCCATAAAGACTTCCATGATAGACTCTATGTAATCAGAAAATATGGCCATCATACAACGCTGAAAAGTAGCATGAGCGTTACATAAACCAAAAGGCATCCTCCTATTGGCAAATACACCATATGAACATGTGAAAGTGGTCTTTTCCTGATCATCAGGATGAATGGGTATCTGAAAGAAACCAGAGTAGCCATCTAGGTAACAGAAATAACTATGACATGCTAATCTCTCTAACATTTGGTCAATGTAAGGAAGTGGGAAATGGTCTTTCTTAGTAGCCGTGTTCAACTTCCTATAGTCAATGCACATCCTCCACCCTGTAACAAGTCTAGTAGCAATCAATTCATTCTTATAATTCTTTACTACTGTAGTACCTCCCTTCTTAAGTACAACTTGGACAGGACTGACCCATTTAGAATCAGATATAGAGAAGATAATACCAGCATCAAGTAATTTATATACCTCTTTTCTTACCACCTCCTGCATTGGAGGATTTAGTCGTCTCTGACCTTGTGCACTAGGCTTGTGGCCTTCTTCCAAATGAATACGGTGCATACAAAAATCAGGACTAATACCTTTCAGATCATCAATGCTATACCCAATGGCCTTTTTATGAGTTCTCAAAACAGACAACAAAACAGATAGTTGACCTTCAGTTAGGCTAGCATTGACAATCACTGGATTCATTTCACAGTCATCAAGAAATTCATACTTAAGATGAGAGGGAAGGGGATTTAGTTCAGGTTTCTTTACCTCAGTTACCTTAGGTGCGGTACCTAAACTATATACCTTTTGATGGGGGCATTCCTCTCCAATTATAAGCCTCTCAATCCGATGAACTTCTGGACTCCATGAACCCGTCTGATCAGCTGAATCCGTGACTAGGGCAATATCCAAAGGATCCCTGTCCAAACACATAGGAAGACACTCATCAATAGTAAAATCAACAACATCTATACTATGACAAGTCTCTTCTATCATGGGATGTTTTAATGCTTTTTCCAAGTTAAAGACAATCGTATCATCCTCTCACAGCTAGAGTCAATCTCCCTTGCCTAACATCTATAACCGCCCCCGCAGTGTGTAGGAACGGTCCGCTCAAAATGATAGGGATTGGTTGTCCTCAGCCATGTCCAAGACAACGAAATCAACGGGGATGAAAAATTTCCCAATATGAATGAGAACATCCTCCAACACCCCCAGTGGGTGTTTAACAGATCTATCGACCATCTGTAGTGTCATATTAGTAACCGTCAATGGACCCATATTTAATTTCTTACAAATAGAATAAGGCATAACGCTGACGCTAGCTCCTAAATCACAAAGAGCTTTACTAATAGCAAGATGACCAATATGACAAGGGATAGAAAAACTTCTTGGGTCCTTTAATTTAGGTGGTGAATTGATTGGCAACATAGCACTGCACTTCTGAGTGTAAGCAATAGTTTCCACCGCATCAAAGGATCTCTTCCTTGTCAAAATCTCCTTCATGAACTTTGCATAAGCCGACAATTGAGTAATTAATTCAGTTAAGGGAACACTTACCTGTAGATTCTTCACGACCTCCATAAAATTACCGAACTGCTTGTCCAGCTTGGATTTTTGCTGCCGATGAGGAAAAGATAGTGCAATAGTAATGGGATCGGCTTGCTTGACCTTAGAATCAAGTTTTGAAACACCGTCGTCTGTCAAGCAGGTGCCTCGATCGAGCCCTGACTTGACTCGATCGAGCAAACTGGTTCAGCTTTGTTGTTCTTTTTGCTTTTATCGTCAGCACGTATTTCAACTTCGTCAGGTTCTTTCTCATTATCACTAAGCTCCAAATTACCCAATCCCTTGGGATGCATGAAAGGTACCTCGGCATCAGTAGTGGGCACATCATTATCAAGGCTTTGTAGGTCGGGATTTGTATATGTGGTACCGCTCCTTAGCTGAATAACATTGGCTTGTTCGTGAGCTTGTTTACCTTGAGGAGGAAGACCCCCGGCCTGTTTTGATGGATTTTGAAGTGCCATCTGAGCCACCTGGTTATCTAGCATCTTATTGTGGGCAATCAGCTCAGAAATTTGAGTAAATCGCTTCGCTTTGCATTGACAAAGTTTGTTGCGAAAGACTGCGCAACTCTGCCATCTCATTGTTCGGAGCTTGTTGAGGAGTTTGTTGAGGAGGCTGTTGATATTGATTGTTAAACTGCTGGCCTCCTTGATTTTGCCTTTGATATCCCCCTTGTGGTTGATTACCACGATTGTTGGGAGGGATATAAGTATTCTTTTGTGGTTGCAGCTGCTGCGGGTTTTGCACATTCTGACTAGACCATTAAAGGAATGGATGCTCCTTCGTTCTTTCATTATAAAAGTTGGAGAAAGGTGTACCTTGTGCACCTTGTCTGTAAGTCTAAAAGGCATTAACCTGCTCCAATGTGCTCAAGCAATCAGCTGCACTGTGACCGTCTAAACCGCATCTAGCACAAGACTCCTCTACTTGCTGACTCATAGCATGAACTCTCTCCTTACTACCCAATGATTGGGCAGTCTTTATCTCGGAAATCTGAGCAGAAATAGTCTCTAACTGTGCCGCAAGAGCACTATCAACACCGGTACCTCGCGTGCTTCCCCTAGGATTTCCATACTTGGCAGTATGTGTGGCAATCTGATCAATTAACTTCCACGCGACATCATCATTAGTGTTGTCTTGAAACCTCCCATTAGCAGAGGAATCCAAAAGGGCACGATGATCGTCATACAACTCGTTATAAAACTGGTTGCAAAGAAACCACTTAGGGAAACCATGATGGGGAACTGATCGGACCAAACGTTTGAAGCGAATCCATGCTTCATTCAAATCTTCAGTAGCTCCTTGCTTGGAACTAGTAATTTCACTTCGTAGTGCATTAGTCTTCTGAGGCGGGAAGTACCTCTTGTATAAAGCAAGAGTTAAGGTATTCCAGTCTGTAATTCCTTCACCCTCCATATCCAAGTCTCTCAACCACTCAGTAGCTCCATCTTTCAGAGAGAAAGGAAAAAGCACCTGCTTTATCTGATCTTGTGTCACTCCAGCTGTTAAAGGAATAGAACAGCAATAAGTGACAAATTCTCCATATGTGTCGCAGGATCCTCAGCAGCTGCCCCTCCAAATAAGTTTCGTTCCACCAAATTGATGTAAGATGGCTGAATTTCAAAAGTTCCATTGTCAGTAGTGGGCAGCTTAAATCCTTGTGGGATAGAAGCTAAGGTCGGCTCGGAGTGAATGGCTAGAGTAGGCATGATGGTAGTCTCGGGAGTAGGAGTTTCGACTGGGATATCGGCCTCGGGAATTTCGTCCTTTGTGTAGGACTGATCGGCCGAATGTTCTAAGCTCGCCGTCTCGATGTCAAGTATACTCAAGTCTTCTACTTGACCCACTTCTTGATTAAATTTCCATCTGTAGCGAAAAGTCTTCTCTGGTTCAGGATCAAAAGGAATAATCTCGGACCTATTAGACCTGGGCATACACGGAACTAACCAGAAAACTGTGAGAACGGTCTCAAGGAACCAGGTTCCCTGAGACAAAGAGACAAAATAAACCGAAACAGACTTAAACAATTGTTGCCTCCCCGGCAACGACGCCAAATTTGATAGGGCTAAAGTCGTATCACCAAATCAAAGTAAATCTATCTCAAAACTAATAAGAATAGCTAGTGGTAAGACAGGTATCGAATCCACAGGGAGGCGGTAAAGGTTAAGTCTGTAAATATTTAAATTGTCTAAAGGTAACCGATTTCTGGGGGTTTGTTTTGTTTGTTATCTAACCAACTAATTGCGAATAATAAAAAGAGGTCTAAACATTGATATTAAAAGTCTAGGATTTCCGGTTCACTAGGTCAATTATATGGGGTCTACTAATCAATTGCTAGATCTATCAAGTTGTCTAAGGTCATGAGATCGGTCGACTCTATTATGCCCTTTAGATCTATTCTAACATGCGGTCGCTATAATTAGATACAATCTATTTGATTATCGCAGCCTATATTAATTCTAACCCGGTCGGTGAAATGATTAATTCGCTATACTAATTAACAACTCAGGCCTAAGTTAATTAACTAGAATAAGAACAATAATCAAACGGCAACTTAAACGATTTCACCAGCAATTAATCAATTTCCCCTTTCTAATTAACCTAGATCCCCTTCATCCTAGATGAGGAATTTAGCTACTCATGACTAAAGCAATAACCACAATAATGATAATTGAAGACATAATTAAGAGCATGGAATAAGAACAATAATCGAATAAAATAAACTTGAATGATTAATTATTGAAGAAAGATTAGTACCATAGGAAGGAAAGATTAAAGCTAGAAAGAGTATTCAGCCGTATGAAAGTAGAATAAAGCGTAACCTAATAAAAATGTACTACTAATTTCGAAAAACCAATAAAATAAATCTATTGCTCGTGATTTAAAATGTCGTTTTGTTATTTTATTTTTCAAATCTCGTCTTGTTATATTTTTTTTTTCCAGATTTCGATTTTCAAATCTCGATTTTCAAATCCATTACCACATTTATCAGATCTCGTTTTTATTTTGTATGAACGTTTTATTTTAATCTTAGATCTACTAAATAGATCTCATATAATTTGTTAATTTTAATTTTAGATTATTAAATAATTAAGAACTCGATTTTTGAAAAAAATAATCGTTTTTTTGTTGAAAAAATAGTCGTGGTTGTTATTGTTGGTTGTTACACTCTCAATGGACTGAAGTTACACTTCATAAAGTATTAATGTTACACTCTCAATGGACTGAAGTTACACTCGTAAAAGACTAAAGTTGCACTCGTAAATTAGTTAAAATTACCAAAATTTAAAATATAATGTGTTAAAATAACTTTGTACAATAAAATTACACTATTAAGAATTAAAGTTACACTCGTAAAAGACTGAAGTTACACTCCCAATATGGACTAAAGTTACACACTCAGTGGACTAAGGTTAAATTCTTAATAAACTAAAATGTTATAAATCTGTCTTAAAATTACAAAAAATCAAAATAATTTAAGTCAAAATCACTTTTTTGGTATAAAGTTATACTATTCAGAATTAAAGTTACACTCGTAAAATACTAAAGTTACATTCTAAAAATGCTAAAAATGTCATAAAAATAATATAAGTCAAAATCACTTTTTGGTATAAAGTTGCACTATTTAGAATTAAAGTTATAGTCGTAAAAGACAAAAGTTACACTCTAAAAATACTAAAATGTCATAAACGTGTATTAAAATTCGAAAAACATTACGCTTGTAAAAAAACAGTTACACTCTAAAAATATTAAAATGCCATAAACTTGACTATGAGAAAGAAAGACAATTAATTAGTGAATGAGTAATTAATTAGTGCATTTGTACTTTAATGAGTGATGAGTGTTCTTTTTGACTTTTAATCTCAACCATTCACCTACTAAGATCTAAGGGCCTCTAAGAGGATTTATGGACTCAACAAATATAAGGGACTCATTTGAGCCCACCTATATATATATATATATATATATATATATATATATATATATATATATATATATATATATATATATATATATATATATATATATATATATATATATAGAGAGAGAGAGAGAGAGAGAGAGAGAGAGAGAGAGAGAGAGAGAGAGAGAGAGAGAGAGAGAGAGAGAGAGAGAGAGAGAGAGAGAGAGAGAGAGAGAGAGAGAGAGAGAAGAGATCAAGTGAGTCCAACATGGACCATTGAGTCCATAAGTCCTCATAAGGGCCATTGAAAAGATGAGATGGGAGGTTGAGATTGAAGGGGAAAAAAGGGGGATTAATTCTAAATGGAGGGAATTGATGATAATTAATCACTTTCCCTCACTACCACACTAATCAACCCTCTAATTTCACTATATAAGCCTTCTTTTTCCACTCACTTCTCTCTCCTATCACACAAATTTAATTTCCCTCATCTCTCTAAAAAAATCCCTCAGAAACCAAAACAATTCCAAAAACAAAAAAATTCAAAAAATCAAAAAATCAAAAAATTCTCTCCTCTCATCCTCACCCCCAACGACTACCCCACCCTACCTCGACCTGTCCGCCACCACCACCCCACCCTGACCTCCCTCCCGTCCCTCCGACGACCATCCACCACACTGTCCACACAGCCCCACTATCATTGTCGAAACCCCGGCCCCACAGCCCCACAGCCCCACACCTCGACAACCACCACCACCCGCTGCCCCACAACACATACCATCGACACCCACAACAACTACCACTCCCTCCTCTCCACCATCTCACCTTTGCCGCACCACCACCGCCCCTTCTTTTTTCCAGATCTGAGCCGCCCGCAACTAGAACCATTACCTCCTTCACACGTCACTCATCTCCGCCACTGCTCTCCTCTTCCTCTCCCGTTTCTCTCCTTCCTCCTCCTCTCCGCCGCGACTGCTATCTTATCATTTCTCCTTTTTTTTTTTTTTTTTTCTCCAGATCTGGAGGTTATGCGGGTAGTGGTGGCTGTTTGGTTGTGAACCTTTCCTCCCCTCCTCCGCCGCCTTCTCCCTCCCCCTCTCCTTCTTCAATTCGCTTCTCCTTCTCCATTTGTGTTTAGTGATGTCGTTTTTTGTGTTTTTTGTGTTTTCATTGTTGTCCTTCCCATTTCTGTTTGTGTCGTTTGTTTTTTTTTTTTTTTTTTCGAAAAAGTGGTGTTTTTATAATATAAAAAGGTGGTGTTTTGTTTGGTTGTGGATGTTTGTTTTATAAATTTTCACATCTCGTCTTATAAAAAATTGTCTTGTTATATATATTTTTTTCAGATCTGGTTTTGTTGGGTTCCTTTTTTATTTTTTTAGATCTGGGCTTTCTTTAAATTTACAAGCATATTTATTAGATTTACACTCATATTACTTTAAATTTACACTCGTATTTCTTTACATTTACACTCACATTTCTTTACATTTACATTTACACTCATATTTATTTTACATTTACACTCATATTTATTTACATTTACACTCACATTTCTTTACATTTACACTCATATTTGTTTACATTTACACTCACATTTCTTTACATTTACACTTGTCACATTTTTTTACATTTACACTCATATTTATTTACATTTACACTCACATTTCTTTACATTTACACTCATATTTGTTTACATTTACACTCACATTTCTTTACATTTACACTTGTATTTGTTTACATTTACACTCATATTTCTTTACATTTACACTCATTTTTCAGATTCACACTCGTATTTCTTTACATTAACACTCATAATTTTTACATTTACACTCATATTTCTTTACATTTACACTCGTATTTTTGTACATTTACACTCGTTAAATTTATATAGATTTGCATTAATATATTTTTGTGGATATGAGTTGGTGGTGGAGGACGACGGTGGTGGTGTTTGTTGGTAGTCGGACTAAAGTTTACTCGTAAAGGACCAACGTTACACTTATAAAGGACCAAAGTCACACTCAAAGGACCAAATTTACACTCTTAAACCTTCAAATTTACACTTAAAATGTAACATTTACACTCGAAAAATATCACATTTACACTTGTAAAATGTTAAAATTATATAAATTCAAAATTTCCGTCACAAAAAATCAAATTTACACTCTTAAAATGTTATATTTACACTCGTAAAACATCACATTTACACTTGTAAAATGTTAAAATTATATAAATTCAAAATTTCCGTCACAAAAAAACAAATTTACACTCTTAAAATGTTACATTTACACTCGTAAAACCTCACATTTACACTTGTAAAATGTTAAAATTATATAAATTCAAAATTTCCGTCACAAAAAAACAAATTTACACTCTTAAAATGTTACATTTACACTCGTAAAACCTCACATTTACACTTGTAAAATGTTAAAATATATAAATTCAAAATTTCCGTCACAAAAAAACAAATTTACACTCTTAAAATGTTACATTTACACTCGTAAAACCTCACATTTACACTTGTAAAATGTTAAAATTATATAAATTCAAAATTTCCGTCACAAAAAAATCAAATTTACACTCTTAAAATGTTACATTTACACTCGTAAAACCTCACATTTACACTTGTAAAATGTTAAAATTATATAAATTCAAAATTTCCGTCACAAAAATCAAATTT
Organism: Silene latifolia; assembly: GCF_048544455.1. Classification (NCBI taxonomy): domain Eukaryota; kingdom Viridiplantae; phylum Streptophyta; class Magnoliopsida; order Caryophyllales; family Caryophyllaceae; genus Silene; species Silene latifolia. The sequence continues at coordinate 191,645,050 of NC_133534.1, forward strand.
ACACTTTTAAAATGTTACATTTACACTCGTAAAACCTCACATTTACACTTGTAAAATGTTAAAATTATATTTCCGTCACATTTACACTTGTAAAACTCATACAACATTACATTTACACTTCTGAAATCTAAAACTCAAATCTGATTAATTAGGGGCTAGAGAGAGAAAGAAAAATTAATTAGTGTGTAGAAATTTGATTAGTGGTAATTTTTTTTGGTAATTTTCAATCTCAACCATCCATCTCAATCCAACCATCCACATTTTTTTCCTTTTCTTTTTAATGGCCTTTAATCAAATTCATCTCAACCTTCCATTTAGTCCATCCAATGGCCCTTAGAGGGACTTATGGACTCAATGGTAGAGGAGGACTCATTAGATCTTACCTATATATATATATATATATATATATATATATATATATATATATATATATATATATATATATTTGGGATCCAGTGAGAACCAACAATATAATGAGAACCATGAGAACTCAACCTTACGGAATGTTTTTAAGAAAAATAATGACATATTTGGATTCGGTATAGAATTTTATGGCTAGAAAACATATTTCTTGATCCAAAAAGTATTAAACTATTGACGGAAATCGAGGCGAAATACGTTTTATTAATTTTCATGCACTTATTACTCATTTTCAAGTATCTAACAATTTTCATGCACCTAGAACTCGTTTTCGTGCATCTAGAACCCATTATTTTCATGCACCTAGTAATCATTTTCATGCATGTAATATTTTTCATGCACCTAGAATTCGTTTTCGTGCATTTATAGCCGTTTTAGCATACCTAATTGTATTTTTGTATATTAAGTTTATATTTTGTTAATAAAATCGATAAATTTTGTTTAGTGAAACTAAAGAATATGTTTGAATAAACTAAACTAATGCTAAATGATCCATCAAAACTTTTGAAACAAGTTTTGGTGGAGATTTAGTGAGGGTTCTCACGGTTCTCATTATGTTAGTGGTTCTCACCGGATCCCGACTCATATATATATATATATATATATATATATATATATATATATATATATATGAGTCGGGATCCGGTGAGAACTCCTAAATATTTGAAGATTGAGGATTAGTGAATACAATATCACAGGTTCTTCAATACAATATCACGAAAAATCTGACCTTTGCCAAATTTTTTTTTTTTTTTTTAAAAATTTAATTTAATTTTTTTTTTTGCACAGGTGTTTTATTTGTGATATTTTATCGAATAACCTGCGATATTGTATTGAAGAACCTCGATATTGTAACGAAATCCTCAATCCTCAAAAAGATAGTGTATCTTTACATGATCCCATTCATATATATATATATATATATATATATATATATATATATATATATATATATATATATATATATATATATATATATATATATATATATATATTCGGGATCCTATGAGAACAATGAGAACCACTCACAGCCCTTAGATCAAACTGAAATTTGACGGTGAGATGAATATTGATTAAACTTATTCTACTTTGTCAAAAACTGTCGAACCTCCAAACCCAGGACTTATTCATTTTCCAAATTTCCTTCTCTCTCATATTTTCTTTCTCTCTTCGACTATCAAATATTTCAACACATTCTAGCTCTTGCTTTTCTACGTTCGACCGTCACAAATATTCTGATTAAAATCTTCCACGCTTCTTCCAGCAATGGATCCTGGTACTTTGATGAGGTAAACTTTCGATATTGATGATTAATTTTTGTCGAAATTAAGGTTTATATCTTTTTCACTTTGTAATTTTTTATTTGTCGATTAAATTAGTTTAATTTAGGCCTTGATTAATGTGTTAAAGTCGTAATGATGAATTATAGTTGGACTTGATTAAATTGTGATGGGAAAATTGATTAAAGTTTGAATCTGTTGATGTGAATTGTTGTTTGATGAAGTTAATTGGTCAAATTGTGAGTATGGACTATGGAGCAGCTAATTAAGCATTTGGACTCTCAAATGAAGGTCGTTATACCTTGTAGCATCGAGATTCGAAGTCTAATTATGATGCAGTTTCGTCTTAGGAATTAGAATATACGGAATTCTTATTAGGCTAGTTCAGTAGTTGGACTAGATTATCGCGGTTTTCCAAGTTTTAGATAATATCTCCAGTTCCTAGTAAGTTAGTTGATCAAAACTTGATTTTCACACATTTTCCCGTTTATTAAAGGTTGAATGTCTCCAATTCTTTGCTTCTGCAGTCAACTTGAAAATGGCTGTACTGGCATTTTCGTGATGTCTGTGTCTACTAGATCACCAAAGGCATGTGGTAACCTTATAATAACCTCTGATTGCGTGAGAAAATGCGTTGTCTGTTTTTGACTCTCCAACTTACACCTGCAGATATTCTGGAGAGTTGTTGGTTTGAAAGGAACTGTACAAGTTGAGCGAGAGAACGTCGATGGGCAGCATGGTTACTTGGTATGCTAAAAGTCTAATGTCGCACTACTAACAGATAATTTTTGGGTAATCTTCATTTTTTAGATGAATATTTGATCTTGATCGTATTTGCACCATCGTTTCAGGTCTCTAAATTTAATACACTGATGGGCAATGTAGCAGCTCCTTCTACCCATTCAATGGGGTAACTGATGAAAACTTTCTTACATGACATCGCATAGGTTAGTCCAAAGGATAATTTGATAGCAGAATAATGAGTTAAAAGTACATAGTATCGGCCATCGGATACCATCTACGCGAGTACGCGATGTAAACTTTACATGACAAATATTGAACATGATTTGTTTGTAGACATCCAACGACCATGTAAGTGATCCTCGACTATCATTTATTGAAGGTGCCCGCGATGTAGCAGTTCTAGAGGCGATGCTTGAATCCGGAAAGAATAATGGAGCCGTGGTACCTGTCAAAAGATTTTAATCGCAATGGAGCTGTGGTACCTGTCAAATGTGCGCCGTTTCATCTTTTTTTCTCTTTAATCCCCTTTTGAATGACTTTTCCGGAAAATGGTACCTTGGAGTTGGATAATCCTACCCCAACCCTTTTCCCTTAAAAAGGGTTCACTCTTCCCCTCTAGGGTGTTTTTTGGTCTTGCTTCCATTCAAATGACAATAAGGGGAAGGGTCCTAATTTTAATTCTATGTGCATGAAATAAGATTCGATGTGCATGAAATAAGGTTCTATGTGCATTAAAAAGTTCTTCAGTTGTATTAGTTGGTTATATTATGTTACTAACTACTGTTGGTTAAGGACATTAATTTTAATTCTATGTGCATGAAATAAGGTTCTGCGTGCATTAAAAATTTCTTCAGTTGCATCAGTTAGTTATATTATGATACTAATTCCTATTGGTTGATGACATTAATTTTAATTCTATATACCTGAAATAAGGTTCTATGTGCATGAAATAAGGTTCTATGTGCATTAAAAAGTTTTTCAGTTGCGTCAGTTGGTTATATTATGATACTAATTATACCAACCTCCTTGATTATCTTTTTCATTTTTCCTCCTTTTGGAAGATTTGTGGTCGTCGATATTCACTCATTTTTTGGTTATCTTTTTGTTGGATGACTTAATAGTAGAAATGCTTTCATCCTTTTCAAAATGTAATCTCCTATAGGAATTTTATCCATGGAAGCCTTGGAGTCAGATGATAAGGTTGTAACTGCACGTGTAGGAGCCTATTTCACAACAATGCATTCAGAAAACAGCAAATCAGGACGCGGGCAAACAATTAATAAAGTTGTAGATGCATGAAAAAGTAATCTATGTGCATTAAACAAACTTGTATATGCATGAAATATGTAAAATCTCATACTCCAACATTATTAAGTTACCTTAGAGAGAGAAAGCGATGGAAAATTAGAGAGAGAAAGCCGTCATTGATTTTCGAGCCCATGGCTAGGAAATCGAACCTACAAAGACAGAGGGAGATGACTCTAAGAGGACGGAGTGTTCTAGGCACAAAGTCTCTAGCAGAGGATGAACCAAATACGGACAATGTGGAAATATCAAACCCTAATGCAGTACAGATAAGACCGAATGTTGAAGAGGAGGGTAAGACGAGGAATATTCATGAAATTACTGAAATTCCTGAATTAGTAGTCGAAACTGATAATGAAGAAGAGGAATATGATGAGGAAGATATTGAGAATGAGGAGGATGAGAAAATAGTGGTAGAGACTGTAGAACAGGGGAGCCCTAATGCTAAAGATGATAAAAAAACAGAGACTGACATTGAGAATGAGGAGGACGAGGAAATAGTGCAGGAGACGGCAGAACAGAGGAATCCTAATGCTGTGAATGATTCAAAAACAGAGAATGAAGACATGTTACAAATTCAGATGGAGGATGTTGAAGAGGAAATTGAGTTTTGGAACCAGGCAGTAGTGTGCTTCATTTTAGGGGCAAATCCGCCATGGGAGGTGGTGGAAGGCTTCATTAGACGTATTTGGACGAAGTATAATATTGACAAAATCTCATTTATGCCAAATGGGATCTTTTTGGTGCGTTTTAAAACCATGGAAATGAAAGCAAAGGTTTTGAGTTCAGGGCACTACTTATTTGATAATAAGCCTATGATAGTGAAGTCGTGGATAAGAGATTTAGAAATGACAAAGGAGGATGTAAAATCGGTTCCTGCTTGGGTTCAAATTCATAAATTACCCCTGAAATTTTGGGGTAAAGGACTACCTAAAGTAGCAGGTTTGATAGGGAAGTTTATAAAAAGTGATGCTGCCACTGAGGAGAGGACTAGGTTGGGGTATGCTCGTGTTATGGTTGAACTGGTTGTTGATCAGGATCTACCTCCAGAGGTTGCATTCAAAGATGAGAAGGGTTCAATTATAAGTGTAGATGTAGAGTATGAATGGCGCCCGATTAAATGCAAGAAATGTATGGGTATGGGGCATGACTTGGATCACTGTAGGAGAGGTACACAGGAGAAATTTGTTCAAAAACCAGTTAAGAAAGTATGGAGGCCAGTGGTAAAGCAGAATGCTGTTGTTCAACCTCAGGAGAATAATGTGATTGTAACCACTATTCAGAAAGTTCCGGTTGTATCTGGGACTGTCACTCCACGCAAAAGATTGGTTATGATGCATAGACAGGAGGGGGATAAGAGTGGATACAGCACTGAAACATTTGGAGCTCACTCTTACAAGGATGTCTTGGCCTCTCCTTCAAAAATGAATGGTGGTGATAATAGTAATGGTAAATCTCCTCCAAATTCTTATGGATAAAATAGGATTTTGGAATGTGAGAGGCATGAATAGAGTATATAAGCAGAAATTTATAAATTTTTTCTTGCAAAATAAGGGAGTAGGTTTATTTGGTTTGTTGGAAACAAAAATAAAGAGTAGGGCTTATGCTAGAACTGTAAATAATTTCAATAATTGGTGCATATCCACAAATAATGGGTATCACAATAGTGGGAGAATTTGGGTGTTGTGGGATCCTAAGATATTCAGGATTCAATTCCTTGAGTATAATTCTCAGTTTATTCACATGAAGGTTGAGACAGTGGTGAGTAGAAGTGTCTTTTATTTAACAATGATCTATGCTTTCAATAATATTCATGAAAGGGCTCCCCTATGGGATCATCTAAGGAGAATTGCAGGAATGGTTGATGGTCCCTGGGCCATAGCAGGAGATTTCAATTTTGTGCTATCTGCAACTGAGAGAGTGGGAGGCAATACCCCTACTGCTGAGATTGATCCCTTTAGGACCTGTGTTCTTGATTGTGGGATAGTGGATATACCTGCAATTGGTTCACTCTTTACATGGAACAATAAGCAGAGGCCTGAAGATAGGATCTATAGCGAGATTGATAGATTCATGACTAATAAAGCTTGGAGTGACTATTTCCCTGATCTATATGCTAACTTCCTACCTGAGGGCATGCTTGATCACACCCCTTGTCTGATCAGTAGTTCCAACTCAGGTCCAGAAAACCAGAAGCTTCAAGTATTATAACATGTGGGGAGCATCTAAGGAGTTCTTGCCTACCATCACACGAAATTAGAGTAATAGTATCCCTGGCACACCTCTTTTCAGGCTAACCAAGAATCTGAAACTCCTGAAACCTGCTTTGAAGGCTTTGAACAGGGAGAAATACAGTGATATTAAGAACTCAACTGCCATTTTGCAAAGACGGGTCTCTGAATTGCAGGAACTGATTGGGAAAGATCCTACTAACCTGTAACTAATCTCTGAAGAGTTTGAGGCCTCTAAAACTCTTAGGAAGATGAGTGCTGCCAGGGACAGCTTCCTAACTCAGAAGGCTAAAATGCAGTGGCTGCAAAAAGGAGACTCTAACAGTGCATACTTTCACTGTTTGCTCAAAAAAAGGAGTGGGAATAGAGTCATCAGGATTGAAGACAGGAATGGTAAAATGTGTGATACCCCAGAGCAAGTGCACAATGCTTTTCTGGATTACTACCAACACTTTCTTGGGGAAAATCAGGATACCAAAAAGGTTCATAGGAAAATTATTGATCAAGATCCTAGGTGTAAGCAGACCACTATGAGCAGCTGGCTAGACCTGTCACTGGCAAGGAGATCAGGGACATCTTGTTCAGCATACCTGACATAAAGTCCCCAGGACCTGATGGATACACGAGTAAGTTCTTCAAAGATGCATGGGAAGTGGTAGGTGGGGATGTTATCAGTGCTGTCAAAGACTTCTTTACCCAGAAAAGACTTCTTAGGCAAATCAATGCAACAACTCTTACACTCATTCCCAAATGTGAGAGACCCCAAAGTGTAATGCAATTTCGTCCAATAGCCTGCTGTAATGTCATTTACAAAATTATCTCAAAGCTTTTATGTGCTAGACTAGCAGAGGTATTGCCTGGTATTATTGATCAGAATCAGGGAGCTTTCATCCAGAATAGGAGCATCCAGGAGAACATCTTGATTTGTCAAGACTTAATCAGATTATATGAAAGGCCAAATGCTACTCCTAGATGTATGTTCAAGATTGATTTGCAAAAAGCGTATGATACAGTAGAGTGGTCCTATGTAGAACAACTGTTGGATGAGCTTCTATTCCCTGATGATTTGAAAGATATGGTTCTGCAGTGCATCAGCACTGCCAGCTTCTCACTATCCTTAAATGGGGATATGTTTGGGTATTTTCAAGGCAAAAGGGGTCTTAGGCAGGGAGATCCACTCTCCCCCCTACTTTTTACCTTATGCATGGAATACTTGACAAGGACTCTGAAGTATGCAGCTAACAAGTTTGATTTCAACTATCACCCGCTGTGCAAAGAATTAAAACTGGCAAACCTGATGTTTGCAGATGATGTGCTACTTTTCAGCAGGGGTGATGCTCATTCCATGATGCTCTTGTTAAAGTCTTTCTCTACCTTTTCTATTGCATCTGGGCTGAAGGTAAGTGCCACCAAGTCAAATGCCTATTTCCAGGGTGTGCCTGAACATATAAAACATGATATTTTGAGAGTCTCAGGATTTGTTGAAGGGCAGCTGCCTTTCAAGTACCTGGGGATGCCAATACAGACTACCAGGATGAAGAAGAGTGACTGTGAGTGCCTGGTTGAGAAGGTCTGCAGCAGGATCCACAACTATGGGGCAAAGAAATTCTCCTATGCGGGGAGATTGGTATTAGTCAAGGCTGTCCTTTCCTCATTACACTCGTATTGGGCTTCAATGTTCATTATCCCCAAAGGGATCATTAGCAGGATTGAAGCCACCTGTAGAAACTTTCTGTGGGATAGTAGTGCAGACTACAGGAGGGTGCCAATGGTAGCCTGGGAAAAAAATATGCAGGCCAAAGGAAGAGGGAGGTTTAGGACTGAAAGATCAAGGAACAATGAACAAAGTTATGATTGGCAGACTAGTGCACTGGATAACTGTAAAGAAAGACTCTATATGGGCGAAGTGGGCGCAAAAGAATTATCTGAAAGGGAGGGATTGGCTGGACTATACACCATCTACTAGCTCTAGTTGGGTTTGGAGAAGGATATGCAAGGTCAAGGAGGAAATGCTACCTGGTTATGCTACTGGTAAATGGAATGCTCAGTCAGAGTACTCTCCCAGTGAATGCTATGAATGGCTTAAGGGCACAAACCTAAAGGTTACCTGGTATAAGTGTCTTTGGAATAATCATGTGATGCCAAAGCATCAGTTCACAGGTTGGTTAGTGGCACATGGAGCATTGAGAACAAGAGACAAGCTGATTGGGTATGGTTTGGACATTGATGATAGGTGTTTGCTTTGTGAGCAGGAGACTGAATGCATTGAATATATTCTGTGTGACTGCATCTATAGTAGAAGAGTCATACAGGCTATCAGTCAGAAAATGCAGATCACCTTCCCAGTGAATGACATGGTTGTATGGTGTACACAGAGGACAGGTACGAAATTGCAAAAAGGAATACAAGCAGCTCTGATGTGGGGTGTGATTTATCATGTTTGGCAGCAGAGGAACAAAAGCAACATGGAAGGGGTGCTGCTAAGGCCTGAGAGGTTAGCAGAACAGGTCATTGAAGAAGTTAAAGCTAGAGTACGAGGAAGGGATTACAAGGTTTTAACCAAAACGGACATAGACTGGTTGAGGCAGAAAAATTTGTATGTGTTAGATGATTAATTGATGCTTGCCCACCACTTGTAACCTTGTTTTATATCATAATATATATATCTCACATTTTACCAAAAAAAAAAAAAGAAATATGTAAAATCTCGTTGTTACATTAATTTAGACTGCCATAAACATATGACTTTCATACTCGTATTTGTTGTTGGAGTATGTGTCCTCGACAATAATGCGATCACATGTTTAAAATCTCATATTAAGAATACATGAGGGATAGTAATATTTTATTGTCAACTGATCCACATTAATCGGTAATGATTGGCTGCCTAGAGTTTGACATTACTGTCGTGTGACGGTGGTGATCAGTTGATCCCTTAAGGTCACACCTCTAGGGAAACATTCTTAATTGCTTAATTAATTAATTGTATGATGATACAAGTTAATTAATTCCTTAAAATTGAACGGATGATTTTGTGAGTGAAATTACGTATCTTATTGTAATTCGATTAAATAAGATTCGTGCTAAGTAATTAAATTGTTTTATTACTTAGATTTATTATTGTTTATGAAACAATTGAAATAAGAATTAATTATTTATTATAAATACAAGCAGTTGTGATTTATAATTATATGACCATTTTAAGTAATTGTAATTGTGAATTACTAGTTGATTTTTATATGTGATTTATTTTGATAATATAATAATTTTTAATAATTTAAAAATGCATTATTTAATTACATGTCTAGTAACATGTCCAATATGTCACACTATACAAAAATGACAAATTGACAAATAAAATGGAAGTCCATTTTACATATAGACCGAAAAAAAAGGAGGGTAGAAGGTGTTAGTGGGTGATATATTTTATGTGATAAAAATAGTATAATGATACCTAGTCTAAAACTAGTCTTACACCTACTATGTCTTGTGAAGACAAAAAGCAAAATTGAGAAGAACAATTTTAGCTCCCAATAAGAGCAAAAAACCGGACACCCATAAGGAGAAGGAGAAAGTTTTTCTCTTTATTGATTCATTCATTCTTATAAAATAAATATATGGATAATTTCCTTACTCTCTCTAGTTTTTGGTTGAGAACAATACTAGAAAATCTCACATAAATCTCTAATATTATTCTCTTAATACTAGAAGTAGTACATATAATATTAGTAATTTTAAGGGAACATATATTAATTCTAGTAATCAAATTAATATTTGTATTAAGAGTGATTTTCTTGGTACAATCCTTGAGGAGAGATTCTAAATTGAATCTTGTTCATCCATTTGGAAAGCTCAAGAACTAAGTAAGGTAGGAGTCCTTACTAGTGCCCTAATAGCCGAAAATACATATGTAAGGGACCGATTTTCTTCACTCTTGTATTTTGTTTTCCATGCATAAGATCTAGAATTAATTTTATGACTAAATTAATTTAACACATATTCAATATGTAAACTTTTGAGATTGATGAATCCAACAAATGGTATCAGAGCAACACGGTTGTTGCATGCAAAATCGGGTTAGTTTTTCCGAGTTAATTTGTTAACAAATAAAACTTGTTATTTAGGATTTATGAAGATAAATCATGAAATAATTTTGCATGTTAAAAGTTTCTGTTCCTAAATGAATTTTAGGTCATATGGGACGATTTATGGATTTTTATTGATCATTTTATATATTATTGGCATTAAAATGTGATTTTTATGAGAAAAATGTCATTTTTGGACGAAAAATAGTTAAACTTCGAATTTTTCATTGGTTTTTGGATATGTTTTCACATATATTATCTACTGATGGCATGTTAAATCTCGTGAATAACTAAGTTATTTTGCATGAAATATGGTTTTATAAGCTTAAATTCAATTTAAAGGGTTTATTAGTTTAATATGAGTTAAATTTCGAATTTGGTCATGGAAATTTTATATGTTGTCACATGCATTTTTACTCAGTGTGTGTAAAAATCTTAGACGTATTGTACTTCTTATGCATGATTTATGAATTTTTGGGTAAAAATTCAATAAATAGTGACTTAAATTAGCCTATAATGCTAAAACATATTTCATGACTATAGAAAAACATCATATGTTGCATTTTTATCCCACATTTCAGATCTAAAAGTGAAAATTTGATTAATATTATATTTCTTTTATTTTATGGTCATGGTTGTTAAAACCGATAAACCGCAACGATGTATTTCTCAAAAAATTTCGAAATTTTTTTTTAACCTAAGTTTTGAACATTATGAGTGTCATGATATTTTTTCAGAATGTTCATGAGTTTGAATTTCAAATTTTGAAATTATTTGGAATTTTTTATAATTTAATTTGGAGTTTATAATTAATATTGTATTTTTTGGTCCATAATGAACAATACTAAGAAATCAAGTTGAGTTATTGTCAAAATATTAGTGAAGACTAAGTTTTGAGTCCTAAGATGGTTAGGGTAATTAACTTGAACATAAATATGAATTTATGTAATTTTATTGTGATTTTAATAAGTTAAATCACGCAAATCCATAAAAACCGATGTAATATACGATATTGGCTCTTATAAGGCGATTTAGTATAAAATTGAGCATGTTCATACATATTTTAATGCTACATTTTATTTATAATTGTCATATTTTATTTATATAATTTTGAATTATGTAATTTTACTTAGTATGGCCTTAGTTTTTTAATTGGTATTACCCGAAATGTATGGGAATACCGATTCGATTGTAATTATTGTGATCTCGTATCACCGTTTTGTAATTTAATAGATTTAATTTTTATTACAAATGTATAATAGGAAATTATGTAATTTTTAATTATTACTTGTAATTCCGGAGATCCTTGAAGACGGTGCCATTAGGAAAGGCGTTCTGACAAGGCGGTGTTGCCTTGGAATGTGTGCCAAGTGAAGTTCAAGGGACCAATGGAGTTGGTTTCCGAATTTGTAATAGTTAATTAGATTTTCTATTTTAGGAAGGCCATACTAGGACTTTATATTTATGCTTTGCATTTTATTTATATGTTTGCATGCATCGCTAAATCGCCATTACTAAAAATGCATTTTATTTTGTTGTATCATCGACCGTGTCAATTATAATTATCGTAGTTCACCGCTTTAGTTCACTTAAAACGTGATAGATAATAAATTGACATGACCTCTCGCTAAATTAATAATTGAGATATAGCCTTACCAAATAGTAGAACCCATGAAGTACCAATTTCATAAGGGAGTTAAGCCGGCTTCACCGTAATACAAACCTTGTTACGTTGGCGAAGTGGGGTAGTAAAATGTTATTACATCGAAATTTGGATTGAGCTCAACGGAAGTATTCGTGACCATAGTCGCATGTGTTCCGGGCTAAAGATAAATATTAGAGTAATTTTGTCGACCGAGAGTTCTAGAAGTAGAATCGATTAAAGAGTTAATCCGCCGAGTTATATTGATAAGGGATGAATCGGCTCACCGTGCCCGAGTTAATATGAATTTGGATCTCGGAATCATTTATCATAGTTGGGTAGAGGTCACTATGTAAATGCTTTACTTGTTAAAATATTTACAAGTATTATTTTAACGATGAATGTTTATTTTTCCATTGTTCCGTTATCATATTGTTCAATTTTCTTTACCTCAATTTATACGATATCATTTCGATTTTAGTTCAAATCTCCATTAAAACATCATAACTAAAGACAAATTTGAATTTTCTTCTAAAAAAACCCTCATATTATCCATTGCAAGGATCTCTTGTGAAGAGTATAGATAAAAGTTATTCGTGATCAAAAGGATTTTTGATTCTTGACTAACATATCTACTTACAATGAATTGTTTCTCATGTGCTTAATTAAGTTAAAGTACTTTGAAACGTTAAATCATTTTGGTGACTAGATTTGTTAGAAATCGTAATTGACCAAAATTCCGCAACCACTTCAATAAAGTTTTAAGACTAAACGAATAAATTGAAGAGTAGTCTTCATGAATTTCAATTTTGCTTCTCTTAGCAAAGACTCATTGAAATGAGTGGGAGCATTCTCTTAAACCGTTAAGAAAAGGATAAGGTTTAAAGAAGTAAAATTAGAATGGAATTGATACAAAGTAATGTTAAAAGTAAAGTTATTGAGAATAACGATACTAAACCTATCAATCCCGACCGATGAAGTTTCCATTGTCTTAATTGTTGGACACTGAAAGGAAACTACCCCAAATTATTGAAGAATCAACAAGTTAGTTGTGGTACATCTAATGAGACCTTCTTCTCTAAATGTTTATTTGATTAACATAAGTTTTGCTAGTACTACTTCGTCATTATTAGAAACCGTTGGAGTTTTTCATCATTGTATTCGATACATAAGATGATTAGAATATGACGACTAGCATCAAATGATGTCGAGAGATAGAGCCATTGTGTACTCAATCTAGTTTTGGGTTTATAGTTGTACCTTAATTATGACTATTAAGTGCATAAACTCTAAATAAGAATATAATCTTGTTAAGATTTCAAAGGGGTTTCACTTTTGTGACCCTATACGCCACGATTTGATGTATGGCTAGCCCATTATCAAGGTGATTATATTCTAAACCAAACTAGAATGATATATCATGTAGATGATGCAAGACTCAATTTGGTAACGCAAGATTAAACTTTAAATTTTGGAATGATGAACGCAAAGAGTTATCGAGTACTCTTGGAACCATTAGATTGTTAGTCTTATGGTATATGCGTATCTTGTATTCAAAGCAAGATGTCTCGTGCCTTTTGGTTGAAAAGGAGATTGAGGATGTAAATCATTGATCCAGAATAGGTTGATCATTTTCTTTTACCAACGATTTAAGTTGACACTATTGTGTTCACTTAATAAGGTAAATAGAGAAATCTTTGAAGAAGTTCAAAGAGTTCCAGGAATCACGATATAGTCGTGATGGGATTATCAAAGTGAAGACTTTGATGTAAGCCAAATGAAATGTGATATAATATCACAAGTTAATCTCTCTTTGCACGCATTATGGGATAATGTGTGGTTGGATAAAGAAATCAAACCCTATTCGATATGGTTTGAACTTTTATCAAGTTATTTTGAGTTACTTGATCCTTTTGAGGATTTTATCATTTTGTCTAAATTATTTTCCCACTAAATCTAAAACAATTCATATGAGATATGAAATGGTAGGGTACCATGCTTGTAAGTTTTCACAAGAAACAAGTGGTCATTTTTCTTTGCAGTGATCACGAGTGCAAGGGTTTGTGGCTCGTGATGCTGTCTTTCTAGAATACAAGTTTATTCCTAGAAGACAGAGTGGGAGAAATTATTCAAGAGCCACAAAAGAATTGTGTCAAAAATTGTATGTTGTAAAAAACTGGTCTTTCTTGGCTACATGACGTTGTTTCTTCGAAACCTAGGAGGTTGAACTCATCACTTGTTGAAGATGATGAATCCGTGTTACTTTTAGAAAGTAAAGAGCTTGCAACTTACAAAGAAATTGTTTGATTCAAGTTACTTCTGGAAGTAATGAACATATGACTTACATGAGAGTGTTTAAGTCACAACTCAATACAAGGCTTAGAGCTATGAAAATCCGAAATAAATTCCAAATGGAATTTTGGATATCAAAGAGAGATATCAAAGCTTGATTAGTTGCAAAGTGTTGTACACTATTCGGATCTTCTTAGGGATTGTATTTCATTATGATGAGATATATAGCAAGTGAATCTAAAACCCACTTCTTCATAGAAGGAATGTATTCGATACATGTTATGAGTTTTGTAGATTCTTACAATCCTAAGACAATGTGAAACTTAAGAGATAGTCTTAAGTAGGACATCATGAGTTGGAGTCAACATTTTGATCATGTTATAAAACTTTTCTCGATAGGTTGAGAAGTTGTGTTTATACATGAAGTTTAGTGGGAGTTACGGAAATTTTAATTAGTCTTATATGTGGATGACATATTGATCATTGAGAATGATTTGAGACTTTTTGAGTATTATAATACATCTTTAATATCCGGATTTATGGAGATCAATCCACATGATATTAGCGTCAAATAAGAAGTCTTATGTTGATAAGATTCATGACTAGTTCAATCAAGTTGAACATATTTGATTGATTCTATCCGCTGCCAAAATCAATTAAATGAGCTATGATATATAACACTTCATATACTTTGAGTATGATGAATTGTTTCAAAATCGAATTTTAGTAATAGTTACCAAGTAGCCATATAGATTATTCTTAAGTGCTTGAGGAAGCATTAAGGATGTAAAGTTAAGTGTTTTTGATGCAATTGACTAATTTGTCTAAGGATGTTACACAGATGACAATTGAGATTGCGAAAGGTTTCAGACAAAACCATATTCAAAACACGTAAAGATGGTTAATGAACCATTGTGGCTATGTTATTTAAGAAATAGATTTTCTAGAATCGTTCTAGGCAATAAAGAACAATGAGAGATATTTACAACGGAAATTGAGTACACTTGCAATCATGAGATGTGCAAGAACGAAGAGTCTTGCACACTGTAAAAACAGTGGGAGCTATTCTATGACTAGAGAGCTTATTTCTAGATTGGATCTAGACACGTACTCAGAAAGTTTTTGTAATACAAGTGTATGCATTACGAAATGAAAACAAGTTTGTAGCAAGGTTGAGCAAGGAGTTGCTAAAACCTACTAACCAATGCCTATTCATAGGCTTAAGATGATGAGTCATGTCATTTCAATTGGATGGAGATGAACAACTACATACAACTTCTAAATTGGATTATAGAATATGAAGTAGTAATCAGGTATTGACTAATCATATGATAATCACATTTATCGTTTGAGTTATCATTAACTCATCTTGTACTTTGTTATATCCAATGGGTTGTAGAGACAATCATGAACCCCATTAAAGTGAACTGGATTAACATAGTATTCGCCCCTAGTTGCTTATATGAGGTGACGTCTCGAAGTAACTAGAGTGTGATGCGATTGATGGCAAGTTCAAGTGCCATAGAGTCATAAGAGATGACTAGTCGATCACATAGGCAGACTGTCAAGGACACTTTGTCGGGCTTATGACCGCTTATAGAGTTCTGGCAATTTTTAATAGCTTGGTCGTGGCGAGAGCTACTATAGTATTCTTGGTCGGACTCACTTTGAGGTTTAGTTTTCGGTACTTGTCGTTAGGAGAACCTAGACCAAAACACAATTTATAACTCCACAAACAACTCTACAATTAGTAAAGAGGCAAGTAAAGGTCAGATCCCAAGGGACGGGAATTGAGATGAGATTTTCAATTGCAACTAGCGGTGTCTAGGGGTGTCACAAATTGGGGTTTGAAGTAGAAGATCACTAAACTAAATAGCAATGAAAGTAAACAAGCAAGATGATTAAAAAGGGGTGTAAACAATTGATAAAAGGTACTAGGGTGTCATGGGGTCATAGGGGATTCATGGGAATTGATCATACAAACATATTCTCAAATTATAAGCAAGAAATTATTGTGGTGATGAATCGAGTTGGTTTATATCTTAAAATCCTAGGAAAGTTTGGGTCCCGGAGCCGAATCGATTAGATTGTACAACACCTACAAGTCGACTTAATCTTCCCTACTCAACTATATGCATGGTCTAATGAGACTCGAGTTGGTTTATGTCTTACAAGTCTCATTGAAAAGATAGGTGATGGGTAACAAATGGAAGGATTCATAATGCCACATTTCATCAAACATAACATGTACATAAGTTGATATCACAAGCAAACAAATAAACTATGAAAACATATTAATTTAAGCATGAATCATCCCCCATGTTGGTTTCCCCTAATTACCCATTAACCCTAGCTAAGGAAACTACTCCCTCATTATCATGTTGAACATGCTAGCAAGGTTGTCAATCATACCAACAAAGTAAAACATGATGAATAAATGAAGATAATTAATAATAATTAAAAAGGGATTAAGAGAATTATACCTACTAATGATTCCAATAATAAAGCAAAGAATAATTGAAGTACTTGATGATTGATTGGAAGGTTGTCAATCTCCCAATAATAACCCAAATAATCTTCAATTACCCAAAATGAAAGATGAACAAAAGAGAGATTAAGGAAATGAGATTTGTATTAAAACTTGATTAAAAGTTGATTACAAGATTAAAGAGAGATTTGATTGATATAAACTATACTAGAGATTGATAAGAAGAACATGATAATCTAATTAACCTAATGGGGTATTTATAGTGGGGATTAGGTACCCAAATTAGGGTTTACTAAGGGCTTAAATGACGATTAAGTCCTTGAGGAATCGCTCCTCTCAGAAAAATATGCGAGTCTCCTTTTTGCTAGTCTTTCCCGAGGTATGTGCATCCTTCATTGAACAAGTAGAAGACGGATTAGCTGTCGCACAATCCGAGTGTCCAGGGCACGGGACGGGCGGATTATGGGTCTTTTGGACGAGCGGATTCGTGGGGTGGACGGGCGGATTGTGGTGGTTTTGGACGAGCGTCCAGCTGAGGAAGACGCTCGGATTGCTTGTCTTGGACGGGCGGATTGTGGGCAATCCGCTCGGATTCTCTGTCAGCTTCTTCCTTTCTTCTTTTCTTCGTTTCTCTTCATAAAATTCTTGAGGATTTCCTCGGGGATGCAAGGATCTATTCTCATCATTGCCCATCTACTATAGTATGTACAAAGGCCTTCTAGTCTTGTCTTCTCTTTGATGCTTGGTCATTGAATTCAATCAATTTAGCTCCATTTTGCCATGAAAATGCAAGGTTTGCACTCGTTTCCTACTAAGGGATCAAAACCTCAAAGAATATGCAAAACAAAGGACTAAAGACAATAAATGACACAAATATGCACTAAAAAGCATGGTAACAAGGCTAATTCAGGGACTAAATATGCTCAAATAATGGTCACATCAAATATCCTCAAACTGAACCTTTGCTCGTCCCGAGTAAATAGGTGACAAAGACTAGGACCGTTATTTAAACTAACCTAATAGCATAGCCGATATGAGACAATTAGCGGGTCTCACTCCACCCCTTCAACTCACAACAAGACAACCATGAGGTAGGATCTCTTCTTGCAAGGCAAGTTGGGTCTTGCCAAAATGGCGACACATCCAACATTAAAGCACACAAAATCAAGTAATGGATGCATCTACAAAAGAATAGCCTCTTTTCTCATCTAAGTGGCGGAAATTATCTACAAGGGAAGCAATTCAAGGGTACACACTCCTTCATAGATGCAATTTCTTCAAACTACTAAGCCTAGAAGGATACCAATAAATCACCTCCAAGTTGTGTCAAGCTAGGGTACCTTTGTCCTCAATCGTTAAATGCTTTCGTCAAGAGTACACTTCCTATGGTGTTAGAAACACTCGAGGATCGTGGAATTCCCCCTCTTGCCTAGACAAGAAGAAGGGTCGTCCCCTCTCTACCATGCACAAAAGTGGATACGATGGATAAAGTTATCGATAGATATTTGAGTTTCATTTGGGAGTTTGCTTTCGTTGTTGTTTTCCCCCCCAATTTCTTGTGGCATATAACATTTGAGAACACTTTCTTTGTCATTTCTTTTGATGTTTGGCGATTCAATACTTCACAACTTTTTAACTTTTTGCATTTCTTTTTGAACATTTTCAAAGTCACCCCATATTTAGTGAGGGTGCCTTATATTTGAAGCTAAGGAGTCTATTTTTGCTCCTCTTTTCATTTGATGCATTTTTGCAAACTTTCTTTCACTTTTCATTTCATTTCTTGAACTCAAATCAATTTCTTTTTGTGCCCATTCCCTTTGATGACAAAAATGTGGTAGAACATGGATGATGGATGCATGGTTTCAAGGGTCACCTTGGAATAAACGGTAGCCAAGGAGTTATCACACTACAAGGTACTCTTGACTAGGCCTTAATCCATGGGTCAAAGGATACTAGCATGACACATCCTAGGGTGTTTTACAAGTATTCTAACAAGCAAAGTCTTAAGAAGAAAAAGCATCTACTAGGGCCTATGTACACTTGTCAAGTTTCCCAAGTAGACGGTTTCACTAAATTTTTCTAACATGCAAACTACATGCCATGATGCAACTAACATTTATACATCCTAATGCATATGATTCTACCAACTAATATGCCATATAATCTAAATGCAAGTCCTAGATTCACATTGTTTATACCGCATCAATCAAAATAAAGCCACATAGTCATTAACATAAAGAGGAAAAAGGAGATTGAAAAGATCATACCATGCGGTCTTCAATATCCTCATGTCTTGGATGTGGCGTAGTCGATCAATGTGAACAAGGATAGAACAAACACAATTTATACAACAATATATACAAGTCTACACTACAAAGGAAATGAACTTGTTTTTCGATTTTCAAATTTTTCAATTTTTTTTTTTGATTTTTTCAAAATTTTTGATTTTTTTTTTTTGGATTTTTGAATAAAAGTTAAGTTAGAATTAGAATTTCCTATCCCCACACTAATATGGGCATTGTTCTCAATGGCCAATATGATAGGAAATTATGCAAGTATGATGCATGATTTCTATACTAAATGCAAGCTACACTAATCTATACTACATGATGCATGGGTTTTTGTTTATGACGGAGAGCGTAATTTAGATTACCTCCTGTTGCGTATGCATGTACTTCCCCAAACCGAGATAGACATTATTTCTAATGTCTTAAGTTATGGGGTAGTTCATGCACACAAGATGCAATGCATGAAACTATATGTTGTCATTTTGGATTTTTCAAATGGGAATAATAAAAGAACACCTCAATGTGGCTAAGGTATTATTCCTCATGTTGCTAGGACTCTCCAAACTATGGTCAAGATAAAGATAAATAAAACAAAGAAAGAAGTAGACAAACCTCAAGAGAGTAGGAGCCTCCAAAGCTTGCTAGTCCTCCACCATATCATCATTGTCATCATTTTCCTCCATAGAAGCGGACTCATCTCCACTTCCCTCTTCACTTCCTTGCTCACTTCCTTCATCATCTTCATTAGCCTCTTCTTCATCAACATCTACCTCTTCATCAACACCCTCATCATCATCAACCTCATAATTGACATTCTCATCTTCACCCGGTCTTTCACCCCTAGATGTGCTTGGAAAGAAGACTTCCCTATCCGCCCAACTAGGCAAAAGACATGAAGGATCAAGTAGTCATTGCCTAGCTAAATGAAAGAGGGGTGGATATTGGGCCAAGTATGCATCTACTCAATCATTGTAAGCTTCTTTATGCATCTCTTGCATAAGTAGAGTCATGTAGTCATTGCCCACTTCAACCTCTTTGGGTTTGAACTCTTGATATTTGAATGGATAGGGTGGTGTGACAATGGAGGAGGAGGGCTCTTCAATTTCGCCCCTTTGTTGATGGATGATGTACTCAACGCCCTTGGAGAGTGGAAGAAGGTAGTTTGTTCAATGAGCACTTAATCGGCATATCTTGGAAGACAAAGTGAAAGATCTAGCATCATTGGTTAGCCACCCATAGTTGGTGTCAAGAGAGTTATGCTTGACCCATTTGTACTTGTAAATCATGGCATCCATGTCAATGAGATGACCCCCTTTGATCGCCACATAGGTGTTATCCTTGTTGAAATTTGCGTTGAAGTTCTTGGCCAAGAGAGTAACTAGACCTCCATTTACAATATGAGCGGTGCCTTCCTTACCACAATCAACATTGAGCCATATTTCCACCAAAAGCCTTAGAGAATTGTAAGGCTTAGTGAATTCCCTTCCAACATTTAAGGCCAACTCAAGTAGAACACAATCGAGCTTTGTAAAGTGATTAATGCCTTTTCTTGCAATTATAGTATTCCCGATGACCTTGTGCCACACTCTAATGCCCGGATGGTGGACTAATAGAGCGCGACAAGCATGAAAGCTCACAAATTTCTTCTCGGAAATCGCCTCCCAAAGAGGAGCGGGGTCATACTTTTCGGGCATCTTATGATAATATGGTGTATCACTAAGGCCTAATTCTTTACTCAAAACAACAAAGGTGATGCGCCTATTCACATTGGCAAGGCGAAACTCGATGTATTCTCTAGTCTCTATCTTAGTCACTTTCAATGAACTTAAGAATTCCAAGGTAAGGGAGGGGTATGTCAATTCTCTTGTAGTGAACAATTTTCCCAACCCCATGGCTTCAAAGAAGGCTTTTGTTTGTTCAAGGACACCCAATTTGTTCAAGGCATCTTCACATATGAATTTGGTGGGTAGAATGGCTTTCTTAGCATACTTGGCAAATGTATCCCTATGGGAGTTAGAAATGAAAATTACCTCCGGATAGTTGGGTAATTGAGCAATTTCCGGAGTTGTTGATGTTGTTGCTTCCAAGGGAGGATCTTGTTGTTGTTGAACTTCCAAGTTTGCACTAGCAACCACCATAGCCATTGAAGCTTTCTTTACTTGAAGGCATTGTTGCCTTTTTGAGGGTGCCTTTGCCTTGAGTGCCTTTGTTGCTCCTTTTGTTCTTGCCATTGTTGATTATACCAAGAAAAGGTTGAAAATCTTCAATTTCTAATTATACCCAAATCGATTTTAAGATGAAAGGATTTGTCTTTGTATTTCAAAAATCGACTCAAAGGTTGAAGATTTTGGTGCTTGGATTGATTATTATTGCAAAAGGAGTGATTAATTGTTGTTGTAAGGAAGTTTGGATTTGATTTTGTTGAATTTGGTTGAGGAAATTTTGTTTTTGGTGATGGAGAGGATGAGAGTTTTGGGGTTTATGGGTAGTGTTTGAATGTTTGAATGAATGAATGAATGTGGGAAGGGGTATTTAAAATACCCGAAAATTTCAAAACTGCAGGGGGAAGACGAGCGGATTCCTGTCGGAACGCTCGGATTCTGCTCAATTTGGATTCAGGAAATCTCGCCTAAAGACGAGCGTCTTTCAGTGTAGACGAGCGGATTCTGCAAGTAAGACGAGCGGATTTCCTCAAAGACGAGCGGATTCTCTTACAGGAACTTTGCTAAATTTGCACTGGCAGAAAGACGAGCGTCTTTCTGAAAAGACGAGCGGATTCTTTCAGATGAGCGCCTTCTCAGCTGGGACGCTCGGATTCTCTAACAGACCAATTTTTTTGATTTTGCAGCTCATTTGGACGGACGGATTCTTCCACAGACGCTTGGATTCCTATAAGACGAGCGGATTACCCATAAGGACGCTCGGATTCCTCCTGGTCTACCCGGATTCAGGTCCATCCGCACTTGCATATCCCGTGTCATTTTCATTCTTCAAATCACGTGTTCTTCATTGTAGGGGCACTACAAAGGCATGAATAGCCTAGGCAATTGCTATCCCCACACTAAGTAAAAGCACTACACATCAATAAAATCATTAGTCCCTCCCCCACTTCTCTCAAAAATGATAAATATCTTGATCATGGCATAAAAATCCAAAAATGACAAAAATGTAATGTAAGAAATAAAATGCAAGTTAGGGAGTTACAAATAGTGGTTTGGAGAGGACTCCACCAAAATCTCATCCTTAGAGAGATGTCATGGGGGCATGTCCAAGGTGTTGTTTATGTTACTCAACACCTTGAAGAAGTAGTCAAAAGCTTGTTCATTATCATGATAAAGATCTTCAATAGATCTTTGCACTTGTTGTCCTTCATGTTGGTCTTGATCGATAGCATTACCAATATAGGGATTGAAAATCCCTTCAAACTCATCGTCCCATAGACCACAAACTTCGTCTACTTGATCATTAAAAATCTCTTGAGTTGATAGAGACAACTCTCCTCCTTTCTTGTTTTGGCCAATGAGGCCATCCTCTTTACTTGTCATGGGTGAGCTTTTCAAGCTCTCTTTGTCACAATTCCCTTGCTCTTTTGATGGAGCATCATCAACTTTCTTTTTCCATTGGAATTCCGACTTCTTCCTATCATCCTTCCAGCTATAATGATCAACCATTAAACATGGTTCATGCAAACGGGGAGCTCTCATGGTCTTGTCAAGATTGAAAGTTATGCTCTCATCTCCTACTTCTAGAGTGAGCTCTCCATGCTTCACATCTATCACCGCACCCGCGGTGTGCAAGAAAGGTCTTCCTAGAATGATTGGAATATTGGAGTCTTCTTCCATGTCAACAATGACAAAATCCACCGGGATGAAAAATTTCCCGACTCTTACGGGAACATCTTCCCATATCCCTAATGGTGTCTTCGTCGATCTATCGGCCATTTGGAGTGTGATATTGGTGCATTTAAGCTCTCCCATCCCTAACCTTTTACTTACCGAATACGGCATAATACTCACACTAGCCCCTAGATCACATAGGGCTTTGTTGATCGTTGTGTCACCAATGGTACACAGTATTGAGAAGCTTCCCGGATCTTTAAGCTTCGGAGGTGAACTCCCTTGAAGGATTGCACTACTCACCTTAGTGAAGGCGATAGTCTCAAGCTTCCGGATTGACTTCTTTTTCGTAAGGATGTCTTTCATGTACTTTGCATAGGCCGGCACGTGATTGATTAATTCCGTGAAAGGAATCGAGACTTCCAAATTCTTCACAATTTCCATAAATTTTCCAAGTTGGTCATCAAATTTGGGCTTGGCTTGACGACTTGGAAAAGGAAGTCTAATCACAGTGGGTTCCTTCTCCTTGGCCTTGTCTTCATTTTTCTTTGAAACTTCTTCTTTTGATGGTTCTCCATCCTTGGAGTTTTGCACAACTTCTTCTTTATCACTAGCTTCCACAACTTCATCCTCAACTTGCTTCCTTGGTGCTTCGTACCTCGTACCACTCCTCAAGTGAATGGCACTAACCGTTTTATGTCTCGGGGGATTACTTTGAGGTGGTAATTGCCCCTTTTGTCTTTGTGAGCTTGAAGATGCTAGTTGAGTCAATTGGGTTTCCAACATTTTGGTGTGGGCTAGGATGTTGTTGATGGTGATTTCCTTTACTTGACTATCCTTTTGCATTTGAGTGAAAAACTCTTGTTGATTCTTTTGCATTTGGAGGACCGCTTTTTGAACATCAAAACCTTGGCCATTTTGTTGATTGTATGGAGTTTGATTTTGGTAACCTTGGTTTTGGTTGTAAAAGGGTCTTTGATTTTGGTTTCTCATGGGAGGTGGGGTGTATGTTGGTTGAGAGTTTTGAACATTTTGGCTTTTGTATGAGAGATTTGAGTGGAATTTGGTGTTTTTATTGTAATAATTGGAATAAGGGGTACCACTCTTGTATGCTTGAAAAGCATTCACTTGTTCATTTGTTCCCCTACATTCACTTTGGCCATGTCCCAAAGTTCCACAATTCTCACATACCCCACTTGGGATTGATGAAGATGCCGTCATGGCATTAACATGATGCTTTGGTGATTTTGAGGCTTCTTCAAGTCTAGCCATAGCTTTTTCGAACTTTAAATTGATGGTATCAATGTGAGCACTAAGTTGAGCACCCAATTGAGTAATAGAGTCCACTTCATGGTTTCCTCCTCTAGTAGCCTTGCGAGGTCTACTATATTGTGAGTTATGGACCGCCATTTCCTCAATCTTGTTCCAAGTTTGATTGTCGTCAACTTCGGTGAACATACCATTTGATCCCATGTTGAGAATGTTTCTTGAGTCTTCATAAAGACCATTCGAAAATTGTTGTACCAAGAACCACTCGCTAAGTCCATGATGAGGACATGAGCGACAAATTCCCTTGAATCGCTCCCAAGCTTCAAACAAGGATTCTTCATCTCTTTGCTTAAAGCTCGTAATTTGAGCTCTTAGCATATTAGTCTTTTCTAGTTGATAGAACTTTTTGTAGAAAGCTAGAGCCAACGTCTTCCAAGAGTCAATTCCGAGAGTAGCCTTATCAAGGCCTTTCAACCATTGTTTTGCGGTGCCAATTAGAGAAAAAGGAAATAAGACCCATCGAATTTGGTTTTGAGTTACACCGGTTTGTGAAATCGCATCACAATAGTCACAAAAAGTGTCCATGTGAGAGTGAGGGTCTTTACTAGGCATCCCCCCAAATTGGCTTCTTTCGACTAATTGGATAAATGCGGATTTGGCAATAAAATTTTCGATTAAGTGTTGTGGTGTGGGAGTACCATTGGGTAGGTTCTCCTCGATTGGTACGGAATGTGATAAAAATTTAGGCATTGTGGGTTGATTTTGTGTTGGATTCTCCTCACCTTCTCTTGCAAAAGGGTTGACGAACTCAATAGCGTTTGGTTGAGTATCTACAACCTCACCAATACCTCTCAAAGTTCTCCTAGCAAGTCTTCTATTGTTTGTCAAAGTCCTTTCAATTTCGTGATCAAAGGGTAACAAGTTACCTTGTGATCTTCTAGACATGCAAAATTTCAAACAACTTGAAAATAATTAGAACAAACTGATACCGTCGTAGAGTACCAAAGATAAATTTATAATTCCAAACTACTACTATAGCTAGTGGCAGTCAGGGTCGAACCATAGAGAGGCGATGCAAATATTAGTTGTCTGATTTTAGTTTAAAAGTAACAAATGAGTGGGGGTTTGTTTTGAGTTGTTCTATAACTAAAGGCAGTAAATGAAAAGTAAACTAAGCTAAAAGATGAAATCAAATATTAAAAGGGTGCTAAGATGGTCGGTTCACTATAGTTTCGGCGGCAGTATCCTAGGTAAATCTGAAATAAACACATGAGACGGGAAAATAAGAAGTCCTCTCGGTCCATTTCTAACAGGTAGCCTCTTTCGATCTCGCTCCAGATCCCTAATATCACTAATGCTAACTTTCGTCCTGAAAAGTGACTTAAAAGTCTAAATTAACTTATCTCTCGATCTTATTAATTTAGTCGTCTTAATTAGGCAGTCTAATTTCCTCCCCTATCTTTCGATCTTACTGGGTCGGTCAATTCCTAAGCATTCAACTAGTCGCGTGCACTCGATTCGTCAAATATAGCAATTAAATTAATTAAAACGAAGCTAATCTCATGTGGCCAGTCGATCGACCAGGGTATGCGGTCGATCGACCATGGCGCGATTCAGGTATACTATTCTACGCCGCCTACTTCTACAGATTACCTACATCCTAGCACAGGGTATTTAGCTACTCATGTTTACGATAAAAACAACATCAAGATTAACGAATAAAGATACTGAATTTATGGTTAAATTTACTAAACAAGCAAATAACATGAGACGATAAGTTGGCTTTGGGAAACTACTTTAGCAATTCTAAACTATGAACGAAATAAAGCAATAAAACTGAATATTGGAACAGAGAATACCGTAAAAGGAATTGCAGAGAAAGGATCAAAACCGAATGCAAAAGTAAACTTCATTGATTACGAAAAATAATCTCAAGAACCCTAATTATTGATGATAAAAGACTTGATGAAAACTTCCTGCCTCCTGGTTACGTTATATAGATAAATATACGTACTTTATTCTAAAACCTAATTACATTGGGCTTCTAACTTCTCGTTCTATTAATTCACGCTATCACGGTTTGGTCGATCGACCATACAAGGCAGTCGATCGACTGCTCTTCGCTGAACTTTAACTACTGGAAGTCGCGTTCCGGTCGATCGACCATAGGCATCAGTCGATCGACCACTGCAGCTGGTAGTCGCTTCTAAATTCTTCATAAAGTTGTCTTTCAGGCCTCGAAATGCGCACCAAGTTCGCTTCCCGAGTATATACTTCACGTCAAATGCAATGCCTAGTACTCGGGGACGGATTCGGCTCGATATCTACTCATTTCCGCAATAATCTGTAATATTACATGAAAATACGAAAGTAGACAAAAATAGGGAAAATGGTATCTTAAACTACACAAATGAGCTCTGAAATGCGTGTAAAATAGGGCGTAAAACATCATATAAATGACACGCATCACAAACCTTGAGGATTTTTACTTCCCCAAGGCAAAGAAAGACACAACTAATAACAATCTAAGAAAATCTAAATCAAGTTAACACCGTCCCCGGCAATGGCGCCATTTTTGGTCGGACTCACTTGGAGGTTTAGTTTTCGGTACTTGTCGTTAGGAGCACCTAGACCAAAACACAATTTATAACTCCACAAACAACTCTACAATTAGTAAAGAGGCAAGTAAAGGTCGGATTCCAAGGGACGGGAATTGAGATGAGATTTTCAATTGCAACTAGCGGTGTCTAGGGGTGTCACAAATTGGGGTTTGAAGTAGAAGATCACTAAACTAAATAGCAATGAAAGTAAACAAGCAAGATGATTAAAAAGGGGTGTAAACAATTGATAAAAGGCACTAGGGTGTCATGGGGTCATGGGGGATTCATGGGAATTGATCATACAAACATATTCTCAAATTATAAGCAAGCAATTATTGTTGTGATGAATCGAGTTGGTTTATATCTTACAATCCTAGGAAAGTTTGGGTCCCGGAGCCGAATCGATTAGATTGTACAACACCTACAAGTCGACTTAATCTTCCCTACTCAACTATAAGCTTGGTCTAATGAGACTCGAGTTGGTTTATGTCTTACAAGTCTCATTGAAAAGATAGGTGATGGGTAAAAAAATGCAAGGATTCATAGGCTCGCATTTCATCAAACATAACATGTGCATAAGTTGAGATCACAACAAGCAAGCAAATAAACTATGAAAACATATTAATTTAAGCATGAATCATCCCCCATGTTGGTTTCCCCTAATTACCCATTAACCCTAGCTAAGGAAACTACTCACTCATTATCATGTTGAACATGCTAGCAAGGTTGTCAATCATACCAACAAAGTAAAACATGATGAATAAATGAAGATAATTAACAATAATTAAAAAGGGATTAAGAGAATTATACCTACTAATGATTCCAATAATAAAACAAAAAATAATAGAAGTACTTGATGATTGATTGGAAGGTTGTCAATCTCCCAATAATAACCCAAATAATCTTCAATTACCCAAAATGAAATATGAACAAAAGAGAGATTAAGGAAATGAGATTTGTATTAAAACTTGATTAAAAGTTGATTACAAGATTAAAGAGAGATTTGATTGATATAAACTACACTAGAGATTGCTAAGAAGAACATGATAATCTAATTAGCCTAATGGGGTATTTATAGTGGGGATTGCTTGTCTTGGACGGGCGGATTGTGGGCAATCTGCTCGGATTCTCTGTCAGCTTCTTCCTTTCTTCTTTTCTTCCTTTCTCTTCATAAAATCCTTGAGGATTTCCTCGGGGATGCAATGATCTTTTCTCATCATTGCCCATCTACTATAGTATGTATAAAGGCCTTCTAGTCTTGTTTTCTCTTTGATGCTTGGTCATTGAATTCAATCAATTTAGCTCCATTTTGCCATGAAAATGCGAGGTTTGCACTCGTTTCCTACCAAGGGATTAAAACCTCAAAAAATATGCAAAACAAAGGACTAAAGACAATAAATGACCCAAATATGCACTAAAAAGCATGGGAACAAGGCTAATTCGGGGACTAAATATGCTCAAATAATGGTCACATCAATTCTTATGAGTTGATTCTTTGACTAATGACTGTTCGCCTAAGATGGCACAGTTTCAGAGTGACTTTGATTTATGTCCGGCAACCTTCGTAATTGGGGTATAATGGGCATGTTTTGGGTCATGATGAGCTGTGGCTATTCGAAGGGAAGAGTGCAACAGGAATTGTCCATCCCCGTCAGGGTTATCTTATATCTCAAGGCCACTCGAGGAGCAATGAACTGGAAATGCGTGGCCACGCTCGGAAGGTATCTATGGTAGATAAATTCCGGTTAGACAGTTATTCTCCAGATCGAGAAAACCACTCACGATATGATCAAATACAAGTACGACCTGCAAGACACCTTGCATTGAGTGGGAGATAATAATAGGACAAGAGAATTGGTGACGTACACTTGTCGCGGACAAGTGGGAGATTGTTGGAGTATGTGTCCTCGACAATAATGCGATCACATGTTTAAAATCTCATATTAAGAATACATGAGGGAAAGTAATATTTTATTGTCAACTGATCCACATTAATTGGTAATGATTGGCTGACTAGAGTTTGACATTACTGTCGTGTGACGGTGGTGATCAGGTGATCTTTTAAAGTCATACTTTAGGGAAACATTCTTAATTGATTAATTAATTAATTGTATGATGATACAAGTTAATTAATTCCTTAAAATTGAACGGATGATTTTGTGAGTGAAATTACGTATCTTATTGTAATTCGATTAATAAGATTCGTGCTAAGTAATTAAATTGTTTTATTACTTAGATTTATTATTGTTTATGAAACAATTGAAATAAGAATGAATTATTTATTATAAATACAAGTAGTTGTGATTTATAGTTATATGACCCATTTTAAGTAATTGTAATTCTGAATTACTAGTTGATTTTTGTATGTGATTTATTTTGATAATATAATGATTTTTAATAAGTTAAAAATGCATTATTTAATTACATATCTAGTAACATGTCCAATATGTCACACTATACAAAAATGACAAATTGACAAATAAAATGGAAGTCCATTTTACATATGGACTGATAAAAAGGAGGATAGAAGGTGTTAGTGGGTGATATATTTTATGTGATAAAATAGTATAATGATACCTAGTCTAAAACTAGTCTTACACCTACTATGTCTTGTGAAGACAAAAAGCAAAATTGAGAAGAACAATTTTAGCTCCCAATAAGAGCAAAAAACCGGACACCCATAAGGAGAAGGAGAGAGTTTTTCTCTTTATTGATTCATTCATTCTTATAAAATAAATATATGGATAATTTCCTTACTCTCTCTAGTTTTTGGTTGAGAACAATATTAGAAAATCTCACATATTCTCTAATATTATTCTCTTAATACTAGAAGTAGTATACATATAATATTAGTAATTTTAAGGGAACAAATATTAATTCTAGTAATCAAATTAATATTTGTATTAAGAGTGATTTTCTTGGTACAATCCTTGAGGAGAGATTCTAAATTGAATCTTGTTCATCCATTTGGAAAGCTCAAGAACAAAGTAAGGTAGGAGTCCTTACTAGTGCCCTAATAGCCGAAAATACATATGTAAGGGACCAATTTTCTTCACTCTTGTATTTTGTTTTGCATGCATAAGATCTAGAATTAATTTTATGACTAAATTAATTTATCACATATTCAATATGTAAACTTTTGAGATTGATGAACCCAACATTTGTTTGGCGTATTTTAAAGGCTATTAGCTTAATGGTAGAGCAATGTGCAAATTGTGCACAAAGGTATGGGTTGGAGTCCCATATAGCCTATTAAATCGCAAATCCAATAATAGGAACGTGTCATGATGCAAGCAATACAATACAATTATTTAGGAGGCTATTATCATATTCGCGCAATGGTGCGCAGTCCTTGATCGAACTCATGCTCGACTTAAGCGAGCAGCAACAATGGCAATGAGCTTCTGTAATAGCTTTGTAGTGATCGATCAGAAGTTCAAGTAAAACATTTCAAAGACTAGCATATGTATCAAAACTATTACCATACATGTCATAGTTTGAAATAGAATTACCGATTACACAAAGTTTTCAATCTTAAAGTAAAAGAGTTAAAACATTTAGAAAATTCTACAGCTTACGGGACAAAGAGAAAGAAGCTGATGAGCAGTTTGAAATCTACTGGAATCTTGTTCCAGAACATAAGATTTCTAAAGAGAAGAACTGGAGAAGGAGTTCAAAGTGCAATACCCATACAAGGCATAACTATTCTACTGTGAAACTTTGCTTTCCATCACAGTAAGATTCTCTACAGGATATTGTTATGTCAGTTTATGAGTTGTAACTCTTTGTCACGGGGAGAGCAAGAGATAAGAATCATCAATCAGTGCATTCAAGTAATTAGGCTATATATCCTAACTTGTTAGTTTTTGTAGGAAACTTGCATTTGGGACTTCTTAAACCTTGGCTAATAGAAAATTTTCTTAACTGCAAAAAAAAGAGTAAAAGAAAGAATGGTATTTCATAGCCAATATGGGAGTCGAACCCATATTTTGTGCATTGTACAATGCTCTTCCATTTGAGCTAATTGACTTTCAAAATAAGTAAAACGTAAATATCATAATGTAAAAATGGCAATGTCATGGCGATATTATAAACCTATAAAGTTCACTCACTCTCTCTACGGAGAGGAACAAGGTGAGAAAGCTACTATTGCTTTTCTCAGTGAACCTAAGTAGAATAGCTCTTTCATATGTTGTAAAGGTCAAGCATATGTCCTATATTTATATGCATATCGCAGACCCGTATGGTAAGGTTGTCGACACTGGTGAAGTACAATCAAAGAATTAAATATATATTATTTCAAGATCTTGGAGATAAGAGTAGTAATAAGGTTACTACCCAACCTATAAAAATAGCTCTTGTCACTTATTCTGAAATTCACCAAGAAAAATAATTCCTCAAGAATTTAGTTACTGTATGTATAAACATTCTCATAACATGGGATTATAGTGAATGTGAGATACTCCCTCCGTCTCAATCACTTAATCACCTTTGATAAACAAATGATTGGAACGGAGGGAGTATTTATTATGGATTGCTTACAAAATCACAAATGTTCGAAAAAGGGCAAAAAGAGATGAAATTTGAATATTTCAATCAACCATTCCTAATGAAATTGTGGATCAGCTAACACAAAGAGTTTTTGGGAGTGTCATTCCACTCCAAAGCAGATGAGCAAGCATACCGTTAAGCAAGTACCGAGTACATTTTAAACACTCTTAATCAAATTTATCACTATGTATATAGAAATAAGACTAGGTGCATAAAAATATTTAGTAGATGCACGAAAATAACCACTACATACACAAAAATAACAAATTAAATTTCTCGATGAATAAAGAGAGGAGGTTGTGTGTTTTTTCATGTCTGATGTGCAACCTAAGTACCTCATTCTTTTGTGGTAACAACTACATACTCCGGTATCATTCACCAAGTACACAAAATATACACATATTAGACGACTAGTTTAGCGGCCACGTATAGGCTACCTCTCTCACACCCATGCCATCACCATTGCCAACGAAAAATACACAAACCAGTGGTGATGACATCGGTGCAGTGCTAATTCCCGACATCGTAACATGGTGTGTGTGGTTCTGTTTGTTTCTGAAGTAGCTCCAGTGAAGAAGGCTAAAATAAGGCCTCATAAATTGATTTTGCCAATATCTCAAGATCAGGTTGAAGATTTGCGTGACAATACTAATGAAAAAATAATCAAGCTTGCCAAGAATCTAGGTCAAAATCATATTAAGGCAGAATTAGGACCTAACAACTACAAACAACAATCGAATATGGCCTAATTTTAAGATTTTACTGTCTATAAACCCTAATCTACTGAATATCAAGGAATATAATTTCATCAATTTAGGTTTAAAACAAAATCAATCAAAGAAATTTGGCATAAACTCATAGTTCAACTACAATAATACAAAAATTATATCATCTAGGTTACAAAATTGAAGAGATTTGAACCTAAAATTTACCTCAATTAATGATGGTGAAAAGGAAAATTACGGTGTCGGCGATGGAGAAGCTAAAGACGCGCACAGAGAGAGAGAGAGAGAGAGAGAGAGAGAGAGAGAGAGAGAGAGAGAGAGAGAGAGAGAGAGGGATGTATGTGATTTGTAACGATAGAAAGCGTTTGAGATTTTCTAAGATGCTGACTATACAAACACCAGATTAATCTCATAGAACCGAGTCTAATTAGGGATCCTTATACAAGTTCTCATGGTTCTCATTATATTACCGGTTCTCACCGGATCCTAACCCTATATATATATATATATATATATATATATATATATATATATATATATATATATATAGTATAAAGATCACCAGAGTCCTCCTATCCATATGGAGTCCATAAATCCTTTTAGAGGCCCTTGGATCTTGAGAAATGGATGGCTTAGATTGAAAGGCAAAATGATGATTGTGGGGGTGATTAAGACTCTCCCTCATCTACTCCCTAATTAAACACTAATTCCATTACATATACCCTCATCTCTCTCTTTCTTACCTTATTCTTCTCAAGCTTACTTCTCTCTCATCCTAACAAAAAAATACTATCCTCTCTTCTCTCATTTCTCTACCATCCTAACAAAAACCCCAATAAATAAAAACCCCAATAAAAAAAACCCAAATAATTCATCCACTCTTCTCTTCTTCATTCACCACCAACCACCACCACCCAACACCTCCCAAAATAAAAAAAAAACCAAAAAATCAAAAACTCAAATAATTCATTTACTCTTCTCTTCTTCATTCACCACCAACCACCATCCACCCGGCACCACCACTCACCACCGCCAACTCAACCACCACGACATTACCATGATCTCGTTTTTTTTAAAATATTTCGTTTTTTTTGTTGGTTTTATTTTATTTATATATGTATATCGTTTTTTCCCCCCCTCAAATATCGTCTTATTCATTTTTATCTTTTTCAAATTTCGGGTTTTACAATCTCACTATTGTTTTGTGAGATCCTTTTATTTTAATTTTAGATCTACTAAGATAGATCTCATATAATTTGTTGATTTTAATGTTAGATCTACTAGATAAAAAATAAATTTATGAACACAATAATCGTATTACCTCCTTGGTGGTGGTAGTTGGTGGTGATTGTTGTCGGTGATTAAGATTAAAGTTACACACGTTCTCTATTAAAGTTACACACCGTCTATATTAAAGTTACACACACGATATATTATTATGGACTAAAGTTATATTAATTTGCCTTAAAATTAAATAAATTTCAATTAATTACTCAGAATCAATTAAAGTTACACTATTATAGACTAAAGTTACACTATCAGTGAACTAAAGTTACAATCAGAAAAAACTAGATTTACATAAACTCAAAATAATGTATAAAACAGACTATACAGCCGAAGTTATTGTATCAAGGACTAAAGTTACACCCTTAAAGAATTAAAGTTACATGATTTTGAATATATAAATTCATACAATTTATATATTAATTTGAAATTACACATCTTCTGAATTGTAACTTTAATCCAAGTTAATACAACTTTAGTTCTTTATGGATATAACTTTAACCCCTTGTAGTGTAACTGTAACGAAATTTGAATTTTAAGTATTGATTTATAAAATTCAATGAGTAATTTTATCTGATGAATAAGGTGATTTTGAATACAAAAACTTGAATTTATATAATTTTAAGTCAATTTGATATAACTTTAGAGTTTTACGATTATAACTTCAGTACAAATTTATATAACTTTAGTATTTCATAGGTAAAAATTTAAACTAAAAAGTAATTTTGTAATTTTAAGAGATGTTTATGACATTTCAGTCAAGTTTATATAATTTTAGTCTTTTTTGATAAATTTATTTAATATCAAGTCAAGTTTTTAGTCCTTTTTGTGTAAATTTAATCTAAATTTGTCTTAACTTTAGTCCAAAATTATATAACTTTAGTCCAAAATTTGTCCATATCTGAAACCAATACCTTAACAAGATGAGATCACAGTTGCAAATTATGCCATTGAAGTCACACATAATGATATTGAAGTTGGCATTAAAGTTGCACATAATTACCACAAAATATATAAGAAGACATTTATAAAAAAACAACAAAATCAACAAAAAAACGATATTTTAAGAAAATAAATATAAGATGAGATTCCCTTTACAAGTTACACATACTCACATAGTGGGCATTAAAGTTACACATAGTGGCATTGAAGTTACACACAATCTTTTTCGTTTTCTCGAACCAACTAAAGAATGCAACTTGAATGTCTCAAGGGTACAACTTTAATCGTAAATAGTGTAACTTTAGTCGTAAATATCATTTTTTTTATACCATATAACAAGAGACACAAAAAAAGACTAAATAGATTTTTCGAATTTCATATTTAAATAATCATTTTTAGTCTTTTTCAGATTTCTTATTTATCTCGAAAAACAAAAAACAAAAACAAATCTGAAAAATTAAAAAAACCAAAATAAAAACTAATAATACAAGATCTGATTTTAAAACCGAAATAAAAATATAAAATAAAAACCCGAAATGAGAACAAATAGATCTGAACAATGAACACACAAAAATGGAGCACACAGAATATGGAAAACAACCAATATCCGAAAACACACAATAAAAAAAATACGAAACCATATCTAAAACCGAAAAAGATAGAGGAAGGACGGAGGGGTAGTCGCGGTAGAGTTGGAGAGGACCGAGGATGGAGGCGGCAGGGGAAGAGAAGCGGCGAGATCTGTGGTTTGGTGGGTCATGGTGGCGGCAGATCGAAGATGTGGCGGTGGTAGGGTCGTTTTGGGTGGTAGTGGTGGTTAGTATTGTAAATCTAGTATTGTAGATCCAGGGTTAGAAGGAGAGAGAGGAGGAGGATGCGGTGGTGGTGGTTGTGGGAGGATGTGGTGGTTGGATCGGGTTGGAGGGAACTTGGATGCCGGGTGTTGATGTCATGCGGTGGTGGCAGGATAAGCGAAGACGGAGAACGCGGGAGGGGAGGTGGTTGCCGTGGTGTGTCGAGGGCGGCCGGAGGAAGGATGGGCTGCGGTACTGAATTTGGTGCGGTGGTTTGGGGTCGTGGTGGGTGGTTGTTTGTGTCGGGTGGGCTTGTGGGTGGTGGTGGTGGTTGTTGGGAAATGAAATATGAGGTTTGTTTTTTTTTTGTTTTTTTTTTTGTGATTTAATTGGATTTTTGAGAAATCTGGGGGATGAATGTGGAAGAGTAATGAGAAAGAGAGAGGGGGTGAGAAAAATATAGAGAGATGATGAGGGTTTGATAATGAGAGGAGGGGATGATTAAAGAAAAGTGATTGAGTTAAGGAAATATTTAGAGGAAACTCATTTGTGACCCTCCATTTAGATCTAATCTCAGCTCTTCATCCATTCCATCCAAAGGCGTATAAGAGGACTTAGGAACTCAATAAATGTAAGGGACTCATTTGAACCTTACTCTCTCTCTCTCTCTCTCTATATATATATATATATATATATATATATATATATATATATATATATATATATATATATATATATATATATATATATATATAAATATATATATAGAGAGAGCGAGAGAGAGAGAGAGAGAGAGAGAGAGAGAGAGGATCATGTAAGTCCTTCTTTTTTAGTTGAGTCCATAATCCTTATATAAGCCGTTAGATTAGTTTTGATGGATAGCTGAGATTAATTTATATTTTCCCACATTCTTCACTCTCTCCCACACTAATGATTACTGGTTGTAGTAATCTATGCATGCAATTAAAAAAATACATCACACCAATTTTCAATGCATGCAATTAATTTAATCACTCTAACTATCCATCCCATTTTCAATGCATGCAATTATTAAGAAAATACATCATACCAAAAAATACATCACACCAATTTTCAATGCATGCAATTATTAAAAAAATACATCACACTTAAGACTCACTTGGTTTGTACGGACTAAAATATTTAAAAGAGATTAATTACCTTATTTTTTTTTAACTGTTATTTCGCTTGAATTTTCAATTTTTTTTACAAGATTATATAGATTTGTTGTACTTCTGTTTTTTTTTTTGAGTGCGTGTTCATTAAATTTGTAAATCTGTCAATTTAAAACAACAAAACATGTTGTAACTTTAAGCCTTAAGTTTGTAATTCCATTGAAGTTCCTTTGTAACTGTAGCCAAGTTCGTTTTTTTGTGTTTATTAAAATTGTAAATCTTTCAATTTAAATCCACAAAACACTTTGTAACTGTAGCCCTTAACTTTGTAACTGTAGCCGTGAAGTTTGTAACTCCACTGAAGTTCCATTGTAACTACAGCCAAGTTCGTTGTGTAAATTTTCCCCACTTGCAGACCCTTTATTGGCATTCAGTTTTGTAACTTTATGCCATATTTATGTTATTCCAGTCCTTGATTTTGTAACTTCGGTCAAGTCCTATGTTTTTAAGTTTTGTAACTTTATGGGTTATTTATATAACTGCAGTGCTTGAGTTTGTAACTCCTGTCAAGTCCCATGTCTGTTAACTTTTTATATTCATGATTTTCCTTTTTTTAATGCTCATTCTCTAAAGTTTTTGTCTGTTTCATCTTCTAAAATTGTTCAATCTTTGAATTGTAGATGTGTGATGAAGAATATGACCAAGAAGTTGAAGAGGGGGACCCTCCTACGCAACAAATCTCTGTCAAATGTCGTGCGAAAAGGTTATTTCAACTACTACCTAAGTTGAATGAAGCTCAACGGACATCTGTGAGGAGAATTGGATTTGGTGGCCTGTTGGAGTTAAGGTTCCCTGTAACACCCCCTCATACCAAGGTGCCTTACCAGGACCACCCTACCATGAAAGTGCGTTACCATCTCGGTTGCCCGAGGTTAGTACATATCAAAAGCGTCTGAACTGAGCACATTTATTAAAAATCGTAAAGTATAAAGTTAACATCAACCAAATCAAAAACCGATTCAACTAAATACAACTCCAATGTCGACAATAAAAGAAATCAACTAAGACTCGAGACGGTGATACTATGACTGGTGATGACAATACTCCCATGATTGTCCCCAAGCTCATCACTAGCAATATCTGTCAAGCCACTCACCATCCCGAATGGATCACCGCAGATTCCACAAACAACAACGGGTCGATTACTCAATCAAAATAAGACAAACAAACGAAGTAATCAATCGATCATCGTCCAATCCCAATCTTTCGTTCTCACATCAGAATCGACTACACACCGAAGTGTGTAGCCCTGCCAGATTACCCATCGCAACAGGTAATCCTCGCCGCCAGTGGGTGACCGAAGCCGATCCCACCTAGTCCAGCTCCTCAACGAGCGACTAACAATCCCTGTCCCTTAATGTGCATATCCCCTCCTGTGGCGGGTTCCACGGAGGGCGAACTAGGGTGTGAAGCCACTCCCGCAAGTGACTCCACCATAATCACAATCACATGACATCACAGCCGTCACAACACCCTCACACCAACATCGTCACAACAATCTCGATACTCCGATGATCAACAGATAACAATAGTCACACCACAAACATGTTTTAACAATGAACAGTAAACTGAGTAGGGAAACCCTACCTTAGCAATCAACAGTAGAATGAACTCGAACAATCAGAAAAACTCCTCTACGAAGTCTTCTCTTATACAATAATCAAATAACACAATTACACATTGCACAACCCCCATATTCCCAATTCCGTAAATGTACACACTAACCCCAACGAATACGAATAACATAGAAATAGAACTTACCAACAGTAGAATGAGGAATTATACGCAAGAACTCCGAAGATTACACACACAACAACGCTATGGAATGATTAGGAAGTGATTAGGGAGAGATTAGGGTTATCGTAGAAATGATGAAGTTTGAAATGATGTTTAGAAACTGGCGCGGGATATAAAAATAATCTTAAACACTCCCTAATCAAACCGTCAAAATAACACTCGCCAGGCCGGATACTCGGTCGAGTAAAGCTATACTCGGCCGAGTATCCTCTACTCGGTCGAGTATTCACTATACTCGGCCGAGTATTCCTCGGCAGAACCAAAACAACCCACGACAACAGCACTACTCGGCCGAGTAGGCTCTACTCGGTCGAGTAGTCACCAAAGACAATCTGTAGTATTACAGTCTTCCCCCCCTTAAAAAGAACTTCGTCCCGAAGTTCACACTCCACTCTAAAACAAGGCACAACACAACGCAACAAGACTATACTAACCACATGTAACAACGCCAAAGAACTACACAAGTCACCAAAAAATTCTCTACCCCGACTCAAAACAAAACAACAAAACAAGACAAAACACGACCGCGACCATCTCCTACCCCCCTAAAAAGACAACGGTTACGTCCCCGTAACCAAACATACCTGATCAAAAAGGGTAGGAAAACGTTCTCGCATAGCTTCCTCGGGTTCCCATGTGGCTTCCTCCACATTATGATTAGACCAAAGGACCTTGAGTAAGACCGTCTCACCATTCCGGGTCTTACGAACCTTGCGATCAAGAATCTCCTTAGGAATCTCGGCGTAGGACAAGGATTCATCAAGCTCGATGTTCTCCATCTCTAGGATATGCGACGGATCGCTCACATACTTCCGAAGTTGAGATACATGAAAAACATTGTGTACCCTATCCAAAGCTGGTGGCAACGCTAACCTGTAAGCTACCTCGCCCACACGGTCCAAAATCTCATAAGGACCTATAAACTTTTGGCTTAGCTTACCTTTCTTCCTAAACCTCATAACACCTCGCATAGGTGACACTTTCAAAAGGACCTTGTCACCTACCACAAACTCAATGTCCCTGCGGTGTAAATCGGCATAGCTCTTCTGACGATCTTGAGCTGCTCTCATCTTTTGCCGAATTAACTGGACTTGCTCAACCATATCTTGTACCAGCTGTGGCCCTAAAACCACTGTCTCAGAACTATCATCCCAACAAACTGGACTTCGGCACTTCCGGCCATACAAAGCTTCAAAAGGTGTCATCCCGATGCTCGTATGATAACTGTTATTGTATGAAAACTCGATCAGATCAAGCCTGTCTTCCCAACTGCCCCCAAACTCCATAACACATGCCCTCAACATGTCCTCTAAGGTCTTGATGGTCCGTTCGTCGACCATCGGTTTCGGATGAAAGGTTGTACTCATCTTCAAGGTTGTACCCATCAACTCTTGCAGTTCTTGCCAAAACTTGGATATGAACCTCGCATCACGATCAGAAACGATATCTTTAGGTATACCATGTGACCAAACCACATGCCTCCTGTAACCCAATGCCAGCTGCATCTCAGACCATGTATCTTTCATGGGAACGAAATGGGCTGACTTGGTTAACCGATCAACAATCACCCAAATCATGTTGTTACCTTGCTGTGACCTAGCCAACCCCACACTGAAGTCCATGGAGATCGACTCTCACTTCCACTCGGGTACTTCCAAAGACTGTATCTTACCTTGTGGTCTCTTTTGTTCACCCTTGACCCTTTGACAGGTCAAACATCTGGCTACAAACTCAGCTACATTTCTCTTCATGTTTGGCCACCAAAAAGTGTTCTTGAGGTCTTTGTAAAGCTTGTCACCACCCGGGTGAACTGAATAAGGAGTGCAATGAGCCTCCGTCAAGATCACTCTCCGCAACTCTGCATCCTCAGGAACACACCATCTCCTATCAAAACGAACACTCCCATCTGTATGGGTAGAAAACCTGGAAACCGTTCCACTCTCTACCCTTGACTTCAACTCCTGAATCTTAGGATCAAGCTCTTGCTTACTCTTGATGTTCTCATACAACTCTGGCTCGATCGTCAAATCCCCGATGGTATCTCTCTTTCGTATCATAAACATCCCCATCCTAGACATCTCATCCCTCAACTTTAGCAAAGACATGGCTGTACATAGTGAATGAACGCTCTTCCTACTCAGTGCATCCGCAACAACATTAGCCTTACCCTCGTGATAGATGATCTCCATATCGTAATCTCCGATCAGCTCCATCCACCGTCTCTGTCGCATGTTAAGCTCCTTCTGAGTGTAGATATATTTTAGACTCTTATGATCAGAGAACACCTTAAAAGTTGCTCCATAAAGGTAGTGCCTCCAAATCTTAAGAGCGAAAACAACTGCACCCAGCTCCAGGTCATAATTAGGGTAGTTCTCCTCATATTGCTTCCGCTGCCTCGAAGCATAAGCTATGACTTTCCCTTCCTGCATCAAAACACAACCAAGACCATTATTTGAAGCATCGATATATACCTCAAAGTTCTCACATCCCTCTGGCAAGGCTAGGATATGGGCTGTGGTCAAGCGTTCCTTTAAGGTCTTAAACGCCGTCTCACAACTCTCATCCCAAACAAATCTGACTTCCTTCCTCATCAAAGATGTCATAGGCCGCGCTATGGTAGAGAAATATTTCACGAATCTCCTGTAGTAGCCAGCAAGGCCTAAGAAACTCCGAATCTCAGCAACATTCTTCGGCGATTCCCACTTGGTTACGGCCTCAATTTTACTAGGATCCACAGAGACCCCCTTCTTAGATATCACATGGCCTAGAAAAGCCACCTCCTCTAACCAGAACTCGCACTTAGATAGCTTGGCATATAGTTGATTCTCTCTCAAAGTCTACAAGACTATCCTCAAGTGCTCCTCATTCTCTTCCTTAGTCTTAGAATAGACTAAGATATCGTCGATGAAAACAACCACAAACCTATCCAAGAATGGTGTAAAGATCCGATTCATCAAATCCATAAAAGTTGCTGGTGCATTGGTCAACCCAAAAGGCATCACCACGTACTCGTAAT
Organism: Silene latifolia; assembly: GCF_048544455.1. Taxonomy (NCBI): domain Eukaryota; kingdom Viridiplantae; phylum Streptophyta; class Magnoliopsida; order Caryophyllales; family Caryophyllaceae; genus Silene; species Silene latifolia. The sequence continues at coordinate 191,685,832 of NC_133534.1, forward strand.
GACCATATCGAGATCGGAACGCTGTCTTAGGAATATCCTCATCTGCTATCCTCAACTGGTGATATCCTGACCTCAAATCAATCTTGGAAAACACACTTGTTCCACTCAGCTGATCAAACTTGTCATCAATCCTAGGCAACGGATACTTGTTCTTCACTGTGACACGATTGAGCTCTCTGTAATCAATGCACAGTCTCATACTCCCATCTTTCTTCTTTACAAAAAGAACTGGGGCTCCCCACGGTGACACACTAGGCCGAATATAACCCTTGCCTAGCAACTCATGTATCTGCTTTTTCAACTCTGCCAACTCTTTAGGTGCCATACGGTAAGGTGCTTTAGATATAGGACCTGTTCCTGGTTTAATCTCCACGCTGAAATCAACATCCCTCTTGGGAGGCAAACTCAGTATCTCCTCAAGAAAAACGTCTTCGAACTCTCGCACCACAGATATCTCAGAAGCTGTCGACAGCTCTACTCGGTGGTCTCTCACATGACAGAGAATCAAGGGACACTTTTTCCTCAAACATGACTTTAAAGTCATCACAGCTATGAACCTACACTTAAGCTTTACCACAAACCCTCTATAGGACACCCTAACACCCTTGGGACTCTTTAAGGACACTCTCTTTTGCCGACAATCTATCCTGGCATCATACTTACCCAGCCAATCCATCCCGACAATCACCTCAAACCCATCCATAGGAAACTCTAACAGGTCTACTGGTAAATCTACCCCTCCAACTACCATAGACACTCCCTTATACAACTTGAGACGCGACACAGACTCTCCTAAAGGTATGAACACGTCATCTTTAACAACCTCAAATTTTCCCAAACCCATAGACACAACATGACTCTTAGACACAAAAGAGTGTGTAGCCCCTGAATCAAACAAAATAAAGGACGGTACGTTATGAACAAGAAAGGTACCGGTAACTACATGAGCATCATCCTGTGCTTCCTGCTTGTCCATCATGAAAAGCTTCCCACTGTTTTTCTGTCCTCCACCCTGAACTGAAGCATTGGAGGTACTTGGCTTGGCTCGCCGAATCCTCGGGTGGTGTCTTTGTTGTTCGCGCGCCGATATGATCCATTACCACCGCGGTTGTAACCGCCCTGGTTGCCCTGTCCACCTCTGTTGCCCCATGAACCTCCCGGTCGATTACTAGCAAAACTGTGAGTTGGCCCTTGAGAAAAATTCCCTGACCGAGCTCCTGAACCAGCGCCGGGCTTGTAGCTTGTGCATTCCCGTCTTTTGTGGCCTATCCCACCACAGTTGAAGCATGTAAGATTGGAGTTGTCACTCACACTCCGACCTCCATTCTTTCCCCAGCCACGAGATCCTCCCGGGAAACCAGCTCCACCAGAAAAAGCCTTAGCATGATTGAAGTTCCCTTTCTTGTTGGCCGACTGACTGTTGCTTCCACTGTCAGCCTTCCTCTTTTCCGCAGCAGTCCTCTCATCGATCTCTCTTGAGAGATCTACCATTCTCTCAGCTTGACCCGCTCTCAGATACACTTCCTTGAGGTCAGTAGCAACCCCGGCTGGCATACGACTCACGATCTTAGCAGATAAACCCCTCTCGAAACGGAGAGTCAAACCTCTCTGTCCTAGCTGCATGTCCTCAACATAACGAGATAACTCCAGGAACCGATGATAGTAGTCCGTGACTGTCATCTCCTCAGTCATGGTAAAGGAATCAAAGTCGGATCTCATCTTGTGTCGGATATGCTCCAGCACAAACTGCTCCCTCATAGCACTCTTCAGCCCAGACCAAGGAATAGCTCCTTCAGCCTGGTAAAAAGCTCTAGCATCTTCCTTGACGTTTTGCCACCAAACTGCAGCTTCACCTCTTAGGTAGTACACTACCTGCTCGACGATCATGTCTTCAGGGCACTTAACCATTTCCATGAGAGCTTCGATCTCACGGTGCCACTTCTCGAGTAGCTTTGGTTCACCTACCCCATCATATGTGGGCGGGTTGAAGCGAGCAATGATGATGCTGAGCTGAGTAGCATCCATCGTCTTCTCATTCCCCTTTCCCACATTTTAGAGAGCTTCAAGGAGAGCCTCTTGTTGCTCAATCATGCGATCAACCTCATCAAGAGTCATCTCAGAAGCTTGGATCTGCGCGGGAGTTCTTTTGGGCGGCATTTTGAGTTGACAAAAAATAGGGAAACGTAAGCACGAAAGCCTACGGCTCAAAACGTAACAATCTTCCGCCAAAGGAACACTCGGCCGAGTATACAACCATACTCGGTCGAGTAAAGACTACTCGGTCGAGTATCCTAGGTACTCGGTCGAGTATTCGACTCCAGAAGCAAACGTCAAAAACTCAAAAACAACACTTGGTCGAGTAAAACAACACTCGGCCGAGTAGTCACTGCTCGGTCGAGTTTACGTACTTACTCGGTCGAGTTATCACATACAGTAGCCACTGCTACTCACTGCCAAACAACACTCGGTCGAGTTCTTGGTTACTCGGCCGAGTGCTCCCTACTCGGTCGAGTACCTGCCCTGCTCGGCCGAGTAACACTATAAACGGGTATACAATATAAAGTTCTCTATCATGCTCACTATTCCCGCAGAAAACATATAAAACATCAAGAACTTAAATGCCACGTTATAATCATACCAACATACAATTCATACATATTCTAAATCCAACATATTAAACATCACAAACCCGTCACCTCCACCATTTCTCCAATCACCACACTTACAAATTTCAACACATACCCTTTCAACTATCAACTATTACCAACATGCATCTTCACATACATGTACATACAAAATCCAACTCTCATCACACTCCCCCCATGTTACCGGCTCGAGTTAATCAGGGCCAATTTGCGACTCCGGGACGTCTCCCGAGTCTTCGCGGTAGCTCCAAACAACTCTCCCTGGGTTCATTTTATTTAGACTCCCTAAGTTCATTAAATTCATTTGTTTAGGTGCCGGAATCTTCGGCTCTGATACCACTTTGTAACACCCCCTCATACCAAGGTGCCTTACCAGGACCACTCTACCATGAAAGTGCGTTACCATCTCAGTTGCCCGAGGTTAGTACATATCAAAAGCGTCTGAACTGAGCACATTTATTAAAGTACTGTAAAGTATAAAGTTTACATCAACCAAATCCAAAAACTGATTCAACTAAATACAACTCCAATGTCTGACAATAAAAGAAATCAACTAAGACTCAGACGGTGATACTATGACTGGTGATGACAATACTCCCATGACTGTCCCCAAGCTCATCACTAGCAATATCTGTCAAGCCTGCTCACCATCCCCGAATGGATCACCACAGATTCCACAAACAACAACGGGGTTAGTATTACTCAATCAAAATAAGACAAACAAACGAAGTAATCAACTGATCATCGTACAATCCCAATCTTTCGTTCTCACACTGTATCCGACTACACACCGAAGTGTGTAGCCCTGCCAGATTACCCATCGCAATAGGTAATCCTCACCGCCAGTGGGTGACCGCAGCTGGTCCCCACCTAGTCCAGCTCCTCAACGAGCGACTAACAATCCCTGTCCCTTAATGTGCACATCCCTTACCGTGGCGGGTTCCATGGAGGGCGAACTAGGGTGTGAAGCCACTCCCGCAACTGACTCCACCACAATCACAATCACATGACATCACAGCCGTCACAACACCCTCACACCAACATCGTCACAACAATCTCCATACTCCGATGATCAACAGATAACAATAGTCACACCACAAACATGTTTTAACGATGAACAGTAAACTGAGTAGGGAAACCCTACCTTAGCAATCAACAGTAGAATGAACTCAAACAATCAGAAAGGCTCCTCTACGAAGTCTTCTCCTATACAATAATCACATAACACAATTACATATTGCACAATCCCCATATTCCCAATTCTGTAAATGTACACAGTAACCCCAACGGATACGAATAACATAGAAATAGAACTTACCAACAGTAGAATGAGGAATTATACGCAAGAACTCCGAAGATTACACACACAACAACGCTATGGAATGATTAGGAAGTGATTAAGGAGAGATTAGGGTTATCGTAGAAATGATGAAGTTTGAAATGATGTTTAGAAACTGACGCGGGATATAAAAATAATCTTAAACACTCCCTAATCAAACCGTCAAAATAACACTCGCCAGGCCGGATACTCGGTCGAGTATTCATTATACTCGGCCGAGTATCCTCTACTCGGTCGAGTATTCATTATACTAGGCCGAGTATTCCTCGGCAGAACCAAAACAACCCACGACAATAGCACTACTCGGCCAAGTAGGCTCTACTCGGTCGAGTAGTCACCAAAGAAAATCCGTAGTATTACATTCCCGAAATTCCCTCTTGAACATGTACTACTATTTTTGGAAGCTTTTAATGATGGCACATACGTTTTTAGGGCATCTGAGTCGAAGGAATTTATGGTGAGCAAGCATGATGTACATGATTGCTTCCTTCTACCGTTTGGTCCGAAAGAGCTTGATCTTGTTCCTACTGGACAAATAAAAGGCTCTAATAGCCCTAAAAACAAGTCCTTGAAAGATAGTTGGAGGGAGCGGTTTGGTGTGAAAAGTTCAAACGGTTCGATTCCGTTAGGAATTATTAAAAAGGCTATTGAAGCTGACATAGAAGGCGGAGATTACTTTTGTCGTCTGTTTGTGTTGTTCTGTATGTCGTCATTTCTTGCCCCGACGTCTAATGACGGTGTTGATTTCAAACTTCTAAGGCCGGTAGGAAATGTTAGCGACATCTCACAGTTGGACTGGTGTTCTTACGTTTTAAAAGCCCTTGTTACTGCTGGTCTAGACGTCAAAAAAAGACACGCGCATTTGCTTGGTTGTATTCCCTTCGTTATGATTACTTACTTCCAGCGGTTTGATTACCGTGGTGATACTTGTGTCCATGATCCGCCGCTTATCAAGCATTGGGATGAAGCGAGGTTAAAGAATAGGATAAAGGGTGAGGTTGGGGACGGAGGTTTGGGTCGCCAGACATGGTCTACGGTTAGGTATCCGCGCTGCATTCATGCACCCACAACTACGCCAGTCACTCTTATCGCCGATCGTCAGTTTCTTATTGGATCTTCTTCTCGCCCGCAGTCCGACAAAAAGTTCATCCAAATTGAACTTCCTGAAGGAGTTGAGGATGACGACGAGTTGAAAGCCCGTGCTGTGGATGTAAGTTGTTTTTTTAAAGTATTTAAATAAATATTTAATTATGACTTTTATATATTAGTCATTTAGTTTTTTTTTTCAGAATAAAACCTTACTGCCATAATATGTAACTTTATAAACTAAATATGTAACTCTACTACACTAAATTTGTAACTTCAACTAATTTAAATAAAAAATTTTAAACTATCTAAATAAAAATTTTATTTGTTTCATTATGAACTTATTTTTTTTCTGCTGTCGAGCCTAAACCTCAAATTATGTAACTTCATTTATTATACTATGTAATTTAATTGTATATATGTTTGATTAATTGATATTAATCTGGAACTTCACTTTTTGATGTTTATTTGTTTTATTTAGGATGTACATGAGAATTACTTAAAGATTCAGAGGAATTCGGTCGCCTTCCATGCTTGGTATTCCCATGCAATTTCCATGATCAAACACCTCACAACTGGCAAAACTTGTCCCACCGCCCTTTTAGCCACACAGTCAACCCAAGAGTTTTGGGAAAGTGAGGAATTGCATAGATTTTGTGATGAAGTTGAAGATGTAGCTGCACTTATGACGCAATCTGTGGCCAATGCACCTGTACCGCAGGAGCGTACTGCATTCGATAATATTAATGTTGAAGATGACGTTGCTACAGTGCAATTAAGTGAAGTTCTACATGACCTTAAAAAAAGTTTTTCTGAGTTTGATGAATCAGCGGGCAAAGGGGCTTTGGGTAGTGATGCTATTCGTTTAGGCAATGATGAAGTGTCAGCAACAAATGTTCAGACTGGCTCTGATGTATTTAATTACACCGGGGCATTTTATAGCACGGCCGAAGTCAATGAAAATTTTTTAGGCAATAAAGATGTAGTTCCTGGTCCGGAGGGGGAGGGATCAGCTAATACGTCAACTGAAATCGATGCTCGTGCAATTCTGGAGGAGGTGGGTTATTCTGCCGCTGAGATTGATGAGAGTATTCGATTAACTCAGATTGAGAATGAAAGGGTGACTGAGGACGTGGCTGTTGAGGAAGGTGGGAAGGAGGTCGGTCATACAGTAGAGCTCGTCAATGTTGTCAATGCTGATATTGATGGAAGGACAGTTGGTTCTAAGAGGATTATTAAGGATGATACCAACTGTGAAATTACGTATAAATGTTGTCGTCCAACTACCCCTGACGGCACGACACCATGTTTCTACAGAGAACCTGTTTTGAATTCCCCTCTTCATGAACTTCTTTCAGCTATTAGTAGCCGATGTCGTGGTAAGGGGGATGGCCTTGGTTGTACTCTCAATTGCGTGGAGGCTACTAGTATTGGCTTGACTGTTGTGTCTATTTTCTTTCGTAATAATCTAACATTGTTCAAGGATGTCAAAGATTTGAGGAGGAATGTGGCAGACTACTTCTTCCTAGACGACTACCAATAGCCAAACGTGTAACTTAACTTTCTCTCATAACCCAATACTTTCTCTCTTATTAGTCTAATTTTTAATCGTTTGGCTAATTTTTTTATCTTAAACTCAGAGAGGAAGCAGCTTACTACGGACCCAATGCTAAGCTTCGAAGGGTAGACATTCTTTCTATGCTACCTGATAGATTGATGTCATCCTCTGTCATAGAGTGTTGGGCAATGTTGCTGAACAAGATAGAGTCAGAGGAGAGCGTAATTGCAAGGATGACTTTCTTTGGTTTAGGTCACACGGTACGACTTTCATAGTCTTTTCTTAGTCGTAATTAAAATATACATCTCTGAACTCAAGTCTTTCAAAGTTTGTTCATACTTTTGTAACTCTAGTGCACCTACTTTATAACTTTTTTTCTGGAATATAATAACTTTACTTTCATTTCTTGTGTTGTAACTTCAATGAAAATTTCTATAACTTAAGTGCTTACACTTTGTAACTTCACGAGAAGATTTTCCTTACTTATTGACATCATGTTTATCACTTATGTTTAATCATTTTCATTTTGTTTCGTAGGATGTTCTCATGCAACTAATGAATACACCTTCTCAATCCACCCCCAACGATAACAACTACGATGTGCTTTTCAAAGTTTGGGACATCTTCGTCACCGAATGTGGCAGCACGATCAACTTGGGTGCAAATTTTATTTTCATACCAATTAACGTAGATGACCATATGGCCTGCGTGTGTATTAATTTCAATGCAAGAACGGTGGACATCCTTGACAACCAGAAACACCCCGACCCGATGAAATCCAACGTTTGAAAAGCGGCTTCTATACTAGTAAGTTTTATTCCGATATTAAGTTTTATGGCAGACTCCGTCTTTTTGTAAAGCCTCTTATTTACTAAATTATGTGCAGGTATCCGAAATGAGCGACTACTTGGACTACAAAGTTTTTGAGGGAAGAGGAAGCCTGGTTACCGATTTTAATCATCGTCAGATTAAGTTTTAATGGACCCGTCCTGCCGCTAATAATGAGGAGTCTGGCATTTTCACCATGAGTCACATGTTAATGTATGAAGGCGAGCCTTTCAAGCACGTCGACCTTGGCAGTAAGACGAATCGGTGTTACATGGTAATCAAATTGGCTACTTCCCTTTTGCTAGCTGATATGAACAACCATCGAGCTGAAGTTTTGAAGAGGGTCGATCATTTTGTTGCTGGAAAAGACCAACTATGGGAGTCAATTCAAGCTAGGCGAAAAATTGCCAAGATACTTGCAAAACCATCCAAATCACAGAAGAAGGCTACAACTTCTTAGATTATGTCTGAATATGTTGCAAACTTGATAAAGACGTCAATCGTTTTGTACCTGCAAACAATATGTCCTAAAATATGTCCTAAAATTAGGATTATCTATCTTTGTTTTGTAGCAAACTTCCGCTTAAAACGTTTTTCCTATGTAGCAAACAATGTGTCCTCAAATTAAGATTATCAATCTTTGTTTTGAGTTACCATTTTCATCGTTTATTTTTATCTTACGCATAGTTTGGTATATATATCTCGTCGTCTACCACTTATGGCTTACAATTACATAATACACACACTGAAGTTACAAAACTAGGGGTTGAAGTTACTCTGCCTTTAGTTATTTGTACGCTATTTTTTTTGTAACTCCAATTCATATGTTGTGTAACTTAAGTCGCACAACATGTAACTCTAACTGAAGTTGCACGGTAAAGTTGTACAGAGACACTGTTACATACTATTATACCTACAATTACATATATATGTCAACAAAGTTTCAGTCCCAATTAATAATTTAATATATGGAATGATTACTGACTAATTATAAATAACTCCACTTCAAAAACATGTATTTTTACTCATACGGTGTGTAACTTCAAAAACTTAATATTTTTGTAACTGTAATTATCACATTAGTATAAAATTTATTACTCCTTCATTATAAAATAATTAACAATTAACTAAACATAGTTGTAATTTATAAAGTATATTTTCAGTTTCACAGTTACAGAATTTTCATCCTGAAGTTACACTCTTCTCGCTTGAAGTTACAGAGTGTACAGTCTGAAGTTACACTCTTTCAGCTTGAAGTTACTCAGCTTTGAAATATTAAGAAACTATATTTTTTGTAATTTCAGTCACATTTTGTGTAACTTAAGTTGGACAATATATAACTCCATCTTTAGCTACACACTTCTAAATGCTTAAAATTTTTTAAACTATAATTACCACATTAGTATAAAAATTAACTACTCCTTCATTATAAAATAGTTAACAATCAACTAAGCATAATTGTAATTTATAAACTATATTTTCTGTTTTACATTTACACAGCTTGCAACCTGAAGTTACACTCTTCTCGCTTGAAGTTACAGATTATACGGTCTGAAGTTACATTCTTTCAGCTTCAAGTTACCCAGCTTTGAGATATTAAGCAACTATATTTTCAGTAATTTCATTCAACATTTTGTGTAACTTAAGTTGGACAATATGTAACTCCATCTTTAGTTACACAATTAAGTTAAAATGTTACACTTTTAAGTGCTACTACACAAACAATTACAAACTATATTTCAATAAAACTTCAGTGCCATTTCATCAATTCAGCTATGTAATGTCAAGTTGATGGTCATACTTAAACACAAGACTTGAAAAAACAAAAACAACTATACTAGTAACTGTAATTTCATATCACAAAACATATAACTTCAGTCAGACATTGTGTAACTACAGTTTATACTCTTAGCTTACAGTCATAAACCACCTTAATATAAAAATTTACTCCTCTCCATAATCCCAAAATAAACATTTCCATAACCTGGAGTAACCAAATAAAACTTGATTCAAACAACTACTCCGAGACATCTTCTTCCTCATTCTCACTCTCCTCTGAAGAATATTGAACTGATGTAGATGGACTCTCAGCAAATGGATTTGGCAATTCCTCTTGTCATGGTGTGCCATTTGCTTACAATTATTGCACATCCGTTTCGGTTTGGCATATTTGGCAGCAACTTTGGTCCTCTTAGACAAAAATCTTTTTCCCGTCCCCTTGTTTTTGGCCTGCTTAGGAGGCAATATTATAATCGTTTCGCTGGCCTTACAACCTAGTAACTGTTCTATTTCTTGTTGCTTTGTCAATTCCTCCCCCGATAGTCTTATTTTTTCTCTAAACTCCCGAATTAAACTGGACAAGCTCTCTACATAACTCTTCTCCATATCCCTTAGTAATCCAACTGTTTCATATACTTTTGACCACAACCTTGTCATTTCAATTTGTTTCCCATCAATTATACTCTTCACGTCAGAGGTATCGCCGGCTGCATCCTTTTGTTGGAATATGTGTCCTCCGACAATAATGCGATCACGACTGTTGATCATGATGATCACATGTTTAAATCTCATTATATAGAATACAATTGGGAAGTAATTTTGTTACTGTCAATTGGTCAACATATATCGGTAATGATTGGCTGACTAGAGTTTGACATTACTGTCGTGTGATGGTGGTGATCAGTTGACCCCCTAGGTCATACCTAAAGGGCAACACTCTTAATTGATTATTTAATTAATCGTATAACGTTGCGAGTTAATTAAATTACTTGAAAATTGACGGACGATTTTGAAGTAAAATTTACGTATCAAATTGAAATGTGATTAAATGAGATACTGATCCGAGTAATTAAATTGTATAGTTACTCGGATGAAATAAATTGTTTAATGTAACAATTAAATTTGAATGAATTGTTATAAATACAATCTGTTGTGATTTATAAATGGTAAAATATTTTGGCACAAGTAATTATGAAATTACTAAGTCGATTTTTGTATGTGACGTATTTTTATTAATACGTTGATTTTTAATATGTTAAAAATTACATAACAAATTTATATCACATATGACATGTGACATATTGACAATTGACAAAAAATAATATGGAATCCATATTATTAAGTGGGCCTAAAATTAGAGGGTTGTTGAGCTAATTATATGTTGATTGTAATTAGTGGAAGGCATGATGATTGCACTAGTCACTAGCCATGCAAGCCTATTGTTCATTGTGAAGAACAATTTTTCCATGCATTGGCTCCCCTAAAGCTCTCCTCTTACACGGTTTTGGGGAAGAAAAACCATCATTGTTTTTCCTATAATTTTTACCTAATAATATACTAAGTGTAGTGTATTATTCATTCATTCCATCTATCATCCAAAATACAATTTTAGAGAGAATAAAAATCCTCCTCTCTTTCTCTCTAAAACCGAAATATTCAAAGTGTTAAAAATATTTTGGTTCAATTTTCTACTTGATTAATATTATACTAGTATTTGTAATATTAATTAAATTAAGAGAAAGCCTTGGGTATAAAGCTTAGGGAGAGAACTTATACTTAGATCTTGTTCATCCATAAGGGAAAGCTCAAGATCAAAAGAGAAAGGTGATCTCTTTTGTGCCCTAATAACCGAAAATCACCAATGTAAGGACATGATTTCTCCTCTATTTTATTATTGTTTGCATGCATAAAATCCGCATTTAATTTTATGACAAATTAATTATGACATATATGAGTATGTTAGTATGTATATGAATCTACATTTCTTTCAATCGGTATCAGAGCCACGGTTGTTTGCATGCAAATCGGTTAAAAGTTTTTCCGAGTTATAAGAATAACAAATAAAACTTGTAAAATTTGTGTTATTATGATATATCACGAAATTATTACATGCATGTTAATATTTCTGGTCCTAAAATGTTTTAGGATATTTTGGTTAATTTTTCGGATTTTTATTGTTCATAATTTACAATAATGGCATTTAAATATGATTTTATGAGTAAAAATGTCATTTTTGGTCTAAAATTATCTATACTTCGAATTTTCACTTGGTTTTTGGATATGTTGTCACATATATGATTTTGAGATAACCTGTAAATTTTCATAATTTTTGGACTTGTTATGCTTGAAAAATGAATTTTTCATTATTAAATTCGGATTTAAGTGAAAAATAGGTTAATATGAGTTAAATTTCGAATCTGGTCATAGAAAATTAATATGTTGTCACATGCAATTTTACAAGATGTGTGTAAAATAATTGGCTATAAAGAAGTCTTTTTGCATGATTTATGGATTTTTGAAGAAAAATAGCATAAATAGTGACATTATTAGTGGAAAATTAATAAAACATAATCTATGACTTAGGAAAAACGTGTAATGTTGCATTTTATTATCTTTTTCAGATCTAAAATTGAAAAGTTAATGAAAATAACTTTTCCATGTTTTTATGATTATTTTATTAAAAATCAATAAACCGCAACATTGTTTTTCGGGTAAATTTTCGAAATTTTTAACCTAAGATTTTGAACATTATGAGTGTCATGGAATTTTTCCAGAATGTTAATGAGTTTAAATTTCAAATTTTGAATTTATTTGAAATTTTGTGATTTATTTGAAGTTTAATAGCTTATTTCGTAATTTTTAATCCATTTATGAACAATTTTATAAAATATGGGTTAATTATGGTCAAATTATTAGTGAAGACTATATTTTGAGTCCTAAAAGGTTAGGGTAATTAACTTATGCATAAATATGAGTTTATGTATTTTTGTGATTATAAAAATGTTGAAATCACGCAAATCCGTAAAAGCCGAGTAATATACGATATTGGCTAATTTAAAGGCGATTTAGCATAAAATTGAGCATGTTCATACATATTATAGTCCTGCATTTTCTTTATGATTGTCATAATTTTTATTTATGTAATTTTTGAATTATGTAATTTTGCTTAGTATGGCCTTAGATTTAATTGGTATTTCCCGAAATGTATGGGAATATCGATTCGGTTGTAATTTTTATTGTGATCTCGTATCACCGTTTTGTAATTTAATAGATTTATTTTTTTTAGTTACAAATGTATAATAGGAAATTATGTAATTTATTATGTAATTTTATTCATTCCGGAGTTCCCAAAGACGGATTTCTTCAAGAATGGCGATACATAAAGACGGTGTTACCTCGAGATGCGTGCCACAACCGAAGTTCAAGGGACCAATGGAGTTGGTTTCCGAATATGTAATAGTTAAATAGTTTTTCTATTTTAGGAAAGGCCATACTAGGATTTATTTATCTTTATGCTTACATTTTATTTTATGTCACATGCATCGCTAAATCGCCATAACTAAACATGCATTGTCTTATCGAGTTTTTCGACCGTGTCAAATATAATTATCGTAGTTCACCGCTTTAGTTCACTTAAAACGTGATAGATAATAATTTGACATGACCTCTCGCTAAAACAATTAATTGAGACATAGCCTTACCAAAGAGTAGAAACCATGAAAACCTATTTCGTGAGGGAGTGCACTCGGCCACACCGGGGTACAAACCTTGTTACGTAGGGGAAGTGGGTGATAAATGTCTATCCACCGAATTCATGTTGATGAGGGTTTCATCGGCCACACCGTGCCCAAGTTAATGTGGGTTTGGATCATGGACACATTTATTCGAAATTTGGATTGAACTCAACAAAAGTTTTTCGATAAGGGTTTTATCGGCCACACCGTCCCCTTGTTGAATGTGTTTTGGGCTATAGATAAATGTTAATGTAATATTATCGACCAAGAGTTCTAAAAGTAGAATCGATTAAAACGTTAATCCACCGAGTTATATTGATGGGGGTTTCATCGGCCACACCGTGCCCAAATTGATATGAATTTGGGTCTTGGAATCATTTATCTAGTTGGGTAGAGGTCACTAGAAAAATGCATAAAACTTGTTTAAATCATACATTTTTACAAGTATTATTAAAACGACAATTGTTTTACTCCTTATATTTTGTTTTGTAGACCACTTCTTTTTCATAACAAATGGCAACATCAACACCAACTTCTAATGCTACACCACTCGCTAGTTCGTCTTGGCTCCGATCCTTTATGGATCGATGTAAACTTGAAAAGAATGGGTCAAATTTCTCCGAATGGGATGCCCAACTCAAATTAGCCGCCGAAGGTGACGACAAGCTTCGTTACCTTACCGAGGCCTCTCCACCCGAACCCTCCACTAGGTCCACTGCGGCCACTAGGGAAGCCTATGAGACTTACCAAAAGGAGTCCGCCGCAATGAAAAATGTCTTGATATTTGCGATGGAGGCGGACCTCCAAAGGAGAGCCTTCAAAATGGGCAATGCTAATGAGATTTACTCCAAACTTGTGACCATGTTTTCACAAACTCCGCGGATCGTCCAATATGAGGCGGCCGCGGCATTCTTTGATCTCGACTTCAAAGAGGGCCAAAAGGTTAGCCCTCATGTGCTCAAACTCATGGAGCTTGTCGAGACCTTGAAAATTCAAAAGGTTGAGATCCCCAAAGAACTCATCGTAGATAGGATTCTACACTCCTTGTCCAAAGTCAAGGCATATGTGCAATTCCGAATGAATTTCAACATGCAAGACAAGGATGTGTCTCTTGAGGAGTTGCACAAGTTACTTGTGCAAGCCGAGAGGGACATGGGGTTAAATGTGAACCCTCCCAAGGATGTGCTTAACATAAGCACAAAGAGTAAGGGGAAGTTCAAGAAGAATGGGAGAAAGGGCAAGAAGCAAGCTCCCACATTCACCAAAGCTAAGTCTTGTGAAGCTAGCACCTCCAAAGTCAAGAAGGGTCCTCTTGATAAGTGCCATTATTGTAATGGCATGGGTCATTGGAAAAGAAATTGTTCCAAATACCTTGGTGATATCAAAGCTGGAAAGATCACTCCAGTAGGTAAATGACTATCCTTCTTTTATGTTTAAAATTCAACTATGGTAATATGATGCAAAGTTGTGATAATGTATCTCCCTTTTTATTGTAAATAGGGCCTCCACCAAGCAAAGACAAAGGAAAGGAAAAACAAGCATGAGAAACCATGGAGAAGCTAAGGATAGCTTTTATGGAGCTTTGTTTTTCCATTGTCTTAATTTAAGTTGTATTTTGGATTTTAGAACTTTAAGTTTCCGTGTTCGACATGTAAAAGTATTTTGGATAATGAGTTGTATTTTGGATAATGGTGACTTGGTTTGCAACCCAAGTCACCCGTTTTATCATTTATCCTTTTAATGTTCTAAATTTCATCTTTAAAATGCTTGCGTTTTGAAACATAAGATTATTCACTTAAGGTGATCTAATAGACAATTATAATGACGGGTTTCATTATATGTCCACATGCTTAAGGCGTGTGTATGATCATTTATAAAGAGATTTTGAGTCTATGAACTCTCTTAAAGGTATGTCAATCACCAAGTACACATATGAAATCAATAACTATTAGTCTATCTATGAGATAGTTCTCCTTATACTTCAACATCATTAATTTGTGTCTCATATGCTATCTTTGAATATATAGTGTATTTATTCCAAAGATAGAGTGGGAGAAAAAATGAGGACACAACACACAAGGCAAGATAAAATTGTGCACTTGTGTATATGAAGATCTACGCAAGAGAGAATGATTTGAGTGAAGGTATATTTATTTACATAGTATGCCGAATAGATGAGATCTATGGTCTCAAGTTAATTCTATATGACTAAAGAGACCAAGTGTAGTTAACATAAGAGTATGTCCTCAAGATAACTACACGAGGAGACCAAAAGAAGTTTTGGAATAAAATGACTAATGTAAAGTCTTAACAAGTTTTTGACTAAGTTTATGAATATTTGACCAATAGTTTCAACCATGAGATTTACTTAAGAGCCTAAATGAATCATATTAACATACTAGTTATGATCGAGTTGCAAGGATTGATATACCGATATCTTCAATAGCCAAAGTTTTAACCACGTAGATGTCATGCTTAACCTCACTATGAATGGTTAAACCTCCTTCCAAAAGGGTATTTGCGAAGGATGTATTCTAAATATTGTTTATATTTGAAAATGACATTACTACACATCATTATGACATGAGTGTGTTGGAGATTTAAAATCTCTTTCCGTAAGGTTAAGATAAGACCACTTCAAAATAGGCATTTTGAAAGGATATGATGGGAACATATATGGTTTTATCCTAATAACTTGGCAATGCAATTTATATTACAATTCTTGATAAATTTCGATTGAGAAGTCAATTTCGAAATGTGTAGAATTGAGTGGGAGGTAAGAAAATCTCATGTGAAGACATGGAATTTAGTGGGAGCTATCATCCTTTGAATGTTTACAACTCATCACTCATTAAAGAATGACGAGCTAATACCTTCTTTCATAAAGAAGCTTTTGAGTTTTCAATTCTGGATGAAAATGGACAATGATGGATCCAATTACATCAAGGGATGTTGGATTAGTATTAAGAGATACACATCGTATCAACATTCACATAGGTTATTCATGTAGATGAAAATGGAATTGCCATTAGCAGTCATGGTCGTTCATTGAACCTATGAACGGTTGATCTCATGATTATTAGTAACTAATGTTTCCGCCATTAGAATAAGCATGTACATGTCCAATTATGAATCATATGCATAAGAGCATGATGATTGAATTGGTGAGCCATAATGGAAACGTCATGTATTCTCAAGAAGAATCCGATGAGCGATTTCGGTGTTTGACGGAATACTCCATTATGTGATAAGAAGTTGCACATATTGTAGAAAATCCGAGCACATATGAGGATTTATGAGAATCGCAATTCTTTCAAGCCTTGAAAGAGAAATGAGAAGTTTTGAAAGATGCTTGGTTGAATAAGAGGTTATTCAAAAATAATCTTTCCTAGTTAAGCTAGGACTTGTGAGAAGTGCTAAGCTAAATAATCTTGTCAATTGTTACAAGATTCTACAAAACATATACCTAGTGCATTGTGTGTGGATGGAGTACTTGATCAGTACAAGTTATATCATTCATCACAAATTCGTTCGTTATGAGATAATCGATAAGAAAGTTATTTCAAGTTAAAGAACCGAAACCAAGGTCGGGAACCTTGATGTGTACTTGGTAAGATTCATGTTATGAGAGAGAACATGAATGTAAAGGAAATTGCAAGTGTAAGAAGTTTGAACACATGGACACATGGGATGTTAAACTTCTATTGCAATCAATAAGTGTTTACACTGACGATATACATCACAAGGTTGTAATATGATATTGACTACCCGAGTGTGATGTCGACATTTGTCGTTTGAGTTATTATTAACTCACCTTGTACATTGCTATATCCAAACAGGTTGTAGAGACAATTGAACCCCGTTAAAGTGAACATGGATTAACATTGTTTTGCCCATAGTTACTTATATGAGGTGACGTCTCGAAGTGACTAGAGTGTGATGCGATTGATGGCAAGTTCAAGTGCCATAGAGTCATGTGAAATGACTAGTCGATCACATAGGAAGACTGTTAGGAACATTTTGTCGGGCCTAATGACCGCTTATAGAGTTCTGGCAAATTTATATAGCCTGGTCGTGGCGAGAGCTACTATAGTATTCGAATGAGTCGATTCTTTTGACTAAAGACTATTCGCCTAAGATGGCACAGTTTCAGATTAACTTTGATTTGTGTTACTACGACCTTCGTAAATGGGGTCAAATGGGCATATTTTGGGTTATGATGGCTGTGGCTAGTCGAAGGGAATGAGTGCGATAGGAATTGTCCACCCCTAGTCAGGGTTATAACAATATCTCAGGGCCACTCGAGGAGTAATGAACTGGAAATGCGTGGCCACGCTCGGATGGCATCCAGAGTGGATAAATCCGGTCAATCAGTTATTCTCCAGATCGAGGAAACCACTCTCGATATGATCACTTGCAAGTACGACCTGAAAGACACCTTGCATTGAGTGGGAGATAGTAATAGGACAAGATAATTGGTGACGCACACTTGTCGAGGACAAGTGGGAGATTGTTGGAATATGTGTCCTCCGACAATAATGCGATCACGACTGTTGATCATGATGATCACATGTTTAAATCTCATTATATAGAATACAATTGGGAAGTAATTTTGTTCTTGTCAATGGTCAACATATATCGGTAATGATTGGTCGACTAGAGTTTGACATTCGTCGTGTGACGGTGGTGATCGATTGACCCCTAGGTCATACCTAAAGGGCAACACTCTTAATTGATTATTTAATTAATCGTATAACGTTGCGAGTTAATTAAATTACTTGAAAATTGACGGACGATTTTGGAAGTAAAATTTACGTATCAAATTGAAATGTGATTAAATGAGATACGGTCTGAGTAATTAAATTGTATAATTACTCGGATGAAATAAATTATTTAATGTAACAATTAAATTTGAATGAATTGTTATAAATACAATCTGTTGTGATTTATAAATGGTAAAATATTTTGGCACAAGTAATTATGAAATTACTAAGTCGATTTTTGTATGTGACGTATTTTTATTAATACGTTGATTTTTAATATGTTAAAAATTACATAACAAATTTATATCACATATGACATGTGACATATTGACAATTGACAAAAAATAATATGGAATCCATATTATTAAGTGGGCCGAAAATTAGAGGGTTGTTGAGCTAATTATATGTTGATTGTAATTAGTGGAAGGCATGATGATTGCACTAGTCACTAGCCATGCAAGCCTATTGTTCATTGTGAAGAACAATTTTTCCATGCATTGGCTCCCCTAAAGCTCTCCTCTTACACGGTTTTGGGGAAGAAAAACCATCATTGTTTTTCCTATAATTTTTACCTAATAATATACTAAGTGTAGTGTATTATTCATTCATTCCATCTATCATCCAAAATACAATTTTAGAGAGAATAAAAATCCTCCTCTCTTTCTCTCTAAAACCGAAATATTCAAAGTGTTAAAAATATTTTGGTTCAATTTTCTACTTGATTAATATTATACTAGTATTTGTAATATTAATTAAATTAAGAGAAAGCCTTGGGTATAAAGCTTAGGGAGAGATCTTATACTTAGATCTTGTTCATCCATAAGGGAAAGCTCAAGATCAAAAGAGAAAGGTGATCTCTTTTGTGCCCTAATAACCGAAAATCACCAATGTAAGGACATGATTTGTCCTCTATTTTATTATTGTTTGCATGCATAAAATCCGCATTTAATTTTATGACAAATTAATTATGACATATATGAGTATGTTAGTATGTATATGAATCTACATTTCTTTCACCTTTGTCCATCTTTTAGCCACGTAACATTCCAGTATTTGTTTCAAACCATGACCTAAGTATATCGAAATTATGTGTCTACATAGGATTCCAGTATGTTCAAACATTGTACACGTGCATTTCACCTCATTTGTTCCTTGTTTCCACACAAACCAAAAACAAAACTAAGTTAATATAGTGTAGTCATCCATTTAAAAAAAATTATACGTCTGACTGCATAGTAATTGAAGTGTAACTTCAGGAAATAAAAATAGTTTCTGCTCCACTACATAATCTTGATAAAGTTACAGAATATCTTGTTTAAATTACACAATCAGTAAATAAAAGTTACAAACTACCAAACTAAAATTTCAAAAGTACAAAGTCAGCGTTAATACCTGGTTTGTACTGAATGTCATACACTCTTCCCATCAAGCCATCTTTTAGGTTTGTCACCTCTACACCATTCCGCTCTGTGAAACCCCTTACACTAAGTCCGCTCGTTGATAGATTTACCTCTTTTTGGAACACATCAAACACCACATGTGTGTACACTCTAGCCCCGTGACTCTCTATAGGAAGTTGAGTTAACAATTTTGGTGATGTATACCTATTCTCATTATCAAGCTTCTTCTGTGTATATCTTTGTTGGTCTATAGCACTTTCATATTGAAGGAAATGTAGATTCATATACATATTAACATACTCATATATGTCTAAATAATTTGTCATAAAATTAATAGTGGAACTTATGCATGCAAACAATATAATAAAGAGAAGAAAAAATCATGTCCTTACAATGATGTTTCGGTTTTATAGGGCACAAAAGAAATCTCCTTTTCTTTTGTTCTTGAGCTTTCCTTATGGATGAACAAGATCTAAGTGTAAGATCTCTCCCTAAGCTTTATACCCAAGGCTTCTCTTAATTTAATTAATATTACAAATACTAGTATAATATTAATCAAGGTAGAAAATTGAACCAAAACTTTTATAAACACTTATGTGTTTCGGTTTTTAAGAGAGAAGAAGAGAGGATTTTTCTTCTCACTAGAACTTGTATTTTGGATGAGTGAATTAGAATGAAAATAATACACTAGCTTTTGTATATTATTAGGTAAAATTATAGAGAAAACAATGATCACATTTGCCTATTGTTCCTTGTAAGAGGATGGCAATAGGGGAGCCAATGCATGGAGAAATTGTTCTTCACAAGGAACAATAGGCTTGCATGGCTAGGTTGCTTTTTAATCATTGTGTTTATCCACTAATTACAAACAACTTATAATTAGCTTAAGTCCTTCTAATTTTTCGGCCCATCCTATAATATGGAATCCATATTATTTTTGTCAATTGTCTATATGTTACATGTTACATGTCACATATATTTGTTATGTATTTTTAACATATTAAAAATCAACGTATTATCAAAAATACGTCACATACAAAAATCGACTTAGTAATTTTATAATTACTTGTGCCAAAATATTTTACCATTTATAAATCACAACAGATTGTATTTATAACAATTCATTCAAATTTAATTGTTACATTAAACAATTTATTTCATCCGAGTAATTATACAATTTAATTACTCGGACCGTATCTTATTTAATCATATTTCAATTTGATACGTAAATTTTACTTCCAAAATCGTCCGTCAATTTTCAAGTAATTTAATTAACTCGCAACGTTATACGATTAATTAAATAATCAATTAAGAGTATTGCCCTTTAGGTATGACCTAGGGGGTCAACTGATCACCACCGTCACACGACAGTAATGTCAAACTCTAGTCAGCCAATCATTACCGATATATGTTGACCAGTTTGAGAACAATATTACTTCCCAATTGTATTCTTAAAATGAGATTTAATAATGATATTTAAATCATGTGATCGCACTATTGTTGAGGACACATTTCCCAACAATCTCCCACTTGTCCTCGACAAGTGTGCGTCACCAATTCTCTTGTCCTATTACTATCTCCCACTCAATGCAAGGTGTCTTTCGGGTCGTACTTGCAAGTGATCATATCGAGAGTGGTTTCCTCGATCTGGAGAATAACTGATTGACCGGATTTATCCACGCTGGATACCTTCCGAGCGTGGCCACGCATTTACGATTCATTACTCCTCGAGTGGCCCCGAGATATTGTTATAACCCCGACAAGGGGATGGACAATTCCTATCGCACTCATTCCCTTTGACTAGCCACAGCCATCATAACCCAAAATATGCCCATTTGACCCCATTTACGAAGGTCGTAGTAACACAAATCAAAGTTAATCTCAAATCGTGCCATCTTAGGTGAATAGTCTTTAGTCAAAAGAATCGACTCATTAGAATACTATAGCAGCTCTCGCCACGACCAGGCTATATAAATTTGCCAGAACTCTATAAGCGGTCATAAGGCCCGACAAAAAGTTCCTAATACCGCCTATGTGATCGACTAGTCATCTCACATGACTCTATGGCATTTGAACTTGCCATCAATCGCATCACACTCTAGTCACTTCGAGACGTCACCTCATACAAGTGACTATGGGCGAATACAATGTTAATCCGTGTTCACTTTAACGGGGTTCAATTGTCACTACAACCCGTTTGGATGTAACAAAGTATAAAAGGAGTTTTTAAAGAAAAACTCGAACGACAAATGCGATTATCACATATGAATAGTCAATGCCTGATTACTATTCCATATTCTATAATCTAATTTGATCTTGCATGTAGTTGTTCATTTCAATTCAATTGAAATGACATGACTCATCATGTTTAGCCTATGAGAAGGCTTTGGTTAGTAGGTTTTATCAACTTCTTGTACCTTACTCAACCTTACTACATATTCGTTTTCCTTTGTAATGTATACATTTGCATCACAACACTTTCTGAGTACGTGTCGAGATCCAATCAAGACATAGGCCCTTTTTAGCCTAAGAATAGCTCCCACTGTATTCACAGTGTTCGGGACTCATCCTCTTGCACATTTCATGATTGCAAGTGTACTCAAT
The DNA here is from genome assembly GCF_048544455.1 of Silene latifolia. Lineage (NCBI taxonomy): Eukaryota > Viridiplantae > Streptophyta > Magnoliopsida > Caryophyllales > Caryophyllaceae > Silene > Silene latifolia. The sequence continues at coordinate 191,707,568 of NC_133534.1, forward strand.
TTCCTTTATATATATCTCTCATTGTTCTTTATTGCCTAGAACGATTCTAGAAAATCTACTTCTTAATTATCATAGCCACAATGGTATCTTAACCATCCTAATGTGTTTTGATTATGGTTTTGTCGGAAACCATGCGCAACCTCAATTGTCAATTGTCACTTGTGTAACACCCTTACACAAAATTGCATCATAAACACTTTGCTTTACTTCCTTAATGCTTCTGCATGCACTTAAGGGTAATCTTTATATGTACCAGGTAAAGATTACTTAAATTCGATTTTGAAAACAATTCATCATACTCAAAGTATATGAAGTGTTATACATCATTTTCTATTTAATTGATTTGGCAGCGGAAGCAAATGAAATCAATCAAATATGTTCAATTTAATTGAACTAGTCATGAATCTTATCAACATAAGACTTCTTACTGACGCTAATATCATGTGGATTTATCTTCATAAATCCGGATATTCAAGATGTATTATAATACTCCAAAAGTCTTAAATCATTCTCAATGATCAATATGTCATCCACATATCGGACTAATTAAAATTTCCGTAACTCCCACTAAACTCCATGTATAAACACAACTTCTCGACTCATCGAGAAATGTTTTATCACATGATCAAAATGTTGATTCTAACTCATTGATGTCCTACTTAAGACCCTCTCTTAAGTTTCACATTATCTTAGGATTGCAAGAATCTTCAAAACTCAAGATATGTATTGAATACATTCCTTCTAATTGAAGAAGTGGGTTTTAGATTCACTTGCTATGTATTTCATAACCTCATAATGAAACACAATCCCTAAGAAGATCCAAATAGACTTAATCATTTCAATTAGTGCAAAACCCTTTGCAACCAATCTTGCTTTGAAATATCTCTTTATTAGCGCAAAACCCTTTGTCACTTAATCAAGCCTTGAAATCTCTCTTAATTAGTGCAAAACCCTTTGCAACTAATCAAGCCTTTTTTATTTCGGATTTTCATGGCTCTAAGCCTTGTATTGAGTTGTGACTTGAACACTCTTATGTAAGTCATATGTTCATTACTTTCCAGAAGTAATCAACTTGAATCAAACAATTTCTTTGTAAGTTATAAGCTCTTTACTTTCTTAAAAGTAGCATGAATCCATCATTTTCAACAATTTGACGAATTTAACCTCCTAGGTTTTAAAGAAACAACATCTTACACAAAATGTCTCATGTAGCAAAGAAAGACCAGTTTCTTGCGACATAACATTCTTTGTGGCTCTTGAATAAATGTCTCATGTAGCCAAGAAAGACCAGTTTCTTGCGACATAACATTCTTTGTGGCTCTTGAATAAATTCTCCCACTCTGTCTTCTAGAAATAAACTTGTATTTTAGAAAGACAGCTTCACGAGCCGCAAACCCGTCGTACTCGTGATAATTGAAAAGGGAAAAATGAGCATTTGTTTCTTGTGAAAACTTACAAACATGGTACCCTTACCATTTCATATCTCATATGATTTGATTTAGTGTTAAAATAAATTAGACAAAAATGATAAAATCCCCAAAAGGATCAAGTAACTCAAAGTAACTTGATTGAAATCCAAACCATATCAAATAGCGTTTGATTTCTTATGCAACCATACATTATTCCATAATGCGTGCTAAGAGAGATTAACTTGTGATACTATATCGGATTTCCTTTGGCTTATATCAAAGTCTTCACTTTGATAATCCCCTCACGACTTAATCGTGATTCCTTGAACTCTTTAAACTTCTTCAAAGATTTTTCTATTTACCTTATTAAGTGAACATATTAGTGTCAACTTAAATCGTTGGTAAAAGAAAATGATCAACCTATTTTGGATCAATGATTTACAACCTCGATCTCCTTTTCATCCAAAAAGCACGAGACATCTTGCTTTGAATACAAGATACGCATAAACCATTAACAATCTAATGGTTTCAAGAGTACTCGATAACTCTTTGCGTTCATCATTCCAAAATTTAAGGTTTAATCTTGGGTTACCAATTTGAGTCTTACATCATCTTCATGATATATCGTTCTAGTTTGGTTTAGAATATTATCACCTTGATAATGGGCTAGCCATACATCAAATCGTGGTGTATAGGGTCACAAAAGTGAAACCTCTTTTGTATCGTAACAAGTTTATATTCTTATTTAGAGTTTATGCACTTAATAGTCATAATTAAGTACCACTTTAAATCCAAAAACTAGATTGAGTACACAATTACTCTATCTCTCGACTTCATTGTTGCTAGTCGTCATATTCTATTCATCCTATGTATCCAACACAATGATGAAAAACCTCCACTGGTTTCTAATATTGACGAAGTGGTACTAGCAAAATTTATGTTTAATCAAATAAACATTTTAAAGAAGAAGGTCCCATTAGATGTCCCACAACTAACTTGTTGATTCTTCAATAATTTGGGGTAGTTTCCTTTCTCGTGTCCAACATTTTAAGACAATGGAAACTTTATCGGTCGGGATTGATAGGTTTAGTATCGTTATTCTTCAACAACTTTACTTTTATCATAACCTTGTATCAATTCCATTATAATCCTTACTTCTTGAACCTCGTCCTCATCTTAACGGTTTAAGAGAATGCTCCCACTTAATTCTATGAGTTTTTACTTAGAGAAGCAAAGTTGAATCTTATGAAGATTACTCTTCATTTGTTCGTTTTAGTCTTAAAACTTTCATTGAAGTGGTTGCGTTATTTTGGTCAATTACGAATTCTGACAAAACTAATTACCAAAATAATTTATCGCTTCAAGATACTTAATTCAATTAAGTATATGAATAACAATCCATTGCAAGTAGATGTGTTTAGTCAAGAATCAAAAACCTGTTTGATAATGAATAACTTTAATCTATACTCTTTTACAAGAGATCCTTAGCAATGGTACATTTGAGGTTTTAGAAGCAAATTCATATTTGTCTTTAGTTACGATATTTTAATGGAGATTTGAATCAAAAACGAAATGATATCGTATATGAATTGTGGTAAAGAAATAGAACAATATGATAACGGAATAATGGAAAACTTAACATTTATCGTTTTATTAATACTTGAAAAATAACAAGTATAGCATTTATATAGTGACCTCTACCCAACTATGATAAATGATTCCAAGACCCAAATTCATATTGACTTAGGCACGGTGGGGCCGATACATCCTTCATCAATATAACTCGGTGGATTAACGTTTAATCGATTCTACTTTTAGAACTCTTGGTCGATAATATTACATTAACAATTATCTTTAGCCCAAAACACATCGACAAGGGCACGGTGGGGCCGATACATCCCTTATCAAATACTTTTGTTGAGTTCAATCCAAATTTCGAATAAATGTGTCCATGATCCAAACCCACATTAACTTGGGCACGGTGTGGCCGATACATCCCTTATCAACATGAATTCAGTGGATTAACATTCATCACCCACTTCCCCTACGTAACAAGGTTTGTACCCCGGTGTGGCCGAGCGCACTCCCTCACGAAATAGGTTTTCATGGTTTCTACTATTTGGTAAGGCTATGTCTCAATTGATAATTTTAGCGAGAGGTCATGTCAATTTTTTATCTATCACGTTTTAAGTGAACTAAAGCGGTGAACTACGATAATTCTAATTGACACGGTCGATAAACTCGATAAGACAATGCATGTTTAGTTATGGCGATTTAGCAATGCATGTGACATAAAATAAAATGCAAGCATAAAAGAATAAATAAATCCTAGTATGGCCTTTCCTAAAATAGAAAAACTCTTTAACTATTACATATTCGGAAACCAACTCCATTGGTCCCTTGAACTTCGGTTGTAGCACGCATCTCGAGGTAACACCGTCTTTATGTATCGCCATTCTTGAAGAAATCCGTCTTTGGGAACTCCGGAATGAATAAAATTACATAATAAATTACATAATTTCCTATTATACATTTGTAACTAAATAAAATAAATCTATTAAATTACAAAACGGTGATACGAGATCACTATAAAATTACAACCGAATCGATATTCCCATACATTTCGGGAAATACCAATTAAAATCTAAGGCCATACTAAGTAAAATTACATAATTCAAAATTACATAAATTAAAATTATGACAATCATAAAGAAAAATGCAGCATTATAGTATGTATGAACATGCTCATTTTATGCTAAATCGCCTTTAAATTGCCAATATCGTATATTACTCGGTTTTTACGGATTTGCGTGATTTCAACATTTTATAATCACAAAATTGCATAAATTCATATTTATGCACTAGTTAATTACCCTAACCTCTTAGGACTCAAAATTTAGTCTTCACTAATAATTTGACCATAATTAACCCATATCTTATAAAATTGTTCATAAATGGACCAAAAATTACAAAAATAAGCTATTAAACTTCAAATAAGTCACAAAACTTCAAATAAATTCAAAATTTGAAATTTAAGTTCATGAACATTCTGGAAAAATACCATGACACTCATAATGTTCAAAATCTTAGGTTAAAACATTTCGAAATTTTCCGGAAAAACAATGTTGCGGTTTATCGATTTTTACTAAAATAATCATAAAACATGAGGAAAAATTATATTCATTAACTTTTCAATTTTAGATCTGAAAATGATAATAAAATGCAACATTAGACGTTTTTCCTAAGTCATAGATTATGTTTTATTAATTTTTAACTAATAATGTCACTATTTATGCTATTTTTCTTCAAAAATCCATAAATCATGCATAAGGACTTCTTTATGGCCAATTATTTTACACACATCTTGTAAAATTGCATGTGACAACATATAAAATTTCTATGACCAGATTCGAAATTTAACTCATATTAACCTATTTTTCACTTTAAATCTGAATTAAAAATGAAAAATCCATTTTTCGAGCATAACAAGTCCAAAAATTATGAAAATTTACAGGTTATCTCAAAATAATATATGTGACAACATATCCAAAAATTACTGGAAAATTCGAAGTATAGCAAATTTTAGACCAAAAATGACATTTTTACTCATAAAATCACATTTAAATGCCATTATTGTAAATTATGAACAATAAAAATCCGAAAAATTAACCAAAATATCCTAAAACATTTTAGGACCAGAAATATTAACATGCATGTAATAATTTCGTGATATATCATAATAACACAAATTTTACAAGTTTTATTTGTTATTCTTATAACTCGGAAAAACTTTTAACCAATTTGCATGCAAACAACCGTGGCTCATGATACCGATTGAAGGAAATGTAGATTCATATACATATTAACATACTCATATATGTCTAAATAATTTGTCATAAAATTAATAGTGGAACTTATGCATGCAAACAATATAATAAAGAGAAGAAAAAATCATGTCCTTACAATGATGTTTCGGTTTTATAGGGCACAAAAGAAATCTCCTTTTCTTTTGTTCTTGAGCTTTCCTTATGGATGAACAAGATCTAAGTGTAAGATCTCTCCCTAAGCTTTATACCCAAGGCTTCTCTTAATTTAATTAATATTACAAATACTAGTATAATATTAATCAAGGTAGAAAATTGAACCAAAACTTTTATAAACACTTATGTGTTTCGGTTTTTAAGAGAGAAGAAGAGAGGATTTTTCTTCTCACTAGAACTTGTATTTTGGATGAGTGAATTAGAATGAAAATAATACACTAGCTTTTGTATATTATTAGGTAAAATTATAGAGAAAACAATGATCACATTTGCCTATTGTTCCTTGTAAGAGGATGGCAATAGGGGAGCCAATGCATGGAGAAATTGTTCTTCACAAGGAACAATAGGCTTGCATGGCTAGGTTGCTTTTTAATCATTGTGTTTATCCACTAATTACAAACAACTTATAATTAGCTTAAGTCCTTCTAATTTTTCGGCCCATCCTATAATATGGAATCCATATTATTTTTGTCAATTGTCTATATGTTACATGTTACATGTCACATATATTTGTTATGTATTTTTAACATATTAAAAATCAACGTATTATCAAAAATACGTCACATACAAAAATCGACTTAGTAATTTTATAATTACTTGTGCCAAAATATTTTACCATTTATAAATCACAACAGATTGTATTTATAACAATTCATTCAAATTTAATTGTTACATTAAACAATTTATTTCATCCGAGTAATTATACAATTTAATTACTCAGACCGTATCTCATTTAATCATATTTCAATTTGATACGTAAATTTTACTTCCAAAATCGTCCGTCAATTTTCAAGTAATTTAATTAACTCGCAACGTTATACGATTAATTAAATAATCAATTAAGAGTATTGCCCTTTAGGTATGACCTAGGGGGTCAACTGATCACCACCGTCACACGACAGTAATGTCAAACTCTAGTCAGCCAATCATTACCGATATATGTTGACCAGTTGACAGTAACAATATTACTTCCCAATTGTATTCTTAAAATGAGATTTAATAATGATATTTAAATCATGTGATCGCACTATTGTTGAGGACACATTTCCCAACACATATCTCATCCAAAACTCGACTAAAGTTCCAGAATTGTTCTCAAATCTCTTAAAAAAACTATTTTAACTCTCCGATCTTTGTGTTGTCCTCGTAACACTTCCCATTTTTAAGTCCCTACAATGGGCCATCACCCACTGCCTTCTTTTATTGTATACTTCCTCAAACCATTCACGTTCCTTACCAACTCCATGTTCCTCATTATCTCACCCCCAACGACTATCAAACTCATCCGCTTCAATATCTTCATCCCACACAATGTCATTCAACTTCTTCACGAATTCCGGATAATCTTTCGCGTTGCTCCCGTATTTTACATGAACTTTGTTCATGATGTGCCACATGCAGAAACGGTGTCTAGCCATCTTGAATATTTGCCCAACAGAACTTATAATTCCTGGGTCTTGGTCGGTTATAATATACTCTTGTTCCTTACCACCCATAGCATGCAAAAACCGGCTAAACACCCAATTAAAATACCCATCCTTCTCCCTAAAAATTAACGCACCACAAAAAGTAACCGATCATTTATGGTTATCAACACCGGTGAAAGGGGTAAATACCATGGAGTACTTGTTTGTTGAGTATGTGGGGTCGAAAGAGACAGCATCACCAAAAATCGAGTAGTTTCTTCGACCAACACCATCCGCCCATATTGCCCTGATCAAGCTCCCATCAACATCCACCTCGTTATCAAAGTAAAAATCTTCACGTGTTTCAGCCATGATCTTAAACCGGTCTATCAACAACTGACCGTCCCTTTCATTAATGTAGCACTTTACGTCTCTATGAAAATTCTTGAAGTCCGTAAGATTCGCTCCAATATTCTCGAACCCATTCACATGTTCCTTGCGCATTTTGAATGTCTTTGTAGCACCTATCTTCAGCTGCATTTAAACACAATGTCAGTTCTTCTACTGTAATTGAAACCAAGAATAATGTAACTTTACTTCACATGAACTATAACTTTCAATTCAAATGTAATTTCACCTATATACAAACAATACAAAATGTAACGCTGATAAAATTGTGTAATTTCAACTAACTTTTTACCAAAAACATAATGTGTAACTTTAACCCTTAATACTGTAACTTCATTTCACAACCATTGTCATTTTACTCTGATTTCGAGTCACTTCTTTGACATGTCAGCTACAGTGTAATTTCACTCCACAACTACTTTCACTTTAAGTCAAACAAAGTGTAACTTTTCAAATAAAAGACAGTGTAACTTTATCACTGAACAATGTAATTTAACTAAATAACTACTGTATTTTTAGGTCAGAAATTGCTAAAAAATACTTATTTTTTTATCAAATTTTCACATAAAATTGAAATATAACTTTAACGATGTAAATTGTAATTTTACTCCGCAAATATGTAACTTTAACCCCATAAAAAAACAATAATAAACAACATATAAATTATTGTACTAACCTATGAATTAAAGACTATGAACTCTTTGTGATACTTCTGTAGGCGCTTGATAATTTCTGAAACTCTCTATCTTTAACTTCTACAATCTCGTGATTGTGGCCGACATGAAATTGGTCAATTACTAGAACGCCTTTCATTATCAATAATCTAACCCTCGCTTTACACCCAACCCTCCTTACTTTACTTTTCCTCCTATGCTTATCTCCATCATTTTCAACCCCCTCTTGCGTGCTTTCACAGACTTCTAAATCTTTGCATTTGCTAACCTTCTTTGCATACGTAAATCCCTCCCGGTTACATACTAAAAGTTTTGATTTAATCGTTCCGTCACGCCACTTCTTCGTGGTGTATTTACGCACATCAAATCCACATGCTAAAGCGTACATCTTATAGAACTCGACAGCTTCTTCTATGATTTCGAACTGCTGCCCAACATATGGCGTAAATTGGCTTTCAACTATCCTACAAAATTCATCCTCACCTACTCCTTGCAATGCGTGACAAAATTCCTCTTCCCCAACCGCTTCATCATCCGCACAACATTCTTCCACTGTCGAAAAAAATCCATAGCCTTTTATCATAAATAACACCTTAATATTAACAATCAAATTTTATTCAAACTTTAGTGCGCTAATATGTAACTCTAGAATACTAACTATGTAACTCCAACGAAATTTGTTTACCCACCAAAAAAAGGATTTTGTTATAGCTTAAACTCAATTTTTATAAACAGCCTGCACCAAAAACTCAATATTTACAATAATTACGTCGCTATTCTTCCACAATTTTAATAACTTAACAAGCAACTCATGAAACTTTCATCTTCTACCTATTCACCTTCTACTACTCTTCTTAAAAAATGACAACAAAAGAAAAAAAAAGTTGAAGAACAATTTACTTACCATTGTTTACTTCCACAATCTGCATATCATTCATGTTCAATGTCGACATTGAAAAATATAGTGATGAGTAACAATAAACGTGTAAGAGTTTGATTTTTTGTGTCTTTAACAACCATGCAAAACAGTTTACAAAGGGGAAGATGAATCACCAAAAAAAAAATGGCAGCAAGGAGAAGATGAATACGAAAAAAATTTGAATAATGAAGGTGCATTAGAAGATGAAAGTTTTACAGAGAATGTAGGCTTCAAAAAACGTGAACAAAACTATAATTATGATTGAGGTTTTGTTGGAAACCTAAAGACCTATTAATTACAAATAATCACACGTTTATCTTTTTTTTCCCTAATTAATGAGTAGCTTTTGTCCATCTAATCTCCACCATCCATTTTTTTTAATCCTATGGCTAATAGTGGGACTTATGGACTCAACTAAAACTAAGGACTCATATGAACCTATCTCTCTCTCTCTCTCTCTCTCTCTCTCTCTCTATATATATATATATATATATATATATATATATATATAGTGTTGAGATCAAATGAGTCCCCCTCCTAAGTGTGAGTCCATAAGTCCTCATTAGAGCCCTTGGATGAGCACTATGGAAGGCTGAGATTGAAGACAAAAAACAAGGGATCAATGCCTAATTAAGCCCACTCTCTCACTACCTTACTAATTCACATTAATCAAATACTAATCAACTATATATAATTTATTTTTCCACCCACTTATCTCTCATTCACACAAATCATTCACCACCTCTTTCAAAATCCCAATTTAATTTTCTAAAAAAAAAAACCAAATAATTCCCCTCTCCTCTCAAACAAATCTGAGAAAAAAAAAATCCCCACCACCACCACACTGCCGCCCTCCCTCCTCTCTTCCGCCCTCCGTCCTTCTTGCCTCCCCAACAACCACCACACCCACAACCTCCTTCACCCCCTCCGTCCTCATCCTTCCTCCACCGCAGACCACACGGCCACCACACCACCCCACCCCACCCTCCTGCCGTCCACACGACAGCGAACACTGCCGCCCTCCCTCCTCTCTTCCTCCCTCCGTCCTTCCTGCCTCCCCCAACAACCACTACACCCACAGCCTCCTTCACGCCCTCCGTCCTCCTCCTTCCTCCACCGCAGACCACACGCCCACCACCTGCCGCTGCCACTCCCTCACACAAACACCACCTGCGCTGCCACTCCCTCACGCGCAACACCACTAGCCGCTGCTACCACCATCCACGTTCTATTTTTCGGGTTTTTTTTTTATTTTTATTTTTCAGATTTTAAGTTGTTCATATTTGGTAATTTTTGTTGTTGTTTGAAATTATTTGATTTTTATTTTAAAATGGGTGTTAATCTGCCAAACAATTTTTGTTGAGAAACCACCTTTTTTTATTTTCAGATCTACTTTATTTTCTTTGTTTTGTTTTTTTTGTTTTTCTCTTTCTTTTGTGTTTATGAGTGGGTTGTTTGGTTGTTTTGTTTGTTTTATTTTTTTGTTTGTTTTATTTTTTGTTTTGTTTTATGTTTTTGTTATTTATTTTGTGTCTTTTATTTTGGTTGTTTTGTTTGTTTTATTTTTTGTTTTGTTTTATGTTTTTGTTATTTATTTTGTGTCTTTTATTTCGTTTTTTTAATTTTATTTGTTTAAATTTACATATTGTGTGCTAAAAATTCTGCCTCTAATGATTTCAAAATTCAAATTTTGAAAATCCCGTTATGTCATATTTATGTCCCTCCGTCTGTTTGTGTCATATTTGTTTGATTTGGTTTGTAGATGAATAACACGCTTTTTTTTTCTTTCAAGATCTCGTCGTTTTCTCTTACTTTTGTTAAGTTACAGTTTTTTTCTGTTAGAATTACACTTTTTTCTGTTAAAATTACACTTTTTTCTGTTAGAATTACACTTTTTTTCTGTTAAAATTACACTTTTCTCCATTAAAATTACACTTTTTTTTGTTAGAATAACACTTTTTTCGGCTAAAATTACACTTTTTGTAGTTAGAATTACACTTTTTTCTGTTAGAATTACACTTTTTTTCTGTTAAAATTACACTTTTCTCCATTAAAATTACACTTTTTTTTGCTAGAATAACACTTTTTTCGGCTAAAATTACACTTTTTTCTGTTAGAATTACACTTTTTTCTGTTAAAATTACACTTTTCTTCATTAAAATTACACTTTTTTCGTTAAAATTACACTTTTCTTCATTAAAATTACACTTTTTTCTATTAAAATTACACTTTTTTCTATTAAAATTACAGATTTCTCTATTAAAGTTACAGCTATCTCTATTAAAGTTACATTTTTCTCTACTAAAGTTACACTTATATCTATTAAAGTTACACTTTCAAGGATTATAGTTTTACTCTCAATGGACTCATGTTACATGTTTAATATGGACAAAAGTTACAGTCTCAATGGACTAAAGTTACACTCTCAATGGACTGAAATTACACTTTAATGGACTAAAGTTACACTTTTAATATGGACTACAGATACACTCTCAATGGACTAAAAATACACTTTAATGGACTAAAATTACACTTTAATGGATTAAAATTACACTTTAATGGACTAAAATTATACTTTTAAAAGACTAAAGTTACACTTATAAGTCACTCAATTCACAATGAGTTGTGTTAAAATTGGAAAAATTCAAAATAATATTTGTCGAAAAAACTGAGTTACACTCGTAAAACGCAAAATATATTGTAAATTTGCTTCAAATTTTCAAATTTTAAAATAAAATCCGTCAAACCGCAATTTTTTTTGTTGAAATTACACTTTTTTCCGTTGAAATTACACTTTTAAAACAGTAAAAGTGTAGTAACATTTGTATAAAGTTTCAGTCCAAAAAAAAAATTATGCTCAAAAATTTTTTTTTGTGTATAATTAATCCATTAGTGAATGTATAATTAAAACTAGAGAGAGAAAGTGGATTAATTAGTGTATAAGAAACTCATTAGTGTTAAGTATGCTTTTTTGCTTTCATTCTCAACCATCCTTAGTGGAAGATCTAAGGGATGTAGAGAGGACTTATGGACTCAAAGATTTAGGTGGACTCATAAGAACTTCGCTATATATATATATATATATATATATAGGGGCGAGATCCCGTACGAATTGACTTGAGTACGAACCGTACGAACTACTCTATGGGAGCGGTTACACTGTTTTTTAAATCCTAGTCATACACTTCACGCATTAAACTTTCATTTATATCCCCTTCTACACCAACCTCCGCAACGACTGAACCACACCACCACCACCACCACCATTGCCATCGGAGCACCGACGTAGATCTCGCCGGCGTAGCTCCGAGGCTATCATCGCCGGGGACATTCTTATTTATCACTCCTTCTCCTTCCGGCATAGTTCTCATCCTCGTCCGAATTAAGATTGTCAAGGGTGAAGATGTTGGTGGTTTTGTTGAGGCGATCCGATCGATTTAATGGTGGAAAGAGAGGGTGATAAAGATTTGTGAATGATGAAGCATCGATTGTCATCTTTTAATTAAGGATTTGCACATCGTCGATACTGATGAAATCGATTGATCGGTGCCGATGGGTAATTAAGATTTGTCATCTGTTAATTGAAAGGCAGCAGTGATTGGTGTCAGATGCTTAATACTAAATATTATTTGAAGTTTAAGAACATCATCATTTCCAACAATGGCGGCACACTTATTTCTCAACATCATTATTTTTAACAAGGTATTACATACCCTTTTCTCTTTTTATCAGGTTAATGTTATGTATGACATAAAGTTAGTATCTTGGGGATGAATTAATGTGGTTTTGATGCCGGCGATAATGATTGTTCATTGTTATTTTTATGGTGACTGATGTAGTTTCTGTCTACTTCATTCTGGAAATTAAAGTTAGTAACTTGGTGCATTTTATGGGTTTGATGATAGGTAGGTGTAGTTTTTGCAAAATAATCTATAAGTTTTATTGTTGGTTACTCCTCCGTGCTCCGTCCCAATCAATCATTTGTTTACCGTTTAAAATACCCTCATGAAGCCATGAGGGATGAAAAAGGTAAACAAATGATTAGGGTGGATACATGAAGTACTCTTACTAGATACATGAAGTACTCTTACTAGATACATGAAAAAGGTAAACAAATGATTACTGTTGATTATTTGTGGTGGGTGTTTTGGATTGACAATAGTCTATCAAGTGAAAATGCTCGGCAAAAGCCGGCCATGTATCCAGATTCCAATGGGCTGGATACATGAAGCACTGTTACTAGATATATGTATGAATAATACTAGATACATGTATGATTTATGTATCTCACAATATTGATATGTGTATCTAGACTAAGTAATATGTGTATTGGGAAAATATTTAGACTTGCAGTTGGTAAACTGTGGGATGAATTCCAAACTGGTGCAAACAGACATGCCTTCCAACTATACTCAGATTCGGGTAAGGGTTATGGGCGTAAGGCCATACCAGTGTCAAAATTGGGTACATAAGTATTGAATTGACGTGTCTCAAATTCTGACACTCTGAGGCCAAATCCTAAATGACAACTTTTTCTGACAGAAAACTAGTGTCGTTGAACAATCCGTATCAATACAGATCAAGAACCTATGATGCTGTTTTTTGGGAGGCCAAAATCTGGACTGTGGTAAGTGCTAGCAGCTCTTTTTCCTTTATTTCACATAGCTACCTTGGTACAAACACAACTATTATTTGCTCTCATATTGAAACACTTGCTTTAAAGTCGAGCTGATTAAAATGATGCATCCTGCCTTTCATCTCATTGCCAGGAAGTCAAAAATCTACATTTAGTTTGATCTTTATATCTCATGTCTCATTTTTGTTCCAGGGATGAAATCTACATCCTGCCTTTCATCTCTCTGTTCTAGGGATGAAATTTTTGTTCGAATTATTTATGCAGACTGTATTTTGTACCAGTAGGATGTGGTGCCTTTCAATTTTCAAAAGAAAGAATCTTTCTAATGAAATTTCAATCCCTTTCCAATTCGATGACCAAATCTCCGGCCCAGTCAATTGTTTACCTTTGAATAGAATACATCTTGCGAAGAATTTAAACAAGGTAAACAAATGATTGGAACAGATGAATTAATGATTTTTTTTTGCTAAATACTTGACAAATTTATCAAAGTTTCAATCTTTTCCCAGTTTCGTGACCATATTTGCTTCTTACACAATGACACGATTCTTCATTTTTAGCCAAGAGATGTTGAATACTTTTTTGGGGTTGTGATGTGTGATTATATTTCGATGTGCTATCATGTTCAAATTCCTTGGTGGTTAAGGACTTGTATTTGTTTCGGATATTTATTTCGTCATTTTATATAGACGAATTAATATTAATTGGTAGATTATTCTAAGGTCTCCCATCACTTTCAAAAGAAAGAATTTTTCTAACTTTATTTGGTTAGTGATGCAGAATCAATCTCCATATAGTATTGCCATTCCACTAACTTGTTGTTGGGATATTTTTGTTGTACAAGATATTTTCTTGTACCACAGAGTGATATTTTTGTGTTTTATATCTTTTTTAGACGAGAAATATAAAGGTGTATTAGGAATATCGATACATTTTTTTCTACTTTTATTTGCACCTCATTAATGAATATACTATATTCATCAAAAGGACAAGCATACGGCTGCATTTTGCGGGAATATTTACAAAAACAAACATTGCAAATTCAACAGATTATTTTAAAGGCTTATGTGTTACACCTTATTTTATCTAGCAAGCAAGAGTTATGTATCTGAATCCGAACCTACTGCGACTTTATTTTCTCCAGATCCCGCCTTGCATCAACTCATTCTTACTTTTTTTTTTATTGAAATTTCTTTGATTTAATTACAGAAACTTATATGAGAACTGTTGTTTGCCTAAATCTACGAGTTATTGTATGGATATGATTGGATCTGCTGTTTATCTACTCTTTCGAATTGCTTTATTTTAATTTCTGATGTGAATCTAATTACTTACTTTCTTTTACCATTGATTCTTATTCGTGTGGTATTATCCTGTCTTATGCTTGATTTGCTATTAAAGTCTTTGTCTAAATATACTTGTTTCCGAACATGATACCGTCTTGTTAATTTTGATGCCGTGAATATTGGATTCACTTTCGCAATCTTGGATTCGTTCCATTTTGGGACATGCTTTTTCCATTTCATGTAGATCTCTAACTAGTTGTTTATTCAATAATTCGGACTATTGTGCTCGTATATGGATGGTGCAATTAATTTTTTGAAATATTACTTCGTGAATCGGTGGATCTAGTGGTCGGGCACCTCTGATTCCGACTGTGATGGCGAGGACAGGGCTGGTTGTGGGGTTAGTTTAGGGATAGTGGTGGTGGTGCTAGAGGTAGGTGTGGTTGTGGTAGTGTTGGTGGTGGTGGTGGCAAGGTAGGTTGTCTTAGTTGATCTTTAGATAGTGGATACACAAAATAGTATCCCGGATACACATGGTATTACTACTAGATACACAAATCGAATTGCGTATCCGATAGTAATATCATGTGTATCCGGCAGTAATACCATGATATTTAACATATACAGTTTCCTGAATCGATATAAGTCAATTATGTGTTCAATTTTTTTTGGTATTTTAATGGTCTACTAAAACTATTTGCCTGTAGTGAGACAGAGAAACAAGGAGGCTGAGGTCAGTCTTTAAGATAGTGAGATCTCAGGCGAGTGCCGGGGTTGGACCAAGCAACTATAACGGGGAACCGCAAAGCGATATTAGGAATGTATGTTCTAATGGCTCCACCAATGGCGGTTCTCAACTTTGAGCATCAGATTTTATTTAATTTTTTTCCTGCAAAGTTAATCAATAACCTTTCTGCTCCGATTTTTTAATTCTGTTTTGACCTCTTTGTCAGTAAGAATTATGTAAATACGATTGCCTTCAAAATGAATTAAATTATCCCACGATGCTAGGAAAACATTCTAGAATTTTGTCAGTAAATACTTCAGGTTTAAAGAAATTTGATGATTTTAATTGTATTATTTGTTTATTTGTGTGTATATATGTATTATAGGATCATGGTGTTTTGATTCTCTGGACAGTATGGAGGATTTGTCAAAAGAAGAAAGTGCTACTCTGCTTAGTATATAGGATATGCTCGCGCTTTACGTGTACTCGACATTTTGACTGGCCATGATTTGAAGAGTTCTCAATTTGATTAATTTTCTTACTCCATCTAGTTTTTAGTTTGATTGATTAACGAAATGTCCTAGTGTCCGACATTCATTACCTTAATTTGCAAAACTGATGCAAATTTGTTTTCCCATGGTTTCAGGTCAGTACCAGGCGTTTGTTCATATCGTAGGTCTCATATATGCAGATCAATTTTTAGAGCTTCCTAATGTAGTTTCGTGTGTTTGAGGTTTGCTATTTTGCAACACTTCTGAAACTAAACTAGAAATTTCTAGATGAAATTGGTTTCAATAATTGTCTACTCTTCTTTCGGTTTAGTAGCGGACAATATTGTATTTTATCATTCATGAGAACGGGAAATTGGTGTTCTCCTTGGATTAAGTGCGAGTTCTCTTCAAATTTAGCATGTTTTTCCCTAGGCCATGTAATTGACATCAATAGCGAAGCAAGCGTGTGGAATGTGGATACCCATACCCTTAGACAAAGTCGATATAGGTTTGTTTAAAAACAGTTTGTTCCTGAAGTTGGGTTTAGGAGCTTTCGACCAAAAAGCAAGTACCATTGCATCTAAGTTGTTTAAACATTAAAGATAAGAACTTGCTCTACGTTGTTTGTATTACGTGGGAAGTATTAGACGTGTATAATTATCCTAGAATTTTATCAAAGTGGGTATTTCTCACCTTTAAATGGGCGTAAGAGTGTATCTAGTAATATAATAAAGTGTATTTAGCTAGTTAAAGATATGTATCTACTAATTTAAAGGAGTGTCTCTAGTGACATAAGGTGGGTATGTATCCCGTAATTTAAACAAGTGTATCTAGCAATTTAAAGAAATATATCTACTAACTTAAAGTAGTGTATTTAGCTAGTTAAAGGTATGTATCTAGTAATTTAAAGAAGTGTATCTAGCAACTTAAAGAAGTGTATCTAACTAGCTAAAGACATGTATCTATAAACTTGAAGAAGTGTATCTAGCTCGTTAGAGATATGTATCTAGCAACTTAAAGGAATGAATCTAGCAACTTACAGAAGTATAACTAGCAATTTAAAAGACTGTATCTAGCTAGCTTGAGGTATGTATCTAGCAAATTAAAAGAGTGTATCTAGCTAGCTTGTATGTATATAGAAACTTAAGAAGTGTATTTACTATTTTGCTAGCTAGATGTATCACTAATACAATCGCATACCGGCTGAAAACTGATTATTCCTATACGCTTCCCCATTAGATTAAAATATTCCTCATAAATATTAAAAAATAGTGCAATTCCAAATAATCGGAAGTAGTAATCTTCTTGTGGGTTTACGACAAGGAGGGGGGAGGCTTCCTAATTTAGCACAATTTATGAAGCATGGGTGCTTGATTGTGTATCAAGACTATCCATATTCTACTGGTAACAAAAAACTAGCTAGCCATTGAAATTGCCATTGTTATTGCACTTAAGAAAGACAAGCATTTGAATGTAGCAAACATTCCACTAAGACAAAACACAGTATGATACTAGTTGCCATTAACAAAAACTAGGCATTGCTGCCGCAAGACCTTACATCAATTCTGGATATGCTAAGATATACAATTACAGGTTGCTATACAAGAACAAAATTATTCAACCAACCATTCAGGCCCTTCTACAATACTCCTTAGAAAGCAGTAACAAAAGCTAACAATGCATAGCACAAAATCACAACAGAAACAAAAAAACAACAGGAAGACGAGATAGTCGGATTATGGAATTCGAATATTATTAAATATTGAAATATTAGACAAATCAATGAGACCATCTGATATAATGATTGACAAAATATTTTCATAAAATAAGATTGAGATCTTATTTAATCATACAAGTTAACATTAACTCGACTTGAACCTTTCAATCCTAGCCAAGCTAACATTAACTCGACTTGAGCCATTAAACTCTCGAGGTGAGCCCGAGCCTGAAGGTCGAACCTTTCAATGATGTATAGACTCTTTAAGTTTAGTCACAAAAGATATTGCTTCACAAGTTTTGATGTAACTCTTGTCATACCAGTGACACTACTTTCATCTTTCACTTACACCATACTAATTATACATAGTTTAATCTTGATCGCTAGAAAATAATCACCAACTACTACTAAAATAATCAATCATATATATTGTCTCAGCCACCATATTCTCCATAGCAGCCAGCTTGATAAACTCGGGTTCCAGGTCTGAGTTGGTGAGAGTAAAAGGCACATTCATGAGTGACTTGACCGACTTTTTGACAGGAAATTGGAAAACTCCATGACTGCAGTAACTGAGCTTTAGCAATGTTGTTCTTTTCAACCTATGCCAGTCCACCCTGCTACACCATATTCTAGATTATTAATAAGGTTTTGAATTTTGATCATTCAGTGGGAAGTTTAACCATTTATATTAATTCGTACTCTTTTCGTCGTATTCTAGATACATATGTATCTAGCAAGATAAAGAATTGTATCTAGCATGGTGTATTTAGCAAGGTAAAAGAGTGTATCTAGCAATGTAAATAAGTATATCTAGCAAAGTAGAGGAATGTATCTAACATGCCAGAGATATATATCTATCAAGGTAAATGAGTGTATCTAGAAATCTAAACTCATGTCACAAGCTTATGACGGATTTTGTAACCACAAATGAGAATTTGTGTAGACTAAATTCAAGGATTAATTATAGGAAATGAAAATGGGGTTCGGCCTCTTAAAGTTTTATTATAAAGATGCTTAAGAGGTTAAGAGGACATTTTTACATGAATATTATTGATTTCAGAAGTGCAGACGAAAAAAATGAGTTAGAAACTCGTTAAAGAGTTCTTCATTTGTACTCTCCATCCCAATTATTTATTTAAAATTTTTATTGGTGTTATTTAAACCAATTGTTCGTCGAATTTGTTATGTGTTTTGAGTATCGAAAATTGTATGAATTGCTCAGATACACATTCTAGTAAAGTCGGATACACAAGTTAGTACACCTGGATACACAAAATCATAAATCTTAATTTGTGTATCTAGAGTAATATATCTATGTATCCATAGTGTTAGGGTGCAAACCCTTGTCCCACATCGGTAGAATAAAAGATGGAAGATCATCTTTATAAGTATCTACAAAATATAATAGTACGAGGCCTTTTGGGAAGGAGCCCAAGAGTAAATCCGTGAGGGCTTGGCCCAAAGCGGACAATATCGTACTATTATGGACAGTGGACACCGGTGCAGCAGAGGCCCAACACGGGATATTCACGCTTCCGCACAATAAGTGGTATCAGAGCTCAAGGTTCGACTTGGGCTAGACACGAGGATTCATCAGCAGGCCCAAGACTTGAAGTTGTACATTGTAAGGCATGGAACTCCTAGCTCGGGTGAGTCCTTGAGCAGGCCCGGTCTAGGGTTAAATGGATGAAAGGCGTCATAGGTCTTGTGGGACAAAGACCATTTGTGTGCTAGAACTGTTGATCAGGTGGACCCTTATCAGATTGGGTGCCACAGGTCTGGTGGGTCCTTTCCAGGTTGGATGCCAGAGACCGTTTGTGTTCTAGGACTTCTGAAGTGACGGACTCGGTCCAGGGTATATTGGATGCAGAGGATGTTCGATATGCATGTGTAGCAAATCCCCGAGAAGGGCACATGGATATGCAGGCTCAGAAGCATGTGGGGGCACTCACTTGACCAGGCGGTGATATGTGGTGCAAGACATGGCTCGTGGTAGCATGGTGTGTCGGCTAAGGGGAGGTTATCAAGACTTGTGATGTTTTGGGTGTCTAGAAGTTGGGGCTGTAGAGTGGGAGAGTCCTCCATGGAGGTCAAGGTCTGAGTCAAGATGATGGTCCTTGGTTTGAGGGGAGGATTGTTAGGGTGCAAACCCTTGTCCCACATCGGTAGAATAAAAGATGGAAGATCATCTTTATAAGTATCTACAAAATATAATAGTACGAGGCCTTTTGGGAAGGAGCCCAAGAGTAAATCCGTGAGGGCTTGGCCCAAAGCGGACAATATCGTACTATTATGGACAGTGGACACCGGTGCAGCAGAGGCCCAACACGGGATATTCACGCTTCCGCACAACACATAGTAATATGCTATGTATCCACACTCAACCACCCTTGCAGGTTACAACCACCACATTTAGTGAACCAAATCCACCAGCCAGTTCTCAGCGGCAACAAAAAAAATGAAAAAAATAAAACATAAAAAAAATTCATACCTATTATTAAGAAAACGAAGACTGTGAAACTATGATGAAACCGATGAGCTTGTTAAGTAGGATCGCGACAAATTGATGGCGATGTAATGTTACATTATGCACGAAATTAGGAAATGAATAGAAAAAAACAATAAAATTAGGGTTAAAATTGGGAGAAACTTGAAAATAGTGAAATAAATTAGAGAACTTACATCAATTAAGCCAAAAACCACATTAAACCCATCAAAATCGAGCGAATTTCAGGTTGTTGACGCCAGTTTGGGGGAAATGAAGCATGAATATAATTAGGGTTAGATTTATTCAAATTTGGGGAAAATTTTAAACTAAGGAAGTAATTAATCAAACTGAGAATAATTACGAAAATAAAGAAGATTACATGACGACGAATCCATGAGATATAATCGAAATTCGAGGATTGATGATGAATTTGTGCGAAATTCGTTCAAAATTTGTGGTTTTTTGCGAAAGAGTGTGCAAAGAGTACGTCGCCGGCAGCTGACCGTTGTCGTTGGATGACAGTGGTCGTCGGAAGACAGCGAATGTGAGGGATGAGAGAGATTGATTAGAAGTGTTTGTGAGAGTGAGGGCTTCGGGTGAGGGTCTGTAAGGGTAATTTGAGTGTTTAATCTTGGTCGTTCATTGTTTGATCTGAAGGGTCTATGTTTAGTTCGTACGGTTCGCACCGTAAATTAGTTCGTACAGGATCCTGATTCTCTATATATATATATATATATATATATATATATATATAGAGTGAAGTTCAAATGAGTCCACCTAAATAATTGAGTCCCTAAGTCCTTATCTAAGCCATTGATCTTCTAAGATTGATGGTTGAGATTTGAAACTTTTAAACAAATTTTGGAATGAAACTTTAATGTTTTAAAAGTGAAACTTTAATCTGTGAGAGGAAATTTAATTATTTACGATTGAAACTTTAGTATTTCAAAGTCATTTTGTAAATAAAAAATTAAATTTATGTATTTTTAAATATAGCTTTAATGTTTTACGAGTGAAACTTTAATGCTTAAAAGTGAAACTTTAATTTTTTTAGGCCATTTTTAATATAAAAACTAGTTTTGTGACCCGTGAAATTCACGGGTTGTTCTGTTTTTAGTGTAATACTTTAGTGATTTAATACAATAACATACTACGATCAATTCAATTTACGGTTTTCATGTTTTAAGGGTTGTATAAATTCAATTAGTCTTTTATACAACAGTTTATCAGAAATTAAATTCCATACATTAGATATACTAAGATACCCCTATCAAAACTAAAATAACTCAGTGCAAGCTAAAATGAATTAATAATATAAGTATTCATATAATCAAATTAAACAAAACTATATTATCAAACAAAGATCCCCAAAGATAGAGCACCCTCACAAATTAGATATCAAAATTTCATCAACAATTCTGAAAATAACATAAAACACACAATTAGAAATTTTATGACAAAACTAACATTTCATACCCCCATAAAATTGAAGCTAATACAATAATAAATTACAGAACTAAAAATTTTAAAGCAGCAACAACTTGAACAACAATTGGATCATTATTGCCGAATACCTCACCTATTAAACAATATTATACAAAAAATGCTATGTCATCCCCTCAAATTTTCCACCTTTTAGCCATATATTTCAACAGTATGTCTCATGAGAGATCGTCTCCCACTAATTTAGTGGGAGACATAGTAGGAAAAAAAGAAATTCAGTGGGTCCTTCACCCCATCATGTGAGAGGTCTCTCAATAACGCTATTGAGAGACCGTCTCTCCGGAGTTTTTGTGATATTTCAAAATATATATATAATAAATGCTCAAAAAATTATTAATCATCCACGATTCCACGTTGATGTCACCAATCTTTAGTTAGTATGTAAAATATAGTTGTTTAAGCAATCTTAGTATTTCACTTAAAAGGCTACCCTAACATGAAAAATAAACGCCACTTAGACAAAGCCACGTAAGATCCAAACATCCACCTAGATTAAAATTTAATGTGACGTGATATATTTAAATGTGATGTTGCATATTTTTAATGTGACATGGATTATCAATTTATTATTACATGACAATAATTTAAACCATTTATCTATAAATTAATTTAATGCACTTATATCTATAAATCTAAAATATTAAAGGATATTATCATTATTCTTAAATTAATTTTGTATATTAAATATATTGTCTTCCAAATTTATATAACTCTTACAAATTTACATCAAATTTCATAATTTATAATTAATACTGACATTTTAATTGAAATTTTTGTAATAAAACATGTTAATAAATTTCATAATTTATAATTAAATTTGAAATTTTTGTAATAAACATGTTAAAATCATACCTATTAAAAAAAAGTAACACAATAATAGTGGAATTTGTTTTATGCAATATTATCGTTATTAACTTAGTTTCATCTTAAGTAATGAAAAAAAAGGGAATGATAATCGAGATGTAAGTATATTTACCTTGGAAGAGCTTAACACAATAAATAATCTTGATAGCACCTAATTGAGAACAAAACAAACACATACGCGAAATTGAAAATGTGATGAACACTTCATAACCCAATGAAACTTCCAATAAAAAAATAAAAAAAATAGTTAATAATATCGGTGACACATAGAGATAAGAAATTTTTTGCTTACAAATTTTGCCTTCCATAAAAAATATATAAACAATTGAGGATGCTTTTTATGGCTATTAAATATTATTTTTTTCATTATTATCAAATTTAATATAGGTATAAATAATGATCAAGTTCATAACTTTTGAGCATCCATTTTTCATTATTATGAAGTTTAATATAAATATAAATATGGGAAAATGAGAAATGGTATGTAAAAGGTTTGCATTATTATTATTATTATTATTATCATTATTATTATTATTATTATTATTATTATTATTATTATTATTATTATTATTATTATTATTATTATTATTATTATTATTATTATTATTATTATTATTATTATTATTATTATTATTATTATTATTATTATTATTATTATTATTATTATTATTATTATTATTATTATTATTATCTTACAAACTCCACTTTGCATGAAAGTCGTTTAAAAAGTTATCTTGTATATGTAATTAAAATATAACATATTAATGATGATAGATATTTTGGTTTTCCTTTTAATTATATTTATAAATTTGTAGATATTAGTAGCTTTATAATCCAAATTATTAAATTTTTTATTTACTACATATCAGATCTTTTAGCTACTATCTTTATGGTTAGGGAGGAGTTAGATGACAAATTGAATGATTTAAATGATGAGGGTAAATTCTTAATTTATTTTTATAATTTAAATCATGATCTTATGTTTTCCATACAAAAATAAATATTACTAAACCTTATAATGAGTTTTAATAAATTTATTAACGTAGCCTTAATATTAACAATATAAATTAATAGAATTTAATTATGATAATCCTACATGGAAAACAATTAAATGTATTAAGTTGTCTTTCAACTATATAGTTAAAATATGACATATTGATGATGATAGATATTTTGGTTTTCCTTTTAATTATATTTATAAATTTGTAGATATTAGTAGCTTTATAATCGAAATTATTAGATTTTTTATTTACTATATAAGACCTTTTAGCTACTATATTTATGGTTAAGGAGGAGTTAGATGAACAAATTGAATGATTTAAATGATGAGACTAAATTCTTAATTTATTTTTATAATTTAAATCATGATCTTATGGTTTCCACAAAAACAATATTACTAAACCTTATAATGAATTTTAATAAATTTATTATAGTAGCCTTAATATTAACAATATAAATTAATAGAATTTAATTATGATAATCCTACATGGCAATAAATTAAATGTATTAAGTTGCCTTTTAACTATATGGTATAGATTATATAGATTTATAGATGTGACATTCGTAATGCACGCGTGGCTTTTTCTTCGCCTATGTGGCTTTGTCTACGTGGCCTTTTAAGGTTACCCTTTTAATATAGTTTTATAGATTTGAATTTATGAAATGATGTGATTGTGATTAATGTTAATTTAATTTAACTGATTTTTGAATGTAACTTTAATATTATACGAGTTTAACTTTAATGCTTAAAAGTGAAACTTTAATTTTTTAGGCTATTTTAATAAAAAAAAATTGAATTTATGTAATGATGTAATTGTGACTAAAATTTATTTAATTTCTTTGATTTATGAATGAAACTTTAATGTTAAACGAGTGAAACTTTAATGGTGACGAATGAAACTTTAATTTTTTTAGGCCATTTGACGAGTGAAATTTTAATTGTGATTATTTTAATTTCATTGATTTAAAAATGAAACTTTAATGTTAAATGACTGAAATTTTAATGATAATAACTGAAACTTTAGTCCATGTCATTGTAACTTTAGTACTTTCTTTTGGTGAAACTTTAGTCCATATCGGTGAAACTTTAGTCTGAACCACCACCATCGCCACCAACTAATAACAACAACCACGTCCTTTGTCACCAACCTGACTCACCACTACCTTTACCAACCACCACCAACACGTAACACGTACCACCAGATCTGAAAAAAAGGGGAAAGGGGGACATGAACCACCACGACATCACCACCAACATCCCCCCTATCTGACCTACCACCAAGACTCACCACCAACACCCCATGACATAGATCTGCAAAAAAAAAAGAGAGACGATGAGGAGACGGCAGCCTTAACCAACCGACACCACGACCCCCTACCTGACCCACCATCAACACCCACCGCCACTCTCACGACAAAGATCTGAAAAAAAAAAGCATAAATCTGACCACCTAGATCGACAACCCACCAAAATAAAACGTAAAACGACAACCACCCTTCTAACCCATACACACGGCCATCACCACGCCTCAGACCACCACCACCAACACCAAAAAAAAAAAGCAAATCTAGAAAAAAAAACACCACCACCGAACAGCCGCCACTCACTCACCAACACTCATATCTGACCAAAAAAAAGACAGATTTCGTATTTTTATTTGAAGATCTAAAATTTTCGAAACAAAAGAGAAAGGGGAGTAAAATTTCGATAAAAATTAAAGATGTCATGTTGTTATTTGTAGATCTGAAATTTTCGAAAGAAAAGAGAGAAAGAAGAAGGGGAGGCAGGCAGTTGGTGGGGAAGGAGGTGTTCGCGGTCTTTGGTGGTGAAGAGACGTGCGGTGAAGACTCGTGTGGTGGTCGGGGATGACCGTGGTCGACGAGAAAAGGAGAAAATGGAGGTTTTGTGTTGTGGTGGCGTCGGGATGACGGTGGAGCAGGGGTAGCTGGCCTCGGTGGGGTGTGGTGGCGGCGAGTCCAGGGCAGGTGGCGCCGTCGGCATGGTGGCATGGTGGCGTGGTGGCGACGGCGGGTGGCAGCAGGCCGGCGGGATTAGGAGTGTTTAGAGAGAGATAGAGAGTGTTTAGAGAGATTATATGAAAATGGAGGAAATGTGTGTGATTAGGGTTTGCTTGTCTTTTATACCTCAACCTTTAATCTTGTTTTAATCTTAGCCCTTCATTTTTTTGATCCAAAGGCTTAGAATAGGACTCATGGACTCATCTAATCTAAGAGGACTCATTTGAACCTAATTCTATATATATATATATATATATATATATATATATATATATATATATATATATATATATATATATATATATATATATATATATATATAGAGAGAGAGAGAGAGAGAGAGAGAGAGAGAGCGAGTTCTTATAAGGCCTTCATACCTTATAAGGCCCTAAGTCTTTATAAGACCCTTGGATGAAGGGATTGAAGGGATGAGATGAGGAGAGAGGGCGTGTTTTTCAGAGAAAAAAAAAAAAAAAGAAAATGCTGATTGTTTGAGAGAGGGACCACTTGCCTTTGACTGTTTATGTATCGCCTCCATATCAAATCCCGCGGACAATAGCAATAAACAAAGCCTCCTATATCATTTTGCATGCTTCCCTCCTCTTTTCACCATTCAAAACCTCTCAACAAGCAAAACCCATAAAAATCATCCAAAAACCTGAATAATTCTGCAAATCCATTATAAATCATCAAAAAGAGAAAAGAAATTTCATGCCAACTGTTTAACTACATCATCTTTCCGTATAAAATTCATTCGCTTTGTTGAAAATAAATAATTTGTCATTGTTCATCACAAAAAGACGATCAAAATGACAGTCAGTGTTCGTGAAAACGATTATATGCAGATTGAAGTTGCCGTCGATGGTGAGTTCCGAATGTTCATTATTGTAGGTTGTAGTTATATAATTTGTGTTCATTATTCTTAATACTGTTGTACTTTCATGGTGTTCATCAGATTTGTGCTTTCATGTTGGTAGCTTGTTGTTGATCGCAAAAAATGATGGAAATTTAAAAGCTTGATCAAGTAGGAATTATAACTTCAGTGGGTTTTAGTATAACTCTGACCCAAATATGTATAACTTCAATAATACAGGGTACACATGCAGTTCTTATATTCATCGTGTTATAACTCCAGAGGTTTTTGTAAAACTCTTTGACATTTTCCGCAACTTCGGGTAACACAAGTAATTCAAACCCTAAATTGTGCGTACAAATCTTACTAAAGAACCAATTTTGATATAGTTATACAGGCTGTGTCTAGAGTTATACATTGTATCATTAAAGTTATTCATACTGTGTATAGAGTTATACATTGTATGATTAAAGTTATACACGTTTTGTACAGGAGTTATACAACACATCACTGCAGTTCTCCATATATAGGTAAGAGTTATACAAGTTATACATTGTATGACTAGAATTATACAGTATCTACCTAGAGTTATACAGAGTGTAACTATAGTTATGCATGATATGGTAAGAGTTATACATTATATACCCAAAGTTATACAGTCTGTGCCCAGAGTTATACAGTCTGTGCTAAGAGTTATACATTGTGTAGCTAGAGTTATACATCGCATGACTAGAGTTATACAGACTGTTCATAGAGTTATACATTAAATGCATAGAGTTATACGTTTGTGTCTAGAGTTATACATTCTATGATTAGAGTTATACACATTTTGTCTGAAGTTATACATTGTATGAATAGAGTTATACATTAAATGCCTGCAGTTATACATTCTCGTGCCCGAGTTATACATGTTATTTGCATGTGTTTTTCTCCGTCATTGTTTTTTCTGTAATTATTATTCGCTTAGTTTTTCTGTGTTTGTTAGTAAAACAAATTAAATAAAATAAAACAAAGAAGATGATGGAGAGGATAGTAAAACAAACCCACATTTAACATACATGAACTTAATTAATAGATATAGATACATAAACTTAATGCATTGCTAAAAATACAGTTCTTAGATGTTCATATAGGGATGAATTCTCTTCTATGATATTCATCCTCTCCTCCTTTGCTATTTGGAGGTTTCGTTCCGCAGATGCAATATCTTCTAATAGCTGCATTATCTGCTGCTCTGACAAGCCATTTTCTTTGGCGTCCTTGAGTGCAATCTGAGCGTCCTCAAGGTAGGTCCTGTACCTCCTCTCGATGTCCAGCAACCGGCGTATGAAACTCTTGTTGTACTCGGTCATAATGCATGTATTACGAATGGCATCATTCATTGTTGTTGAAGGAAGTTTGGAATTTATTTTAGGTTTTAACGATTTAGGGTTTGGAGTTTAGGGTGGAGATAGGGATCCTGGTTTTTTAGATAGTGGAATGAATTTATAATTAGTAATGTGTCCTTTGAGTTGTTTTTTAATTAATACGAATTTTGTTTAGGAAGTTGTGCCATATCCCTGCTTGAAATCTTATAACCCTTCGCATTCCATATATTGTGCCGTTTCATTAAATGTATAACTCTTAGAATATAAAGTATGCCTAGAGTTATGCATTATATACCTAGAGTTTTACATTATTTGCTAAGAGTTATACATTGTGTAGAATGAGTTATACATCTTACAGTCTCTGCCTAGAGTTATACATTGTGTAGCTAGAGTTATACATCGTATGACTAGAGTTATACATTGTGACTAGAGTTATACATTGAATGACTAGAATTATAAATACTGCGACTAGAGTTATACATTGTGACTAGAGTTATACATTGAATGACTAGAGTTATACATTGTATGACTAGAGTTATACAAACTGTGACTAGAGTTATACATTGTATGACTAGAATTATAAATACTGCGACTAGAGTTATACATTATTTGACTAAAGTTATACAAATTATGTGCCCGAGTTATACAAAGTGTGACTAGAGTTATACAAATGTGACTAGAGTTATACACTGTATGACTAGAGTTATACAAACTGTGACTAGAGTTATACATTGTATGACTAGAGTTATACAATTTGTGACCGAGTTATACATTATATGACTAGAGTTATACAAACGTGACTAGAGTTATACAAAGTGTGACTAGGGTTAGACATTAAATCACTAGAGTTATACATTGTATGACTAGAGTTATACAAACTCTGTGACTAGAGTTATACATTGTATGACTAGAGTTATACAAACTGTGACTAGAGTTATACATTGTATGAGTACAGTTATACAAACCGTGACTAGAGTTATACATTGTATGACTAGAGTTATACGTTATCGACTACGATTATACATTCGTGCCCGAGTTATAAATTGTATGACTAAAGTTATACATTATACACCCAAAGTTATACAGTCTGTGCCCGAGTTATACCGTATGTGCATAGAGTTATACAATATATGCGTAGAGTTATGTATTTCTTAATCATTTCATGGATGATTGATTCGCTCGGATGGTCGCAAGGCGTGGAAACCGAGTATTGTAAGCATTTGGCGCGGAGTTTACACCTTGTGTAGGGCAACAATTTTTGAAATCGACGAGGCGGTGACATTCTATAAAGTTTATGCATTGGCGACCGGGTTTGATGTTCGGAAGTACTCGACGAAAAAATGGCGCGACGGTGAAATCAGGTCAAAGTTGCTGGTTTGCAACAGAGAGGGATTCACATATGTCCCAAAAGGAGAGGCAGTAATTAAAAAAAAAATCAGATCGGGATTAGGGAAGAAGGAATGCAATGGGGAAAAAGAACTGCGAACCAGAGGAAGTATACGATCAAGAGGGTAGGGTGTAAAGCTCATGTCGGGCTATTTATGAAGAATGGAGTACTAGTAATTGACCGATTCCACATGGGGCATAATCACGAGCTTGTATCGAGTGAGGATCGTCGTTCAAAAAATGTCGCGGAACATAGAAGATTTTCACAAGTACTTGATAATGTACAACTCAAGGGTTAGTTTACTATTAAACAAACATCCACTAATTAAATGGCAAACTTCTAAAGTTATTTACCGAGATGATAGAGTTATGTAAACCTAAAAGTTATAAATAATAAGAAGTTATAAGAATAGCTGAAAGATTTATAGTTGAGGAATTCTTGGTTATTAATCAAAGATCGATAAGGATTTGTTGTCCACTGCAGTTGAGGATAGGAGCAACTAGGACGTACAACATGTGTAAGGAGTTCGTAGACGGGTTCGAGAACATTGGTGCATCCTTAACTGATTTTAAGAACTTCCACCGAGATGTGAAGTGCTTCATCCATAAACGGGACGGTCAATTGTTCATTGACCGGTTCAAGAATATGGCACAAAATAGGCAGGGTTTTATTTTGATTATGAAGTTGACAAGGATAATGACCTTGAAGCGCAATATGGGTGACAGAACCGCTTAGAAGGAACTACTCCGTTTTTGGAGATGCAGTGTCGTACGACCCAACATACTCAACAAACTAGTACGATATGATTTTCACGCCATTCATCGGCATAGATCACCATAAGCGATCGGTGACATTACGTGGGGCATTGATTGCCCATGAAGACCATGAATCCTTCCGGTGGGTTTTCAACAGGTTTTTGAATGCTATGGGAGGAAAGGAACCCAAGTACATTATCACAGATCAGTGTCCGGGCATTATTAAGGCTGTACCCCTTGCCTTCAAGACTGCACGCCACCGATTTTGCATGTGGCATATAATGAATAAGGTGCCATCAAAGGTCGGGGTGACAAGGGAGGATTATAAAGAGTTCGTTCAGAAATTGAACAACATTCTATGGGACAACAACATAGAAGCAGACGACTTTGACGCTAGGTGGGCAGAAATAATGGTAGCGCATGGTCTTGTGAACGAAGAGTGGTTTACAGAAGCGTACGAAAAAAGGAGCCAATGGGTGATGGCACATTGTAGGGACTTGAACATGGGTGGTGTAATGAGGACAACCCAGAGATCAGAGAGCATTAATAGTTTTTTTAAGAAGTTCGAGCAGAAGTCAGGTACGTTAGTGGAGTTTTGGATGCGTTTTGAAAGCGCTATGGACCATCAACGGCATACGCAGAAGAGACTTGACCATGAAAACCGACACTCAACACCGGCAATGGGGACGCATTTACCCATAGAGGAATATGCGTCGGATGTTTATACCCGTGAGGTTTTCAAGGAATTCCAACTAGAGGTCATTTGCTCAATCGATACATGTAAGAGTGTCGGCTATGCTGAAGTCGATGGAGTTGAAGTGACTGTCGTAAAGGATTCAATCAGACAGAAAATTTCAACGTAGAGTACAACCCAGGTAACAACAGTTTTAATAACTTAAGTTTTCTGAATGTATAACTTTTTTTATTATATGCATAACTCTACTTGCAGAATGTATAACTCTTGTTGTCATATGTATAACTCTAATTTCATAATAACATTAGAAATTCAATTTTTCAATGAACTGTTGTCATTTGTAGTATAACTCTGATTACATTTTGAATAACTTTAGCTTTCAGAATGTATAACTCTTGTTGCCATATGTAGTACAACTCTGATTACATTTTGAATAACTTTAGCTTTCAGAATGTATAACTCTTGTTGCCATATGTAGTATAACTCTGATTACATTTTGAATAACTTTAGCTTTCAGAATGTATAACTCTTGTTGCCATATGTAGTATAACTCTGATTACATTTTGAATAACTTTAGCTTTCATAATGTATAACTCTTGTTGCCATATGTATAACTCTACTTTCAGAATAACATTAGGAATTCTATTTTTCACAGAACTGCAGCTATTTGTAGTATAACTCTGATTAGAGTTTGAATAAATGTAGCTTTCAGAATGTATAACTCTTGTTGCCATATGTATAACTCTGCGTGATAATGTTTAACTCTTATTATTATATGTATAAGACAACTAACGGCATAATTTAATGTATGATGTTTGAAAGGATGGGATTTCTGTGCCGACATATAGTCTGGATTTTGTCGGCTAACGGCATGAAGACAATTCCAGTTGATTACGTTTCTACAAGATGGAAAAAGGATGCATTGCAATTCAGATTATCAGAATGTGATGGTGAACAAATGGAAACAAATAGTAGCGCTGATGCAAAAGAAGTTGCGATGGTGAAGTTGTGGTCAGAAGTTCATTCTACCATTGGTTTACTTCGTGGCGCGAGTGAGACTGAAGTTGTGAACTTAAGCTCGTTAATTAGAGAGTTCAAGGAGAAAATTTTACCGTACAAGAAGGATTTAACAAAGCAACATGAATTTGAGCAAATCCTTGGTTGCCCCGCCAGTGACGAGGTAACAATACTTCCACCAAAACAATCGAAAAACAAAGGCAGCGGTAAAAGAATGGTGTCAGCTAAGGCTAAAGCCATTGCCTTGGCTTCTAAGCCAAAGCGCATGTGTAATAACTGTAAACAAATGGCACACCACGATAAACGGAACTGCCCTAACCCATTCTCTGAGCATCCACCGTCTTCACCAGCATCTGAAGGAGTAGAAGAAGAAGAAGAAGAGGAAGAGGAAGAAGAAGGAGTAGAAGAAGAAGAAGAATCAGAAGACGAAGACGACGAAGAAGAAGAATAGAGAAACTTAACATGTAGTAGTAGGCAGTATAAAAATACCCCCGTCTCAACAAATTATTTACAATCTTTATTTCTTTAAAAGGTAAAAAATCTGGTGAGACGGAACGGGTATTTAATAGCTAGCTTTTGTCTATTTTGAAGGGGATTGCACCTTCAGTATTGTATAACTTCAGTAATATGGTGTGTGAAATTTGAAGCTAATGTTGTACAACTCTTTTACATTGTTTTGATGACTTCTGTTCATGGCAACATATCCAATATTTAAAAGTGGCTTTAAGAAGGAATTATAATTTCAGTGGCTTTAAGTACAACTCTTACCCATATATGGATAAATGTACTTCACAGAGTGTATAACTCTTGTTCAAAATTTGCCTTTAAATAACTGCAGTCATATGTTGTATAACTCTTGTACACAGTTTGTATAACTCTTGATGTTTTTTGTATAACTCTTAGCTGTCTAATAAATTTTGCCTTTTATCATAACTGCAGTCATGTGTTGTATAACTCCTGCACATAATTTGTATAACTTTACTTCACAGAGTGTATAACTCTAACACTTATCTGTAAAACTTGGATTTTAATTATGACTGACCAAGATCATATAGTAACAATCTATTCCAACAAGTTGTCTAAGTTGTTAAGGAGTTTCTTGACAACATTCTAGAGTTGCAAAAAAAGAGAATACAGAATCAAAGGGATACATTCTATTTTTTCGCAGGTTTTTTATCTCCTCTCCGCGCTGCTTTCCGTCTGTTTTCTACTGTCTTCAGGATCTATAATTTCTCGCCAATGAAACCATTGACCTTGGTCAGAACTCCTTCCCTGATGATGTTCATGTCAGCTAGGAGAAGCGTCGCTGCGAACTGGATCACCAAATATCGACGGTTCACCTTCCTCTCGAGATCAACGTGACCAAAACTATCGCCCTCGTACATTAGCATGTGCATCATGCAGAACAACCCAGACTCGGTGTCATTTATCGTTTGCTGATGCCAGGCAAACGGGATCTGACGGAACTGGAACGACGGTATGTCTTTCGCTCTGTCCTTCTCGTCATCCCTAGCCTCCACGTAGTCGCTCATGAGGCTCGCCTGGCAAGAGACAAGAACGTCAAAAAGTGAGATTTGTAAAAGCGGTGAGAACACTTTTTAGATGAACATAATTACAATTTAATTCCACTTACAATAACGTGACATGCTTTGCATATCTCCGATTGCCGTGGACTTGAATAGTACTTACTATCCAGGAGATCAATCGTCCTAGAATTAAAGTTGATACACACACATGCATAATGGGCTTCAATCTTAATGGGTACGAAGATTAAATCAGCCTTCAAGCTGAAATCTTTGCCACGATCGGTTCGGGAAGACGCCCCACGTATTGTACAACCTGTCGGTGTCCGGTGTTTGTTGGACAGGGTTTCGTACAAGGCTCAAGATTATTTCTGTTCAAGTACAGATATGTGTGAGGATACCGGTGGAGTTATAGGGGTTGTGCATTGGAGTTTCACAAGAACTCTTACAAAGATAATTAAGAATGCCTAAGTATATCTTTGGTTGTTAATAACTTCTAAAAACAAAATGTTTAACTCCAGGGAGGGTATGTATAATCGTAGACTTACTTTCCCTTTGTGAAAGTTTTAAAGAGGGAATGTGCAACTCTTATAACATATTAAAGGATTGATTAGGACCATACCATATGACGGATACCGAAGAAAGACGAACGAAAAATCGCGCAATCCTCCGCCTCCAAACGATTAAGCAACAAGGACCAACACTCAATCACTTTTTCATCCATTGGCGTCTCAGGGAGCATAGACAACATTTGCAACCTATTAATTGTTCCGTGTCGGCCATAACTCACAAGTGGTTCACCGTAGTTCGACAAAGCAGTGTTAATCGGCTATGACGTATACTAAATGGGAAGGTAAATCGCTATTAAAATGATCGCATAACTTCACCGATGAAACGTATAATCATAGTTTAGGAATGTGTAACTCCATTAACGATATATATAACTTCAGTGATGAAACATATAACTCCATGTATTACTCTAGGTATAACTCCAGTCCTCTAATGTATAACTCCAAAGTATAAATTGTACAACTCTGAGCATATACTGTAACTCTATATTGATATAGCTTAATATGATAAAACATTTGGATTTTAGATGACTTACTCATTTGGATATTTGTAGTCATCAAGGAAAACGTAATCAGCCACTTGTTTGCGATACACCGGGATATCCCTAGTTAATGCCTTGTTCATCTTCAGCATCTTGGCGACCACGGTAAGGTTGGCGTCTGGTTCCCCGCAATATTTGGTGCAACCAAGGCCATCGCCCTTACCCCGGGAGCGGCTATTAACAAAGCAGAGAGGGCCCGACCGGGACGGCGTCCGGCCCAGGGCTACTTTGGAAGGTGGAGTCGGAACGTTGAACCGACCTTAGAGCAAGGTCGTTTAGCGAATCTGTTCTCTCCGGCGTTTCCAACACCTCTCTTCCTTCCACTTGTGTTCTTGGTGACCTCTGTTTATCACGCACCTCCTCCAATTCACGGTCTTTAAGCTCCTTAAAAGCTGATACCCTGGATAACACATCTTCCCTGTCCAAGTTAATGTCACTGAGGACAAGGGTTGCAGCAATTTCCGCTCGCATGAGGTCATTGCTTTCCTCAGTCCCTAGGGTACAGTCGAATGGCTCTCCACGGTGCAAAGAACATATGAACCATGACGTACGGACCACGTCATTGGCGGTATGTCCCGCTCCCCGCCGCGATTGAATTTAATGTTGACAAAAGGGAACCCTTCAACTCTCTTGCCTTTGTCGAGCCCTTTGTAGGCCATATACTTTCCCATTGCATCAGCCTGGCGGAAGTTAGGCAAGGCGTTTAAAAGGAGAAGACGTATTAACAAAACAAATGGAGCTGATAATTAATCTAGTCACCAGTTTTATAAGTCTTACGAAGAATACGCGCAATCCCCTCCGTATGGTAATTTGAGAAGATCGTCCTCGTAAGAACGGTTATCAAGATACTCGATCGCTCGAGAGGAAATTTATGCAAATGCAAGAGTAATGATCTTCATCGCCGGTGCTTACCGGGACGAAAACCTACAAACATGCACCAAAAATCTAAGAGTTTTAAAACATAATTAGCAGATTAGAGGCATACATTTTGTGCGTAGTTGGAGTTATACATTCTATGGTTAGAGTTATACATTATATGTGTAGAGTTGTACATTTAATTTCGAGTTATACAAAGTATATTCTTGCGAGTTGTACATTATGTGCACTAGCGGATGCCTGGCGTTATACATTATATCGTATATGCTTACGGTTGTACTCTATGTGCGAGTGAGTTATACATTCTATGGTTAAAGTTATACATTATATGCTTAGAGTTATGGAGTGAAGTTAGCCACTCATCAAAACTCTAAGCATATCGTATAACTCTAGACAAATAATGTATAACTTCAGCCCTAGAACGTATAACTCTAGTAATTCTGAAAGCTAAAGTTATATCTTTGTATAACTCTTGCAATAGGATGTATAACTCTAGCCATAAAATCTATAATCGTAAGCATATACAAAGTGTAGTGTATAACTCCAGGTATTACTCTAGGTAAAACTCCATGCCTAACTCTAAAGCATATATTGTACAACTCTAAGCATATACTGTTAAACTCTACGAAAATAATGTATAATTCCAGTATGTAAATGTCTCTATATTGATATCTGAGCTCACCATATCGGAGTCCAGTTGGAATGGACTAGGACACGACTCTTGCCACATGTCCCACGAGTTTCTTCCTACCTTGCCAAATGTCAATTGCTAGGGCCTATAAAAATGATAGACGGGGGTTGGCAGCTTGTATCACAAGGTACGTACAGGTTGTCACAAAATAACTTGCGGAGTTCGAGCACACTTACAGCGTCACTTAGGCCAAAGAAACAGCGCGAACTTGAAACAGCTGAGGTGTTCGCGTGCGTAAGCTGGTTGAGTAGCACGGACCAGCAGTCGATGACATTTCCCAGAATCTGTTTCCCGGGCATCAACGACTGGAGATCAATACGCGTTATGCAGTTTGGACAGGGATATGTGACCAATTGTTCCCTACAAAGGATTAGCAAAATTGAGACACGCAGCAAGGGAATGCATTCATGGCCTGTTTGTCTGTCGTATTGAAATATATGTAAAACTTATCTTTTACATACGATTTATTATGGTCGTGGAATTCATCAAAGACATAATCCATTACATCCTTCCTCACCCTGAACACCGTCCTGAAACGTTCCGTGTTAAAACGCAACCACTGTGAGCATACGTGCTGGTCAGGTTCGGGTGCCCCGCAATCCTGAGAACAACCTAGGTTCTCAGGTACAATGTCCATACACGGAAGGGGGCAGTTGAATGCAGCAAGAAGGGATGGTGGATCACGTCACATCGCGGCACATAAATAGGGGGTGGATGTGGTGCAACCGGCTCAACCCTAGCACCAGCGATTTCAACTACCAAACCTTCTTTGGCAGCACCGATCGTTCACTCCTCAACCCCGGCAAATGCCTCATTCACCTCTGCCGTGCTCATGAAAGTCAGAGGGATTTCATTTCCAGTACATTCAGTTGAAGGATTCCCCCGGGTGATCTCCGCACCCTCGACAACATCTACGTTTACTCCCCCATTGTTAAAATGTTGTTCAACATTCTCAATTACATCCTTTTTAACAGTGGTCTGAATGAAAAATAACAAAATTAAACGCCAAACGTATAACTCTGGCCATAAAATGTATAACTGTAAGCATAGAATGTATAACTCTGGCCATATAATGTATAACTGTAAGCATATACACTATAATGTATAACTCTACTGTATAACTCTAGATATACCTCCAGCTATCTAATGTATAACTCCAAAGCATATATTGTATAACTCTAGTCATATCTTTGTATAATCGTAGTCGTATATATCTTGGTTAAGAGTTGTACCAACCGGCCGTTACAGTTATACTACAGTTACAAGGCCTCAACATAAGTTTCAACAAGGTTATACTATATCAACTTAGAGTTATACACTACCAATAAACAAAAAAAAAACCATTGTATAAAAAGTATTTATCGCAAATTAACAAACTTACCTCGCCCCCAGGACCACTCCCGTACGCCTGGAAGTCCACATGCGGCTTCCTTCATTTCAAAGAAAGAGAAAACAGACACTCCATCAATTCTTGTGTGTCCAAACCCAATTCTGGGACCGTAGATTTTTCCATCGCCTTTTCTGACGGCTGATTGTCTGACAATCTTTCAACATTTTCTTGCAATCCCTCCCCATGAACTTGCTCATGCACCTCATCACCTACCACGGGCCGAGATTCAGCATTCTCTAACCGTCCGTCAGCTTGGCCTACAATGTCTGCTGCTCTTTCATGGTCAGTGTCTGACAATCTTCCAACATTTTCAGCATTTTCATTCAATCCGTCCCCATGAACGTGCTCATGCCCCTCATCACCTGTCCAGAGGCGAGCCTCATCGTCCTTTGACGGTCCGATAGTTTCGTCAATTTCCTCCTCGGTGTAACGCGCCTCCAACAACAGTTCTCTGACAGTTGGGACGGGGGTGCACACAACTTGATCCTCTAACCCTGGGCTAGCAGGTGACAACGGCTTAGAAACGAATGTATCACCTCCCACTTCCTCCATAATCTTTGACCATGAAACTGCAACTGATTTCGTTGGCGTCTCGGCTTTGACGGACTCTAGACGCGGCTCAACACGGGGGTTACCACCCCTGCAACCCTCATTGTGACACCCTTAAATCTAGCCTTAAATTAATTACGTAAATTCTACAGAAAAACTGATAGGATATGTTTGTAAATGGTTCAACTAGTCAAAAACCTGCAATTTCAAAAAATTTTCTAACTAAACCATTCACAAGCAATCCAACTCAAGAAGTCCAACATTCTCAATAGACGGGTGCCAACACCTGCAATTGCTAACAATCTAACTTACTTACACCGCTAAAGGTAAGAAAATTACATAATGATACAACCCAAAATAGAAAAGGGAGACATATGTCCCTTCAAATTATTTACAAAACCAAAAGTTAAAAGGTTATATACATAACCAAAAGATAAAAGGTTTCTACAAAAGAAAGCCAAACTAGGTCCAAGGTTCCTTGCTCACTAGCTCGTCTGTGACCCCCAACAAAGCATCAACAACCTGTCAATCGCATTTTATACAAACACGAAAGCCACAATTCAGTGGGGAGTAACCGAGTCCTCCCACCACGAATCGTCAAAATTAATGTAACATGTAATGTAACATGTAAACAATTTGATAAACCATTTACTTATCATGTATTCTAACAAATGACCCCTAAACTGACCAAACTAAACTATCATGTGAATCATATAACAAATAGTAATCCAAACTTTATCAATCAGTAACCGCTTACATCTCACCTATTACGATTCATAAAATCACCATACAAGAAAGGGCAATATATCAAAGACAGGCATAAGTTCTTAGCACCGTCAATAGTCACTTTGTAACTCGAGTCTATACCACGAGGTAGGGAAGGTAATCGAACCGGTATCTTGGCTCAGCGGTTAATATTAATAAAACATGGCCAAGAGACAACACAACCCTAGCCTAAAATCTGCCTTGAGACCTAGACATGCGGATACACACCACCGCACCCAAGACCCACAACTTTTTTTTAAAACAAAGTGAAGTGAGTACCCTAAGGATACCACCGAAGGGTTGGCTAGTACTTAAGCTGACCCCATACTATCAAAATAAGTACCTGAGGTCATGCCCCAACTTGGATATAAATCCACTAGTCAGGAACACAAAGGCTATCAAGCAGTGAACATATACTCGTCAAAGACTATAAAGACCTATCTATGATGAAGGCCGAAGTACTCACCTAGGACCTAGTCCCAGCTAGTCCTAGCTTGAATACTTTAGCCCACACCACACAAGACTCACCACACAAGTCAATTAAGACACCCACTTAACCATAAGAGGGCAAAAAGTCCAACTTACCAACATAAATTCTAATATTCTATCATGTGAAAGGCTATATAAATGTCTATTCAGCAGATAAACCAACAGAATCCTCAATACAAATTTCCAATTCTAACAATATTAATCAAATTAAAGGCTTCAGGGAATCTAGGGCCGTTTCTACAATATAAAAAGCTACTTAAATTCAACTAACTACACATGTGAAATAAATATATAATGAATGGCCTAAAACAAGAAAAAGGCCGACTATCTAATTCATTCAAAATTTCATCCAACCGAATTTTTACCCGCAACCTGACCTGCATGACAGTACGGGTCAAATTGCTGGTGACCAATCACTCAATTAATCGACATCGCATCGACCAAAGGGACTAAGGCTCGATTTTTAAGACAATCAACAAAACATTACAATTATCACTATAAAATTCATTTTGAGCCTATAATTACAATTTCATTTTGTAAACTATCCTAACATGTGATAATTATCAATATAACATAATTTATCTACCATTAACATAACTTTTAGTTACTATTATGATTCACTTCACAAGTTTAACCATGTGTACTTATTCTAATTACAACCTTAATGAACCTAAAATGACGGACAAAACATGGAAAACCGCGAAACAAGCAACGGGCCGACCCGGGCCAGCCGTGGGCTAGCCGTGGGCCTGCCACGGGCCTGCCGGCCTGCTGCCCGTCACCCTATTCCTCTTTTTTTTTTCGTTTTTTCTTCACTTTAACTCGTTTTAACATCATCTAATCATTAATTAATCGTTCCATTACTAATATCCTAACTTAAACTAACCAAAAGGCATAAATTAAGCATGCATGCAACCATATTTTAACATGTGAAAATTATTACTTAAACCAAAAATCACAAAACATCCAAAACAACAAAGATTGTGACGATCTTTCGTCGAGTAACTCGAAATATGTTACCTTAAGCTAGAAAAAGAGCAATTAGCACCTCAAAACCCAAACCCTAACGACACCAGCCGCTATCCTCTACAATATACGAGTCCCCGAACTCGTCTTCCAATCCTTCACCTAAATAAACAATTAAAACACAATAATAAGCATATAAAACCGAAAATACCGAAATTTCATCTTAAAACAACTTAATGAAAACTGAAATTAGAACATACTAAGTTGTAGATCTCGGCGAGGGGATTCCGGAAAGGTAAATTTCGTGAAAATCCGATAAGAAACGAAGGAATTATGGCCAAAACAGCTTGAATTTTGGATGAAATGTGTTTGGTTTTGTTTTAGAGGATGGAAGATGAAGATAGGAACAAAAATCAGAAAAAAGAAAGAAAAGGGGGAAGGGGGTGCCGTGTAAGGGAGAAGGAAAGGAGGAAAGGAGGTGCGGGATTTTTAGTCGGGATTTTTACGAGTCGGTTTTGACTCGTTTCAATAATAATTAAATCCGTAAGTCAAACGCAAAATCCGTCAAGACCAAAGTTTTTAAACACGAGATTACAAGAAAATTGAGTATTCATACGACCCATTTCCAATTTCGTTTACCCAACGTTCAAAAGAATTGTCATTTTCCCCCCGATACGCCCTTATTTCGAAATAAAAAGTTTTACACGGTTTAAACTATTTTTAAACATTTCAAAACTATCAAAATAAATACTTTTCTTCAAAATATAATAAAATTATATTTCTTTGAATTATTTTTACTTTAAATACACTAATGTCAAATTTTACTTGATTAATTAATTATTTTCGAAATATATTAACGGTCCGAAATTTACGGGGCGTTACACTCATCATTGGCGAGACTAGACAGAACTTCACTTATTTGACGCGTAGATGCATCGATTCCGTCAGATTTTTTGGGAGGCTCAGTAACTACCTCTCCAAATGCAGGAGCGTTACCCACGAAACCTTGACCTTTTCGCAACTGCATTCCTTCGGCGACGTACTTTTGAATCTTTTCACCCTCAAAGAATTCTTGAGAGGCCTGACTAGGATTTAGGCCCGTCGGATCACTAGTTACAGCTTTGATCCGTGCGGTTGCATCTGCGTACCATGAATAGAACACAATAGCGTTCCTTTGCATTTGTAGATAAAGCTCGTGAGTACCCCCGCATCCAAGAAGTACGAGTAAGTTAGTTATATTATAATATATGGGTACATTAAGTGAAAACAGAATCCATCTGAGAAATATATAATAGTTTGCACTTACATCGATGACCCTAGCTTTCAATTCCTGGTCATCCTCGACACTCTTTGGTAGTTCTATCTCGAATGAACTTCTTCTCGAAGTTGGGCGGGAGAGGGGGTGGGGGCCCGATAGCAACAGTAGTTTGGGTTCACGCGGGCCGCCGAGGTCGCCACTCGTCCACACTCCTTCCATAAGAGGGGTCTTGAAGGCACCTCGGATACCTGGTCTTAGACAAGGTTAAAGTACCCAATCCCCCTTGACCCACCTCAAATTTTACCCTCTCTACAAGCGCAGTTTCATCCCAATGTTTAATCAAAGGTAGATCATGTTTACAAGGCTTACCCTTGTAATCATATCGCTGAAAGTAGCTTACATGAGGAAGGGGATACACCCGTTCAACAATGTTACCCCCTTTTACGATCGACCCGCTTTCACCGTCATGTCCAAAATATAAGAGCACCAGTCAAAATGCGGGATGGCTTCAGGATCTTCTACAGCCCTTAATGACTTCCAATCTATCCCGTTGTTTGGGGTGGGTGCGAGGAATGAAGACATACAGAACAAAACAAATAGCCGGCAAAATTGATCGTCCGCCTCCTCGTACTCCAGAAGTTGCTTGTGAACTTTCCCTAAGGGTATTGCACTATTCCCTTTGGCCACCCCGTACGCTTGCCGCCATTTGTCCTTGACTCCTTATTCTCGGGATCGTTGGACCCCTTCGCGAGCTCACGGGCACCAAAGGGAGAGAATTGGGTCCGAAAGGTAACAAGAAAAGATCAAGCACGTCATACTTA
Source organism: Silene latifolia (assembly GCF_048544455.1). NCBI lineage: Eukaryota > Viridiplantae > Streptophyta > Magnoliopsida > Caryophyllales > Caryophyllaceae > Silene > Silene latifolia. The sequence continues at coordinate 191,749,669 of NC_133534.1, forward strand.
TCGATCATAAACTCCTTCTTCCGCGAAGCCCCCGAACACATATGACCCGTCGAGAGAAGGACTCCAAGAACAGCGAACGTGTGCAAGTGGGAAGTGCTAATCTTGAGTTCCAAAAGGCCACCAAACCCAATTTTCTTAACAGCGGACACCTGATCCTCATTAAGCTTTTCAATGAGAGAGACAAGTCTTTGATGTCGACACGAAACCGTGATTTCATGCACCCTCTTTACCCTTGGCTTGGCCTCAACCATCTGGGGAAAAGCAAGGACAACACACAAAATTAGACATACTTTAGTTGCAATTAGAGATATTTGGAACAAAGAAATAGACATACTGTGAATTAAAGTAATACAATAGATAGTCAGAGTTATACAAAATATAAGAAAAGTTATACATTTTGATAATAGAGTTAATCAGGAAATATCAAGAGTTATACATTCGACAAAGAAAAGTTATTCAAAATGTAATCGAGTTATACAACAAATGACAACATGATTATAAAAGGGTCAAACTTTGAACACGGGAATCACTCCCTTCTCAAGACTTGGTGCATCATCCATCAGTAGGTGACAAACAAAAAGGGATTGATTAACGATACGAGTTATACATATAATAACAAAAGTGGACAATCGAAACTAAAATTATCTAATGTGTAACTCTAGGCATATATTGTATAACTCCAGGAATAAAATGTACAACTCTAAGCAAATATTGTATAACTCCAGTTATACATTATGACAGCAGAAGTTATTCAACATATAATCAGAGTTATACAACAAATGACTGCAATAGAAAGTATAACTGTGGCCATGTAATGTATAACTCTAGCCATAGAGTGTCTGACTCTGGCCATACATTGTATAACTCGAGTTATACACATGTTGATGCAGGTTATTCAACATGTAATCGAGTTATACAACAAATGACTGCGATAAAATGTATAACTCTAGCAATAGAAAGTATAACTCTGGTCATGTAATGTATAACTCTAGTCATAGAATGTATAACTCTGGCCATACAATGTATAACTGTAAGCATATACAGTATAATGAATAACTCCAGGAATAACTCCAGGTATAAGTCCAGGCATCTATTGTATAACTCCAAAGTATAAATTGTATAACTCTAGCTATATATTGTATATATCCAGGTATAAATTGTATAACTGTAGGCATATATTGTATAACTCTATGAATGGAAACTAATTAAAGTATAGTCATACATATAACAATTAGAGTTTGACATTATGAAGAAGGAGTTGGTCACGAGAATCGAAGAGCTATACATCTAGAACCCGAGTTATACATCTAGGAACCAGAGTTATACATATTGCGTACTAAAGTAATACATCTATTAACCAGAGTTTTACATTAATTACCCAGAGTTATACATATTGAGTACTAAAGTTATACATCTAGTAAGCAGAGTTAGACATCTAGTAACGTATAAATCAAAATCAAAACTTTTAACCTGGATATCAACTCCCGTGTCAATACTTTCTACAACATCCATCTGTAGATGACAAACAATTGGGATTAGAGTTATACAGATATTTAATTGAAGTTACAAATCATTCTATAAGAGTTATACCAACAAGACGAGATTTTTACCTTCGATTGATTTCTTGGAAGATTTCTTGGCATTTTTCTTGGCAAAAACCATTGTTAATTATCAAATGACCTCGAATTTGATCTGCACAACCATAATTAACAATTGAACAAATAAACATCAGCAAACCCATAATTGAAGATTGAAAAATCAAATGAACTCTTTTTATGATAGTTTAACAAAGGCAATAATTAACAAAAAACAAACTACAAATCACTGAATAAGGAATGGAGAAAATACCTTATAAAAAAATGGAGACAGGCGAGTTTGCACGCGAGTTGGTATTAATTTGTAGTGATGAAAATGGCGTTTGTTAGGATGGAGTTAATTGGTAGTGATGAAAATGGAGTTATCATAATTGTGAAGAAAGAAAAGGAAGACGAAATGACAGGAAATAGAGGGAAAAATACCCGCAAGTTGTTTTGAATTGTCTAGAAAATGAGGAGGGAAATGATCATGGGTGATGGACAAACAGTGTAGCATGCATGGGTTAGTGGGTAAGAGGAGAGAGGTAAATCAAAAATATTAGTTTAATGGGGTTTAGTGGGGTTTGACTGCGAAATCTTGGCCATTGGTTTGATTGATCCAACCGTCCACATTAGGACTTATGGACTTATTATATCTAAGGACCTTAGTTGATCCCTTCTCTCTCTCTCTCTCTCTCTATATATATATATATATATATATATATATATATATATATATATATATATATATATATATATATATATATATATATATATATATATATATATATATATATATATAGGGTTAGGATCCGGTGAGAACCACTGACATAATGAGAACCATGAGAACCTCTTTAGTAATAAGAACCCTCAGATCATATTTGATCCAGTGGCTGAAATTTATTCTCGTGCATTGTGATAGCGGTCAAACATAATTCGATACCGCTCTCTAGTCTCTTTTCTCTCCTCTTTTTCCTTTTCCCCAAATTTTCTCTGATCTTCGAAAAAGAACCATGCCACAAGAACAAATCGACTTCGACTACTTCGATTTCCTGCAACAATGTCATAGATCATATCTTCTCCCTTCAACGAGGTTTGTGTTCAATTCAAGTCATATTTTCATTTGCGTTTTTTTCCCAAAATCTAAATAATTAAATGTAGAGATTACCTTTTTATGTGCAAATTTTTGAAGACAAACTTCGATTTGCATCATAAATTAATGTTATGCCCAATAATAACACATAAATCTATGAACAATTTGGGTTTAGGGATGCTAGAATCTGAAAATAGGGTTTGAATAATTGTTTCTCTTTGTAATAGTAATCGAGTGGGATGTAATGTTGATTTAATGATTTTATTATTGAAGCTTTACAATGGAATTGGAAGATTCGAATATCATAATTATTACTTCTATTTGATTATCGTTGTTTTACAAAGTGTTCAAGAGTAAGTTGCTCATATACCTCGGAGGTGCATCATATTTTAACCTGATATCTTGTATTAAACCTCTTAAAAGCACCAAATTATACTCCGTAGCTAGATACACTAGTTTCTCACAAAAACACCAAATTATAGCTCATTTACACTACTTCATGATTTTATTTTTTTGCGTATTTGTGGGGCCGCACTAGCATATTTGAGCTATAATTTGGTGTATATTTCGGTGAAATCGTGCATCTAAGCTACGTTTTAGTGTATCTACGAGGTGAACAAGTAAAAAGATTAAGGTAAACTCGTGTATTTGAGCTATGATTTGGTGTATCTTTAAGGTGAAATAGTCTATAAGAGCTATATTTTTGTGTTCCCTATGAGGCGAAGTAGTGTATCTAAGCTATAACTTAGTACATCTAGGAGGTGTAATAGTGTAACTGAGCTATTATTTGGTGTATATTTAAGGCGAACTCGTGTATATGAGTTATATTTTGGTGTATCTACGAAATGAACTACTGAAAAGAATTGATGTACCCGAGCAATATTTTTGTGTTCCTATGAGGTGAAATAGTGCATCTGAGTTATAATTTAGTGCTTCTAGGAGGTGTAATAGTGTATCCGAGCTATAATTTGGTGTATATTTAACGCAAATTCAATATATCTGGGCTATTATTTTGGTGTATATGTAAGGCGAACTCGTGTATATGAGTTATGTTTTGGTGTATCTACGAAATGAACTAGTGAAAAAAAATTGATGTAGCCGAGCAATATTTTTGTGTTCCTATGATAGTAAATAGTGTATTTGAGCTATACTTTAGTGCTTCTAGGAGGTGTAATAGTGTATCTGAGCTATAATTTGGTGTATATTTAACGCAAAGTCATGTATATGAGTTATGTTTTGGTGTATCTACGAGATGAACTAGTGAAAATAACTGATGTACCTGAGCTATATTTATGTGTTCCTATGAGGTGAAATAGTGTATCTGAGCTATAGTTTAGTGCATCTGGGAGGTGTAATAGTGTATCTGAGCTTTAATTTGGTAAGTATTTAAGGTGAACTCGTGCATATGAGTTACCTTTTGGTGTATATGCAAGGTGAACTAGTAAAGATAATTGATGAACCTGAGTTGTATTTTTTTGTTCCTACGAGTTGAAATAGTGTATATGAACTATATTTAAGTTTTTTTCCTCGTGTAATAATTTTTTTTGAGTTACATAGGATGGTCTTAACCATTTCTTACTTTCTACGTCGCGGTGTTATGTATATTTTTTTAGCTACACAACTTATATGTCTTTTTGTTTTATAGACCATGGTCGCTGAATCTAGTGCAATAGTATAATGTGGAGATTCGAAAGATTTCAGCAGAACACCAAGTAGCAAACAACAAGCAAAAAAATCATTACTTCAAGTTATGGGGTTGGTAAACCATTTATCGATTCGAAGAAAAAGAGAGCATCGAAAAGAAATGTTGCCTCCAATAGCAAGAAATGACGATAATGTGAGACCGAGAAATGACGATGATTTTCCCAGGGAGGTTCATGTGGCAATCGACATAATTGAGTCTCAAATTCCATTACTTGAAGAGATCTTAAATTGCATTCGGGGACAACTAATCAAAATTTTGATGGTAATTTAGAGCTTTAAAACAAGTACAGTTCAATTTGCAATGATGGTCAAGTGCATCAACTAGGAATAACCAGACACTTTGAAGTCAATAGTGTTCACTAATGGTCTGCTGGAGATATTTTATACATATTAGTTCACTTTATGAATGTATCGCTTACTATTGTATATACCAAGCAGTCATTTGTTGTACCCTTATAAAGTTTGATTATTATTAGTTTGCAGTACCTAATGTAGACACATTTTAGATTTTGAATTGTATTAATACAGCTTTGATGTTCCAACAGTTATTGTGGGTAATGTAAAAATTGGTTGCTTGCTTCTCGCTTGAGTTTTATCATGGTCTGCACGTCATTGCCCAAATATGATTATGGCCTCCTTAATCATAGTTGTATTGTAGTGCTCGCATCATGAGATCATGACACGTTCCTATCATGAGATTTTGCGATTTAATAGGCTATATGGGACTCGAACCCAAACCTTTGTGCAAAATTTGCACATTGCTCTACCATTGAGCTAATAGCCTTTAAAGTACGCTAAACAAATACAAGTACGAAATAACTGAAATAAGTACACTGAAATATTTCTCACATATTAGTAAGATATGTAATAGATACACTAAAATGCCTTGTAGTTACATAAAAAAGTCGTTAAATACATTAAATCTCCTCAGCAGTCATTTCCCTTATTTCATGTACATAGAACCTTATTTCATGCACATAGAACCTTATTTCATGAACATATACTCTTATTTCATGCCCATATAAAATTAACGCGTCCTTAGCCAACAATAATTAGTATCATAGTATAACCAACTGATTCAACTGAAGAACTTTTTAATGCACATAGAACCTTATTTCATGCACATAGAACCTTATTTCATGCACATATAATCTTATTTCATGCCCATATAAAATTAACGGGTCCTTAGCCAACAGTAATTAGTATCATAATATAACCAACTAATGCAACTGAAGAACTTTTTAATGTAGATAGAACCCTTATTTCATGCACATAGAACCTTATTTCATGCACATAAAACCTTATTTTATGCACATTTAACACATATATCATGCACATAGAGCCTTATTTCATGCATGCACAAGGTTGTTTAATGCACATATATTGTTTTTTCATGCATCTACAAGGCTACTTCATACACTGATAAGGCTATTGCACCCAAACCTTTTGCCATTCTTTTAGCACAAGAAGGAGTTCGGGGTTGGATTAGGTGGCCCGTGTCGCCTAATCCTAGAAACTAGCAATCCTATCAAATTGATTCATCAATTTGATTTGGAAGAACATATCTTGACCCGTGATCGGGATTCAAAATCGGTTGCATTGAAATTGCAGTTTGTGCCTTTTTTATGGCGAAAAAACATGTAGAAAAGATCCGCTTGTAAAGCGGAATCAAGGAGCAAAGAGCTTACAATATGCATTTCCCATCTTTTTCGTAGTTCTAAAAGCCGATTTCGACGAGAACACTAGCAATCATGATGACTTAGTTCACTTAGGGATATAAACCAGGCCTTTAAAAGTGGTCAAGTGTGGACGACATCGACCGAGGGAAGCATCCGAGTGCAAGTGACTATTTAATGATGGAGAAAATACCAGAAATCATAGCTTGGCTCGCTATAATTTCTTTGCGATAACCGCTATCACAAATATCGGCGGTGACAATGGACTGTAGAAACAAGAATCGATTGAGCATGGAGTAGCGAGAAAAATGCATTTTGAACAGATAGAAAACAGGACAACAGTATCTATCTAGTATCAACCTGGTATAGCCTTGCAAAAAAGTATTGGCGACGTCATCTTGGTGCAACCGGAGGGAAAACACTTGTCCGGAGTAAGTTAGCATAAGCGCAGAGTATACGACTACGGACATACTTATTTGGATAGACCTTACATAAAAGTGTCCTACATCAGCAAATAATGCTTCAGTCCCTCCAGCATTCAAATAGTTGTCATTAATAAGCTCAACAAACAGTTGAACGTGATTGAATATTCGCAATTGACCTGATCAAAACAGGATCATATCCCAATTGATACAACCAGATAAAAAAGTTGAACCCATAACCACCTAACACAAAATAGTTGGACCCATAAGTAATCCAGCCTGAAAGTGGAACAACAGACTCAAACATACCCTGAAATGACCCATCCTGATCAAATTAGACTGTTTTTATATGATCTTTAATTTCGTAAAACAATTTAATTACGCTTATAATGATTCATACAAAAACTATATATATATATATATATATATATATATATATATATATATATATATATATATATATATATATATATATATATATATATATATATATATATATAGAAGGGTTCTTATAAGGCCTTCATACCTTATAAGGCCCTAAGTCTTTATAAGAGCCCTTGGATGAAGGGATTGAAGGGATGAGATGAGGAGAGAGGGCGTGTTTTTTAGAGCAAAAAAAAAAGGAAAATGGTGATTGTGTGAGAGAGGGACCACTTTCACTTTGTTTATGTATCTTTGCGTCCATATCAAATCCCGCGGACAATAGCAATAAACAAAGCCTCCTATATCATTTTGCATGCTTCCCTCCTCTTTTCACCATTCAAAACATCTGAACAACCAAAAACCCTAAAAAAATCCTCTAAAAAACGATCCTAAATACTGTAAAAATACAATATCAATCATCAAAAAAATAAGAGAAATTTCAGCGCACATGTAAAACTACATCAGTGATCATCATCAAATAACTTTGTTGAAGAGAAATTAAATTCTCAGTGTTCATTAGAGAAACAAGCAGGAAATGACAGTCAGTGTTTGTGAAATGGATCATATGCAGATTGAAGTTGCCGTCAATGGTGAGTTGTTTACTTTCTTATTTGTGTCTAGGTTATTATTGTAGGTTGATGTTAATGGCAAAAAATGACAGGTTCTTATTTCATTTTGGTAGCTTGTTGTTGATGGCAAAAAATGATAGGAATTTTAAAGCTTGATAAAGTACGAATTATAACTTCAGTGGGTTTTAGTATAACTCTGAACCAAATATGTATAACTTCAGTAATACAGTGTCAACATGCAGTTCTATATTCATCGTGGGTTTTTGTAAAACTCTTTGACAATTTCCTGCAGATTCAAGTAACAGAGTAACTCAAACCCTAAATTGTGCGTAAAAACTCTTACTAAACAACCAATTTTGATATAGTTATTCATGTTATAGCTGAAGTTTATACATTCATTAAGTGAAGTTATAGGATGTGGACAATTGTACATTATATGCCTAGAGTTATACAGGCTGTGTCAAGAGTTATACATTGTATGATTAGAGTTATACAGATTGTGTATAGAGTTATCCATATATATGTACGAATTATACATTGTATGACTAGAGTTATACATTCTGGAACTACAGTAATACACTCTACAATGTATAACTCTAGGCATATAATGTATAACTCTTAGCATATACAGACTGTGTTTGGAGTTATACATTATATCCATAGAGTTATACATTATATGCGTACAGTTATACATTTTATGCGAAGAGTTATACATTGTGTTTGTAGAGTTATACATCGTATAACTAGAGTTAAACAGACTGTGCCTAGAGTTATACATTATATCCATAGAGTTATGCATTATAAACCTAGAGTTATACACAATGTATAACTCTATGAACAGTCATTGTGACTTAAATTAATAGATATAGATAATGTATAACTCTAGTCATGCGATGTATAACTCTAGATACACATTGTATGACTAGAGTTATACAGACTGTTCATAGAGTCATACATTAAATGCATAGAGTTATACGAGCTGTCTCTAGAGTTATACATTTTATGAATAGAATTATACAGACTGTGTCTAGAGTTATACATTGTATGATTAGAGTTATACACATTTTGGCTGGAGTTATACATTGTATGATTAGAGTTATACATTAAATGCCTGCAGTTACACATTCTGTGCCCAGAGTTATACATGTTATTTGCATGTGTTTTTCTCCGTCATTATTTTTTCTGTAATTATTATTCGCTTAGTTTTTATGTGTTTGATAGTAAAACAAATTAAATAAAATAAAACAATGAAGATGATGGAGAGGATAGTAAAATAAACCCACATTTAACATACATGAACTTAATTAATAGATATAGATACATAAACTTAATGCATTGCTAAAAATACAGTTCTTAGGTGTTCATATAGGGATGAATTCTCTTCTATGATATTCATCCTCTCCTCCTTTGCTATTTGGAGGTTTCGTTCCGCAGATGCGATATCATCTAATAGCTGCATTATCTGCTGCTCTGACAAGCCATTTTCTTTGGCGTCCTTGAGTGCGATCTGAGCGTCCTCAAGGTAGGTCCTGTACCTCATCTCAATGTCAAGCAACCGGCGTATGAAACTCTTGTTGTACTCGGTCATAATGCATGTATAACGAATGGCATCATTCATTGTTGTTGAAGGAAGTTTGGAGTTTATTATTAGGTTGTAACGATTTAGGGTTCTGAGTTTAGGGTGGAGATAGGGATATAATGAACTGGTTTTTTAGATAGTAGAATGAAGAGAATGAATTTATAATTAGTAATGTGTCCTTTGAGTTGTTTTTTAATTAATATGTTTGGGGTTTGATGCTTAAATTAATACGAATTTTGTTTAGGAAGTTGTGTCATATCCCTGCTTGAAATCTTATAACTGATACGTGCATTTTATATAGTCTTTTTGGCCTATTTTATGCACGTATTTCTATGCTTTTATCGTAGTTTTATACTACGAAATGCCCCGAATATGCTACTTTGGTGTATTTTGTCTTATTTGCAGGAATAAACCAGGAAGTAGCGAAATCAAGTCATTTACCGTCCATTTTGCATGCATTTGGAGGAAGAGATGATTTGGAGCGGGAAATATTGCTGTCTTGGGATGCGTGAAGGTGTTTCGGGCACTAAAAGGACAAGTCAAAGTCAAACTAGCGTGGATACGAGCTGCTGAAGTCAAGTTCCACTTGATCGAGTGATTTATCACTCGATCGAGTGGTTTTAGGTTGTATAATAAGTCGATCGAGGGGTTAGATTACTCGATCGACCAGTTCTTTTTGTGCATTACTCGATCGAGGACACTATTAGTCGATCGAGCAGGTTTTAGAGTTAACTTCACTCGATCGAGTGATATCACTGCTCGATCGAGTGGACTTTGCTACGGGTTGGGCTTTTTAGTTCAATTCCGTCATTAGGTTTAATCCTACTCCTATTTTCTTATAAATAGGAGTTAGGACGTCATTAGTTAATCATCCAACAATCCGGGAAGGATCACGTTACTCCTTTTCCCTTCCTTAAACACTGTTACTTTTTATTTCTTCCGGATCCCTTAATCTAGTAATTCCTCTTCCCTTTTCTTCTTCCCTTTTAATGTTTATTGTTATTATTTATTTTATTCTTGTTTCCCCCATTCCCATGCATAGCTAAATCCCCTAGTATGTTAGGATTAGGGAAGCCGTGGTAGCATGTTTTAACTGTATTAAATAGATTAGCCTTGCGGTAGGAATTGTATTAGGCAATTTAATTGTTATCCGGTCGAATGTATGCATGCAGGAGACCATAATTCTAGTTAACCCCGACCTAGATCGAAAGATTGGAAGGGAAGGCTTGCTTAATTACAATAGGGTATTATTAAAGAAGGGCGAAAGTTAAGTCTGTTTACACTCTAGGGCGGTTTAAGGACCGAAAGGTGACGACCATAGCTCTTCTTATCAATAGTCTAATCGCCTTAATATTCCCGATATAATAGATCTCGATAGCGCCACGGTGGACCGACTCTTAGCATACTTCTTTCTCTTTCTTGTTAATTCTTTTCCCTTGCCTTAGTTTCTAGTTTAGTGAATCAATTCAACCCCATTAGTGACATTAGACAGATAAATAGACAAATAGATAGTACACCGCCTCCCTGTGGAGATCGACCCTACTTGCCGCTGACTTCTGTTAGCAGTACTTAGGTAATTTATTTTTGGTGTAGAAACGACCGCATCAAATTTTGGCGCCGTTGCCGGGGAGGCAATCTATTTATTTATTTGTTTAATTTTATCTGTTTGTAGCCTCAGGGGATTTTTCCCTTGAGGTGTTTTTTTAATCTTTTGTTTAGTCTTTGTTTTGATAGGCCTTACGGGTACTACCTAGACAGTTCTAGGTGAAAGACAGTCAAAGGGAAGGCTTGAGTACCTTTGACCCATCACCGATGTCCCATTATATGGAACAGCCGGTGATCTGCTATGAGAGATGTGGTTCTGCTGAGCACAATGCAGCTGTAGTTGTGCCGCCACATCCGACCTATCAATGGCCACCGCAACGAGATTCCCCTGATATACAAGAAGAAGACATTGCGGAGCTGAAATTCTTGATGGAGGAACTTGCATTCCAAGTGCAAGAATATGTCTCGCGATTTGATGAGCTCGAGTCTGCAGTTGCTCAATTAGCGGTGAGATGGAGAGAGAAGAGATCGCATGAGTCGACATATTCGATGAGAATGCTTGTATCACAAATGCAAGAGAGTGATAGATATATGGATGCTCGAATCCTCGAACTCGGAGTCACAAATAGCTCGGTTAGCGGTGAGATGCAAGAAGAAGAGGTTTATCTTTGCCGAGAGCGATTTTTCTCGTAAGGAAACCGTATTGCCCAATGATGAGGATGACTTCTATGACTCGGACGACGAGTTTCTATCATATTTCATTGCCCCACACGAGGATTTCAGCGCTGTACAGGAGGAATCACTCGATCGAGTGACAATTATTGGTCGATCGAGTGACTTTCCAGAAGAACTTGCTCGACCGAGTGAAAATTCTACTCGATCGAGTGGCATGCAGGAGGATAGTTCTCGATCGAGTAATTCTGCCACTCGATCGAGTGTATTGCGGGAAGAGATTGGTCGATCGAGTAGTAATTCGGCTCGATCGACTGATTTGGTCATTGGGAGCTTTAATTCATCATTTGGGCTTGGTTTAGATGACGACTTTGATGATGACAACGGTTATGGTGAGTCTCCCTTATTCAAAGCCGAGCTGGATGCGCTTGAGGCTGAGATTTACGGGACGGATTCCACTGAGGGCGACAAAAGGACAGCTAAGTCGGTAATTACTCCTAGCACGGAAGAGGTAATGAATTCTTTTATCTATGATTCCGTCATTGAGAGTGATCAACCCGAGGTAGTAAACGGTAATTTTATTATTATTTGTAAATTGCCTCGTCTTATTCATGCTTCCTTTTTCAAAGCTATACCCCCTCATATGTGGACGCATAAATTAGCAATTTCTCACCATCCTTGTCATTTTAAAATTGTTAATCTAATTTGGAGCCCTAAATTATTGACAATTGCTCCCGCGCTCCTTTATTTGGTGGATAAATTTAGGAGCGCCCATAGGAAATTTGTTAGACTTAAATGTCTACATATCTTTATTTCCTACCTTGCTATTCCACTTTTGTGCTACTTATGCTTTTGTGTAGCACATGCGCAGATGTATGATTTGATCTTTGCGCGCTTTGAGCTGTTTTGATCGTGATTAATTAGAAGGCTCAAAGAAAAGGAGGTTTTGGGACTGTTGAAGCTAGCGCTACCCGGGAGGCAACCCGGAGATTTTATTTTGTTTTATTTCAATTTCAGTTATAATAAATGGTTTTATACCATAAACTATCTCAGTAAGCTTGTTTTTGTTAGTATGTGGGCTGTTTTAATTTCACTTTGCAGGAATTCATCGAGGACCAGTCGATCGAATAGTCATTCTACTCGATCGAGCACCTTAGCTGAGAGATCCTCTCGATCGAACAGACATTCCACTCGATCGACCCCCTGCAGAACTGAAACCACTCGATCGACTGGTGCACCATTCGATCGAGCAGCTTGAATGCCCATTTCACTCGATCGACTACTGTTCAACAGACATCGAGTGTTTTTGACTTGGATTAGCTTCCTGAGACGGTTTTCCGGGCCTTAGCAACCTCCCATGTTCATGGTCGGTTTGGGGAGGTCTCTTTATTCGCGCTATCTTGTAAGTTTTCCGCTTTTACTCTCTTTCTCCTTCAGTTTGCATTTCCTTTCCATGTTTTGGTACAATGGGGGCATTGTACGGTTTGGTTTGGGGAGGTTATGCATCCATATCTGTGTCTGCATGTTGTTTTTACTGCATTTCAGTTATCACATTTAATTTTCTGTTTGCATTGTTATCTATTTCATAAAAATTCAAAAAAATTCCATAAAAATTGAAAAATTGTTGAAAATTTCAAAAAGTCACGTTTATTTTAGCATATAGGTTGAGTCGGAACGGTAGATTTCAATGATGAAATTGCACTGCAACTGTCTTTTTGCTTAAGCCTTGCATTGAACTATTATCTTTTTAGCTTTGTCTTTTGCATGTCTACGAGTTAATGTTTAATTTAGCTGAACGAATAGACTTGACCTGAAATTTTGGCAACCTACTTATAATTTCTAAGATTTAGAGCCTTATAAGCTGGTGTCATTTGTGACCAGTTTCATGTAGGATTGTGAGTAGTTACTCCTTGCATAACATGTTCATCAATTTGCACATATATGAAATTCAATTGCTTTTTGCCGTCATACATTCGGGTTAGTGGTTGGTGTCACATGCAGGGAGGTGCTTACATTTTCCCTTTCTTTCATTTTTACCCATTTAACTCCACATTAGCCAAATTTGCCAGTTGACCCCTTAGCTACATCCAAATTTAGCCTGCCTTGTCAAGCTAGTTTAGATTGTTGTTTTGCGGTATATGTTTCATTGCATCAAATGTTGGCGCATAATCTGTTGATTCGGAGTTGGTATCTATGAAGAAAGGGAGGATGAGAAAAAAAACGTGAAAAAGAATGAAAGGAAAAAGAAAAAAATGACGTGAAAAAAGAAAAAAAAGAATTCGAAAAAAAAGAAGAAACCGAAAGAAATGAAAAATGAAAAAAAATAGAAAAAGAAAAGAAAAGAGAAAAAGATATTGTTTGGTTGACGGTTTCTGCTCCTATGTTCTATCTTGTATTATTTGAGGAGTGTTTGCAGTTGGGTTTGGTGAGATTTTGTGCCAAATGAAGGGCATGTGCTTAATCCATAATTGCTTAAGAATCGGATGTTGATATATGGTTTTGTTTAGGTACTAGCTTGATCACCTATACCTCCACATTCCCATACATGTTTTGCCTTTTCTTACCCATTACCTCACTTTACCATATCTTTGTAAGCCCTCGGCTGTGACAGGACCTCGTTTGGTTGGAATGTATGTTGGGTAGCTAGAATTGTCTATCATATTAGTTGCATGCATGTTATGTGGGTCGTAGTTTAGGTGAGCGACTATTTTTCTTTCTCTCTTATACATATATGTTCACCCTTTGCTTCATGAGAGAAAGAGTGACCCGTGAGAGTCCATTATTAAAGGTCTTGCAAGGTCGACGGTTCAGCTTTATTATAACATCCTATAACTCGTTTGCATTTGACTGTTAGCTATAAGTGTTAGTTTGCTTGCATTAAATTGGCTTAAGCGGGCATTTGTAGCTAGCTCTGAGTTATTTTTCCGTTCCATTAGCATATAGTTTTGAGTTTACTCGGGGACGAGTAAAGGTTTGGTTTGGGGAGATTTGATACGTGCATTTTATATAGTCTTTTTGGCCTATTTTATGCACGTATTTCTATGCTTTTATCGTAGTTTTATACTACGAAATGCCCCGAATATGCTACTTTGGTGTATTTTGTCTTATTTGCAGGAATAAACCAGGAAGTAGCGAAATCAAGTCATTTACCGTCCATTTTGCATGCATTTGGAGGAAGAGATGATTTGGAGCGGGAAATATTGCTGTCTTGGGATGCGTGAAGGTGTTTCGGGCACTAAAAGGACAAGTCAAAGTCAAACTAGCGTGGATACGAGCTGCTGAAGTCAAGTTCCACTTGATCGAGTGATTTATCACTCGATCGAGTGGTTTTAGGTTGTATAATAAGTCGATCGAGGGGTTAGATTACTCGATCGACCAGTTCTTTTTGTGCATTACTCGATCGAGGACACTATTAGTCGATCGAGCAGGTTTTAGAGTTAACTTCACTCGATCGAGTGATATCACTGCTCGATCGAGTGGACTTTGCTACGGGTTGGGCTTTTTAGTTCAATTCCGTCATTAGGTTTAATCCTACTCCAATTTTCTTATAAATAGGAGTTAGGACGTCATTAGTTAATCATCCAACAATCCGGGAAGGATCACGTTACTCCTTTTCCCTTCCTTAAACACTGTTACTTTTTATTTCTTCCGGATCCCTTAATCTAGTAATTCCTCTTCCCTTTTCTTCTTCCCTTTTAATGTTTATTGTTATTATTTATTTTATTCTTGTTTCCCCCATTCCCATGCATAGCTAAATCCCCTAGTATGTTAGGATTAGGGAAGCCGTGGTAGCATGTTTTAACTGTATTAAATAGATTAGCCTTGCGGTAGGAATTGTATTAGGCAATTTAATTGTTATCCGGTCGAATGTATGCATGCAGGAGACCATAATTCTAGTTAACCCCGACCTAGATCGAAAGATTGGAAGGGAAGGCTTGCTTAATTACAATAGGGTATTGCAGTAAGGGCGAAAGTTAAGCTGTTTACACTCTAGGGCGGTTTAAGGACCGAAAGGTGACGACCATAGCTCTTCTTATCAATAGTCTAATCGCCTTAATATTCCTGATATAATAGATCTAATAGCTGCCACGGTGGACCGACTCTTAGCATACTTCTTTCTCTTACTGTTAATTCTTTTCCCTTGCCTTAGTTTCTAGTTTAGCTGAATCAATTCAACCCCATTAGTGACATTAGACAGATAAATAGACAAATAGATAGTACACCGCCTCCCTGTGGAGATCGACCCTACTTGCCGCTGACTTCTGTTAGCAGTACTTAGGTAATTTATTTTTGGTGTAGAAACGACCGCATCAATAACCCTTCGCATTCCATATATTGTACTGTTTCATTAAATGTATAACTCTTAGAATGCAAAGTATGCCTAGAGTTATGCATTATATACCTAGAGTTATACATTATTTGCTAAGAGTTATACATTGTGTAGAATGAGTTATACATCTTACAGTCTCTGCCTAGAGTTATACATTGTGTAGCCAGAGTTATACATCATATGACTAGAGTTATACATTGTGACTAGAGTTATACATTGAATGACTAGAATTATGAATACTGTGACTAGAGTTATACATTATTTGACTAGAGTTTTACATTCTGTGACCAGAGTTATACAAACTGTGACTAGAGTTATACATTGTATGACTAGAGTTATACGTTGTGTAGCTAGAGTTATACATTATTTGACTAGAGTTTTACATTCTGTGACCAGAGTTATACAGTGTGACTAGGGTTATACATTAAATGACTAAAGTTATACAAACTGTGACTAGGGTTATACATTAAATGACTAGAGTTATACAAACTGTGACTAGAGTTATACATTGTATGACTAGAGTTATACAAACTGTGACTAGAGTTATACATTGTATGAGTAGAGTTATACATTGAATGACTAGAATTATGAATACTGTGACTAGAGTTATACATTGTTTGACTAGAGTTTTACATTCTGTGACCAGAGTTATACAGTGTGACTAGGGTTATACATTAAATGACTAGAGTTATACAAACTGTGACTAGAGTTATACATTGTATGACTAGAGTTATACACTGTGACTAGAGTTATACATTGTATGAGTAGAGTTATACGTTATCTGACTACAGTTATACATTCTGTGCCCAGAGTTATACCGTATGTGCATAGAGTTATACAGTATATGCGTTGAGTTATGTATTTCTTAATCATTTCATGGATGATTGATTCTCTTTCGATGGTCGCAAGGCGTGAAACCGAGTATTGTAAGCATTTGGCAGCAGAGTTTACACCGTGTGTAGGGCAACAATTTTTTGAAATCGACGAGGCAGTGACATTCTATAAAGTTTATGCATTGGCAACCGGGTTTGATGTTCGGAAGTACTCGATGAAAAAATGGCGTGACGGTGAAATCAGTCAAAGTTTTGGTTTGCAACAGAGAGGGATTCACATATGTCCCAAAAGGAGAGGCGGTAATTAAAAAAAATGAGACCGGGATTAGGGAAGAAGAAATGCAATGGGGAAAAATAATCTGCGAACCGGAGGAAATATACGATCAAGAGGGTAGGGTGTAAAGCACATGTCAGGCTATTTATGAAGAATGGATTACTAGTAATTGACCGATTCCACATGGGGCATAATCACGAGCTTGTATCGAGTGAGGATCGTCAGTTTCAGAAGATGACGCGGAACATAGAAGATTTTCACAAGTACTTGATAATGTACAACTCCAGGGTTAGTTTACTATTAAACAAACATCCACTAATTAAATGGCAAACTTCTAAAGTTATTCACCGAGATGATAAAGTTATGTAAACCTAAAAGTTATAAATAATAAGAAGTTAGAAGAATAGCTGAAAGGGTTAAAGTTGAGGAATTCTTGGTTATTATTCAGCACTGATAAGGATTTGTTGTCCACTGCAGTTGAGGATAGGAGCAACAAGGACGTACAACATGTGTAAGGAGTTCGTAAACGGGTTCGAGAACATTGGTGCATCTTAATGATTTTAAGAACTTCCACCGAGATGTGAAGTGCTTCATCCATAACCGGGACGGTCAATTGTTCATTGACCGGTTCAAGAGTATGGCACAAAATAGGCAGGGGTTTTACTTTGATTATGAAGTTGATAAGGATAATGACCTTGAAGCGCAATATGGGCCGACAATACCGCTAGAAGGAACTACTCCGTTTTTGGAGATGCAGTGTCGTACGACCCAACGTACTCAACAAACAAGTACGATATGATTTTCACGCCATTCACTGGCATAGATCACCATAAGCGGTCAGTGACATTCTGTGGGGCATTGATTGCCCATGAAGACCATGAATCCTTCCAGTGGGTTTTCAACAGGTTTCTGAATGCTATGGGAGGAAAGGAACCCAAGTACATTATCACGGATCGTTGTCCAGGGCATTATTAAGGCCGTACCCCTTGCTTTCAAGAGTGCACGCCACCGATTTTGCATGTGGCATATAATGAACAAGGTGCCATCAAAGGTCGGGGTGACAAGGGAGGATTATAAGGAGTTCATTCAGAAATTGAACAACATTATATGGGACGACAACATCGAAAGGCACGACTTTGACGCTAGGTGGGCGAAATAATGGAAGCGCATGGTCTTGTGAACGAAGACCGGTTTCTGAAGCGTATGATAAAAGGAGCCAATGGGTGATGGCACATTGCAGGGACTTGAACATGGGTGGCGTAATGAGGACAACCCGGAGATCGAGAGCACTAATAGTTTTTAAGAAGTTCGAGCAGAAGTCAGGTACATTAGTGGAGTTTTGGATGCGTTTTGAAAGCGCTATGGACCATCAACGGCATACGCAGAAGAGACTTGACCATGAAAACCGACACTCAACACCGGCAATGGGGACGCATTTACCCATAGAGGAATATGCGTCGGATGTTTATACCCGTGAGGTTTTCAAGGAATTCCAACTAGAGGTCATTTGCTCAATCGATACATGTAAGAGTGTCGGCTATATCTTTGAAGTCGATGGAGTTGAAGTGACTGTCGTAAAGGATTCAATCGACGAAGAAAAGTTTCAACGTAGAGTACAACCAGGTAACAACATTTTGGCATCAACTTTATGTAGTAGTTGGCTGAAGTTGCTAGATATAGTGCCAAAGTTACATTGTCTGAACATAGAAGTTATACAATTGTTCGTGAACTGCAGATTATCTGTCAGATAATCGCAGATTATCTGTTTGTATAACTCTACCTTCGAATAACATTAGAAATTCAATTTTTCAATGAATGTTGTCATTTGTAGTATAACTCGATTACATTTTGAATAACTTTAGCTTTCGAATGTATAACTCTTGTTGCCATATGTATAACTCTACTTTCAGAATAACATTACAACTTATTCAATTTTTCACCGAATCATGACTATTTGTAGTATAACTCGATTAGAGTTTGAATAATCGTAGCTTTAGAATGTATAACTCGTGTTGCCATATGTATAACTCTGCGTGATAATGTTTAACTCTTATTATTATATGTATAAGACTACTAATGTATAATTTTATTGATTACGGGGACACAGGCTACACAAAGTGCGGTTGTATGATGTTTGAAAGGATGGGATTTTCGTGTCGACATATAGTCCGGATTTTGTCGGCTAACGGCATGAAGACAATTCCAATTGATTACGTTTCTACAAGATGGAAAAAGGATGCATTGCAATTGATTATCGAGAATGTGATGGTGTACAAATGGAAACAAATAGTAGCGCTGATGCAAAAGAAGTTGCGATGGTGAAGTTGTGGTCGGAAGTTCATGCAACCATTGGTTTACTTCGTGGCGCGAGTGAGACTGAAGTTGTGAACTTAAGCTCGTTAATTAGAGAGTTCAAGGAGAAACTTTTACCGTACAAGAAGGATTTAACAAAGCAACAGGAATTTGAGCAACTCCTTGGTTGCCCCGCCGATGTGACGAGGTAACAATACTTCCACCAAAACAATCGAAAAACAAAGGCAGCGGTAAAAGAATGGTGTCAGCTAAGGCTAAAGCCATTGCCTTGGCTTCTAAGCCAAAGCGCATGTGTAATAATTGTAAACAAATGGCACACCACGATAAACGGAATCGCCCTAACCCATTCTCTCGAGCATCCACCGTCTTCACCAAAGATCGAAGGAGTAGAAGAAGAAGAAGAGGAAGAGGAAGAAGAAGAAGAAGAAGAAGAAGAAGAAGAAGAAGAAGAAGAAGAAGAAGAAGAAGAAGAAGACGAAGACGACGAAGAAGAAGAATAGAGAAACTTAACATGTTGTAGTAGTAGGCAGTAGAAAAATACCCCCGTCTCAACAAATTATTTACAATCTTTTTTTCTTTAAAAGGTAAAAATCGGTGAGACGGAGCGGGAATTTAATAGCTAGCTTTTGTCTATTTTGAAGGGGATTGCACCTTCCGAATGTATAACTTCGTAATATGGTGTGTGAAATTTATGAACTAATGTTGTACAACTCTTTTACATTATTTTGATGACTTCTGTTCATGGCAACATATTCAATATTTAAAAGTGGCTTTAAGAAGGAATTATAATTTCAGTGGCTTTAAGTACAACTCTTACCCATATATGGATAAATGTACTTCACAGAGTGTATAACTCTTGTTCAAAATTTGTATAACTCTTGTTATTTTTTGCAAAACTCATAACTGTCTAATAAAATTTGCCTTTAAATAACTGCAGTCATATGTTGTATAACTCTTGTACACAGTTTGTATAACTCTTGATGTTTTTGGTATAACTCTTAGCTGTCTAATAAATGTTGTATAACTCCTGCACATAATTTGTACAACTTTACTTCACAGAGTGTATAACTCTAACACTTATCTGTAAAACTTGGATTTTATTTATGACTGACCAAGATGATATAGTAACAATCTATTCCAACAAGTTGTCTAATTTGTTAAGGAGTTTCTTGACCACATTCTAGAGTTGCAAAAAAAAAGAATACAGATTCAAAGGGATCCATTCTATTTTTTCGCAGGTTTTTTATCTCTTCTCCGCGCTGCTCTCCGTCTGTTTTCTACTACCTTCAGGATCTGTAATTTCTCGCCAATGAAACCATTGACCTTGGTCAGAACTCCTTCCCTGATGATGTTCATGTCGCCTAGAGAAGCGTCACGCTAAATGGATCACCAAATATCGACGGTTCACCTTCCTCTCGAGATCAACGTGACCAAAATGTCACCCTCGTACATTAACATGTGCATCATGCGAACAAGCCGGACTCGGTGTCGTTTATCGTTTGCGGATGCCAGGCAAACGGGATCGACGGAATCGAACGACGGTATGTCTTTCGCTCTCGCTCTTCGCATCGTCCCTAGCCTCCACGTAGTCGCTCATGAGGCTACCGCGAGAGACAAGAACGTCAAAAAGTGAGATTTGTGAAAGCGGTGAGAACACTTTTTTGTTGAACATAATTACAATTTAATTCCACTTACAATAACGTGACATGCTCCGCATATCTCCGATTGCCGCGGACTTGAATAGTACTTACTGTCCAGGAGATCAATCGTCCTAGAATTAAAGTTGATACACACACATGCATAATGCGCTTCAATCTTAATGGGTACAAAGATTAAATCAGCCTTCAAGCTGAAATCTTTGCCACGATCGATTCGGGAAGACGTCCCACGTATGGTACAGCATCTCGGTGTCCGGTGTTTGTTGGACAGGATTTCGTACAAGGCTCAAGATTATTTCCTGTTCAAGTAGCAGTATATGATTGAGGATACCAGTGGAGTTATAGGGGTTGTGCATTGGAGTTTCACACTAACTCTTACAGAATAATGAAGAATGGCTAAGTATATACTGGTTGTTAATAACTTCTCAAGACAAAATGATTAACTCCAGGGAGGGTATGTATAACTTTATACTTACTTTCCACTGTGACAGTTTTAAAGAGGGTATGTGCAACTCTTATAACATATTAAAGGATTGATTAGGACCATACCATATGACGGATACCGAAGAAAGACGAACGAAACATCGCGCAATCCTCTGCCTCCAATCGATTAAGCAACAAGGACCAACACTCAATAACTTTTTCATCCATTGGCGTCTCAGGGAGCATAGACAACATTTCCAACCTATTAAGTGTTCCGTGCCGGCCGTAACTCACAAGTGGTTCACTGTAGTTCAGACAGCAGGTGTTAATCAGGCTATGACGTATACTAAATGGGAAGGTAACTGCTATTAAAATGACTCGCATAACTTCATCGATGAAACGTATAAAGCATAGTTTAGGAATGAGTAACTCCATTAACGATATATATAACTTCAGTGATGATACATATAACTCCATGTATTACTCTAGGTATAACTCCAGTCCTCTAATGTATAACTCCAAACTATAAATTGAACAACTCTGAGCATATTATGTATAACTCTACGCAACAAAGGGTAGAATTCCAGTATGGAATTGTCTCTATATTGATAAAACTTAATATGATAAAACATTAGGATTTTAGCACAGCTTACGTAAGTGGAAATTTGTAGTCATCAAGGAAAACGTAATCAGCCACTTGTTTGCGATACACGGGATATCCCTAGTTAATGCCTTGTTCATCTTCAGAATCTTGGCGACCACGGTAAGGTTGGCGTCTAGTTCTCCGCAATATTTGGTGCAACCAAGGCCATCGCCCTTACCCCGGGAGCGGCTATTAACAGCTGAGAGGGCCCGACTGGACGGCGTCCGGCCCAGGGCTACTTTGGAAGGTGGAGTCTGGAAGGTTGAACTGACCTTAGAGCAAGGTCGTTTAGCAGAAGTGTTCAATCCGGCGTCTCCAACACCTCTCTTCCTTCCACTTGTGTTGCCGGCTGTCCTCTGTTTATCACGCACCTCCTCCAATTCACGGTCTTTAAGCTCCTTAAAAGCTGATACCCTGGATAACACTTCTTCCCTGTCCAAGTTAATGTCACTGAGGACAAGGGTTGCAGCAATTTTCGCTCGCATGAGGTCATTACTTTCCTCAGTCCCTAGGGTACAATCGAATGGCTCTCCACGGTACAGCAACATATGGACCATGACGTACAGACCACAGTCATTGGCAGTATGTCCGGCTCCCTGCCAGTTGAATTTAACGTTGACAAAAGGGAACCCTTCAACTTTCTTGCCTTTGTCGAGCCCTTTGTAGGCCATATACTTTCCCATTGCATCAGCCTGGCGGAAGTTAGGCAAGGCGTTTAAAAGGGGAAGACGTAATAACAAAACAAATGGAGCTGATAATTAATCTAGTCACCAGTTTTATAAGTCTTACGATGAATACGCGCAATCCCTCCGTATGGTAATGTCGGAAGATCGTCCTCGTAAGAACGATTATCAAGGTACTCGATCTGCTCGGACAGAAAATTTATGCAAATGCAAGAGTAATGATCTTTATCACCACCACACACGGGACGAATACCTACAAACATGCACCAAAAATCTAAGAGTTTTGAAACATAAATAGCAGATTAGAGGCATACATATTGTGCGTAGTTGGAGTTATACAGTCTGTGCCCAGAGTTATACATTATATGTGTAGAGTTGTACATTCAATTTCTAGAGTTATACAGTATATTCTTGCAGTTGTACATTATGTGCACTAAGCGGATGCCGATTATACATTATATCGTATATGCTTACAGTTGTACTTTATGTGCAGTGAGTTATACATCCTATGGTTAAAGTTATACATTATATGTCTAGAGTTATGGAGTGAAATTAGCCACTCATCAAAACTCTAAGCATATACTGTATAACTCTAGACAAATAATGTATAACTTCAGCCCTAGAACGTATAACTCTAGTAATTCTGAAAACTACAGTTATATATTGTATAACTCATGCCATAGGATGTATAACTCTAGCCATAAACTCTATAACTGTAAGCATATACAGTGTAGTGTATAACTCCAGGTATTACTCTAGGTAAAACTCCATGCCTAACTCTAAAGCATATATTGTACAACTCTAAGCATATACTGTTAAACTCTACGAAAATAATGAATAATTCCAGTATGTAAATGACTCTATATTGATATCTGAGCTCACCATATCGGAGTCCAGTTGGAATGGACTAGGACACGACTCTTGCCACATGTCCCACGAGTAACAAAAGCCTTCAGAATGATCAACAACCAAGTTTTTCTTCCTGCCTTGCCAAATTTCAATTGCTAGGTCCTATAAAAATGATAGACGGGGGTTGGCAGCTTGTATCATAAGTTACGTACAGTTTGTCACAAAATAACTTGCGGAGTTCGAGCACACTTACAGCGTGAGCTAGGCCAAAGAAACAGCGCGAACTTGAAACAGCTGCGGTGTTCGCGTGCGTGTTTGATTGAGTAGTACAGACCAAAGAGATCGATGACATTACCTTAACTGTTTCCGGGCATCAACGATCGGAGATCAATACGCGTTATGCAGTTTGGACAGGGATATGTGACCAATTGTTCCCTACAAAGGATTAGCAAAATTGAGACACACAGCAAGGGAATGGATTCATGCCCTGTTTGGCTGTCGTATTGAAATATAGGTCAAACTTATCTTTTACTTACGATTCTTTATGGTCGTGGAATTCATCAAAGACATAATCCATTACATCCTTCCTCACCCTGAACACCGTCCTGAAACGTTCCTTGTTAAATCGCAACCACTGTGAGCATACGTGCTGGTCAGGTTCGGGTGCCCCGCAATCCCGAGAGCAACCTAGGTTCTCGTGTACAATGTCCATACACGGAAGGGGGCGTTGAATGCGAAGAAGAACGGATGGTGGATCATGTCACATCGCGGCACATAAATAGGGGTGGGAGTGGCGCAACAGGCTCAACCCTAGCATCTCTAATTTCAACTACCAAACCTTCTTTGGCAGCACCAATCGTTCGCTCCTCAACCCCAGCAAATGCCTCATTCACATCTGCCGTGCTCATGAAAGTCGAGGGATTTCATTTCCAAAGACATTCCGTTGAAGGATTCCCCGGGGTGATCTCCACACCGACGCCAACATCTACGTTTACACCCCCATTGTTAGAATGTTGTTCAACATTCTCAATTACATCCTTTTTAACAGTGGCCTGAATGAGAAATAACAAAATTAAACACCAAACGTATAACTCTGGCCATAAAATGTATAACTGTAAGCATAGAATGTATAACTATACTGTATAACTCTAGATATACCTCCAGCTATCTAATGTATAACTCCAAAGCATATATTCTATAACTCTAGTCATATACTGTATAACTGTAGTCATATACTGGTTAACAGTGGCATGAATGAAAAATAACAAAATTAAACACCAAACGTATAACTCTGCCCATAAAATGTATAACTGTGAGCATAGAATGTATAACTCTGACCATAAAATGTATAACTGTATACACTATAATGTATAACTATACTGTATAACTCTAGATATACCTCCAGCTATCTAATGTATAACTCCAAAGCATATATTGTATAACTCTAGTCATATACAGTATAACTGTAGTCATATACTGGTAAAGAGTTGTACCAACCGGCCGTTGCAGTGGCACTACAGTTAGAAGGCTTCAACATAAGTTTCAACAAGGTTATACTTGATCAACTTAGAGTTATACACGACCAACAAACAAAAAAAAAACGATTGTATAAAAAGTATTTATCGCAAATTAACAAACTTACCTCGCCACCAGGACCACTCCCGTACGCTGGAAGTCCACGTGCAGCTTCCTTCATTTCAGCAGTAGAAAACAGACACTCCATCAATTCTTGTGTGTCCAAACCCAATTCTGGGACCGTAGATTTTTCCATCACCATATCTGGCGGTTGATTGTCTGACAATCTTTCAACATTTTCTGGCAATCCCTCCCCATGAACTTGCTGATGCACCTCATCACCTACCACGGGCCGAGATTCAGCATTCTCTGACCGTCCGTCAGCTTGGCCTACAATGTCTGCTGCTCTTTCATGGTCAGTGTCTGCCAATCTTCCAACATTTTCAGCATTTTCATTCAATCCGTCCCCATGAACATGCTCATGCCCCTCATCACCTTCCGCAGGCGAGCCTCATCGTTCTTTGACGGTCCGAGACATTGGTCAATTTCCTCCTCGGAGTAACTCGCCTCCAACAACATTTCTCTGACAGATGGGACGAGGGTGCACACAACCTGATCCTCTAACCCTGGGCTAGCAGGTGACACCGGCTTAGAAACGACTGTATCACCTCCCACTTCCTCCATAATCTTTGACCATGAAACTGCAACCGATTTCGTTGGCGTGTCGCCTTTGACGGACTCTCGACGCGGCTCAACACAGGGGTTACCACCCCATCCACCCCCATCATTGCCGAGACTCTCAAGAACTTCACTGATTTGACGCGTAGATGCATCGATTCCGACAGATTTTTTTGGATGCTCGGTAACTACCTCTCCAAATGCAGGGGCGTTACCCACAGAAACCTTCAGCCTTTCTGCAATCTGTTCAGCTTCAGCGACGTACTTTTGAATCTTTTCACCCTCAAAGAATTATTGAGAGGCCTGACTAGCATTTAGGCCCGTCGGATCACTATTTACAGCTTTGATCCGTGCGGTTGCATCTGCGTACCATGAATAGAACACAATAGCGTTCCTTTGCATTTGCAGATAAAGCTCGTGAGTACCCTGCATCCAAGAAGTACAGTAAGTTAGTTATATTATAATAGATGGGTACGTTCAGCTGAAACAGAATCCATCTGCAGAAATATATAATAGTTTGCACTTACATCGACAGCCCTAGCTTTCAATTCCTGGTCATCCTCGACCCTATTTGGTAGTTCTATCTCGAATGAACTTCTTCTCAGAAGTTGGGCAGGGTTGAGGGGGTTGGGGGGCTGTTAGCAACAGTAGTTTGGGTTCACGCGGGTCGCTGAGGCTGCTACTGTCCACACGCCTTCCATAAGAGGGGTCTTGAAGGCACCTCGGATACCTGGTCTTAGACAAGGTTAAAGTACCCAATCCCCTTGACCCACCTCAAATTTTACCCTCTCTACAAGCGAAGCTTCATCCCAATGTTTAATCAAAGGAAGTTCATGATTACAAGGCTTACCCCGTAATCATATCGAAAGTAGCTTATCATGAGGAAGGGGATACACCCATTCAAAATTGTTACCCCCTTTTTAAAGTCCGACCCGCTTTCACCGTCATGTCCAAAATATAAGAGCACCCCAGTCAAAATGCGGGATGGCTTTAGGATCTTCTCTGACCATTAACAGCTTCCAATCTATCCCATTGTTTGGGGTGGGTGCGAGGAATGAAGACATACAGAACAAAACAAATAGCCAGCAAAATTGATCGTCCGCCTCCTCGTACTCCTGAAGTTGCTTGTGAACTTTCCCTAAGGGTATTGCACTATTCCCTTTGGCCACCCCGTACGCTTCCCGCCATTTGTCCTTGACTCCTTATTCTCGGGGTCGGTGGACCCCTTCGCGAGCTCACAGCACCAAAGGGAGAGGGTTGGGTCCGAAAGGTAACAAGAAAGATCATGCACGTCATGCTTATCGATCATAAACTCCTTCTTCCGCGAAGCCCCGAACACATATGAGTTGTCGAGAAGGATTCCAAGAACAGCGAACGTGTGCAAGTGGGAAGTCGCTAATCTTGAGCTCAAAAAGGCCACCAAACCCAATTTTCTTAACAACGGACACCTGATCCTCATTAAGCTTTTCAATGAGAGAAACAAGTCTTTGAGGTCGACATGAAACCGTGATATCATGCACCCTCTTTACCCTTGGCTTGGCCTCAACCATCTGGGGAAAAGCAAAGACAACACACAAAATTATACTGATCGTAGTTGCAATTATAGATATTTGGAACAAAGAAATAGACATCTTTGTGAAATTAAAGTAATACAATAGATAGTCGAGTTATACAAAAGATAAGTAAAGTTATACATTTCGATAATAGAGTTAATCGAAAATATCAAGAGTTATACATTCGACAAAGAAAAGTTATTCAAAATGTAATCGAGTTATACAACAAATGACAACAGTTATAAAAAGCTCAAACTTTGAACCTGGGAATCGCTCCTTCTCAAGACTTGGTGCATCATCCATCTCAGTAGCTGACAAATAAAAAGGGATTCAGATTATATAATGTGTAAAATTATATGTGTAACTCGAGCCATTAATGTATAACTCTATTATTAAAATGTATAACTCTAGCAATAGAATGTATAACTCTGGCCATGTAATGTATAACTCTAGTAATAGAATGTCTAACTCTGGCCATACATTGTATAACTCCAGTTATACATTATGACAGCAGAAGTGATCATGGACTGATGGACAAACAGTGTAGCATGCATGGGTTAGTGGGTAAGAGGAGAGAGGTAAATCAAAAATATTAGTTTAATGGGGTTTAGTGGGGTTTGACTGCGAAATCTTGGCCATTGGTTTGATTCATCCAACGGTCCACATTAAGACTTATGGACTTATTATATATAAGGACCTTAGTTGATCCTTCCTCTATATATATATATATATATATATATATATATATATATATTACATTCAGCCATACTAGTACCATAACATTCATAAGGCTATCATATTGATGTATAAAATCAGACGACAACCTCGCATAAAAAATTTCAAAATACCAGATTATCAAATAGCTCAGAGAATGTGATTACTAATAGGCGTGGTGTGGAAGACTTGCGGCCAATGTTTGTAATATATTGGGTATCAAAATGACACATTACAACTATGGTTTTATATAACACTAATTTGAGTCATTTGACCACTATTATAAAATTAAATAATTCTAATAGTGGACTAATGCAACAAACCAGGACAAGTTTTATATAGTAGTTTATAGCATAAAGAGCACATCTTGCATCTGAAGACCATTATTATGTGCACTTAATTAAAAGCTTTGGTGATATATTTTTTTAATCACGCTTCCAACTTGCATCCGTGTAGAGAAAAAGCATTTACTCTTGTTTAGATAAATCAACAAAACTAATGAAGAATACAAAAAATCTGTTTTTGAATTACTATTTGATGCCTCGGCTGATAAAAATGCAAGAAAAATTCATCTTCGAAACTCCCAATTAAGAAATCAGCAAAAAAAATATATGATAAAACACAATTACTTTAGATAAGTTACAACCGCACAATAACAATTAATTAGTTATATACGAGAATGGAGATCTAACAAATAATAGTAAGTTTCAACAGAAAGTATAGAAATAAAATGATATCTAATTGATGAATTGAGAATTTGAAGAAACCTAATTGATTAATCAAAATTTAGGGTTTGATCAATTCAAGGTACACTTTTAATTTAATTTCTACATATGATTGTATACTAACACTATTATTTTCGTAAATCAGAGGAAAAATAACTTCAAACTCACCTCCTGAAGGAATAACACTGGTGACGACACAAAAATTGCGATGTCAACGTGGTGGAATCGAAGATGAGTAATTTTTGAGAAATGAGAGAAAACGGTGAGATTGAAAAGAAAAAAAAGGAGGATAGAGAAATAGGTAGTTGGAATTTGGAGATGTGGTCTGAGTTTTAACACATTGAGTCCAAAACATCGATGAGCTTAATCTCAACCCTTGGATCAGAAATAATCTAATGGTTGTAAAACGATTCTCATGGTTCTCATTATCTTTAAAGTTCTCATAGGATGCCAAATATATATATATATATATATATATATATATATATATATATATATATATATATATATATATATATATATATATATATAAACTCATTTTGGAGTTACTAGATAATCAATTGACTATTTAAGGGGGTGTATGGTGAAGTGTAGGGCTGGGCACCGGTCCAAAACCGGACTGGACCGAAATCGGAATCGATAAAATTCATGGACCGGGACAAGACCGGGTTATAAAAATTCCGGTCCGGGACCGGGTCGGAAAAATTCCGGTCTAAGACCGGACTGGACCGGAAAAATTCTGGTCCAAGACCGGTTGGGCCGGAATTACCCACTTTTTCAAATTCCAGTCCATTGGACCGATCGGACTGGACTAAAAATACAATTTTAAGCAAAAAATATACATGAGTTTGCAACCTAACAGATTGAGTCCACTCTAGTATTTGATTGAGTGAATTTGGAATAGAGTTAGATACTTGATTGATTCTAACTGCATTCTAATCCGCTAGAATCTCATTCCGTGTTCGCTACCCAATCAAGTTTCCAATTCCATTCCCCTATAAATATAAAAGAGTATCAAAACAAACGATTTTCATACCTTTCAAGTACCATTGTACCAAACTCAAATTCGTTGTATTCGGTTAGATCGGCGGGCCATATGGGATATGGCCCTTGCTTCATTATACTAGAGACACGAGAGTGATGTACTCCTATATCCCTATCCGTATGATTATCTAGTTAATTAGTTTGGTGTCAGGAAGCCCATAAATGATCCACATCTTACATCAGAATTAATTGGTAACAACTCACAAGTATAATAATAATAATAATAATAATAATAATAATAATAATAATACGGAGTAATAATAAGTCATGGATAAGGTAAAGTCCAGATAGTTGAAAATGAAGTTAGCTATCTACTTAGCTTGCACGCTTGCTTGGGTGCAACTTGTTTCAATGGACAACTACACAAGGTATGGGTACGGAAAGTGGATACGGTCAAACATTGGAGATTTCTTAATTGTAAGGTGTTGTGACTCGTGAGTGTACCGTGTACGTGTATTTGTAGTTGCCTCACACAACTCACAATACTCTTGCCTTCATTCTACATAGTAGATAAGTGGATTGCAGTAGAGCAGAGTACGGATCAAGTATTTGATTTAAAGTGTTAGTTTGGATCGGATATCCATATTAAAAATCCTGAAGTTAGATATTCAATATCCAAACCAAATGTCTTTGATATCCAATGTTCGGGTATCCAAAATAATCGGATCGGATGCGGATATCCATACTTTTGAATTTACTTTAAAATTAAGTTTGAAACACGATTATATTAATAGTTTTACATGATATTTTCTTTCGTATTCTTATTCCAATGTTCTCGCTATAAAATTTAAGTACCACCTACATATTTCTCTAATATTTTAAACATTAATTAAGTTGTTGTATCAAATACTCCCTCCTATTCTAAATAACTGTCACATTTGTCATTCCCGTCTATTCACAAAACTGTCCCATTTGCCATATTTGGACATGATTTTTTACTTTCCTACCCTTAGTTCTTTTCTTTATTTACCACCCCAACCACCCATAACACATCATATTCAATACTTTTCATTATTTAACTCATATATTCTTACCCCTATACAATAATTTTTATTATTTTAACTATATTCCATAATTTTCGTGCCATTGTCCAAATGCGACACTTATTCGGAATAAGAGGGAGTAAAATTTTATTTTCTCGAAATTATACTAGAAAACTATAGTTTTGTATCAGATCAGATATCCAAATGTTTTAATTCTAATATCCATATCCAAACCAAAACCAAAGATTTCGGATCAGATATCTAAACCAAACTTAACTTTCGGATCAGATATCCAAAAATTCGGATCGGATTCGGATCAGTTTGGATAATCGGATTTTTTGCTCAACCCTAGATTGCAGGATAGGGAGGTGTATTTGGTATTTAGTATATTTATTATCTTGTATTTAAACAACCAAATACTATATTATTCCGAGTAAACCCAACTTTCAGGACCTATACTATGATATAATCTCGAAAAGGCTAGGAATACACGGGGTGTACAAGGCCCTTGGTACACAAGCCAGTGAGCGCGCGCCACGTGGAGTTTTGTAGGGACCATATGAAATCTTTTTCAAATAAGTTTTTAGAGGGTTAAATTTGAAAATTTTGAATTTCAAATTCAAAAAGAGACCACTTCTTAATTGCTACACTTTCCAAAGATCATTAGCAATATTAATCTATTTTTTTTATACTAACCTCTATACTAATTATTTTAGATTATGTTCCTACTGCTAGCTCTAGCTGGACATGGAGAAAAATATGTCAAGTCAAGGATCAGTTCAAGTCTGCATATTGTAATGGACAGTGGGGTACTAATACAAGAAGATATACTATCTCTGTGGGGTACTTTTGGTTGCAAGGAGATCAGACTAAGGTTCCATGGCACTCTGTTATTTGGAACATACTCAACTTGCCCAAGCACTCGTTTATTGGATGGTTGGCTATCCAAGGGAGGCTTATGACTAAGGATAGACTACTACGGTTTGGCATCATTCAAAATAGCATCTGTGATATGTGTATGGATCAGCCTGAGGATCATACCCATCTACTGTACCAGTGCAGGTTTAGTGCTCAATGCTGGACCTTGTTAGCTGATTGGTTGGGTGTTGTTTTGCCTAATACAGGGATCTTAGAATGGTGCTGCTTGTGGAGATGCAGGTCTCTGATGAGAAAGAAGATTGTCATTACAACTATTTTGGCCATGATATATCATATTTGGATGGCTCGAAACCTGTGCAGGGTGGAGAGTCAGCTTCTTATGCCTTCATATGTATTCAAGTCTGTTCAGATCATTGTGCAGGGCAGAGGACAAACTTGGAAGTGGACTCCAAGTATCAATGTTTGAATTAGTCACCTTGGATGTAAATTTGTTTAGCTTATTTGCGTGGCATAGGGTAACTAATGTTTGCTTGTATTGGTGTTAATGTACTTCAACTCTTAATTATTAATATAATTTTTCACATTTCACCAAAAAAAAATTATTTTTTGTTTCTTATATTTATTTTATGTTCTTATTTATTTTATCCATCTATTATTTCTTTCTCTAACTAAAAAAAATCGTTTCTCTCACTTAAAAAAATCAGTATTTTTTTTCCAAATCTAATAATCCATATTTATTTATTAAAATCTCATACTATATTTCAATTATATCGACACCACCATCATCTTTCAAATATGAGTTTTAGTCAATCTTGTTCTTGCGATTCACATTGTTATCATAACTTGGTTCCAATCTGTCAACTCGTGAAAAAAATGGACCTAACAAAGGAAGGTTTTTCTATCGTTGTCCCTTATGGAAGGTATATTTATGTTTATTGCTCTAATTAATTTAATTAGTAGAATATCAATGTTTATAGCTCTAATTAATTTTGAATGCATCATTAGACGGAAGATTGTGGTTACTTCGTATGGGATGAAAGCGTAGAGGTTGATCATAACATGAACACGTTGATTGATCTAAACAACTCTCTGGAGGAAAGGTTACGCCAATTGACGTCGGAAAATATTAAATTGAAATCTCATAAGTTACGTGCTACTAAATCAGAAAAATCGGCTCGTCGGTTATTGTATTATTCATGGGTTGTATTTGTACTATTACTATCAATTTGTATTGTGATAATACTATAAGAGAAGAAGCTTTAATTCGTATTCATTGTTGGTCTAAATTTGTATTGTGACGATACTTCTCCAATATACTATTTTCGTATTTGTTGTTGATCTTTTTAATTTCGGTCTCGTTTTGTTATGCTTGATTATTTTGGTGTTAAAAACTTAAAATCAATCAATTGCAAAAAGGAATAAATTTAATTTCTAATGTGTTAACTTAACTTTGCAAATTGCAAATGACATCTAGTGACTGACGGCCCAAGTAAATGAATCGATGAAAATGGCCCAATTGAGCAAGTAAATGAGTCGACAAAAATGCCCCAATTGAAATATGTAACCCATTTGAAATCACATACGTAACACAATTTTTCAACTGAGTAATAATGGGCCTAGTGACCGACGGCCCAAGTCAGTTAGTTGATAAATAGAATGACCACAAATTGTTATATAAGACCTATATTTTGATTGGGCTTTTCCCCTATTGGGGCCATTCCTAATGCTCTGCTTTTTAACAAACAAACATACTAAATGAATAATAATGGCCTAAGTGAATAATGGCCAGTCCTACCAAGTTAAATTGCACCATGGATTCTAGCAGCATAAGATCTTGGTGTGGTGTTGCGTTACTCGCTTGTCGGTGTTCTACTCATGTGCCAGAGTTTTTTTCGCTTAAATTTAGTCATCACATATCGGCAAATTACGGTTTTTTTTAATGAAGAACGTAAGATAGTAATTAAAAATAAAAATAACAGGACTCGTGATGAGTTCAAAAAGAAAATGGCTAGTTGATAATCATAATCATAGAAACCAACCTTTTAATCCTTATAAAATACTATATAAACCATATTTAACCTAACTAAAAACAAAGAAATTCAAGTTGATCAAGCTCCAATTCAATTTTCCGGATTTCAATCACCTCTTGCTCACGATTAGCTCTCACTTCATGTATAAGATCTTCCATATTTTCCTACACGTCCTGCATTCCTCTACTTATTGCCCGCTGCCTTATCTCCCCCGCTCGGTCGATTAGATCGGCCAACTGAGTGTCAATCTCTCGCAACCGAGCGAGTTTATTTCTGCGATCGATAGTGTATTGTACTAATATAGGAATGAACTGTCTAACCATCTTAAATTCATACGATTTAATTAAATTAAAAATAAAACCTTATGTAAAAATAAATTTGGATAACAACCATTCATATCCCATCGCCAATATGGACAAAAACCGTTTATATTCAATTAAAAGTTGATTATGATGGACGAGTTATTAAATTGAATGTCACATACATGCAAAAATCGTTTACGGTTTTAAATTTACACAAACGATTTCATTTAAAAGAAAGAATGGTTCAATACCTTCATGAAATGAGTAGTAAAAAAGAAAGAATGGTTAAATACCTTGATGAATAAATTAGTAACAAGAGTTGTGAACAAGGTTGGACTCCTCCTTACTAGTATATATGAGATCTAGGATTTGTGTTGTAAAATGTAAAATAATGTCATTTCCCTTTTATAATGGGGAGAAAGACATTTAATTTTTTTTTCTAATTAGTCATGATGTGTTGAATGCCTGTCAATTGGAAGTCAAATAAACTACATGCATGCATGCCAGATTTCTGCCATTTCGTTTCTTGTTTACACGGCACACACAATCAAATCAATCAATTGTAATTCTTTTTGTGTTGTGTTTAGTCAAATCAAAATAATTTATACGGAGTACTTAATAGGAGTAATTTAATATAAAAATTGAAACCTAAAATCAATCCACATTTTTAACTATTAATAGATATTCATATGTTATATCCAAACTAAAGAAAATTGATGATAATAAAACTGATTGAAATGGAAAATATTAAAAACCGACATTTAATATTTATATACTTAATTAACTAACATCATGCATGCCCACTAAATTACATAGAATTTAAACGAGAAAGAGCGGCTCTTAAGGAGTCATTCTCTTCCATGATTTTGATCCTCTTCTTCCTTGCTAGTTTGAGGTCTCGTAAAGCAGATGCAATATCTGCCTGCATCTTCTCCAACTCCGGCATAAAGCCATGATCGTTGGCCACCTTGAGTGGGATTTGAACATTAGCAAGGAAGAGGTTGTTCTTCCTCTCGACTTCCTCTAAGCGATTTATGAAACATTTGTTGTACTCGATTGTTATCAATGTTAAAGTAATGTTCCGATCCATTATTTTGAAGGAAGTTTTAAGTTTAGGTTTTAAAGGTTTAAGGTTTGGAGATACTGAAAGAAAAATCAAATTAGATAATGGGTTGGGTAAGAGATGTGGTTAGCATTTACTGGATATATGTAGTATATATATAAATAACAAGTGTGAGTCATGTCGTTTCATATGGCTGATGCGAGTCCGTTTCGTGTTCACAAATTAAGATGTGGTCGTTGGGTCACGGTCGAATCAAAACACAATTTATAGCTTCACAAACAACTCTACAATTAGTAAAGAGGCAAGTAAAGGTCGGATCCCAAGGGACGGGTATTGAAATGAGATTTCTATTGCAACTAGTGGTGTCTAAGGGGTGTCACAAATTGGGTTGATGTAGAAGGTTACTAAACTAAAATAGCAATGAAAATAAACAAGTAAGATGAATTAAAGGGGTGTAAACAATTGATTAAAGGCACTAGGGTGTCATGGGATTATAGGGGAATCATGGGATATGATCATACAAACATGTTCTCAAATTATAAGCAAGCAATTATTGTTGTGATGGATTGAGTTGAGTTATATCTTACAATCCTAGGAAAGTTTGGGTCCCAGAGCCGAATCGATTAGATTGTACAACACCTACAAGTCGACTTAATCTTCCCTACTCAACAACATGCATGGTCTAATGAGACTCGAGTTGGGTTATGTCTTACAAGTCTCATTGAAAAGATAGAAGATGATAGTAAATGCAAGGATTCATAGGCTTAGCATTTCATCAAATATAACATGTGCATGAGTTGAGATCAAAACAAGCAAGCAAATAAAACATGAAAGCATATTAATTTAAGCATGAATCATTCCCCATGTTGGTTTCCCCTAATCACCCATTAACCCTAGCTAAGAGACTACTCACTCATTATCATGTTGATCATGCTAGCAAGGTTGTCAATCATACCAACAATATGAAACATGATGAATAAATGAAAGTAATTAACAATAATTAAAAAGGGATTAAGAGATTATACCTACTAATGATTCCAATAATAAAGCAAAGATAAAAGAAGTACTTGAATGCTTGATTGAGAGGTTGTCAATCTCCCAACAATAACCCAAATAATCTTCAATTACCCAAAATAAAGGATGAACAAAAGAGAGATTAAAGAACTAAAACTTGGATTAAAACTTGATTAATACTTGATTACAATATTAAAGAAAGATTTGATTGATATTAACTACACTAATTATTGATAAGAAGAACATGCTCCTCTAATTAGACTAATGGGGTATTTATAGTGGAAATTAGGGAGGATGCATTAGGGTTAACTAAGGACTAAACTAGTAATTATACTTTTTAGATTGAGCAAGGAGGAGCCGGTATTTTTCGAGAGAAGGGCTTCTTTCTTCGTAGCTTGGAGAAGACAATTCGTGCTGGAGCCGAATCCGGGCGGAATAAGGTCGGGACGGGCGGATTCTGGCGTTGGAATCCGAGCGGATTCAAACAAAGCCGCACGGATTGTGCAGCTGCGGGACGGACGGATTGGTGACAATCCGCTCGGATTGTCACTTAGCAACATATTTTCTTCTTTTCATCCCTTTTCTTCTTAAATTCCTTAGGGATTTCCTTGGGGACTCAAGGATCCTTTCTCAACATTGCTCCTCTACTATAATATGTACAAAGGCATTCTAATCTTGTCTCTCCTTGATGCTTGGTCATTGAATTCGATCAATTTAGTCTCGTTTTGCCATGAAAATGCAAGATTCTTACTCCTTTCCTACCAAGGGATCAAAATCTCAAAGAATATGCAAAACAAAGAACTAAAGATAAGAAATGACCCAAATATGCACTAAAAAGCATGGGAACAAGGCTAATTCGGGTGCTAAATATGCGCTAATTATGGTCACATCAAATATCCCCAAACCGAACCTTTGCTCGTCCCGAGTAAAGAGGTGACAAAGACTAGGACCAATACTAACCTATCCTAATAATATAGCCGATATGAGACAATTAGCGGGTCTCACTCCGCCCCTTCAACTCCCAACAAGATAACCATGAGGTAGGATGCCTTCTTGCAAGGCAAGGTGGGTTTTGCCAAAATGGCGACACATCCAAACTTTAAGCACACAAAAACACATAATGGATGCATCTACAAAAAGAATAGCCACTCCCTCATCAAGTGGCGGAGGCACTAAAGAGGAACAAATTTAAGAGCATGTAATCCTTCACAAATACTAGTTCAACAAATTACTAAGTCTAAGAGGATGGCACTAAATCACCTCCAAATGGTGTTAAACTAGACTACTTTCGTCCTCAATTTCCAAATGCTTTCGTCAAGAGCGATCGGATGGTGGTGGAATGATGATCCCTATGATGCTAGTAGCATATGACATGACAAGTCTCGAATTCTCTACAAAAGTAAAGGTCATGGATCGTCCCAAACTCGACCAAGTGGCTTGACAAAAGGCTTTTTGGGAATGAAATGCTCAAATCTTTATTCACAACGGGTGGATATGACTAGTATTCAAAATTGTCCTCATTTCACTTTCACATTTCAAAAATTTAAGATGGGGTTTGTCCCTTCCGGGCTAGTGTCCTTTGCTTTTGCCAATTGCTTATTAGGCAACCGGTTAACCTCTAGACAATAGCTTTTCGGGGTGATAGTCACTCTGTCTCTGGGCGGCCGAATTCACAACCGTATGGGGGCCCAATTCAATGGATCCCGCACCAAAGCACATCGAAGTGGTACGCCTCCATCAAAACAACTTAAATTTCTCAACTTTCAACAATTCATAACATTTGAGGTTTCCTTGGCATTACATTACTTCCACATGACAAAATTTCTTTAAAATGAGCACTTTAAGCTTATTGATAGATAATATTTTTGGGTTGCCTTACCACAAGGTCAAACAAGGTCACCTAGACAGGTTAACCAAGTCCACATCGCATCACGGGGTTGGATAGGTGACTCACATGCAAACCCTTGACTAGGCCTTGGGTCATGGGTCAAAAGACACTAGTATGATACTATCTAGGGTGTTTTACAACCATTCTAGTAGGCAAAGTCTTAAGTTGAACAACTATTTGTAATGGCTTAGTTGCTCTTGTCAAAGTTCCTAAAAAGGCATTTTTTCAAAACATTTCTAACATGCAACTACATGCCATGATGCAACTAATATAAACATCCTAATGCAAGTGATTCTATCAACTAATATGACATATAAACTAAATGCAAGTTCTAAGTTCACATTGTTATACCGCATCAATCAAAATAAAGCCACATAGTCATTAACATAAAGAGAAAAAAGGAGATTGGAAAGATCATACCATGCGGCCTTCAATATCCTCATGTCTCGGATGTGGCGTAGTCAATCAATGTGAACAAGGATAGAACAAACACAATATATACAAGATAATATATACAAGACTACAAAAGGAAATAAACATGTTTTTGGGTTTTCAATTTTCAAATTTTTATGATTTTTGAGATTTTTCAATTTTTTGGGTTTTTGAATAAGAGTTAAATGTTAGAATTCCCATCCCCACACTAATATGGGCATTGTCCTCAATGGCCAAAATGATGGAGATTATGCAAAGATGATGCATGATTTCTATACTAAATGCAATCTACACTAAGCTACACTACATGATGCATGGTTTTTGTTATGACGGAGAGGATAATTTAGATTACCTCCCGTTGTGTATGCATTAACTTCCCCAAACCGAGTGAGACACTATTGCTAATGTCCAAGGATGGGTGTAGTTCATGCACACA
Organism: Silene latifolia; assembly: GCF_048544455.1. Taxonomy (NCBI): domain Eukaryota; kingdom Viridiplantae; phylum Streptophyta; class Magnoliopsida; order Caryophyllales; family Caryophyllaceae; genus Silene; species Silene latifolia. Next base: position 191,788,188 of record NC_133534.1, read on the forward strand.
CTATGCTATGCATGAAACTAATTTCTCATTTTGAATTTTGAAAATGGGAACAATAAAATGAGAACACCTCAATGGTACCGAGGTGTGAGTCCTCTAATGGTGCTAGGACTACTCCAACAATGATCAAAATTAAATAAAATACAAAGAGAGAAATAGACAAACCATGGGAGGGTAGGAGTCTCCAAGGCTTGCTAATCTTCCATCATGCTATCACCATCACTTCCCTCATTAGAAGTGGTCGCATTGCCACTTCCCTTGTCATTTGCTTTTTCACTTTCTTCCTCATCTTGCTCATCATCATCTTCACCATCCTTGTCTTCTTCACTTGCTTCTTCCTCAATATTATCATCAACTTCTTCATCATTACCAACAACCTCATTGTCACCCAAAACGACCCTAGATGCACCCGGAAATAGGACTTCTCTATCCGTCCAACTAGGCAAAGGACAAGATGGATCAAGTAGTCCTTGCCTAGCTAAGTGTAGGAGGGGTGGATATTGAGCCAAGTAGGCATTTTTCCGATCTTCATAGGCTTGCTTGTGCATTGCTTGCATGAGAAGAGTCACATAGTCTTTCCCAACTTCAACTCCTTCCGGCTTGAACTCTTCATACTCAAAGGGGTAAGGTGGTATGACAATGGAAGAGGAGGGCATTTCAAGATCACCCTTTTGTTGTTGAATAATATACTCGGCCTCTTTAGAAAGGGGAAGTAGATAATTGGTCCGGTGGACGCTTAGACGACAAATCTTTGAAGGCAAGGTGAACGATCTAGCTTCACTAGTGAGCCATCCATACTTAGTGTCAAGGGGGTTATGGGCAGCCCACTTGAACTTGTGTATCATAGTATGCATATCAACAAGATGGCCACCCTCCTTTGCTTTGTACTTGTTATCCTTATTGAAGTTAGGATCAAAGTGCTTAGCTAGGATAGTGACTAGGCCGCCATTGACAATAACGGTTGTGCCCTTCTTCCCACAATCAATGTTGAGCCATCTATCTACCAAGAGCCTCAAAGAATTGTAAGGCTTGGTGTGTACTCTTCCAATGTTCAAAGCCGATTCAAGGAGAATAAAATCAAGTTTTGTGAAATGGTTGGTATCTTTCCTTGCAATTATGGTGTTACCCACGACCTTGTGTCATACTCTTATGCCCAGATGGTGGACCAAAAGAGCACGACTTGCATGAAAATCCTCAAATTTCTTCCCGGAGATTGCCTCCCAAAGAGGTTCGGGGTCATACTTTCCATAATTCTTGAAATAACGCGGTTCATCACTAAGACCCAAACTTTCACTCAATTCCCTAAAGGTAATGCGTCTACTAACATTAGCTAGACGAAACTCGAGATTCTCCCTATTCTCAACTTTGGTGACTTTCAAGGAACTCAAAAATTCCAAGGTAAGGGAGGGGTATGTCAATTCCTTTGTTTCAAACAATTTCTTCAACCCCATGGCATTGAAAAAGGCTCTAGTTTGCTCAAGAACACCCAATTTTTCTAAGGTATCTTCACATATAAATTTGCTGGATTGTAATGACTTCATAGCAAACTTGACAAAGGTATTTCTATGGGTATCGGAAATAAAAGTTACCTCCGGATAATGCAAAAGTTGATCGATTTCCGGAGTAGAAGGTGTTGTTGCTCCCATAGAAGGTTGTTGTTGTTGTTGCACTTCCAAGTTTGGTGTTGCTACCACCATAGCCAATGCTTTCTTTGTTTGAAGAGCCTTTTGCCTTTGTGAGAGTGCCTTAGCCTTTGGTGCCTTTGTTGCCTTCGTTGCTCCCTTAGTTCTTGCCATTGATGAACTAACCAAGAAAAGAATGAAAAATCTTCAATTTGTAGTATACCCAAATCGATTTGAAGGTGAAAGGCTTTGCCTTTATGAAATCAAAAATCGACTAAAAGGTTGAAGATTTTGTTCTTGGTTTTGATTTTTATTGAAGAAGGAGTGATTGATTTGTTGTTAGAAGGATGGTTTGATTTGTTTTTGGTGAATGTTGTTGAGGGTTTTTGTTTTTGTGATGGAGAGAATGAGGGTTTTGATGTTGTGGGTAGTGTTTATGAATGAATGAATGAATGAATGAAGGTGGGAGGGGTTTTAAAGAGACCGAAATTTTCGAATCTGCAGGAGCAATCCGTGCGGATTCTGCCCAATCCGTGCGGATTCTGCTCTTTCTGGGCTTTACAAAACTCGCCTAAAGACGGGCGGATTCGGTGGAAGACGCTCGGATTTTCTTGACACGGGACGGGCGGATTTGCTTAAAGACGGACGGATTTCAGTCCAGAAAATTTTGCTTGTTTTCCTCAGCTGCAAAGACGGACGTCTTTTTTTCAAGACAGGCGGATTCTTCAAGACGGGCGGATTCTTGCTCAGGACGCCCGGATTCAGTCACAGTCAAGAAATTTTCAAAATTCAGCTCAGTTCAGGATGGGCGGATTTTCTGCAGTACGCTCGGATTTCTGAAGACGGGCGGATTCTGTGGAATCCGCTCGGATTCTTCCCCTGTGTACACGGATTCAGTTCCATCCGTGCACAATGCACTTCCCTTACCATTCTTCCATTCTTTCTTCAAGTCTTGTGTTCTTCATTGTGGGGGCACTACTAGGCATGGATAGCCTAGGCAATTGTAATCCCCATACTAATATAAAAGCACTACACATCAATTGAAATTGTTAGTCCCTCCCTCACTTCTCTCAAACATGACAATTATTTTGATCAAAGTAAATAAAAATCCAAAGATGACAAAAATGCAATACAAGAATTGAAATGTAAGTTAGGGAGTTAGAAATATTTACAAGTGGTGGTTTAGGGAGGACTCCACCAAACTCTTATTCTTGATGAGATGTCAAGGGGGCATGTCCAAGGTGTTGTTGATGTTGCTCAACACCTTGAAGAAGTAATCAAAGGCTTGTTCATTATCATGGTAGAGGCTTTCAATAGACCTTGGCCTTTGTTGTTGGTCTTGACGATGGCATTACCAATGTAGGGATAAAAAATCCCTTCAAATTCGTCGTCCCAAAGACCACAAACTTCATTGAGTTGATCATTGAAAATCTCTTGCTTAGATGGAGACAACTCTCCCAATTTCTTCTCTTGGCCAATGAGGCCATCCTCTTCTTCCTTGATTGATTTTGATGAGCATTGCAAGCTCTCCTTGTCACAATTCACTTGCTCTTTGAATGGAGCATCTTCAATTTTCTTCTTCCATTGGAGTTCCGATTTCTTCCTTTCATCCTTTCGGCTATAATGATCAATCATGAAACATGGTTCATGCAAACGAGAAGCTCTCATAGTCTTGTCAAGATTAAAAGTTATGCTTTCATCTCCCACTTCTAGAGTGAGCTCACCATGTTTCACATCAATCACCGCACCCGCGGTGTGTAGGAAAGGTCTTCCTAGGATGATTGGAATGTTGGAATCTTCCTCCATATCAACAATGACAAAGTCCACCGGGATGAAAAACTTCCCAATTCGCACGGGGACATCTTCCCATATCCCTAACGGTGTCTTCGTCGATCTATCGGCCATTTGGAGTGTGATGTTGGTGCATTTAAGCTCTCCCATCCCTAACCTTTTACTCACCGAGTACGGCATGACACTCACACTAGCCCCTAGCTCACATAAGGCTTTGTTGATCGTCGTGTCGCCAATGGTACACGGTATTGAGAAGCTTCCCGGATCCTTTAACTTTGGAGGTGAACTCCCTTGAAGTATTGCACTACGCACCTTAGTGAAGGCGATAGTCTCAAGCTTCCGGATCGACTTCTTCTTTGTGATGATATCTTTCATGTATTTCGCATAGGCCGGCACGTGATTGATTAATTCTGTGAAAGGAATTGAGACTTCCAAATTCTTCACAATTTCCATGAACTTTCCAAGTTGATCATCAAATTTGGGCTTGGCTTGACGACTTGGAAAAGGGAGTCTAATCACAATGGGCTCCTTCTCCTTGACCTTGTCTTCATTTTTCTTTGAACTTTCTTCTTTTTATGATTCTCCATCTTTGGAGCTTTGCACAATTTCTTCCTTTTCACTAGCTTCCACAACTTCATCCTCAACTTGCTTCTTCGGTGCTTCATACCTTGTACCACTTCTCAAGTGAATGGCACTAACCGTTTCATGTCTAGGGGGATTACTTTGAGGTGGTAATTGCCCCTTTTGTCTTTGTGAGCTTGAAGATGCTAGTTGAGTCAATTGTGTTTCCAACATCTTGGTGTGAGCTAGAATGTTGTTGATGGTGGTTTCCTTTGCTTGGCTATCTTTTTGCATTTGAGTGAAAAATTCTTGTTGATTCTTTTGCATTTGGAGGACCGCTTTTTGGACATCAAAACCTTGGTCATTTTGGTGATTATATGGATTTTGATTTTGGTAACCTTGGTTTTGATTGTAAAAGGGTCTTTGATTTTGGTTTCTCATGGGTGGTGGAGTGTATGTTGTTTGAGGGTTTTGAACATTTTGACTTTTGTATGAGAGATTTGGATGGAATTTGGTGTTTTCATTGTAAAAGTTGGAATAAGGGGTACCACTCTTGTATGCTTGGAAAGCATTCACTTGTTCATTTGTTCCCCTACATTCACCTTGGTCATGTCCCAAAGTTCCACAATTCTCACATATCCCACTTGGGATTGATGAGGATGCCGTCATGGCATTAACATGATGCTTTGATGATTTTGAGTTTTCCTCAAGTCTAGCCGTAGCTTGTTCAAACTTCAAGTTGATTGTGTCAATGTGAGCACTAAGTTGAGCACCCAATTGAGTAACGGAGTCCACTTCATGCTTTCCTCCTCTAGTAGCCTTGCGAGGTCTACTATATTGTGAGTTATGGACCGCCATTTCCTCAATCTTGTTCCATGTTTGATTGTCATCAACTTCGGTGAACATTCCATTTGATCCCATATTGAGAATGTTCCTAGAATCTTCATATAAACCGTTCCAAAATTGTTGTACCAAAAACCATTCGCTAAGTCCATGGTGAGGACATGAGCGACAAATTCCCTTAAACCGCTCCCAAGCTTCATACAAAGATTCTTCATCCCTTTGCTTAAAACCCGTAATTTGAGCTCTTAGCATGTTAGTCTTTTCCGGTGGGTAGAATTTTTTGTAGAAAGCTAGAGCCAACTTCTTCCAAGAATCTATTCCAAGGGTGGCCTTATCAAGGCCCTTCAACCATTGCTTCGCGGTGCCGATTAAGGAAAAAGGAAATAAGACCCATCTAATTTGGTCTTGAGTCATGCCCGTTTGAGAGATTGCATCACAATAGTCGCAAAAGGTTTCCATATGAGAACGAGGGTCCTCACTAGGCATCCCCCCAAATTGGCTCCTCTCAACTAATTGGATGAAGGCGGACTTGGCAATAAAATTTCCGGTTAGATGTTGCGGTGTAGGAGTACCATTTGGTAGATTCTCCTCGGTGGGTACGGAGTGTGACGAGAATTTAGGCATTGTAGGTGGATTTTGTGGGGTATTGTGTAATGGGTTCTCTTCTCCTTCTATTGCGAAAGGATTGACAAACTCACTAGTGGGTTGAACAACTTCACTAATACCTCTTAAATTCCTCCTAATAAGTCTCCTATTGTTCGTCAAGGTTCTTTCGATTTCACGGTCAAAAGGTAACAAATCACCTTGTAACCTTCTAGACATGCAAAATATCAAACAACTCGAAAACAATTAGAACAAACCTTGAGGATTTTTACTTCCTCAAGGCGAAGAAAGACACAACTAATAACAATAAAAAGAAATCTAAATCAAGTAAACACCGTCCCCGGCAACGGCGCCATTTTTGGTGCGAGTCCGTTTCGTGTTCACAAATTAAGATGTGGTCGTTGGGTCACGGTCGAATCAAAACACAATTTATAGCTTCACAAACAACTCTACAATTAGTAAAGAGGCAAGTAAAGGTCGGATCCCAAGGGACGGGTATTGAAATGAGATTTCTATTGCAACTAGTGGTGTCTAAGGGGTGTCAAAAATTGGGTTGATGTAGAAGGTTACTAAACTAAAATAGCAATGAAAATAAACAAGCAAGATGAATTAAAGGGGTGTAAACAATTGATTAAAGGCACTAGGGTGTCATGGGATTATAGGGGAATCATGGGATATGATCATACAAACATGTTCTCAAATTATAAGCAAGCAATTATTGTTGTGATGGATTGAGTTGGGTTATATCTTACAATCCTAGGAAAGTTTGGGTCCCGGAGCCGAATCGATTAGATTGTACAACACCTACAAGTCGACTTAATCTTCCCTACTCAACAACATGGATGGTCTAATGAGACTCGAGTTGGGTTATGTCTTACAAGTCTCATTGAAAAGATAGAAGATGATAGTAAATGCAAGGATTCATAAGCTTAGCATTTCATCAAATATAACATGTGCATGAGTTGAGATCAAAACAAGCAAGCAAATAAAACATGAAAGCATATTAATTTAAGCATGAATCATTCCCCATGTTGGTTTCCTCTAATCACCCATTAACCCTAGCTAAGAGACTACTCACTCATTATCATGTTGATCATGCTAGCAAGGTTGTCAATCATACCAACAATATGAAACATGATGAATAAATGAAAGTAATTAACAATAATTAAAAAGGGATTAAGAGATTATACCTACTAATGATTCCAATAATAAAGCAAAGATAAAAGAAGTACTTGAATGCTTGATTGAGAGGTTGTCAATCTCCCAACAATAACCCAAATAATCTTCAATTACCCAAAATAAAGGATGAACAAAAGAGAGATTAAAGAACTAAAACTTGGATTAAAACTTGATTAATACTTGATTACAATATTAAAGAGAGATTTGATTGATATTAACTACACTAATTATTGATAAGAAGAACATGCTCCTCTAATTAGACTAATGGGGTATTTATAGTGGAAATTAGGGAGGATGCATTAGGGTTAACTAAGGGCTAAACTAGTAATTACACTTTTTAGATTGAGCAAGGAGGAGCCGGTATTTTTCGAGAGAAGGGCTTCTTTCTTCGTAGCTTGGAGAAGACAATACGTGCTGGAGCCGAATCCGGGCGGAATAAGGTCGGGACGGGCGGATTCTGGCGTTGGAATCCGAGCGGATTCAAGGGAATCCGGTCGGATTGTGGAGGTGGAATCCGAGCGGATTCAAACAAAGCCGCACGGATTGTGCAGCTACGGGACGGACGGATTGGTGACAATCCGCTCGGATTGTCACTCAGCAACATATTTTCTTCTTTTCTTCCCTTTCTTCATAAATTCCTTGGGGATTTCCTTGGGGACTCAAGGATCCTTTCTCAACATTGCTCTTCTACTATAATATGTACAAAGGCCTTCTAATCTTGTCTCTCCTTGATGCTTGGTCATTGAATTCGATCAATTTAGTCTCGTTTTGCCATGAAAATGCAAGATTCTTACTCCTTTCCTACCAAGGGATCAAAATCTCAAAGAATATGCAAAACAAAGAACTAAAGATAAGAAATGACCCAAATATGCACTAAAAAGCATGGGAACAAGGCTAATTCGGGGGCTAAATATGCGCTAATTATGGTCACATCAATGCCACAAGAGCTTTTTTTAATTAATAAATTAAAATTAATGTTTTTCTGTTTAGGAAGTTGATTTAAAATTAATATGTTTATAGGAAATGACAACGTGTACTTTACTCTTACGATACAATGAATTGTATTTTAATAAATATTACGTAATTAATATAATTCCGAGTATTTTTTGTTTAAGAAGTTATTTTTTAAATATTATTTGAAGGTGATTATTTTATTTATCATACTATGTACTTTATTTAAAATCGATATTAATTTGAATGTTAACTCAAAATTAAAATGACGTCATATAGTTAACATCAAATTCGAACAAAATATAAAAGGGGTAGAAGAGAAAACCCAACAATGCTAGTACTAAATTGAAATAATATTAAGATAAACATAAATAAGAAAAGTACAACATAATAATATTATTAAAATAAAACATGCATAGATATTAACTGAAAATTAAATACATAAATATATTAATAAGGACTTCTATTAATCCTTACTAATTTAAGGATTTTAAGGCCTTTAGACCCTCCTCAAATTCTTTCTTAAGGTCGATGCATTTTCCATAAGATACAAACAAGGATTGTACGAGATCATCCGCTTCCTTTTCAATCTCCTTAATGCCCTCTACATAACAATAGTTGCGAGTTTTCATCGCACTAACAATCATCTTCATCGCTCTCAACTCTTGTAAAAGTATTGTTTCAATGTATTTTTCCATATTGGCGATCAATTCTGTTGACATACCACTTAGGTTTGCTATTTCAAAACGTTTGTATTTTTAGTGAGAAGACAGAGAGAACTATTGTTCTTGTAAATGGTTTTGTTTTAGAATGATTAATGTATGTTAATTCCCGAATATTTATAATTGAACTTGTGACCTTTGGTGAACAGTGATGATACACTTGCAATGTAATACTACGGTTTTATGAGTCTCTGGGTACTCTATAGAGTGGGCCTTACTCTGTCGAGTAAGGGTAGTTTGCAGTTTAAAATAGTTTCTGACCTGTAGGGTACTCGATCGAGTAGGCAGCACTCGATCGAGTACGTCAGTTACTCGATCGAGTAAGTGTGTTTTACGGGGTTGTTTTGTCGGGTTTCGCTAATAACGCGAGTTTAATATAAAAGGTTTCCGTCAGTTCCTTTAATCACTTTTATCCTTTCTAAACCTTTCAAAAGAAAAAGGAGTAACGTAGTTCTCTCTCGTTGCGTTGTTGGCAAATCCTCAAAGCTAGGAGTGTCGTATCATCTCGTTCTTTGCATCATAGTGTTCCTTGCGTCAGGGGTAAGATCTACATACCAATTTTATAGTATTTCGTTAAGTTTCGTTAAACCCTAATTTTGGGATTGGGGGTTTTCTATGTTTATGTTGATGTGGTAGTGATTGTATGATTATGTGTATAGGAGAAGGGTTCGTAGAGGAAAGGTTTTGAGACAGCTGCTAGATCGTCTGATGTTTGGGTTGCATTCCAGGTAGGGTTTCCCTACTCAGTATTAGTTACATAATGTGTGGTGATTGTGCTGTAGTTAGTGATTGTTGATTGATTCAGAAGGTTGTTGATGTTGTATTGGGATTGTGATTGTTTGTCTCTGGTTCTCGAGATGCGTTCTCGGCTGAGTGGAGTCACTTGCGGGAGTGGCTTCACGCCCTAGTTTTGCCCTTCGTGGAACCCGCCACGGAAGGGGATGTGCACATTAATGGGACAGGGTTATCGCTCGATATGATGAGCGGGGCTTAGGTGGGAACGGCCGGTCGGTCCCCCATCGCGTGGTTGGTCCGGTGGACGGTCGGTGACGGAGATTGATTGGAGTGGGTGTGATTGTGTGTGTGACCGTTTGAGCGCTTGTTTCCGTGTTGTTGTATATATAAATTGTGTGATTAGTAATCGACCCCGTTTAATATTTTAAAATCTGTCTTTGATCCATTCGGGGGTGGTGAGCGATTATTGAGGGTATGATATGACGCGTATGGGATAGCCGGGATGAGTCATCACGTGGCAGTTAGAAGTCTTCCATTTGTGTCGACGATGTTTTATAGCTTTGATAGTTTTAGCAGTAGACCGTTTGAGAATCTTGTATTTCTTTTTATCAGTTTTGGAGTTGCTATGTAATCACTTTAAACATTATTTACTTTTAAGTATGTTTCGTTATTGTCTTATGATTATCATTGCCTCGGGAAACCGAGATGGTAGCACTTCCATGCCTTAAGACCTCCTGGTAAGGCACTTGGAGTATGGGGGTGTTACAAAATGGTATCAGAGCGACGATCCTGAAACCTGTAACCAATGAACCTATTGAATATAGGGAGTCAAATTAAAATGAACCCGGGGTAAAAGTTGTAGGAGCTAATGCAAAGACTTGGGAGACGTCCTAAAGTCGCGAACTCGCCCTACAATTTTGAACCGGTCACCATGGGATATGAGTCGGGATCGCTATGTGTTTATCTTGTAAATTATATACCTATATGGTGATGTGTGGCATGAATCAGTGGATGTATGTTTGTGGTGGAATGAGGATTGTGGTAAATGATAAAGTGTTGTAGATAGGCATGTTGCATGATATTTGGTTTACAGTGATGTATGGAATTGTTGGAAAAGTACATGAGAAAATAAATGATGTGGTGGAAAAAAAAAGGGAAGTAGATAATATGATGATATGTGATGGGTAATGATGTTGCAGGATGAATGGTTTATAATATGTATATACTAGTAACTTGTGATTAGGGGATTTGATATGATTTTACATAATTCTGTTTGCGTAAAGTTAGATAATAAGTTCATATAATTGTCTACTGTAGTATCATATGCACTTGTAAATGAAGAATGTGGTTGAAATAGATGAACTGATTGGAAAAGATGGAATGTCAATTGCATGAGAATATGGATTTTGTGAATATGAATATGTTTAGATGACGAAGTGGAGTTGTAATATTGTTGTGTTAGTAACATGGAAATAGGATTTGTAATTGTATGAGTATGTTTTGTTTTACGAAAAGTCATAAAATTTAAAGCATGCGGTTAGTACATGATTAATGAGTTAAATAATATATGTGCATGATGGATGTTGTTGCGTGACTTTTGAAGGTAGTAACATGTGATTAGCAATACTGGTTTTATGAGTACTGAGTTGGTTTTGCTTACCTTGTTGTCGTTTAAGTTGTTTGGAAGTAAAATCAAATAGTTGTGTTTTTTTTATTATAAAGAGGTTGTCTTTAAATTGTTATAACTTGAGATGCATAAATGATTTTAATGTGATTCCAATGGAGGTGATAGCTTGTTCTTTTACGATTCTAACGATAGGTCACACGCCCAAAACGACCAAGAAATGAGTGAGTTATGACCGTTTCTGAAAAACTCGGACAAAGGATCTTTGAGAAATGCGTAGGGTACTCGATCGAGTGGTCCTTACTCGATCGGGTGCATCTTGGTACTCGATCGAGTACCCCCTTACTCGATCGAGTAAGCCTGGTAAAATTTGTTTTACGTGCTTCTGACCTTCACCTACTCGATCGAGTAAGTCCCTTACTCGATCGAGTAAGTCCCTTACTCGATCGAGTGGCATGTACTCGATCTAGTGACCCCTATTTTGGGTCATATGCTTATCTTTTGAATTCGTTGCATATTATGTTTAATTCAAAGGTTATTTTGCTTCTTTATGCATTTTTTTACATGTATGTTGGTCTTGATACGTAACTTACCCAATCTTATGAGGTGGTGAGTGGCACCTTATGGTGAGTATGAGTTTGGTGGGAGGACATGAGCTATATGTCGTTGTGGTAGATAGTGAGAAAAGAAAAAGGAAGATCGTTATGGCTTAATTGAGACATAGAGCATGTTTTGTGAGATGAGATGAGTGATATGTTTGTGTGTTGAGTAATGTAAAAGTAAATTAATGTAGGCAAGGGATGATGTGAGTTTATGAAACGAGAGAATGAAAAGATTGAAATAAGGGACGCAAATGGTGGCAACTTGAGATGTGTGAAGAATCATGGAGGGAGGTGGTTAAGAGTCGTGTGGGTTAAGAATATACATAGTGAAAGTTCGTTTTAAAGGGGTTGAGAAGAGTAGTATATAGTGAACTTTGTGGAGACATGTCGCGAGGTGGATTTGTAGACAGTGAGTGAGTTTGGGAGATTTGGTTTATTAAGAGGTGAAACTACTGTGGGATTTCCTTGGACAATTAACGGTATGAAAGGAATTTTGATTTCTAGAGATGTACAAAGGAGATGCAATTGTCAAACAGTAAACGTTGATTCTATGGATGAATTAGTGGCAAGGGTGATTGATGGCATAATAAGAGAATATTTATGGTAAGAAAGGGTGAGATGATATCGATATGAAATAATGAGATGTGAGTTTTGGAGCAATGAGAAAGTAACCGGAACACTAAAGAGTTAGGTAGAAGTGATAAGGAGTCGAATAGTTAATTGATTTTGTCGAGTGTAAAAGAAAAGAATGAGGAGAGTAAAACTAGGAAAATGTTGACCGGAGTTATGTGACATAAAAATAAGGAATCGTCGAGATGTATGATACTATCAAGAGTAAGTAAGTTAATAGTTATACAGAAGTTTCGGGACAACATGATTAATCATGAGTTTCGAGGAATTAAGGGAGTATGAAGTTGGTGGAGTATTTGCACGATACGAGATTTTTTGTGGAGAGATAGATGATGATACAATTAAGGATAGTATTGGGAAGAATGTTGAGGTAATTTTTGTTGATGGACTCGATGTTCGTTATTTGGGATGTTAACCAAAGATAGGAAAGAAATCGTGATGTTTAGAGGTGAGTGTAAGAGGTTTGATGTCCGGACAGTGGTAGTGTTATGGTTTGTGACTAGTGGTTAAGGGTGATGGTATATTAGAAAGGTAGCAATTCTAAAGAGGTTGATTTTGTAGGGACCAGAGTGATAAGTATGGTTATGAAAGAGTATAAGATATGGTTATATGAGGCGGTTGTTAGTAGTTGAGTATTAATGGTGTGGTTACATTTGGCAGGGGTGATGGATATGCGAATGGGAGAATATGTTATGAGGAGTATACGAGTTAAGCTCGGGCGAGAGGTAACTTTTATCAGGTGGTAACTTACGTGATCAGGACTGACCACTTGGATGTGATTACGGGTCTATGCTGTGTATAAATGTTTGTGTGAGGTTCTGATCTCACGGGAAGTGGTATGGTGTGATATTTATAAAGCTGTTATCTGAGTGTTCTGTAATATATGTTGGACACGGTAATTTAATTGAATGATATTCAAAAAGTAATAATTTGATTGATCTGGCATGACTGGTTATACTTGTATGTATTCATGATATATGTTATTTCGTGATGTGGTAAGGGGATGATGTTCATGAGGTTATTATCTGCTTAATTCATAAAATATGTTGCGTTATGATTTAGTAAAGTGGATTGGAGTAAGTTTTTCTTGTCTCAGAAGTTATTCTGAGTCAGTGTTTATGGGAATTGTATGCAGTTGTGATGTCTATTGATGTGGTTGTTGTGCCTCAGGTGGTGATCCGGGCACGGTACATAGTGCTGTGATGCGGGTATTCTCGCACTGCGGTGTGGCTGTTGGTGGCGGTGTTGTGATGCCGTCACCGGTTGTGGTGGAGTAGGCGGGATGATTATGATACGGGTTTTCAAAAGTACATACCAGTCATACATAGATTTTTGTTTTATTTGATGTTGCTTCCTATGAGCTTCAGTTTTTACAGATAGACAGTTGTTTTGTTATTTATGTTCCTTACCAGTTAAGTTTGGGAATCAGGGTAGAGTATGATATGAAAGAGAGTTGTATATGTTTTCGTTGTTGTCATGGTATAGTGACATTCTGTTAATGGGACATAGTTGTGAAAAGTTGTTACAGTAATTTTGATCTTGTTTTAAGATGAGGCATCGGTAGTCATATTCATGGCAAGTGATTCGTGGAACATGTGTTGTAATGATCTGAAAGCGGCAGGTGGTTCATAATCTTTTGTTGAGATAGTGAGTGCATGGTATTGGGATTTGGTGTCATGTTAAGTTATGTATGAGTTTTGTGGTAATGAAAGAAAAGAACTTGGGGAGCTAGTGTGAGTGTACGTAACAAGTGTGGATCGTGAGTTATGCTTTTGACGAAGGGAGTTTTATATAGTTTATATAGAGAGGTATGTCATGTTGCGGTAATGTGGAAAAGTTGAAGTTTTGGGTTAAGTTAAAGATTTTGAGGTATAGGTTAGGTGGTGTGACGAGTGAATTGAAGTATGAGAATTGTTCAAGTAAGAGAGCCTTGGATATATGCATGACGAGTGTTTAGAGTATTGGTGGTTATCTATGACACGTGATGGTGATGGGAATAATGAGAAGATATAACTAAGGATATAGTATTAGTGATTTACGAGGACGTAACATTTATCTTAAGCGGAGTAGGATGCGATAAAAGAGATTTTGATGGTTGTGCATATGGTAGTTTATTCGCAGTAGAGTGTTGATGTAGCATAAAGAATGAAGTTGTATATTTTGTGGTTGATGTTGTTAAAAGGCCATGGCCGTGCTTGTAGTAGTGTGATGTTTAGGAGTGTGAGAATATTTCGCTAGTGTTGACAGTTGGATGATGAGGTTATGAGTGTGAGTAAACTTCGAGGACGAAGTTCCTTTTAAGGGTGGTAGAATATAACATTCCGTTTGATGTCTATGAGTGTCTTGATATTGGATTTGGTAGTGGATGATATATTATGGAGCTAGCAGCGTTAGAGGATGGTAGTTGGTAGTGTATGGAGTTAGTGTCGGGGGAGTTTATGATGTAGTTGATACGACATAGTGAGCAATGTGGGGAGGTAGGAATAGTTGGTGGAGTTGGTGTTAAGGGTTCATGGTTTCATGTTTTATAAGTTGGGGTTTTGGTTTTGAGTTCTTAGTAGCTTTGTTGCGTCTTGACCGAGTTAGTATGTTTATTTTTATGTATGGGTTGAACTTCGGGGACGAAATTCTTTTTAAGGAGGGAAGACTGTAATACTACGGTTTTATGAGTCTCTGGGTACTCTATAGAGTGGGCCTTACTCTGTCGAGTAAGGGTAGTTTGCAGTTTAAAATAGTTTCTGACCTGTAGGGTACTCGATCGAGTAGGCGGCACTCGATCGAGTACGTTAGTTACTCGATCGAGAAGGTGTGTTTTACGGGGTTGTTTTGTCGGGTTTTGCTAATAACGCGAGTTTAATATAAAAGGTTTCTGTCAGTTCCTTTAATCACTTTTATCCTTTCTAAACCTTTCAAAAGAAAAAGGAGTTACGTAGTTCTCTCTTGTTGCGTTGTTGGCAAATCCCCAAAGCTAGGAGTGTCGTATCATCTCGTTCTTTGCATCAAAGTGTTCCTTGCGTCAGGGGTAAGATCTACATATCAATTTTATAGTATTTCGTTAAGTTTCGTTAAACCCTAATTTTGGGATTGGGGGTTTTCTATGTTTATGTTGATGTGGTAGTGATTGTATGATTATGTGTATAGGAGAAGGGTTTGTAGAGGAAAGGTTTTGAGACAGATGCTAGATCGTCTGATGTTTGTGTTGCATTCCAGGTAGGGTTTCCCTACTCAGTATTAGTTACATAATGTGTGGTGATTGTGCTGTAGTTAGTGATTGTTGATTAATTCAGACGGTTGTTGATGTTGTATTGTGATTGTGATTGTTTGTCTCTGGTTCTCGAGATGCGTTCTCGGCTGAGTGGAGTCACTTGCGGGAGTGGCTTCACGCCCTAGTTTCGCCCTTCGTGGAACCCGCCACGGAAGGGGATGTGCACATTAATAGGACAGGGTTATC
Organism: Silene latifolia; assembly: GCF_048544455.1. NCBI lineage: Eukaryota > Viridiplantae > Streptophyta > Magnoliopsida > Caryophyllales > Caryophyllaceae > Silene > Silene latifolia. The sequence continues at coordinate 191,803,499 of NC_133534.1, forward strand.
GCTCGGTATGATGAGCGGGGCTTAGGTGGGAACGGCTGCGGTCCCCCACTGGCAGGGTTGGTCCACTGGACAGTCGGTGACGGAGATTTATTGGAGTGGGTGTGATTGTGTGTGTGACCGTTTGAGCTGCTTGTTTACTGTGTTGTTGGTTATATAAATTGTGTGATTAGTATTGACCCCGTTTATTGTTTTAAAAACTGTGGTGATCCATTCGGGGGTGGTGAGCAGTTATTGAGCAGGTATGATATGACGCGTATGGGATAGCTGGGATGAGTCATCACGTGGCAATTAGAAGTCTTCCGCTGTGTCAGACGATGTTTTCTAGCTTTGATAGTTTTAGCAGTAGACCGTCTGAGAATCTTGTATTTCTTTTTATCAGTTTTGGAGTTGCTATGTAATTGTGGACAGCGGGCCGCCCACGGGGGCGCTTGGTGAAAACGAAACAAGCGTTTGCATTTTGTATGGAGTCGCCACCAATTTTTATGGGAAATTGGAACCGTTCGAATACCTCGTGTCACGTCAAGACACAAAGTAGTGACATGAACACTAAGCAATCGTTACCCTTAGCATTCTATGTCTAGAATGACTCTCGTGGATGCCAATGAACACGGGTGCTCACGGAGATCTGGAGTAAGGGGTGAGGGTACGTATTAGGAAGCTCTTTTGATCGAACACCTAATCCCGCCCGCCTCGATAGCGGCCTCTACTAATGATTAGGGAAGTTATTCGTACTTGATATATCGTCGGTTATAATGCATGCAATGCAACATCCATTGTTTTAATCCTAACATGTGAGAGTTAGACTAAGTCGGTTGACACGTAATTAGCATACAATTAATGTCGAAGTAGGGATTTAATGTTGATTTACATGTGAAAACATACAAACAACAAAAGAAATACAATAACTATGAATTACAATAACGAAAATTACATTAATTACAACGGAATAGGCGATTTATGTCGAAAATACCTTTAAAACGGATAATTTGAGAAAAAGAAAGAAAGAAAGAAAGAAAATAAATAAACGAACAGGAATTAGCGTGATATTACGATTAATAGTTAGTTAATACGTAAGCTAATTAAACTATGTCAAGGCAGAAACGGAGTTCAGGGACGTAACTCGGCCCAGAACAGCAGCAGAGAGCTGCGTCTTTTGGAATAGGCGCAGCAGACGCTGCGTCCGTTCCTTGGCTCAGTTCTGGCTGTGAAGCCGTATTTGCAAGCCGTTAATGTTAATTGGTGATTTTAATGATTAATGACGATTTTTACTCGGATGAAAGTGATTAACAGGTTATTTAACATATGAATAGGTCATAAAAACAGTAAACATGAATGAGATGGATGCAAACGGATTAATTACATGATGAAATAATGATAGAAGTGAAAAATATTAATGAGTCCTACGAATTAAATCAATTAACTAACATTAGATACGATGGATTAATGACGAATACGCGGCAAACATGACAAAAGACAGATTAAACTATATCAAGGACGAATTCAAGAAACCCAATACGAACAAATTGAATCTCTACAACCCGGAATTGAATTTTATGACGAAAACCCGCAAATATGAATTATAAGGGATTTAAGTCGGATTTATGACAATTTAAACATATTAAAGACGATGAATAATATACACATGTGATTTATATGTTATCATGACGAAGAATTAACAAGCGAACAAGCAAAAGAAGGAATTTGAACACGGATTACAGAGGCCAAACGAAGAAGAAAGGAAGCAGGAACTGCGGCAGCCTCACGAAGAGGCGTAGCAGGAACTGCGCTCCTTCGAAGAGGCGCAGCAGTTGCTGCGTCCTTTCTCGACGGTTATCTACTGGAAATCCGCAAAACCAGGTTTTAACAAGGGGTTTTTAGAAATCGGTTTTAACGGTATTTTCGACATAAACCTTGAAATTGATGAAAAGTAAAATACAATAAATAAATAAGGATTATACACCCTCAGACTTACATGTTGACGAAACGAGAAGGACTAAGATATCGATTAGTGAATGCTCGACGCGAATGCAAAGAGAATGCCCTCGTAAGAGGAAAACGATTGATTAATTAAATTGATTAGGTGTAGTTGGTCAAATTGGTCGGTCATGCAACAGAGAGGCTGGTACCCGGAAAGATCCGAGCTTACGTGGTCGAAAGTTCAAGCACGTAGGCGCCAATAAGTAAGAACAAAGTCTAGAATGCAAAGGGAGAAAAGAAGGGCGGACACTTGCGTGAGAAATATGAGGAGCGAAGGCTCCTATTTATACTAATCACGTGAAGGAATTAGGGTTTCGGAGACTCTTTGGAAGTGAATCTCGGAAAGATATGAAAAAGATACGAAAATCACGCAGAAAAGGGCCTGGGAAGAGGCGCAGCAACCACTGCGTCTCTTGGAAGAGGCGCAGCACCTGCTGCGTCTATTCCCAGGAGGTTTCCTCCTGCTGAAGAAAGATTTCCGCGTTTGAGTTATGGTAGGACGGAAATAATTCGATTTCCTTAATATTTTATATGAATATTACGGGATATTATTTGCCAAAAGATAAAATTTGTGAAATATGGAATAGAAATATCCGGAACATTCCAGAACATTCCGACTCGGGATTTAACAGTTATCAGAAAATGGAGACGGTTTTAGGCCCGGACTCCGAATGTACTCTAATTACTGCCAAAACGACCGTATCGGGACGTAGATGACAACCATGAGGTAGACATTAAATATTTGAGCGATAACTTGACGATAATCTTACGAATTGTCACAAATCGTTCCGCGTATCAAACATGCGGCCCAATCATCACCGGGTGGTTTGCGGGAGGTGCAGAAATGAGGTATCTACAGAGCCCCCACTTTGACTGAGGCTTGGACAAGGCGAAAGTCAAAGTATAGCCATCAGGTCAAACGAAGATTACAACCTGACGACTATGGCGACGCGAGGCGGTTCAAGGGGTCTGAACCAAGGACATGTCGTCGGGAACATTTTAGAGTCTGTCGACTATCGGGGAGGGTCGTTTAAAGTCCATTAGACTACGTAAGGAAGCTCGCCAGCCATAAGAAGAGACCATACCTGAGACTTCTTCCTCGAGATGCTTCCGGAGTTGCGTAGGAGCTAAGGGTAAGCGTAGGAGCTAAGAGTAAGCGTAGGAGCTAAGGGTAAGACCTAAAAGATATATAAGGATTGGTGCTAGGGTGTGGGGCCCTAAAGGAAAGCATCGTCGGGAAGGAGGTCAAATATAAGTTCAACTTAAGGGGTAAACCGGAGGTTGGGTATAGGAACTCTATTGGTTTGGGGAACTTGGATGCTTATGAACCTAAAAGGATTGGGATCCTATAGTTAAAAAGTCCTAATTTCGGGTTTACGAACCTAAGAAAGAAGGCTTTGGGTCTGGGAACTTCTGGAGAACGACACCCTCGTCGAACTCCGCGGGAATCGAGAAATATTGAGAGTAGCCGGACACGGCTGGGAACTGCTGAGAGGAAATTGTTTGGATAATCTTCGGGAAAATATTGCAAGTAGCAGGACACGGCTGGGAACTGTTGGAGGGGAAAGATCTGCTTGGGTAGATGTTAATCCTCGCGTCTTGAGAGAGACAGTACGTCCGCTTACTCTCGCTTGAGACATAGTTGGGATTATTCTTCTAGTCATGAGAGGGAAAGTATATCCGCTTACTCTCGCTTGGGACATGACGAATGTGTGTCGAATTTTTGTAAATAAGTAAATGCTCGTTGGGACAAGCAAAATGAGTCTTGGAAGGAATAAGCAGTCTGCTGCTGGCTTGGAAATGCTAGCCGGAACGAAAGGAAATCGTCGAACGGACCAAAAGAGTAAAATATCATCGGGGAAGAGGCGCACCAAAGATAGGCCCACAAATAATGAACTTATAACGAATTTTTGAAAATCCGTATGGGGGGAACAAAAGGAAGAGGCGCAGCAAGAGCTGCGTCTCTTGGAAGAGGCGCAGCGCCTGCTGCGTCTATTCCCCAATTTGGCTTTCCTGCGTAAAAACGCGAAAATCAGAGGGATTGTGTCATTTGCATTCGAAACATAAATCACTCATTTCTCTCTCAAATCTTCACCATTTCCGCCAAGGTTTGATTCAAAAGCTTGCTTTAAACATGACTAATCGAGGTATGTGTCTTAATCTTGCATTAATCTTCTATACTTGTTGAATTTTGAGCCGCGAAATTTAGGGTTTTCGACCCTTTTGATCGAAAATTTGGGGCTTTTCCCCCAAATGGATTTTCCTTGTCAAATTGATGTTAGAAATGGATAGTAGGCAATGTTAGGAACATAACCATGTGCTTGTTTCGAATTTTTGTCGAGTTTTGAGCCTTTGAGTGAAATTTTGAGACGGTTTTACAGCTAAACTGTAAATTGCTTCGAAAGTAGCCTTAGGACTGCCCATTTGCGATGAAATTTGATATTTGGGATCCTTGAATGATGGTTAAGCTTTCTACCATCTCAGAATTTCGGTTTGTGACCACTTTTTCAGGACACCTCTCTAGGGCATAATCGCCGTTATAGCGAAATGCTGCCGAATTTCCGACTTGAAACCAGAACTAGGCTTCGAATTGGACCTGACTTGACCCAATTTATCACATTAGTGATCGGGTTGATGGGAATATGGCCAAGGATGGCAAGGAAAGGGCGATTTCAGGGTCTTGAAGGCTCGAAAACTCCTTAACAAAGGCTCATCGTCATGTGACGCGGCCTGAATTTGCTTTAACGTTGCAGGTGATGAGGCTTCTACTTCCGGGAGAGCTCCCATGGAGATAGACGCCGCTACTGTTAAGGAGGCTTTAGAGCAGGCCTTTACCGCTGCGGTGCTGGCCGCTAAGTTTCACGAGGAGGAGGCCGTCGAGGAGGAGGAGACACCGAGACGGGCCAACGTCGGGCGAGGAGGTCGTCAGCTGAGGGGAGCTCTGCGTGGCCGAGACCGGGAGAGTAGGCACCTCGTGTGGGCTGCAGAGGGTCACCTGTCCTACAGGACGGTGAAGAGCCTTGTAAATAGGAATTCACTACTCACTACTCATCCTCTTTCATTCTTTTCGTCCAAATTTCTTTTTAATTTCATTCAAAACTAAAGATAGCTTTGTTTCAAATCATAATAGGAGGCCGGGAACATCAGGTCGTTCTCGGGGTACACGACGGCGATGGAGCACTACGAGCGGCTGTCGGCGGAGGAGAGGGCCATAATCGAGCGTGGAGCGTTCGGTCCTCCGGGTTCGGTCCTGGAGGGATATCGTGAAGAGGAAGTTGCGGGCTAACCTTAGCCTGGTCCGCGCTTTCTTGGATCGATTCTGGGATACGACTTCCACGTTTCACATGCCTTTTGGTGAGGTGGGAGTCACTTTGGAGGATTACGGTATGATTTCTAGTCTGTCGTGTGGGACCGGGGAGATGGTGTGGCCGGAGACTGCCATGAGGGCGGACTCGGCCGAGGCGAGGAGATTGATCGGCTGGAACTTGTCGCCGAAGGTCACATTCTGATCTTGCCGGGTTTGGTACCCGATTCTTACGTTCGAGACTACTTTGCGGGGAAGACCCCGGCGTTGGTGACGATTGACGGGAGGAAGACGGCACCTCCTCCCCTGTCTCCGAGCAGAGGGCCGCCCGTGGCTTTGGTGGTTTTTCGTCTTCGATTTACCTCGGAGACAAGGGCGAGAGGTCGTCGACGAAGCTTCTTCCCTTCCTTTCGACCGAGTTCCCTAGGGCGCGGGACCTGGGTCCTGCTGGTTTTGCGGTCCTCATCCGCTTCATGAGGGCCATGGTTCGTCCGGAGTTGATGGAGAAGGGGACTTCTCCCGGTCGTCGGACGGACTCTCGTTGGAGGTATGAACCTTCCTTTAGACCAAAGTAAATTCCTTTCTTTATCAAATCACGAAAGATCGTCATTGATTATTCTGCTTTACAGGCGTGGGAGAGGGCCTATCCTGTGGTGAGGGATTGGGTGATGTGCCGGACGAAGAGCAAGCGTTCTTCTCACAACGTCTACCGGCGGGACGTGAACGCTCTTCAGTTGAGCAGCGTGAGCATCCCATTTGTATTCATTTATACTTCTTATACTTTGCCTTCAATTGATCATAGAAATGATCTTTGCCTTATCTTGTCGCAGTGGGTGCCCAGACCTTGGGCGGAGTATGCTGGAGCGCCTCCTTTTTTCGCTGAGGTCCTTCGACCTAGGAGCCCGAGCCGGCTGCTGTTGAGGACGTCGATGGGTCCTGTGTGGTACTTGGGCGAGCGGTTGGCTCGTCAGTGCTCTCGGGACGCGTTGACGGTTCATGTCGATCCTCCCAGGACGATGTTTAGGGAGCCTTCTGAGGCTGAGAGGGAGGCGGACTTGGCTGGTGCCGGTGGCGACGACCTTCTTCTTCCTGGCGAGGACTACTCGGCGTTCCTCTACGGGAGGCTGGCGTACTGGCCAGTAGTGGTGAGTATCTTTTACTTTTTCCTGATTTGATTTTGAGGATTACGACGAAAGATCATCGATTAGTGAGAGCTATTTGTCCTTGCAGGAGGTCGAGGCAGCGGGCATCGAGCCCCCAGTGTATCCCGAGACGCCTCGAGTACACTGACGCGACCTGGAGGACGACGATCTCCGAGCTGCGTGACTTTGACGTAGCTGTGACGGATGCTGGCCTAGACGATCGGGCAAAGATCGATTCGGAGGGTGAGCCTAACTTGTATAACTTTCGTGTAAGAACACATTTGATTGAGTTTGTTCAATTTCCTGAGAATTTCTTTTGATAATGCGCAGTCGCGCCGTTCCGGTTCGTGGCGCTATGGAGGGTGGCCAACCGGCTGCGAGCTACTGCCATTGAGGCACTCGTCGGTGGTCGAGGTCGTCAGGTATGAACCTTACACCCATTTCTCTCTTTTTTTGATTTTTGATTTCCAATTTTGCTTGAACCGATTGACATAAGCCAATTTATTGCTGTTTACAGGGTGACCGCGAGCTGGAGCGAGAGTTGACCTAGTCTCGGGAGGAGACAGCTCGCTTGTTGAGGGAGCTCGAGGTTCGGGACGCCGAGATCGCCGTTCTGGTGGCTAGAGTTGCCGAGTTGGAGGGCGCCCAGCAGTAGTTTTGTGTAGTTTTGTAGACTTGTACATTTAGACATTTGATTTTGAATGTTTTGGACTTTGTTTGGGGCGCAAGCCCCCAGTTTGCTTGTACATTTGCTTTGTTTGATGTATATATGACGGCCTGAGTGCCTTTGCTGCTGGGTTGTGTTGCTTGTATCTGCAGGTTAGTTCTTGAAAAGGTTTGGTAGATAACGGTTTACGCCGTCATGCTGCCGAAATTTACATAGAAATCACGCAAAACATACATTTTATATACATATGGCCTTAATTAGCGCAAAAATGAGACTCAAAAGAATGCAAAAAATGCAAAAATTTTGCCGGTAATGACCGGACGGTAGGGAGGGTTACCCCCTAAAAAAAAAGAAAAAGAGAAATCTATAAGTTAGAAAATGTAGAAATGAAATTAAGAAACTAAAAAAATGCTGAAGTTTGCTAATAATGAAGACAAATGAAAATTGTTCCCAAAAAAAAGAAAATGAATGAAAATTATTTCCTAAAAAAATGAAAATTATTTCCTAAAGAAGAAAATGAATTAAGTGTGATGAAATGGCAAAGGTGTCGATGTCGCCTCGAAATGCGAGCCCGCGAATTTAGGAAACTTGAAGCATGGTAAACTTCTCGTATTTTTACCAAAATAAAACCCCGCAGGAATAGGAAATCGTTCGTTATAGAATTAGGAAAGATCCAATCGCGGAAATCACAGAAGTGAGACTGGGGAAGAGGCGCAGCATGAGCTGCGTCCCTTTGAAGAGGCGCAAAGCAGTCTTTGCGCCTGTTCCTGCCGGTCCGTTCTGGCGGATTTTTGGAAACAGCAATTAGTATAAATAGAAGCGTCGACGGAGCTTTAATTCACATAAATCTTCCGTCTCTTCTTCGTCTATTCACCCAAAATAAATCTTCAAAAGAAAATTGTCATCATGAATACTTTGGAGATCCGCTTGAAGGAATGGACCAATGAATTTTCAAATATGGAGAAGCATGACATGGGTGCTTATAACCTTGGGTCTTTATTGAGTTTGAAACTCATCAAGGTTGTAAAACCGTTCTTGGATGCTTGCCTTGACTATTGGGAGCCGAATTATCATGTTTTCGCGTTCCCAGGAGGTGACATTTGCCCTTTTCCTGAAGAAATTGCTGCTATTGGTGGGTGGGACCCCGAACATTTACCTGTCATTCCTTCCACTTCGCAAGGGTATAAGACCAAATTCAGAGACTTGCTTTGACTGACCAGACTTGAGGTGGACCGTCTAGTTACCCCGAAAGGCGTGAGGATGTTGGATTTTATAGACCGATTCATCAACAGGGCCGACCCTACTGTTTCTCATGTTGCTAGGAGGAGGGCATTTGGCTTTTGTTTGTTGCACGTGTATGTCTTCCAAGGACACGTTGATGAAGACTTGAGAGGTGATCCCCGTCTTTTGGGCCTTATTGAGCAAATGGAGCTGCGCAGGATCCCAGCTTGCTTATGCTTAGGAGAGATTATTTTGGGTTTGGATAATAGGAAATCCAACCGCGATCTGCCGTTCTTGGGGAGTCCCGTCATTTTGCAGGTAAAAGACATCTTTTTTTTTTTTTTTTTTTTTTTTTTTTTTTTTTTTTTTGTCTAATGCCTGCTTTTGGTAAGTTTGGCTTATGGAACGGCTCCGATTGATCGAGCCCCCAGTTCATGCACTTTCCTATCATTCCTGTTCGATTGCGATGAGGACGCGGTTGTACATGGTGGACTTTACTCGGGTCTGTGATTATTGGAAGAACAAGCTGAAGAATGATGATGGTCCGTTGATTAGGTGGGTTGTACCGTGGTGGCACCTCAAGTCTGTCACTGGAGTGTCTTCTTTGGATCCCACTAGGTCTGTGCGCATTCCGAGATTGGAGTTTATGGTATGCATCTTTCCGGAAAGACTGATGAGGCAAGTTGGGCTGAAGCAGACGATCCCTAGGCTTGACACCGTCCCGCAGACTGCTATGGCGCTTACTACCGAGAGCCGAAGGGAGTGGGCTATTAAATGGGCCCAAAGAAACATGTGGTTCTTGAGCTTCTCCGCCAATGCTTTATGGGTGTCGGATTCCTATCTGAGGTGGAGAAAGGCTGCAACTCCGGAAGAGCGCGAGAGACTGAGGAAACGCGAGCCTGTTGACTACAAGCTGCGCGAGGGAGAGAAAGAGAAGGAGAAGCATCTGACAGAGGGAGAAGAAGAAGCCGGGTTTCAAGTCATTCATCCTTCAAAGAAATCAAAGACTACTCCTGTCGCAGAGATGGTGGTTGGCAAGAATGGAAGAGTCAGGCCTCGAGAAAGACCGTTGGTGATTAGGTCTGAAGTGGTGCAAGAGCGCCCAGCTCGAGGTCGTGACAAGAAATATGACAAGAATGACAAGGGCAAGGGGAAGATGGAGGAATAGCCCGAGTCTTTATTTATTATTTGATTATTATTACTATTGTTGTTGTAATAAAAGGGAGGGATTTTTAGAATCCTAGCCTATTCTATTTTTATTATGTAACGTACTATTATTATTTAGGAAGCGAATGAAATAAAAGGTTAAATGGTTATGAAACCGTTGGGATTTTCTACTTATTATTCTTGTCGAATTTCAAATGCAATGCAAATGTCCTTCTATTTACATTTTAGATATAATGGGTTGAATCCCGTGAAGGATTGCCTACGTATTCACTTAAAAAGCGAAATCAAACCCTTGCGCGTAGTTCGAGTAAATGTAAAAGAATAATTGTTCGAAGCAAGAGCTTGTAATGAACATAGAAAATAAGCATGAGCTTTTGCTTACTCTGGAGGTGCGAATTTAGTTTATTTGATGATATGAGGATGACAATTTTGTCAAAATGCAAGAGCACAGTGACATTTAGCTTATTTCAGCTCGGCCAGGGGCCGTTTATTTAGTGCCACAAGAGCGACACGTGGGTTTACGCGAGGCGCGTTTTTGTTCCTATTCTAGGCATAGTACCGTTTCAGTTGGTCGAGGTTTGTGGGGTTTGAAAACTCATTCCCATCTAGGTCTGTGATTCTAACCGCACCCCCTGGGAGTATGGATTTGACTAGAAATGGTCCGGCCCAATTAGGTTTGAATTTTCCCCTTGGGTCAACAGGTAAAAGAGCTCTAACTGATTTGAGTACTAAGTCTCCTTCTTTGATGTTTCTTGGCCTAACCCTTTTGTTGAAAGCTCGTTTGATACGTGCTTGATATGTTTGGACATTATGTAAGGCGCGCAACCTACGTTCATCCAGGAGGATGAGTTCTTCATACCTATCCCTCTTCCAATCGGCCTCCGGGATTTGACTTTCTAGTAGAATACGCAGGGACGGTATTTCTAGCTCGACTGGTTGTACGGCTTCCATGCCGTAGGTCAAATAGAAAGGAGTAGCCCCAGTGGGCGTTCTGACAGATGTACGGTATCCCCATAAAGCAAAGGGTATTTTGCTTGGCCAATCTCTGTAGTTGTCGATCATTTTCTTGAGAATTGTGACAACATTTTTGTTTGCCGCCTCTACCGCGCCGTTAGTCTGTGGTCTATAGGGCGAAGAGTGGTGATGCTTAATCTTGTATTTGGCTAGCAATTGCTCGGTTTCAGCTTGGAAGTGTGACCCATTATCGCTAATGATCTCATGTGGGCAACCATATCGACAGATGATGTTGTTTTGTATGAACTTTGCCACATTTTTAGCCGTAAGACCAGTGTAGGAAGCCGCTTCTACCCATTTGGTAAAATAGTCAATTGCCACTAGAATGAAACAGTGACCTCCTATTCCGGCTGGGGTTATCTTCCCGATTATGTCAATTCCCCATGCGGAAAATGGCCAAGGAGATGTCATCGTATAGAGTAACGAAGGAGGGACATGTTGTACATTCCCGAAGATTTGACAATTGTGGCAATGTCTCACGTATTTGATGCAATCGGATTCCATTGTGGTCCAATAATATCCCAAACGTGTGATTTTCTTTGCCATCATAGGCCCACTCATGTGAGGACCGCATTCTCCGTCGTGGACTTCTTCCATCATCTTTCGTGCCTGTGAATGATCAAGGCAACGTAGGACTACACCAAGAGGTGTTCTTTTGTATAATTCTCCTTGCATCAGAATGTATTGGGAAGCTAATAGGCGTATAGCACATTGTCCCCTTTTGTCCATATCTTGTGGATAGGTACCATTAAGCTTAAAATTCAGGATTGCTTGGAACCAGGGCTCTTGTGCGATTTCCTCTTCATCGGTGATTTGGTGGACATAAGCCGGCTCTGACCGTCGTTCGATGCACAAAGGCATTTCCATCATGTGATCCGGCATATTTATCAAAGATGCAAGTTTCGCAAGAGCGTCTGCAAATTGATTTTCCTCCCGAGGTAGGTGTAGGTAGGTTACATGATCAAAGAATTGAGCGACTTGGTCTATCCTAGCCTGATAGGGAGCGAGGCTTTCGCTTCGGATTTTCCAAGATCCTGTAACTTGGTTGATGATCAGTGATGAATCCCCATATACTCGGAGGTTTTTAATGCCTAAGCTTACTGCCGCTTGTAGTCAAATGAGACAAGCTTCGTATTCTGCAGCATTGTTTGTCACCTCGAAGTCGAGTTTGACAGCAATTGGTGTATGCTCACCTTCGGGAGAAATGAGAAACACTCCTATTCCGAATCCTCTTAAGTTGGATGCTCCATCAAAGTATAGGTCCCAGGAGTCTATATCAGTTTGAAGTATATCCTCGTCGGGAAATGACCAAGTATCTATGGTTTGTGCGTCGTTGATAGGATTTTCTGCGAAGAATTCGGCGACGGCGCGACCTTTTATAACTTTCAGTGGCACATATTTAAGGTCGAATTCTGAGAGCATCAGAGTCCATCTTGCCAGACGTCCGTTGAGGACGGGTTTCTCGAGGAGGTATTTGACTGGATCCATTTTAGAGTATATCTTGACGGAGTAGCTAAGCATGTAATGACGTAGCTTCTTCGTTGCCCACACAAGAGCGAGGCATGTCTTTTCGAGTTGTGAGTATTTGCACTCATATTCCAAGAACTTCTTACTTAGATAGTAAATAGCTCTTTCTTCACTTCCTACAGTTTGAGCCAAAGATAGCACCCATGGCGGTTTCGATTCATTGTGAGATATAAACCAAGAGGTTGATCTCGTTGTGGCGGCATGAGCACTGGTGGTTTAGCCAATATCTCCTTGATTCGGTCAAACGCCTTTTGACAATCATCATCCCACATGGTGTGGTCTGTTTTCTTGAGTTTCTTGAAGATAGGCTCACAAATCATCGTAAGTTTCGATATGAATCGACTTATGTATCGTACTTTTCCGGGAATCCTCGACTTCTTTTTTTGTTTGGGGTTGTGGCATTTCGATCAGAGCTTTGATTTTGGAAGGATCTATTTCTATACCGCGTTGGCTAACCACGTATCCCAGGAGTTTGCCAGATGTTACCCCAAATGTGCATTTCTGAGGATTGAGCCTCATGTTGTACTTTCGTAGCCTTGCGAAGAACTTGCGAAGGTTCGCAATATGTCCCTCTCTTTCTTTAGATTTGACAATCATGTCATCTACGTATAACTTAACTTCTTTGTGCATCATGTCATGTAGGAGTGTAGTTGCGGTGCGTTGGTATGTAGCTCCGGCGTTGATCAATCCGAACGGCATTACCGTATAGCAGTAGGTTCCCCATTGGGTGACAAATGCGGTCTTATGCATATCTTCCATGGCCATCTTGATTTGGTTATAAACCGCATATCCATCCATGAAGGATAGTAACACGTGGTCTGCAGTATTGTCTACCAATATGTCAATGTGAGGTAGAGGGAAGTCATCTTTCAGACTCGCTTTGTTCAAGTTCCTAAAGTCAACACAAACGGATTCTCCCATCCTTTTTGGGTACGGGTACTATGTTAGCTACCCAGTCAGAATACTCGGAAAATTTGATGAACCCGGCTTTGAATTTCTTGTCGACTTCTTCCTTGATCTTTAGAGCCCATTCTGTTCTCATTCGTCGAAGCTTCTGTTTCACAGGTTTGAAACCTGGCTTAATCGGAATCCTATGTTCGGCAATATCCCTGTCGATTCCTGGCATGTCTTTGTAGGACCAAGCGAAAACGTTTTTGAATTCATTTAGGAGGTCTATGAAATTGGCCCTTTCGGTTGAGCTCAAGGTAGTCCCTATCCTAAGTTCTTTGGGTTCTAGTTCGGTTCCTACATTGATGGGTTCAGTGTCCTCTATTACTGGTCCCCCTTCCCCTTCTTGTAGTATTTCTTTGGCTATGTAGGGAGGTAGTTCGATTGAGTCTTGGTCTTGGTCATCCTCAGTATCATCGTAAACAGAATTGCACTCAAGATAACACAAAGAGTAAGCAGAACCTGATTTATTCATATTAAGATTTGAGTAAAGCTGAAACAAAGAAGCCAACTGATCCATGGTCAGTGGCGGTAAAGGGACAGTGGTTGGGGCATTTCCCGAACTACTGTGACTACTTGAGACTAAGCTAGGAGTAACGAAGGGAGTGGGGATGACGACAGGAGTGGACTCTCTAATGACTTCTCTAGACTCCGACTCTGACTCCGACTCCGACTCGAACTCATCGTCTTCTGGTTCTCCTTTGAACATCTCTCCTTCTCCAGTGGTGAGCTTGAAGAGTCTTCCTTGATTGTTGGTCCATTTGATCGATTTTCTCCATCCTTCTTTCACGCTTTGTGTCGGTTTTACGTAATCAACGCGGTGGGGTTGAAGCGATCGTCTTGAAGTATCATAGTAATGATCTCATCCTGCGCGGCCCTAACGAATCGATCTTCTCCAAACAATAGGCTAACAGCTTGTTCGTCTAAGCAAGGTGCTTGACGGGTTTTGACGGTAGGAACCGTTTCTGGAGGAATGAAGTAGCAATCGTGAAAGATCTCGATTCCGACTAACTTCCTCTCAAGATAATGCCAAGGTTCGGGAAATCCATGAAAGAGCTCTGAACTTCCTTCTTGAACGAAGCACCCATTTAAAGTGGGGAGATATGGCCTCATTTGGATTCCCACGTGCTTGCGGTTTTGGACTTGGGCAAGCATTTCGAGAACTTCCTCTTTTGTAGGTTTGTACCCTAGTCCAAGTGGTATCCTTGTTGAGTTGCCTTCCTTGTATGGTGCGAAGGTATTCTTCCGAATAGGGTTCAAAGGTATTCCAGGGAAGTATCCCTGGGATTTGAGTATGTGGTTGACCACCAAGTTGGAGTAGGGATTATAGTATAAGGGTGCCAACTCACTTTCTATGACACTTACACTTTGGAAGCCCCCAAGTTCGTATACGGGATCCGCAAGGACTTGATTGTTTGATTGCTTCTTGATTATTGCCTTGATGGGTGACGAAGTGATCGTCACTACTTTGCCATTTAGTGGGATCTTGATCTTTTGATGAAGGGTGGATGTTACCGCTTTGGAAGCGTGAATCCAAGGCCTTCCGAGAAGTATGTTGAATGAAGCTTCGATGTCCACTATTTGGAAGTTAACCTTTCGTTCGATTGGTCCCGTGGCTATGGTTAGGTTAGCAAGTCCTACCACTTTTCGTCGTGTACCGTCATATGCACGTACACCTTGATTGGTAGGAGTCCAATCCGACTCTTTCATGCCTAGCTTGTATGCCGTTTTGAGGGGTATGACGTTGACCGCGGAGCCATCATCTACCAAGGTCATTGGCACATTCTTCTTTAGACAAATGACAGTGATGTATAGAGCAAGGTTGTGACTAGCGCTAAAAGGTGGCAAGTCTTCCTCCGAGAAAGTAATAGGATTACTTAGCTTAGGTGATTCTTGGAAGACCAAGTTGACTACATCTTCAGGAGTGGAGTTATGTGCTACATTTAGCTTGGCCAAAGCTTGCAGTAAAGCTTGGCGATGTGGGAATGAGCTTGCTACTAGTTGCCGATGAAAGATCGCCTTTGTTTTTGTAATTGCTTGAGCAAATGATCAGTGGGGTCATCTTCGTTGTCATTTGGTGTGATGACGTTGGTTGGACCGTTTTGAGTAGTGTTTTGATATGGGCGACCCGAACGAGTTAGGTGATCCACATCTTGGTCTTCACCATTTTGGACTATTTCCTTGACTAAAGAGTTTTCAATGAGATATTCGTCCTCATCGTCATCGGCCCAAACCCCATTGACTGCAGCTAGTTCCCTCATTCTCATGATATCACCTTCTAGTCGTATGATTTGGTCAACTAGGTAATCAACCAAGGTGACTACTTCTTGCATAGTGGCATTTTGAGAGAAGATCAATGGTACACGCTCTTTGGGTATTGCGTTGGGATTGCGTAAGGTTGTTACCATGTTTTCTAATTCCCAAACTTGTCTATCTACACTCCTTGCCCATGTGATGAAGTCGGAAATGGTAGGGGAGATAGTAGAGTAGAGCCCTTCATTCTCAATCGCGTGAATTTCATTTTCGGTGGGAGAAATGAGGTGTGAGCAATCTAAGGTAGATTCATCACTTGTAATCACTAGAACTCCAAGAGGATTCTGAGTGTTGTTGGGCTTACCTCCTGGTGGTATTGTAAGTCGACCATCTTCAATCATATCTTGAAGCACGTGTTTCAACTTGTAGCATTTTTCTGTGTCGTGCCCTTTGCCCCTATGGTATTCACAATATGAATTTTCATCCCAAAACTTGGACTTCCTTTCGGGTTCGGGAGTAGGTCCAATGGGTTGGAGTTTACCTTGCTTCATTAGCCTTTTTAGAGCGTTGGAGTAAGTGTCCCCAAGGTTTGTGAATTTCCTTGGTGGGGTAGTTTTCTTGGATGGCTCGAGAAGGTTAACCTCATCGGTCTTACTAGAAGAGCCGTATGAACGACTTGTGGACCCTTGATATCCTCGACCTACCGTTTTGGACAAAAGTCCTTTACGAATGTCATCTTCAATTCGTGTTCCTAATACGGTTAAGTCCTTGAAAGTCTTGATGTTTTGATATCTCAAATGATTGGCATAGATGGGTTTGAGATTATCCACAAACTTTTCCACAAGACTAGCCTCATCCGGGCGTTCAACTAGTTGGGTGCTAGTCTTCCTCCACCTACTTAGGAAGTCGGTGAATCCTTCCTTTTCATTTTGGGTAAGAACCTCTAGAGTACGCATGTTGACTTGGATCTCGGCATTATCCGCATATTGTTTAGAGAACTCGATTGCGGCGTCTACCCAAGTAGCGACCTTCTTGTGATATAAAGTGTAGAACCATTGCTTCGGGATGGTGTCAAGAGATGAAGGAAAGATCCTTAAGAACATCTCGGGTTTGATGCCTTTGATAGACATGTAATCCTTGAAGGCACGAATGTGGTTCAAAGGATTCTCGTGTCCCTTGAACTTAGGGATATCCGTCATGTTAAAGTTAGTTGGCAATTTGGAATTGACGGCTTCATACTTGCTATTGTTCTCCCTATAAATGTCATCCCCCTTAAGGTTCATCAATTGCTCCTCTAGGTATTGGAGTCTTTTTTCAGCTGCAGTCATCCCCATGAGAGGATTCTCATCCTTAGATTCATCATCGGAATTACGTAGCACTTCACTTTCAAGGGGAGGCAACCTTCCCTCTACAGCATAGATACGGCCTTCGATGAGTTCAAGGCGGTCATAGGTTTGTTCTTGAGTAGATTGCATTTGGGCTAGCGCGGCTAGGATTCGATCATTACTATTCTGGAGTTGGTGGTAGTTCGTTTCATCACTTGATCCGGGCATCTTGGAAACTGGATAAGATATCGGCGACGAATCAAAACACGATCGACCATTCTATCACACTTGCTAAAAGAGAAAACGTTTTGACTCGTGAAGTGGGTGTGTGCCACTTGTGTTGAGTGAGTTTTGAAGAAAGACAAGGTCTTTGAAAATGTGTGTCCTAGTCAACTGTAGTGTAGTTGTAGGAGTGGGCTCGAAGTGAGGCTTTGAAATGGGCTTGTGGCCCGAATTTTGACACGACAAACGGACAGAGTTTTGACCGGATTTTGCGCTAATTGGAAGCCCTATTTCGAAATTCTTGTTTGAAAAAAGGGTTTTGATTTTTGAAAATTCGTCATGGTTTTGTTTAGAAATGGTGATCACGTAAGGTTTACACATTTATACAAGCATTATAACAGGATGCTGAGTGCATTTAGAAGGGTTTTGGTTTAAAGGGTAGGTTGCCATACCGAACCATCAAACCCGAAGTCTGTGGAGAGGCTCGTGCCAAACAAGAGTAAGGCCGATTCCTAGTCCATTTCCTCAAGTAGTGAAGGCCCTTGATACAAACAAGAGTAAGCATCATGGTATGGATGACGTCAATCGATATCCATCCTTAGGCCCAAATAAGAATTAGGACCGTTTAGACGGGACGATTGGTCGAATGGGTTGGGTTGGGTCTAGGAAGACCGAGTTATGAAAACCGACAATTGTCTTGTACAAACTATTCCCTAACCTTGTTCAAGTTTCACCCTTGGCTACACGTAAGTGTATTTTTCCCAGTGAGTCGCCAAAGCGTGGACGGACGGGCCGCCCACGGGGCGCTTGGTGAAAACGAAACAAGCGTTTGCATTTTGTATGGAGTCGCCACCAATTTTTATGGGAAATTGGAACCGTTCGAATACCTCGTGTCACGTCAAGACACAAAGTAGTGATATGAACACTAAGCAATCGTTACCCTTAGCATTCTATGTCTAGAATGACTCTCGTGGATGCCAATGAACACGGGTGCTCACGGAGATCTGGAGTAAGGGGTGAGGGTACGTATTAGGAAGCTCTTTTGATCGAATACCTAATCCCGCCCGCCTCGATAGCGGCCTCTACTAATGATTAGGGAAGTTATTCGTACTTGATATATCGTCGGTTATAATGCATGCAATGCAACATCCATTGTTTTAATCCTAACATGTGAGAATTAGACTAAGTCGGTTGACACGTAATTAGCATACAATTAATGTCGAAGTAGGGATTTAATGTTGATTTACATGTGAAAACATACAAACAACAAAAGAAATACAATAACTATAAATTACAATAACGAAAATTACATTAATTACAACGGAATAGGCGATTTATGTCGAAAATACCTTTAAAACGGATAATTTGAGAAAAAGAAAGAAAGAAAGAAAATAAATAAACGAACAGGAATTAGCGTGATATTACGATTAATAGTTAGTTAATACGTAAGCTAATTAAACTATGTCAAGGCAGAAACGGAGTTCAGGGACAGAACTCAGCCAGGAACAGGCGCAATAGAGCTGCGTCTTTTGGAATAGGCGCAGCAGACGCTGCGTCTGTTCCTTGGCTCAGTTCTGGCTGTGAAGCCGTATTTGCAAGCCGTTAATGTTAATTGGTGATTTTAATGATTAATTGATGATTTTTACTCGGATGAAAGTGATTAACAGGTTATTTAACATATGAATAGGTCATAAAAACAGTAAACATGAATGAGATGGATGCAAACGGATTAATTACATGATGAAATAATGATAGAAGTGAAAAATATTAATGAGTCCTACGAATTAAATCAATTAACTAACATTAGATACGATGGATTAATGACGAATACGCGGCAAACATGACAAAAGACAGATTAAACTATATCAAGGACGAATTCCAGAAACCCAATACGAACAAATTGAATCTCTACAACCCGGAATTGAATTTTATGACGAAAACCCGCAAATATGAATTATAAGGGATTTAAGTCGGATTTATGACAATTTAAACATATTAAAGACGATGAATAATATACACATGTGATTTATATGTTATCATGACGAAGAATTAACAAGCGAACAAGCAAAAGAAGGATTTTGAAGACGGATTACAGAGGCCAAACGAAGAAGAAAGGAAGCAGGAACTGCGGCAGCCTCACGAAGAGGCGCAACAGGAACTGCGCTTCTTCGAAGAGGCGCAGCAGTTGCTGCGTCCTTTCTCGACGGTTATCTACTGCAAATCCGCAAAAACAGGTTTTAACAAGGGGTTTTTAGAAATCGGTTTTAACGGTATTTTCGAAATAAACCTTACAATTGATGAAAAGTAAAATACAATAAATAAATAAGGATTATACACCCTCAGACTTACATGTTGACGAAACGAGAAGGACTAAGATATCGATTAGTGAATGCTCGACGCGAATGCAAAGAGAATGCCCTCGTAAGAGGAAAACGATTGATTAATTAAATTGATTAGGTGTAGTTGGTCAAATTGGTCGGTCATGCAACGGAGAGGCTGGTACCCGGAAAGATCCGAGCTTACGTGGTCGAAAGTTCAAGCACTTAGGCGCCAATAAGTAAGAACAAAGTCTAGAATGCAAAGGGAGAAGAGAAGGGCGGACACTCGCGTGAGAAATATGAGGAGCGAAGGCTCCTATTTATACTAATCACGTGAAGGAATTAGGGTTTCGGAGACTCTTTGGAAGTGAATCTCGGAAAGATATGAAAAAAATACGAAAATCATGCAGAAAAGGGCCTGGGAAGAGGCGCAGCAGCCACTGCGTCTCTTGGAAGAGGCGCAGCACCTGCTGCGTCTATTCCCAGGAGGTTTCCTCCTGCTGAAGAAAGATTTCCGCGTTTGAGTTATGGTAGAACGGAAATAATTCGATTTCCTTAATATTTTATATGAATATTACGGGATATTATTTGCCAAAAGATAAAATTTGTGAAATATGGAATAGAAATATCCGGAACATTCCAGAACATTCCGACTCGGGATTTAACAGTTATCAGAAAATGGAGACGGTTTTAGGCCCGGACTCCGAATGTACTCTAATTACTGCCAAAACGACCGTATCGGGACGTAGATGACAACCATGAGGTAGACATTAAATATTTGAGTGATCACTTGACGATAATCTTACGAATTGTCACAAATCGTTCCGCGTATTAAACATGCGGCCCAATCATCACCGGGTGGTTTGCGGGAGGTGCAGAAATGAGGTATCTACAGTAATCACTTTAAACATTATTTACTTTTAAGTATGTTTCGTTATTGTCTTATGATTATCATTGCCTCGGGAAACCGAGATGGTAGCACTTCCATGCCTTAAGACCTCCTGGTAAGGCACTTGGAGTATGGGGGTGTTACATGCAAACAATTGCCACTTGGATTTTTTTTTTGATAAAATGGTTCATAAATTATCGAAAGTGGAGATTGCCACTAGCATTTACCTTGCAAACAATGGCCACTTGCATATAATAGCCCACTTATGGAATATAAAACAAATGAATGATACACCGGGATAAAGGGAGTATAAAAGAGGTAGAAGAAGAGAAAACCCAACAATGTTACTAATTTAGAAATAATATTAAGATGAACTTAAAAAGAAAAGTACAACATAATTAAATGACGAAAATAAAACATGAATTAATATTGATATATAAATAAGGTCTCCTAATCCTTATTAATAATGAAATTTAAAGCGTCAATATCTTCTTCAAATCCTTTTCTAAGATTGTTAAATTTTTCATAAGTACCCAACACGTAGTTGATGAAATCATCCGCGTCCTTTTCCATTTCCTTAATGCCCCTTGAATAATAATCGTTACGAGATTCAATCGCCCCGACAACCACCTTCATTACTTTTAACTCGTGTTCACTAAGTGTGGAAACTTGTTCTTCTAAAAATAGCAACGATTAAATTAATAAGTCATTAAGATTTCTCATTTGAAAAATTTCAGTTGATTTATTTAGAGAGAAGATAAAAGGTGAAATAGTATATAAAGAGAAAAATAGTTACGTTTTAGAATGGGTACTTTGGGTTAGCTCCCCACTATTTATAATTAAGTTGGTGACTGTTGGTATACCATGACATCAATGAATTAAATTAAATCAAATCAAATTAAATTAATCTAAATTTAATTAAAAATTACTTAATGACTAAAATTGGTGTACCACTACTTAATTAAATTAATAATATAACGTGGTGACTGTTGGTGTACCTTTGATGTTTTTTGATTCAAATTATTTAAATGATTGAAATTCTTATTTTAGGCATCCATGCACAAAATATCTCAGCACAAAATATCCCACGCCAATAGGCGTCGACGACATCCCATCACAAAATATCCCACGCCAAATAAATTAATAATTAAGTTGGTGACTGTTGCTCACTCCTCTGCGTCGACGACATCCCACCACAAAATATCCCACGCCAATATGCGGGGACCCAACTCTCCCTGATCAAGGACGACTCCGTCACCCACGAACATTTTTCAATACCATATTTACGAACCATTTCCTTCCATGCTATCTCAAAATCAGGCACATCCAAACTGTCGTGAACTGCTAAATTCAGGTCACTTGAGATATCGTTCCAAAGTGGATGTTTTCCCAGATTTTTACTAGCATTTTCAATATGTGCCAAAGGCAGAGCCTGTTGTGAGTGTTGGGGAATATTTTTTTAATTGCATTACCAGTTGCTCTTTCCTGGTCTGTCAATATAACTGATGGAGCTCTACCCATGCATTCTAAAAACTTAGCAAAAACCCACTCAAAACTTTCTTCATAATCGCGCTTAACCAAAGCATAAGCAAAAACAATTGAATTCCCATGTTGATTCACCCCTATGAAAGGGGAAAAAGGCATGCGATACCTGTAACACCATGATTTATTCTACCTGATTAATGATATACTACAATTAAGGTCGTAAATATATAGTACTTCATAAAACCAATCAACTAAAGTAAAAAGCATACAAAAACAGTATACAACTATCCTATGAAACAAAACTAAAACTTACATAACTAAACAAATAAAGTCACTAATCAGAATAATGATATAGTACAATTAAATTGGTAATTTTAATTTTAATTTTATAAATTCTTGAAGCAAGGTAAAACACTTATATTCTTACATAACCAAAGAAACAAATACGATTAATCAAAATAACATTTTAACACAGATAAATTGAGATATAACATCTTACATATTCGTCAAGAAAGTTGTATCGTACGTCACAACGTCGCCGTACGCTTTAAACATAGCTCAGCAGCGTGAATCACACCAAAAAATATTCATTGGAGCCCCAAAATCGTCGAGCTCAATTGCATAGAAATAATTAGGATCCTCCTCTTTCATCTTCTCAAAATATGCCTTCAATTCTTCAGCATTGCCATCTATAAGGCTACGTCTTCGTTCTTCATTGATGGCGTTTCGACTATAACTAAACTTAAGGCCAAGGTTCTGATGACCTCCCTCCTCCAAGACCAACAACTTGTAATTATTTAATATTGAAATACCAGCAGCATCATTGATCATCATCCTCTTTTTGAAGAAGTCATTTATATGTCTAAACCCAACAAAAAACCGGCTTTTCTTAGGATCCATTTCATGGTTGTGCTCTAAATAGCATTTCATTATCTTCACTACGTCTTCATCGTCGAAATAACGGGACTCAATGTAAACATTGAAGGCATCCGTGGTTTTAGTAGCATGACCACAACAAAGCCTTAATCTTTCATACATATGATAACGTGGTTCATTCTTAAAGGAACCTTTTTTTTTTTGAAACACCGTCTTCCTTGTACTTTTTAAAGAGTTTATTAGTACGAATGTACCATAAAAACCCCTTCTTATATGCATATAAGTGGGCGAAAGCTGCGAGTTCTTCAGATGACTTGTAAGCCAAACCTACAACAGGTTCAAAAATGTTATCGTTCTCAGCAGCAGTAACGACGGTGTCATCATCGTCCACTGGACCGTCGCCATACAACTGGACATACTCTCTGATTAAATCAACATCGCCATTATCTTCTGATTCACCATAGCCTTTTCTTTCTGCTGCTCGTGAACATTCAGCTTCTTCATACACGTTATTGAGATCAAAATCGAGCGCCATTTAATCAAATGTTGAACGAGTATTAAAAAATAAGGTTTCGAAAATTTTAATTTTACAATATTAATCACTGTATTTTTTTTTTGAGTATAAGTTACTGTATTTAATTTTAGAGTTGTTTAAGTAATGAAAATAATAAGAGTGATAAAGTGTTAATTATAAAGATTAGATTAAAATAAGTGTTGTTAATTGATGCATGTATTTTATATAAGGTTCTTACCTCATATTCACATGCATTTCTATGTTATTTACGTGGCATCTAGCTACAAATGCCCTGAATAGTCTACTTTGGTTTGTCTTGTATTATTGCAGGTATGAACTGGAAAGGAGCGAAATCGAGCCTAAACCAGACCCAATCTCATGCATTTAGGAAAGGAAGAATCGGAGCTTGGAATCTGTCACTTGGAGATGCGTGAAGTGGCCTCGGAAGGTGTTCAAGACGTCCACCCGTGCTGATATAGCTCGATCGACCAATTTGGCTACATAAAATGGTCGATCGAATGCTTTATTCTCTTGGAATTCCTCGATCGAGTTCTGCCTTTACTCGATCGAACGGTTTGCCGAGTTTCATCCTCGATCGAGTAGTTTCATTTCACTCGATCGAGAGCTTTGGTCTTTTATTCGGATTATGAGTTAATTTTTAGATTTCCTTTGGTAATTAGGAAAAAATAAGTATGACGGCAGTCATTAGGGCGGGGCTCTCTCTCTGCTTCTCTTCTTCGACTTCTCTCTCCCTCACTCTCTCTTAGAACTTTACACTTGAAAACCTAATTCTCTATTGCTCTTCCCTTGTAATCGGTATTCTCTACTCTTAATTAATTACTTTTGTTTTATTGTTCTCATTCCTTTAAATTCCTTGCTTTTCTTATTCTCTTCTTAGTTTATTAATTATGTTTAATTCTTACAGTTTATGTATTTTTGTTGTTTGTTCAATAATTATGCATAGCTAAATTCCCTTGCAAGGACAAAGGGAACCATGATATTAAGGAGATCATGGAGGGTGATTAGGGTTTAGTGTGAATTAGTTCTGTGTTATTAATCACTGCAATTAATTGTACTTCTCTGCTTGAGTCGACACAATTAGATGATTAACTCTGGTACGCCTTGACCTAGATCGGAAGATTGGAAGGGGTAAGACCTGCAGTGAACATTAGAGTATTCTAATGAGGGCGAATAGTTGACCGGAAGGACCTTTTCACTACCCTGCAGACCGAATTTGCCTTGACCTAAGACCTTAGACTCGACTCTTTGAAAATCATGGTGAACCGATTGTCCTAGCTGTTTCTTTCTACTGTATTTCTCTTTACTTTTTTCCTCTTTTAATCTCCGTAGATTAGAACAAACCTTTAAAACCGCCAAGAAATAGTTACTCAGACGGACTTAGTTTAGCATACATTTTCCCATCTCCCTATGGAGATCGACTCTACTTCCACTAGCTTCTGTTAGTTGTTTTAGGTATTTATTTTTCGTACTAAACGACGGTATCAAATTTTGGTGCCGTTGCCGGGGAGGTGGCATAATCTTGTTGCTTTATTTTAAGTTTGTCTCTCGTCTCAAGGAATTTATTCCTTGAGACTGATTGATGGACAAGAGTTGGTCGTCACACATCCAATCAAACACATTTATAATACTCAACAAACAACTAGTTAGTGGTAAGTCGAGGTCGATCCATGGGACGGTGTGCTTTGGGTTCTAAGTCTATCTATCTCAATTTATGCTAGTGTCACGATTGATTTGGGTTTGTAGTTGTGTTTAGACTAATGCAAGCAATAAGGTAAAGCAAGTAATAAAAGGAAAGATGTAAACAATTGGCTAAAAGTGCTAGGATATCATGGGGTAATACGGGATTCATGGGAGTTGATCATACAAACATGTTTACAAAGTTGCAAGCAATTAATGTTATGGAGGAACCGAGTTGGTTTATGTCTTACGGTTCATAGGAAGAGTTGGGTCCCGGAGCCGAATCGATTAGATTGTACAACACCTACAAGTGGACTTACTTTCCTCCTATTCAACTTCTATGCATGGTCTAACAAGACTCGAGTTGGTTTATATCTTACAAGTCAAGTTGAGTAGATAAGAGATGGTTGTAAATGCAAGGATTCATAGGCTTAGCATTTCATCAAACATAACATGTGCATAAAGTTGACATCACAACAAGCAAGCAATTTGATTATGAAAACATATTAGATTAAGCATGATAAATCCCATGTTGGTTTCCCCTAATTACCCACTAATCCTAGCTAAAGAGACTACTCACTCATTATCATGGAGAACATGTCATTAATGGTGTCAAACATAACAACAAGTGTAAACATGATAAGAGAATGAGGAAATAAACAATAAAGAGTAAAGGGTAAAAGAATTATACCAAATTTGAGATGATTCCAAATAATAAAGCAAAGAATAATAGAAGAAACAGTGATTAAGGAGAGATTAATGTGTAATTTGTGGAAAGATTAAAGAGTAATCTATTCTAATCTAGTCCTAATTGAATCTAAGAGGAATTTCTAATGTAGAGGCTTAACCTAATCTAGATCTCTCTTGATTATTTACAAATGGGGTATATATAGTAGAGCTTCATTAGGTTAACTAAGGCTAAATTAGTAATTACATTTTTGAGTTTTAAGCAGGGAAATGCTAGTCTTTTTGGAGGGGTGAGCATCTCGGCTGAAGACGTTGCGGTCCGTCCGTCCAGGAAGGAAAGACGCTCGGATTCTTGAGGGGGTGCACGGGCGTCTTTCTGGGAATCCGCTCGGATTGTAGTGGAGAAATCCGAGCGTCTTTGTTGCTTGGACGCTCGGGTTGTCGTTCTGGACGGGCGTCTTGCCTGCAAATCCGCTCGGGTTCCGCTTCATAATCTTTTCCTTCACTTTCTTTTTATTCTCGTAGGATTGGTCTTTGGTTTTCGCTTCCTCTTTGTACTAGTCCATCAAACATCGTCAAATAGCTTCCAAATATGCACGAAAGACGGGAATTTCTGCCTTGTTATCTTCTTTCCTACAAAACATACGAAATGCACTAGGAAAGCAAAATAGAAAGCATTTGACGGATAAAATGGCTATGGAATGTTATAAAATTATGCAAAATAGGCTCAATTAAAGGAATAAATATGCTTAAATAATGGTCACATCACTGATCTCATATTTTTCTAGTGCTTTAATAGTGTTGCAGGAAATATGTCCTAGAAGAGGACATTGTCATACCTGCCATTCTATCGACTCTATTTGCTAAGATGCCGAACATCACCAGTCACTCAGAACCTACGGTGGATTCTCTACCTAAAGGTTTTCTGCTTCCTACTACAGACGCAGGCACCTTTGGGATTCATCCATCCTATATACAGTTAGTTGAGAGAAATCTTTTCAAGGGGGTACATGGCGAGGATCCATGTAAGCATATAGAGTTGTTTACGGAGTATTGTTCTACTATTCATGTAGCTGCTGGGGTGACACATGATAGGGTCAAGGGAGTTCTCTTCCCTTTTTCTTTGACTGATGACGCCCGGGAATGGTTGAGAGACTTGGATAGGAAAGCTGCCGGGGTTACTGACTAGACTTCCCTAGCTTTAGCCTTCTATAGAAGGTATTTTCCACCACAGCGCACTAATGCGCTGAGAGGCCAAATCACCACTTTTACACAATTGGCCACTCAAGATTTAAATGAAGCTTGGACTAGGTTCAAGAAGTTGGTTCGCTCTGTGCCTCATCATGGTTTCCAACGATGGTTCTTATGCACCCAATTTTATAATGGGCTATGTGATGATCAAAGAGCTGTGTTGGATAATGTAACTAAAGGGAGATTCCATAAAAATGTTGAAGATAACAAGGGATGGCGTCTTATTGAGGAAATGGCCATTCATGTAGATGAATGTGGGAATCCCAGAGGAGGTAGACGGGCAAATGAATTTTTAGTGGCTGAAGTGGGAGGTCTTAGTGGAAGGCTTGACAATATGGAGATTTTACAAGCTTCGGGTGCACATGAGCAAGTCCATGCTATGTTTGAGCAAGAGGTAGTATGTGGTAGATGCGGTATAGAAGGACATGATCCCATTACTTGCATGATAGATATAGAGCGAGTCCGTGCTTACCAACAATTCAAGCAAGGAGTTTCGTTCTGCAAACTTTTTGAAGACTTGACCATGCCAAGTACCTCTAATCCTCCTAATCCGATGCCACAACAAGTAGATTCACCTTCTACAATTGTAGAAATCGCGGAGTTAAAGTCTTTGGTGCTAACTTTAGCACTTCAACTTGAAAGAAAGTTGGACAAAGTTGACAACTCTATAGATAAGTTGCAGGACCAAGTCGCACAACTTACATCCAAGCAAAGTCAAGTGAATCACCCACCTACATGTGATCCAATCAATGCAATAAATCTCCGAAGTGGTCTTACCTATGATGGACCGAAAATGTCGGAAAAAGAAGATATAATTGCTGACGACATTCCGGAAATCGCCTTGGACGAATTAATCGAAGATGCCCCTGCTAAGCATCGCCAAATAATTCGATCGAATGATTATTCTTCTCGATCGAATGATCTGCCCTCCAAAATTACTCGATCGAACATTCCAAGCATTCGATCAGACAATGCTCGTTCAGATACTCTCGATTGAAGAAATTGTGGTGCTCAATCGAGTAACTTGTTCACAGAAAACGTTCGATCGAGTGATCCTGACCTTCGATTGAATGGTGCCAAGTTTGTTGTTCTCGATCGAGAGGAATGCAATTCTCGATCGAGTAACTTGCCTGAAAGAAACGCTCGATCGAGTAGAAAAAGAACTCGATCGAGTACTTGTACCAGCGGAGATTCTATTTCAAAGCTTATTTCCGCTGCCGTGCCGTCTTCCCCTGCTGCGGAGATGCCACGTTCTAACAAAGGTAAAGAGAAAGTCGCAGACCCACTTATTGTTACCAGAGTTCCGTATTCGGGACGTCTAAATGATGCTAAGGTCAAGCGACAGTACGGTAAATTCGTGGATGTGGGCAAGAACCTTCAAGTAACCGTCCCTTTTACTGAACTAATTACCCAGGTACCTATTTACGCAAAATTCATGAAAGATATTTTGACACGTAAGAGAGAGCTTAGTGAATTCGAGACTGTTGCATTTATGGAAGAGTCTAGTGACAGGGCTGTCGTATACCTATAAAAAATAACTAACTAAACTAACTATATAGCTAGGGAAGTCAGGTCGATCTCCTCAAAGAGGCAAGATATCTGTAAGAGTCCGTCTATTTGGTCACAAATGGGGGGGAGGGTGTAATTGATTTTCTAAACTAAAAGATTTAAAGGAAGAGAAGCAAAGAAAAAGCAAATAAGACAGAAAATGAGAATAAGCTATCAATTGAGAGGGGACATGTCAGGATTTCGGTTCACTACGGTAGTCCAGTGACTCAACTGTAAACAACTTAGATAAATTACTGCGAGACGGATATCGAAAGTTCCTTCCGGTCCACTTTCTATCCTAAATTACCACTAACTTAACTTTCGTCCTTGTCAGAGTAGTCTACTGTTCATAGCAGGCCTATTTAGTCCAATCTTCCGATCCAGGATTAAATTTAACGAGATTAAAAGGGTGACTCAGAAGCGTGCACTTAACTAAGTCGGTAAATACAGTTAAATTGCTATGGGGACAGAGTCTCACAATTAATTCATATAACCTATTTACTACATCGTCACATTTCTGCTGTAGATCCCCTAATCCTAACATGAAACGATTTAGCTACTCATATCGCTAATGTTGTCAATAATAACAATATTGGAATAACTAATAAAAAGCATAATGGAATAATAATGAAAATGCATAAAAGTAATTAGGGCATAAAATTAATGGAACAAAACAAGTAATTAAGATGAATAAAAGAGAGATTAATATTAAAAAGGGAGAAATAGATTACAATCGCAAGAATCTGGCGTAAAGAACGACTAATTCCGAGCTAAATAACCCCGAAAGCAAAGTTACAGTTAAAAAGACAAAACCATAGAGAGAAACCTATGACTGCGTAGAGAGAAATTCGAGGTTTGACCTTGATTTCCGCGCCTATGGCTAGGAAATCAAATCTGCAACGTCAACGAGAGATGACATTGCGTGGAAGAAGTATTAATGTTACACAGGAGGACCCTCCCAGCAAGACATCAGAGGAGGAAATAGAGACTGTTGGAGAAAATAGCGAAGAATTATGCCCTAATACTATGCATGGAAAACCTAATGGAGAGGCCGGAGGGAAAATGAAAAATGTCAATGAACTTGTAGGAATTCCTGAACTAGTGGTTGAAACGGAAACTGAAGGGGAAACGGATGAAGATGATGATGACATTGTCAATGAGGACGAAGAAGAAGTAGTGAAAGAAACACAGGAGGTATTGATTACTGAAGAGACTGATACAGAAACAGAGGACGATGAAATGCTCCAAATTCAGTCTGAGGATGTGGAAGAGGAGGTAGTATACTGGAATCAGGCGGTTTTATGCTATATCCTAGGGGCTGATCCCCCTTGGGAGGTGATTGAAGGATTCATTAGACGTATATGGACTAAATACAATATTGACAAAATATCATTCATGCCATCAGGGGTGTTTCTGGTAAGGTTCAAAACAGTCGAGTTGAGAGATAAAGTTTTACAGGCAGGGCACTTTCTTTTTTATAATAAGCCGATGATTGTTAAGGCTTGGCATAAGGATTTGGGAATGACAAAGGAGGATGTACAATCAGTGCCAGCATGGATTAGGTTGCATAATTTGCCACTAAAATTTTGGGGGAAAAGTTTGCCAAAGATTTCAAGTTTGGTGGGAAAATTTGTGAAAAATGACCAGGCTACAGAAGAAAGAACAAGGTTGGGTTTTGCCAGAGTAATGGTGGAAATGAAGGTGGACCAAAAATTGCCTGATAAAGTATGTTTCAGGGATGAGACTGGAAAGATAGTGCAAATAGATGTGGAATATGAATGGAGGCCTGTGAAATGTCTCAAATGCCAAGGTATGGGGCACGAGATGGCTAACTGCAGGAAAGGGGAACAAAAGAAAGTGCAGACAGTGGTGAAGCAGGTGTGGAGACCAAAGCAACCTGTCATTCAGGAGAAAGGGGACCCTCCCCCTCCCACTACAGAGATAGAGAAGCCTCAGCTAGCAGGTTCTGCAACAATGAATACTCCCAGATCTTCTATTAAAAGACTAACTATCTTAAGAAGGAAACCAGTGAGTGAAGGGCATAGTACTTCAGAATTTGGAGCTCATTCCTATAAGGATATTCTTTCTCCTTCTAAGAATGTAGGGGCTCAAAGAGATACACAGGTGACTCCTCAAATCAGTTTGAATGGATAGTATAGGATTTTGGAATGTTAGAGGAATGAATAGAGTAGGTAAACAAAAATATATTAATTTTTTCTTACAAAATAAGGGTATGGGTTTATTTGGCCTTTTGGAAACAAAAATAAAGAGTAGGGTTTTTAATAAAGTAGCTACTAGCTTTCATTCTGAATGGTGCATTTCTACTAACAATGGGTATCACAATGGAGGTAGAGTATGGATCATCGGGAAACCTAGGATGTTCAGAGTTCATTTCATAGAATACAATGCTCAATATGTTCATATGAAGATTGATTCTTTGTTGGATAAGAAAAGCTTTCACTTAACTATGGTTTATGCCTTCAATGGTATTCAAGAAAGAGCCCCTCTCTAGATACAGTTAAGGAGAATTGCAGGTCAGACTCAAGGACCATGGGCCATAGCAGGAGACTTTAATTGTGTTTTGTCTGCAACTGAAAGGATTGGTGGGAATACTACTGCTGCAGAAATGGATCCTTTTAGGGAGTGTTTGGAGGACTGTGAGGTAGTGGACATTGCTGCTACAGGGTCTCTATATACTTGGAACAATAAGCAAAGGCCAGAGGAAAGGATTTACAGTAGATTGGATAGGTTTCTGATTAACAAGGAGTGGAGTGATCACTATCCTGAATTATATGCTCACTTCTTGCCTAAAGGGCTATTTGATCATTCTCCTTGCATGATTGGGAGCACTCAGAGAGTTCAGAGAAAGAGCACCTTTAAATACTTTAACATGTGGGGTGGTTCCAAGGATTTCAAAGAGATTGTGAGGCAAGTATGACATCAGCAGATAAGGGGTACTCCTATGTACAGCTTGGTTAACAAACTAAAAGGCTTAAAACCAAAGCTGATCCAGCTGAACAGAGATGGCTTCAGTGATATTGAACAAGCTACTGGTATTTGTCAGAAGAAAGTGGAGCAATTACAGAGTCAGCTGGGGCAAGATCCAACAGATAATGTTATGATGCAGCAGGAATATGAGGCAATCTAGGAGCTCAAACACCTTACCATGGCCAGAGATAGCTTCTTACTCCAGAAAGCTAAATGTTCATGGACTAAGGAGGGGGATGCAAATAGTGCTTTCTTCCATAACTCTATAAGGAAGAGGAGAAACATAAATAAGGTGATCATGATTGAAGACATGAATGGGATGTTTTGTGACAACCCTGACCAAGTAAAGGCAGCAATTCTTGAATACTATGAATACCTGCTGGGATCTAGCCAAAAGACAAAAAAGATTCATAGGAAGATTATTGATCAAGGCCCTAAATGCAATGATGACCAGGCTGTTGTGCTACTAAGGCCTGTCACTGGGGAAGAGGTGAAGGAGGCATTATTTGGCATTTCAGATATTAAATCTCCAGGGCCTGATGGGTATACCAGTAAGTTCTTTAAAGATGCTTGGGGGGAAGTAGGAAAGGAGGTAATTCAAGCTGTTCAGGATTTCTTTACCCATGGAAAGCTTTTAAAACAGTTGAATGCTACCAGTCTTACATTGATTCCTAAGTGTGATAGGCCTCAGACAGTGTTGCAATTTCGCCCCATAGCATGTTGCAATGTTATCTATAAGGTAATATCCAAATTGTTATGCTCCAGACTAGCAGAGGTTCTACCCCAGATTGTTGATCAAAACCAGGGAGCTTTCATACAACATAGGAGTATTCAGGAAAATATTTTGATCTGTCAGGACCTAATTAGATTCTATGAAAGACCATCTCCTTCTCCAAGATGTATGTTTAAAATAGACTTACAGAAAGCTTATGACACAGTGGAATGAGAGTTTGTGGATAACCTTATGAAGATGTTGCAATTCCCTGAGAGTTTCAGAAGCAAAATTATGTAATGTATAACTACTGCTTCTTTCTCCTTATCCCTGAATGGTGAGATGTTTGGATTTTTCCAGGGGAAGAGGAGATTGAGGCAAGGGGACCCCCTTTCACCATTGATTTTTACCCTGTGTATGAATTACTTGACAAGGACCCTGAAATATGCCTCTAGTAACCATGATTTTGGTTTCCATCCTTTGTGCAAACAAATGAGACTAACTAATCTGATGTTTGCTGATGATGTACTGCTGTTCAGTAAGGGAGATGCAAATTATATGATGCTACTTTTAAGATCATTCTCCACTTTCTCTAATGCTACTGGACTTAGGGTTAGCCCTGCCAAGTCTAGTGCTTATTTTGGTGGAGTTCAGGACCAGTTGAAGCAAGAAATCATACAGGTTTCTGGTTTTAAAGAAGGTAGTCTGCCATTCAGGTATTTGGGAATGCCCATCCAAACTACCAGATTGCAGAAGAAGGACTGTGAGTGTTTGGTAGAGAAGATATGTGCCAGGATCCATGGATATGGTTCTCGTAAATTCTCTTATGCAGGCAGACTGGTGATTGTTCAGTCAGTTCTGAAAACCCTGTGTGGGTATTGGGCTTCACTGTTTGTGATACCAAAAGGAGTTATTCACAAAACTGAGGCTATATGTAGAAACTTTCTTTGGGAAGGAGGAACTGAGTATAAAAGAGCTCCTTTAGTAGCATGGGATAAAATATGCAGGCCAAAAGTAGAAGGTGGCTTGGGGCTAAGGGACTTGGAAACTTGGAATAAGGCACTAGTTGCTAAACTTGTTAACTGGGTGATGGAGAAAAAGGACACAATTTGGGTGAAATGGGTGGAATGCAATTACCTTAAGGGGCAGCAATGGGTGGACTATTCTCCTAGTCCTAACTCTAGCTGGGTGTGGAGGAGAATTTGCGGGGTTAAACATGAGATAGCCCATGGATATACTGATGGTATCGGGCATCAGCAAGAGGGATTTTCTTCTGCCAGATGCTATGATTGGTTAAGGGGGCAAGCTCCAAAAGTGCTGTGGGAGAAGGTAGTCTGGACGGGGTGGAGTCTTCCCAAACACAACTTTCTGGGGTGGTTGTGGGCACATGGGGTATTGCAGACAAAGTGCAAATTACTGAACTATGGGGTCCTGGATGAAGATACTTGTCAGCTTTGTGGAATGGGAAGTGAAAGTCAGGAGCATGTCTTCTTTGACTGCCCTTACAGCAGACGAGTAATTCATCAGGTAAAGCAGACAATGAGGTAGACATCCCTACAACAAATGCTCTAGAATGGTGTGTGAACAAGCATGGTTCGACAGTGCAAAAGGGGGTACAGAATGCTATGGTGATCAGTGCAGTGTATGGGATATGGCAGCAGCGTAATACTTGCAGACACGAGATGGTTCTAGTTCGTCCTGAATGGCTAGCAAAAAGAATTCTGAATGATATGAAAGCTATGATAAGGGAGAGAGATAAGAGTCATTTAAGCATCTTTGATGTTGAATGGTTAGAGAGCAAAAATATTATGTAATATGATCATATGAGCATTGTACATTGACACCTCTTTTATAATATACTTACCTTTTACCAAAAAAAAAAGTTACAGTTAAAGAGAGAAAGCAACGTAATGTTTTACAGTGAAGGATGAAAATGATAAGATGAAAACTGAATCCTAATGACGTAGTTATTATGTGCTTAAATAGAAAAATTACTAAGACCAAAATCTAAAACAAGCTCACGGACTAATTAAAGCCCATAACAGCCAAAACCACTCTATCAAGTAGTCTGAAACAACTCGATCGAGTACTTCTCCAAAATATGTACTCGATCGACCAAAATTGTTACTCGATCGAGTAACTCCTGATTACAGCTCTGTTGGATCGAGTAATAAACTACTCGATCAACCATATCCAGCCACAGAAACCACTCGATCGAGTAATAAAACAGCTCGATCGAGTGTTCTTCCTCCAAAAATGCTCAAACTCCTGACCGACTGCTCCGTAGACCGTTCTTCCACGCATCCCAATGCAAGATCTCACTCTGAACAATCCCGTCTCCTCAAAATGCATGCAGAAAAGGGACGAAAATGGTACGATTCTACTACTTCCACGTTCATTTCAACAAAATGGAAAAAACGAACCAAAGTAGCCAATTCGGGGCATAATACTATATAAACAGTACAAAAGTACATGGAAATACGTGCTGAAATAGGCTAAAAAGATTATACAAAATGCACGTATCAAATCTCCCCAAACCAAACCTTTACTCGTCCTCGAGTAAACTAAAATGCAACTAATGGAACGGAAATGAAAACTCAGAGCTAGCTTAACTTGTCTACTTGAACCAATTTAATGCAACAAAAATCAACAGTTATAGCTGTGCAGTCAAGATGCAAACGTGTTATAAGTTGTTTAGAAATATAGCCGACCTATCGACCTTGCAAGACCAACAAAATCGGACTCTCACGTGGTCACTCTTCTCTCATGAAGCAAAGGGTGAATAATAAATGTGAAAGAGAGAGAGAGAAAAACAGTCACTCACCTAACTACGACCTACATAGCATGCATGCAACAAAAATGAAAGACAATTCAAGTACTAATGCACACACTCCAACCAATAATGTCCGTCACAGCCGAGGGCTTACAAGTGATATGGAAATAGTGAGGTTCAGGTGAGAAAAGGCAAAACAAGTTATGGTAATGTGGAGGTAAAAGCGCCAAGCTAGTTCCTAAACAGGACCATATAAGATTGCCCGAATCTCAATTGACTGAAAAATAAAGTACAAGTGCCCTTCATTTGGCACACAACTCACTAATCACATACACAATCTCCTCAAAAATATGGAATAAGAATGGAGGATTTAGACGGTCACAAACTTTCCTTTTTTATACCGTCTGAATGAATCAACTGATACAAATCAAATATTTTTTCAACTCTTTTTTTTTTCATTTTCTGACATACGTGAATCATTCATTTTTCTTCTTTTTTTTCTTTTCTTTTTTTCTTTCAATTCTCTTTATTTATTTTTCTTTTCTCCTTCCTTTATTTACACCAACTCCAAACAAGATGATACAGGCCAAACTGCAGACGGAAAAATCATACCACAAAAGACATACTAAACTAGCTTGACTAGGCAAGCTCAGTTTGGGATGTAGCTAATGGGTCAAAAAGGCAAGTTTTGGCTTAAGTGGAGCTAAATGGGTGAAAAATATAAGTAAAGGGGAAAATATGCAAGCACCTCCCTGCATGTGACACCGACCACAAACCCGAATGTGTGCATTTGACAAGAAATCGAATGTCATAAAAGTGCAAAAATGATGAACATGCTATGCAAGGAGTACTACTCTCAATTCCTAATGAATTGGTCATGAATGTCACCAGTTATGGGCTCTAAATCTCAAAAATTGTGAAGTAGGTTGCCAATTTATCAGGTCAAGTCTAAACAGTCATCTATATTTGAACAAAAACTCGTAGACTATACGTATGACAAAGCTAATAACTATCAACAGAAGTGCAAGGCTCAAGTAAAATGACAAGTTATAGTGCAATATCATCACGGAAATCAACCGTTCCGACTCAACCTATATGCAAAATAAACGTGAATATTTTTTTGAATTTATATGAAATTTTTTAATTTTTTTGTTTTAAGAATTTTAATGAAATAAATACAAATGCAAGCTGAAAAATAGAAACATGAATGCAAAACAAATGCAAATGCAGACTCAAAAGGATGCAATACCTTCCCCAAACCAAAACGGACAACGCCCTCGTTGTCCTTCACCATACACCAGCAGATATATACAGGGGAACGGAAATATACAACCAATAAAGAATGAAAAACAATAAAATAAAAAGGAGACAAAATAAAGAAAAGAGCGAGAATAGACATACAAAACAAGAACTTCCCCAAACCAGCCAGAAAACTGGGGAAGTGAGTAGACCAGCAGTTACTCGCCAGCCTCCTCCGTCATGTCCTCCACCGTCAAGGTGTAGTCCGGGTCCACCTCCTGCTCTCTCCTCCTCCTCTGCTCAGCTCGAGCTCTCTCCGCTGCCTGATGTGACCATAATTTAAGCACATTTAGTGCCCGAATTAGCCTTGTTCCCATGCTTTTTAGTGCATATTTGGGTCATTTATTGTCTTTAGTCCTTTTTTTTGCATATTCTTTGACGTTTTGTGTCCTTGGTAGGAAAGGAGTGCAAACCATGCATTTTCATGGCAAAATGAGGCTAAATTGATTGAATTCAATGACCAAGCATCAAGGAGAGACAAGATTAGAAGGCCTTTGTACATACTATAGTACATGGGCAATGATGAGAAAAGATCCTTGCATCCCCGAGGAAATCCTCAAGGATTTTATGAAGAAAAAGGAAGAAAAAAACAAGGAATGAAGCTGTTTGACAATCCGAGCGGATTGCCCTGAATCCGCCCGTCCAAGGCCTACATCCCGAGCGTCTTCCTCAGCTGGACGCTCGGCCAAAACCTCCCCAAGACGCCCGTCTTCCCCCTCTGGACGCCCGTCCAGAAGCACCCAAATCCGCCCGTCCCGTGCCTAAGACGCCCGGATTCCCAGACAGTCTTTTCGTCTTCTACAAGCTTCAAGGAAGGATGCGCATCTTTTTCTAAGACCGACAAAAAAGAGACCGGAGTCTCCCTAGAGACCGGCGATTCCTCAAGGACTTAATCGTCATTTAAGCCCTTAGTAAACCCTAATTTATGTAACTAATCCCCACTATAAATACCCCATTAGTCTAATTAGAAGAGCATGTTCTTCTTAGCAATCTTTAGTGTAGTTAATATCAATCAAATCTCTCTTTAATCTTGTAATCAACAATTAATCAAGTTTTAATACAAGTTTTATTTCCTTAATCTCTCTCTTGTTCATCCTTTATTTTGGGTAATTGAAAATTATTTGAGTTATTATTGGGAGATTGACAACCTTCCAATCAAGCATCAAGTACTTCTATTATTCTTTGCTTTATTATTGGAATCATTAGTAGGTATAATTCTCTTAATCCCTTTTTAATTAATGTAATTATCTTCATTTTTTCATCATGTTTTACTTTGTTGGTATGATTGACAACCTTGCTAGCATGTTCAACATGATAATGAGTGAGTAGTTTCCTTAGCTAGGGTTAATGGGTAATTAGGGGAAACCAACATGGGGAATGATTCATGCTTAAATTAATATGCTTTCATAGTTTATTTACTTGCTTGTTGTGATCTCAACTTATGCACATGTTATGTTTGATGAAATGCGAGCCTATGAATCCTTGCATTTTTTACCCATCACCTATCTTTTCAATGAGACTTGTAAGACATAAACCAACTCGAGTCTCATTAGACCATGCATATTGTTGAGTAGGAAAGATTAAGTCGACTTGTAGGTGTTGTACAATCTAATCGATTCAGCTCCGGGACCCAAACTTTCCTAGGATTGTAAGATATAAACCAACTCGATCCATCACAACAATAATTGCTTGCTTATAATTTGAGAATATGTTTGTATGATCAATTCCCATGAATCCATGTGGATATGGCCCACCTGCAGGTCCGGTTCGATCTGCGGACATACAACGGTCTTTTTGAAAGCCACGCTCGGCGGCGTAAAGGTGCTTTCGACCGGATCATTTTAGATCGGTCGGTTTCGTCTCGGTAAGGGTCTCGAAACGATTAGAGATGTTCGGAGTCACCACCAAGCATTTGTGGGATGCCTGGAACCCGTTCGAATTCCACTTTATACCTCCGTCAAATCGAAGCACAAAGCAGCGTTTGACATAGGTACTAAAGATAAGGAAATCGTCTCTCTTTAGCATCCTATCTCTAGAATGACTCTCGTACGCCCTGGATAAGGTCGTCCACTATCCAAAGTTTATGAGTAAGAGGCGAAGGTACGTATTGGGAAGCCCTTTAATCAGACACCCAATCCCGCCCGCGTTTAGCGGCCTCTACTGATTGATCTTGGTTGGTTGAATGCAAAAGTTGAAAAAACGGTTTAAATGCATGAATGCGCATCCAATAATTTAAACCTAACATGTGAGAGCTTTCTAAGTCGGTTGATTTAATCCAAGTATCAAGTATAAGATGCCGAGTTGGATTAATGGTTGATTTGCATGCAAGACGGAAATTAAACATCCATTTACCGTATTAGGTTTAGGGTGCATAACATGATCCATTTGTCTTAGTAAGGCATTTTGCAAATATGGTTTGAACAGTCGTCTGATCCGTCCTATATCCGGGTTAATCAGAGGCGGGATCATCCTAGACTAATGCTGGAAGGGAACAGGCCCTGTACCAGACGGCTACATGAGGCGCGAGCCAGCCGGCGGTGTAAGGGGCCTCCCACTGGTTTTGAAAATGAGAAATGGAGAGCCTGTTTAGGCGCGGGTTAGCCCACGGTTTATGTGCCGTGTTCTGACCTTTTAGAAAACGTTGCAAAACGTGTTGAAAATGGGTATTTGAACCCGGTTTGATTTGAAAGGGGTCATTTAGACCGCATTTGTTGATTTGAAGAACTAGACTCGAATAATCATCATTATTTGATGATATTCGGTGTCGGGTTCGGTTTGACAAACTTGACATGAATAGTTTTGAAAAATGATTATGGACTAATTGTTTTAAGTCCATTTGAATGCAATTAGTCGATACTCGTCATCGTACCCGGGTTAAAATCCGGCATGGTATATAGAACCAAGGAAAATTTTTTGTGTTGGTGACTAACATGTTTGTTTGGAAATGTAAAGAAATGAAATAAAAGGCTTTATAATACCTTCTAAATGTCATTAACCAAATATTATCACCGAAACACGGATTTAACCGTCATGGTATGAGGAACCAAGGGTGAAAAATGCTTTATGGTTAAAACATGTGAAATGAAACAAAAAGGTTTTGAAAATACTTGAAATGGTAAAAACCAATTACAAATATGAAAAATGGATTAAGGGAAATGACGAGCACAAACATGGTTGATTTCTGGTCTGAATACCCCATTTAGGCGCGGGCCAGTTGGCGACCTAAGGGGCTTCTGCCTCAGACCAAAAATCAGTTTTGGCTCGTTTATTCCATGTTTTGGTTCATGTTATGCATGTTTTAGCATGTAAGAGTCATGAAACAAATGAAAACATAATGAAAGAAGATTTTTACACCCTCATACTTACATGTTTGGTTATGGCGAGTGACCGACGTAAGTGTAATAACTCGTTTGATCGGAAAAAACTCGGTTTAAAACCGTTTTGGTAAGTAAAAGAGTGTTTTAAGAGTTTAGTGATGGTGTAGTGGTCGAAGTGGTCGGTCAAGTGATTTAATGCACGATGACGGTACCAAACAATGTGTAAGGCTCGTGTTTACGATCGGTAGGTCGTAAATACGCGTCGGATTGTGACTTAAGAAGTCGAGTCGAGAATTTTAAGGGAGAAAAGAGGGGGCGGACACTCGCGTAAGTCTCAAATGGGTGGCATTTGAGTGGTATTTATAGGGAAATGAGTGGTTGTGTGAGTTTTGAGCGACGTGGCCACCTGGGCTACTCAAAGAGGCGCGAGCCACGTCGCGGGTCTTCGAGCTGTGTTGTCACTTTCACAACAAACGCAATCATGATTTGTTCTATCCTATGTTTTGTAGTCACATGTTTGGTACTTGACCAACATGAATCCGGGAAAACTTAGTATAGAAGGTTTGAAAAGTTTGGTTTTTTGTTATTGACTCGGTTTGACTCGTTGTTGGAGTCGGGATTTGAATTTTTGAGTCGGTTTTTGGTCCGATGTCGGTTTTGACTCTAGTTAGTGTCATTGTGACCCCGTCGCCGTGCATTAAACACTCCAGGTATTTTTGAAATGTTTTTTTTTTGAAATCGTTTTAAGTTTTCCGACGTAAAGTTGTACACAAATTGTCGATCAAACGCCGAGATTCCAAAGCATGTTGTAGTCCGATAATCATCGGGTGTTTGTTGGAGTCTCAGCAGATACTGGGTATCTATAATCCCCTATGACCTCATGACACCCTAGTGCTTTTTATCAATTGTTTACATCCCTTTTAATTCATCTTGCTTGTTTACTTTCATTGATATTTAGTTTAGTGATCTTCTACTTCAAACCCCAATTGTGACACCCTTAGACACCACTAGTTGCAATAGAAAATCTCATCTCAATTCCCGTCCCTTGGGATCCGACCTTTACTTGCCTCTTTACTAATTGTAGATTTGTTTGTGAAGTTATAAATTGTGTTTTGGTCTAGGTGCTCCTTACGACAAGTACTGAAAACTAAACCCCTCACGAGGGATCATGACCACTGCCGCCGCCGGGTCCTCGTCCTCCTCCTCCTCACTAGCAGCCTCCGGGTACCCCTCAGCTGGGTACCGGTAAAAGGAGGGGTGTGTCCAACCATCTGGGATCGGACGGTGTCGCATCATGTGATACTCGTATAGAGGGAACAAAGTCAAAGCTATGTCCCGCTCCATACGTGCCTGTCTCTCTGTAATCTCAATCAACAAACCGTCACGGCGCCCTTGGTCCATGACCGAGGACGCCTCAAAGGGTGGAGGAGATACAAAATTAGCCGGTAGGACCGGCTGTATCTGTGTCTGGTCAGCAGGCGCGGGAGTAGGAGTAGGAGTAGGGATCGGGTTAGGTGTGGCCGTGGAAGTCTGGCCACCCGTGGAAGATGCGGATCCCTCTCCGGTCTCAAGTCTACGCCGCTTCTTAGCGGCGGGTAAGGTAGTAGGTGGGCGGACATGTAAGTGGTACTCGGGTAGAGGTGGTGGTCGGGCGCCCCATGCAACAGTAGGTAAATGGGCTAGACGGGGGAGAGTGTCACAAGGAAGGTCTACGGACATGGAACCATCTATCTTCCATGTCCGGTAGTCTATGGTCAGCCAGGTCTGAGAGTGCATGGCAGCTAGGCTCAGATACCTATCACCGTCAATATAAGGTAAGTCACGAGGCAAGACGGTGAGGAGAGAACGGGCAAGAAAGGTGGCTATGCCACCGCAGACGATGGTGCCCATCACCTTCTCTCCCTGAGCCTGGAAGTACTTGGCGGTCAAATAGGCAATGTTGAGGGTAAAGGGACCCTCGCCGTCGATGTTCAGGTAACCGCCTAAGATAGAAAGCTCGTTGTTGTTGATGTTGTTTGGCTCCTTTCAGCCAAAGATAGTACTTCCCATCAGTCTGAGGAAGTAACGGGCGGGAGGTAGGTGGACCTGAGCGAGCTTTCGCTCGTGAAAAGGGCTCTGTGCCAAAGCCCGCCAAAGAAGACTAATGACCTGCTTAGGGGGAGAAGTGTCACCCCTGAAGGAAAGGCCGAGATAGGTACCAAACTCCTCAAGTGTCATAGAAAAGGTCCGGTTACACAACCGGAAAGACACAGAAAGACTAGTAGGGACAGCGTCATGTGCCCCGAAGGAGAAGGTAAAGGAGCTGAAGAACTCAAGGCTCAGCTCTCTAAAAGTGTGGCCACTCATCGTGATGAGTTCGGCCATCCCCGTGCCCCATAAAAGCTCACAGAGTGGCTCCTAGAAGCCGAGCCTCTGAAGTGAAGTACGGCAAAGAAAGCGCGTAGGGAGAAAGTCACAGTCAACTAAGCTATAAAACCTCTCACGATGAATACCATTAATAAAAGTTACCTGGGGGAACTCAGGGTGTGAGTCGAGGGTGTCGTCCACTCGAATCGTGACCTCACCAGCAGACACGCTAGGAGTAGGTGTAGCATGACCATGACCATGACCGCGACCTCGGCCCCGGCCTCTAGAACCTTAGGTAGAAGACCGTCCAGTGACGGTGCAAGGAACTAGGGCCGCCCTAAAAGCAGCTGCGGATGCAGGTGAGTCCGCCGTGGCTGAAGTAGAGGCTGTGGCTGCAGTTGTGACCGCCACTGAGGAAGAAAGGCTAGCAGCAGTGCTTGCAGTAGTAGTGGCTGTGACTGAGGTGGTAGCTGAAACTGGGCTAGCAACAGTGCTAGCAAAAGCAAAAACCGTACCGGCAGCGGAAACAAGGAAAACAGAGCCACTGGCTGTGGTACTAGTAGGTACGGTGGCGGTGGTGACAGCAGGGATCACCGTCTCAGGTAAGGACGGACTGACAGTCGAGCTAGTGGAAGGCACAGAGCTAGAATCCATCCTAACCAAATAGGGCAAGGGAAAAGCAATAAGAAATCAGCGTGAAAACAGCATGAAAATTTCCCTAAACAGTCGAAAAATTCGACTAACAGCCCAAAAATTCCCAACTTTTCCTCAACAAATTCGAATGATAGCAGGTAAACAGCGATAGGGGAAGGATAGTAGGTGACAGAAGCAGCAAATTAAGCAACAATTGAGGCAAATGAGGCAAATGGCAGCAGCACAAAAAACTAGTTTACAGTCGAAAATTTCGACTGAATTAGCCCTAATCGCAAATTTCCCATAAAATTTCGAATTAATCATGTAAAAATCAATAAGGCGAGGGAATTAATCATCAAGTAGGGTAAATTAAGCATAAGAACACAATAATAGTCGAAAACTTCAACCCAAAATGAATATCGAACCCTAATTCCTAATTCACTTCATAAAAGGCAAAATTAATGAAATTAAAATGCAAAGAAGTGTAGGAATTACTTACTTGATGATACGGAACCTACAAATAGCAATTAATCAATAATCAACAAGCAACAAGGGTGATTTTTGATCGAAAAACCGCGAAACCCTAAAACCCTTAATTGACCGTGTAAAATAGCGTAAATCAAAGGGAAAGTAGAGGGCAAATGACGATTAATTTGCAATAAACAAAATGTAGGTGGTGGATTTGGCAAATGGGCAAGAAAATGGAGGATTTTAGGGATTTTTTGATCGCAAATAGGGAGATAGTCGAAAAAAAATGAAGAAAAAATGAATAATAAAACAAAGGAGGAAGTTAAAGAGACTCCTTGCGTGTAATTTCCAATTTCACTCGATCGAGTATTTTAGAACTGCTCGATCGAGAACTTCTTGTATTCATCTACTCGATCGATTAAAAAGTTACTCGATCGAGAACTCCCCTTTTCAGCTTTTGTCGATCGAGTAATATGGGATCAATCGATCGAACATAATTCACTCGATCGAGTACAAAAAGTACTCGATCGAGCTCTTTTCCTCGTGTAAGCTCTTGAATTTGCGTATAATTCCCCAAACCTGCATAAAAACACTCGAAAAAATATCCCAAAATACCAAATACGAGTAGTAACAGTCTATAGTCTTCTAATCTATGCTAAAAATGTCTAAATTCTAATTGTCCTAATTAAAAGCAATAAACAAATCCGGAAGGAATTGAAAATTGTTTATACAATTTGTTACACTGGGCATTTCCCCGCTCACTTCTCAAAGCAATTCAATAGCCCCTCGGAGGGCTCCTGACTGGAGGATGTCACCTCAGCAACATTAATCGTCCTCTTCAATTTCCATGAGCTTGAACTTGAATCGTTAGGAGGAGAATAGTTGACGTCCACATACGCGCGAACTTTTCTCGTACTTACTCCTTTCTCACCAGCTT
Organism: Silene latifolia; assembly: GCF_048544455.1. NCBI lineage: Eukaryota > Viridiplantae > Streptophyta > Magnoliopsida > Caryophyllales > Caryophyllaceae > Silene > Silene latifolia. The sequence goes on from NC_133534.1 coordinate 191,847,005, forward strand.
TAACATCGTCGCTTCCACTTTGACTGACATTGATTGCATAATACTTATTGACAGCTCCTGCATTATCTTCATCTGTACCTGCAACAAGGAAAACAGACGAACTTTCCTCCTTTTTGCTCTCAATCTGAGGCAGAGAGGTCACGATTGCAGCATAATGTTCCAAATCTTCATTTGGTGTGTTAATAGGAAGGTCAGTAGAAGAGAGGGCATTGCAAGGCTGAGCTTGCATGGGAGCCCTTCGGGACTTTGACTGATGGAATATCAATTCCTCGTCCCCAACCTGGAAAGTCAATGTCTTGCCCCCGACATCTATCACTGCACGGGCAGTAAATAAAAATGGTCTCCCTAAAATGATAGGGGTATGGGTATCTTCGGGGATGTCAAGTACAACGAAGTCAATGGGAATAAAGAACCTCCCGATCTTAACAGGTATGTCATCTATGACACCTAGTGGCCGTGATATACTACGGTCGGCCATCTGAACAGTCATATTTGTGCAATTAAACTTGGTCAAACCAAGTCTCTTAGCCAGAGACAACGGTAAGACACTCACGCTAGCGCCAAGATCGCATAACGCGTTATCAATTAAGTGGGTACCAATATGACACGTAATAGAAAAACTACCCGGGCCTGACTGTTTGGGAGGTAACTTATTCTGTACTAGGGCCGTCCCTACCTCGGTCAAAGCTATCATCTTATGGTCGTTAATGTGCCTCTTACGTGATAAAATATCTTTCATAAATTTAAGGTAAGAGGGTACCTGTGTCAGCAATTCGGCGTATAGCACAGTGACTTGCAATCTTTTCAGGAGTTCCGCAAATTTGCCGAATTGTTGATAAGCCTTAGTACTCTGCAGACGCCTCGAGAAAGGCACCGTGATGGGTATCTCGAGCCCTTTGTTCCTCCTTCCAATGTATCAGCCGGATCAAGCTCTAAATCCTTCGATCGAGACTTCTTTCCTCTCGAACGAGGTCTTTCAGGCGATGTTTCACTCGATCGAGCACTAGCAGGCTCTCGATCGATTTGTCCTTTATCGGCATTACTCGATCGACCAAAAATATCATTCGATCGAGTAGAATCTTCAGCAAATGCACTCGATCGAATAGTTTTATTTACTCGATCGAGCTCTTCTTTTTCCTGTTCACTCGATCGAGTAGAAATTCCACTCGATCGAGTCCTTTCTTCAGCATTTTTACTCGATCGACCCGCAGAAATTAGTCGATCGAGTACTTTATTTGTCGTCAGCTCTTTTTCTTCAACAGAACATTGTTCATCAGCAGTAATTACCTTCCCCGGGTCTGATTTCGGCCCTTCATATGGATAACCGCTCCTCAAATTAATTAAATTCACCGTCTCATGTGAATTTTTATTGGCTTGTGACGGTAAATGTCTCGGTTTCCTTGTGGACTGGTTCGCGGCTAACTGGGCAACTTGAGTTTCAAGTGCCTTTATAGATGCATCTTTCTGTTGGTCACTCAGCTGCCACTGCTTTGTCAAAGACTGCAACATCGTCTTCAACTCACCTATCTCACTTACCCCACCAGAAGATGATGCACCTTGATTAGGTGTAGGAAAGGAAGGAGGCTTCTGAAAGCCTTGTTCATCCTTATGAGGAGGGACATATGGCTGCTGCTGCTACAGAGGAGGGGTAGGATTGAGCACATTTTGACTTGTCCACCTCAAATTGGGATGGACTGCCCCTTTGTTATTATAATAGGAACCCCCTCCTTGCCTGTATTGTTGAAAAGCAAGGACCTGTTCCTTCTCTGTAAGACAGCCAACAGTAGTGTGACTGTCGTTGCTCCCACATCTCTCACATATGACAGTCTCCCATCTAGTAAGCAAATGGACCGTCCGAGGCTCCCCAGCAGAATGCAACTCCAACTTATCAAACCTAGCATTCATGGCTTCCAGCTGAGCCACAACTTGCTTATCGACTGCATGAACTGTTCTAATACCATCCCTCGGGTTCCTATACTCAGCACAGTGGGTCGCCATCTCTTCAATAAGGGCCCATCCCTTATCATCATCAGTGTTCTTTTGGAATCTTCCGTTGGATGATGTATCAAGTATGGCTCTGTGATCATCGTACAACCCATTGTAGAACTGATTGGACAGAAACCACAGATCAAAACCATGGTGAGGAAGAGACCTCACCAACCTCTTGAAACGGCACCATGCTTCATAGAAAGTTTCATCAAGTGCCTGCTTGAAACTAGTGATTTTTTCCCTCAGCTGATTAGTGCGTTGCGGAGGGAAATACCTTTTATAAAAAGCAAAAACAAGGGTCTCCCAGTCTGTGACCCTCGCGGCTGTACGGTCCAAGTCAGTCAGCCACTCCCTAGCTGATTCCGTCAAAGAAAAAGGAAATAGCACCTCCTTAATCTTGTCTTGAGTTACCCCTTTTGTGGCGGGGATAGTAGAACAGTAGTCCGTAAAGACCTCCATATGCTTCGTCGGATCTTCACCTGCCACACCTCTAAAGAGATTTCTCTCCACCAGATTGATATAGGATGGACGGATGTCAAAAGTTTTTGTAATACTCCGTATTTATAAGTCTTGGGGTACTCTATCGAGTAGGCCTTACTCTGTCGAGTAAGGGCAAGTTGCGAAATAAAATAGTTTCTGACCTGTTGGGTACTCGATCGAGTAGCTGGGGTACTCGATCGAGTAAGGGGGTACTCGATCGAGTACCTTGGGTACTCGATCGAGTGTCCGGTTTTATGGGGAGTTTCCTCGGGTTTTGTTAATTATGCGATTAAGGTATTTAAACATATTCGTCATTGTTTTAAATCACTTTTACAAAACCTAAAACCCTGTTTAAGAGAGAAAGCAACCACTTCTTCTTCCTAATCGCATTCTTAGCAATTCCCGGAGTTCAGACGGTCAGTTCTTGTCGCTTTTCGTGTCGTTGGATTCCTTGCGTCGAGGGTAAGCTTTTAATATAGTTTTTATAATGTTTAATTAAGTTTGGTTAAACCCTAATTTAGGAATTGGGGGTTTCTATGTGTAGTATGTGATGTATGGTCTATGTGTGTTATATGATAGGAGGAGGGTTCGTAGAAGAGGCGTTTCGATACACTGTTGCTACCGTCTGACTGTTGTGCTTTCCAGGTAGGATTTCCTACTCAGTATTAGTCCCATAATGGGATATTGGTGATGTGATGTAGTTAGTTGTTTGATATGATGATTGTGATTGTGATTGTGATTGTGATTGTGATTGTGATTGTGATTGGTTGTCTATGGCTCTCGAGATGCGTTCTCGGCTGAGTGGGGTCACTTGCGGGAGTGGCTTCACGCCCTAGTTTCGCCCTTCGTGGAACCCGCCACGGAAGGGGATGTGCATATTAATGGGACAGGGTTATCGCTCGTATGATGAGCGGGGCTTAGGTGGGAACGGCTGCGGTCCCCCATCGGCAAGGTGGTCGGTGGGGACGATCGTGATTGAGATGATTGGAAGTGGTTGGCTCTGTGTGTGTGTGACAGTTAAGCTGTCTGTTTGTCTTATTGTTGTTATATGAATTGAATTGTGTGATTAGTACTGACCCCGTTTAAATGTTTTAAAAACTGTGGTGATCCATTCGGGGGTGGTGAGCAGTTATTGAGCAGGTGTGATATGACGCGTATGGGATAGCTGGGATGAGTCATCACGTGGCAGTTAGAAGTCTTCATTTGTGTCGACGAAGTCTAGTGGCTTTGATAGTTTTAGTCGTAGACCGTATGAGAACCTTGTAATTCCTTTTATTAGTTTTGGTTTGAACATGTAATCACTTAATCTATAATTACTTTAAAAGTACGTTTCTTTATTGTCTTATGATATTGAGTACCTCAGCAACCGAGATGGTAGTACCCTTATACCTGAGTGGTCCTGGTAAGGCACTTGGAGTATGGGGGTGTTACAAATGGTATCAGAGCGACGATTTTGGAACCTGTAACAAATGAACATAATGAACATAGGGAGTCTAATAAAATGAACCTGGTGTACGTGTAATGGGAGCCCCGGCTGATGCTAGGTTTTGGGTGGGTAGGCGCCCTCACTTCAAAATCTTGGCCCCATGATACTTAAGCCAGTCACATGGTATGGGAACGTGGAGTCCGTGTGTATATGTGTGACGTGTATGTTAATTGTGTTGTATATGGTTTGTTGAAGGCATGTTGCATGATAGTTGGTTTATATGTTGGTTGGAATCGTTGGAAAAGATGAAGTGGCAATCTCGTAAGGATATGAATTTCTTGATTATGAAAGTGTTTATGTAATGAGGTGGATTTGTAATGTTGTTGTATTAGCAACATGGAAATAGGATTTGTAGTGTATGGGTGTGGTTTGTGTTATGAAAAGTTATAAAAATTTAAAACATGCGGGTGATACATGATTGAAAGTTGAATGTTATATGAGCATGATAGATGGTAATGTTTGGCTTTTGGTAAGTAGTAACATGAAGAATAGAGGTTCAATGACATGTATTTTGTATAACGAATTGGATGAAAAGCATGATGGTTGTTTATAACGTGGCACTTGATAGCACGAAGTAGATTATTTTGTTGATTGTATGAGGAGTCGCGCAGATTTGAATGCGTAGTTGTAATCATAATGTTGAAATAATAATGAATGCATAGTACGTTAGGGTATGTGAGATAACATTCGGGTAGTATTCACGAGTCTGCATGACGCGATCGAGTGGGTTTGATTCGATCGAGTGGGTATTTGTCGCTATTTTGACCAGAATCGTGTTTTTGGGCACTCGATCGAGTACCTCGGGCACTCGATCGAGTATAAATCACTCGATCGAGTAGCCGGGCTACTCGGTCGAGTAAGTCGAGATCGAAGGTCTGTTTGGGTTCTGGAGTCGGGGCACTCGATCGAGCATGTTGGGCACTCGATCGAGTAGCCTCAACTCGATCGAGTAGGTTCTGGTACTCGATCGAGTGGGGTCTGTGCAGGTCATATGCGTGTTTCGGGTCATATGTTTATCTTTTGACATTCGTTGCATATTATGTTTAATTCAAGGGTGTTGTATTACTTTCTTTATGCATTGTTTTACGTATGTGTTGGTCCTGAAGCGTAAGTTACCCAATCTTATGATGTAAGGAGTGGCATTATGATGAGTATGAGTTCGGTGGGGAGGACATGAGCTATAGGTGATTATGATAGATGGTGGAAAAAGAAAAGGAAGGTTGGTATAGTTTATTGAGGCATGGCGCACGTTTTGCGAGACGGGATGAGTGATATGATTGTGTGTTGAGTAATGTAAAAATAAGTGAATATAGACAAGGGATGATGTGAGAATAATGAACGTGAGAATGAAAAGATTGAAAGTAAGAATGTGGATAGTGGCAGCTTGAGATGTGTAAAGAGTTATGGAGGGAAATGGTTAGGAGTCGTGTGGGTTATGGATTTATGTAGTGAAAGTTCGTTTAAAGGGGTTGAGAAGAGTAATATATAGTGAACTTTGTGGAGACATGTCGCGAGGTGTATTTGTAGACAGTGAGTGAGTTTGGGAGGTTTGGTTTATTAAAAGATGAAACTACTGTGTGATTTCCTTGGGTAATTAACGGTATTAAATGAATTCTGATTTCTAGAGATGTAAAAAGGGAGATGCAATTGTTTGAACATTAAACGTTGGTTCTATGGATAGATTAGTGGCAAGTATGGGTGATAGCATAATAAGAGAAGATCCATGGAAGAAAGAGTGAGATGATGTCGGTAGAAAATAATGGAATTCGAGTTTTCGAGCAACGAAGAGGTAACCAGATTTCTAAAGAGTTAGCTAGAAAGAATAAGGAGTTGAACTATTAATTGGTATTATTGAGTGTAAAGAGAAAAGAAGGATAAAAGTAAGCCGAGGAAAATGTTCACCGGAGCTAGGTGATATAAAGGTAAGGAATCATCGAAGGGTGTGATGGTATCACGAGGATGTTAGCTAAAGGTTATATAGGAGTTTCAGGACAACATGATTGATAATGAGTTTCGAGGAATTAAGGGAGTAAGAAGTTGGTGGAGTATTGGCACGATACGAGATATTTGGTGGAGAGTTGGATGACAATACAAATAAGACAGTACTGGGAATAATATTGAGGTAATTTTGTGGATGGGCTTGATGTTCGTTATTTGCAATGTTAACCAAAAATAGGAGAAAAACCATGTTATTTTGATATGAGTGTAAGAGATTTGAGATACGAGCAGCGGTGACATTGTGGTGTTATCGCTAATGGTTAAGAGTAATGGTATATTAGAAAAGTAGCAATTCTAAAGAGGTTGATTTGGTAGGGACCTGATTGTTGTGTATGATTGTGAGAGGGTATAAGATGTGGTTAGATGAGGCGGATGCTATTAGTTGAATAGTAAAGGTATGGTTATATTTGGCAGGAAGTGATGGTTGTGCGAATGGGGGAATATGTTATGAGGGGCATATGAGTTAAACTCGGGTGGCAGGTAACCTTTTTCGAGTGGTGACTTACGTGGTCAGGATTGACTAGTTGGTTGTGATTACGGGTCTATGATATGTGTAAATGTTTGTGTGAGGTTCCGACCTCACAAGAAGTGGTATGGTGTGATAATTATAAAGTTGTTTTATGAATGTTCTGTAATATATATGTTGGACACGGTAAGTTAGTTGAATGATATCCAAAAAGGTAATAACTTGATTGATTTGACATGGCTAGTTATAATTTGATGTGTATTGATAACACATGTGTATTCCAGGAAATGGTAGAGATGATGTTCATGAGATGCTTATCTGTTTATCCATATAATATGTTGCGTGGTGATTTAATAAAGTGGATTTGAGTAAGTTTTCTTGTCTGAGAAGTTATGCTGAGTCAGTATTTATGGGAATTGTATGCAGTTGTGATGTCTATCGGTGGGGTTGTGGGGCCTCGGGTGGTGATCCGGGCACGGTACATAGTGCTGTGATGCAGATATTTTCGCACTACGGTGTGGCTGTTGGTGGCGGTGTTGTGATGCCGTCACCGGTTGTGGTGGAGTAGGCGGGATGATTATGATTCGAGTTTCGAAAGTGCATACCAGTTATACATAGATTGTTGTTTTGTTTGATGTTGCTCTCTGCGAGATTCAGTTTGTGCTGATAGACAGTTGTCTTGTTTATTCATGTTTTCTTTACCAGGTTAAGTTGGGAATGAGGTAGAGTATGATATGAAATAGAGTTGTATATGTTTCGTTGTTGTCATGGGATAGTGATAATCTGTTGAGGGGACACGGTTGTGAGAGGTTGTTACGGTAATTTTGATCTTGTTTTCAGATGAGACATCGGTAGACATGGTAATGGAAAATGATTCGTGGAACATGTGTTGTAATGATCTGAAAGCGGCAGGTAGTTCATAATCTTTTGTTGAGACAGTGAGTGTAGGGTGTTGGGGAAATTAGTGTCATGTTAAGTTGTGTATGAATTTTGCGGTAATGAAAGAAAGAACTTGAGGATCTAGTGTGCGTGTACGTAACGAGTGCGGATCGTGAGTTATGCTTCTGGGAGATAAGTGCCTTACATAGAGAGGTATGTTGTTTGGCAGTAATAATGAAGAGTGGGTATGGTGATTTGCTATGTATTTATGGTATAGGTTAGGTGCTATGCCGAATGAGTTGAGGAATGGGAAATGTTTATGTATGGGAGCCTTGGATATAAGAATGGTGAGTGTTTGGTTTATAGACGGTTAGCTTTGACATGTGGTGGTACAGAGGGTAATGAGATATAGATATGGTTTGGTATTAGTGAGTTACGAGGACGTAACATTTGTCTTAAGAGGAGTAGGATGCGATAAAACAGATTTTGATGGTTGTACATATGGTAATATATTCGGAAGTTGAGTCTTGATGTAGAATAAAAGATCGATTCGTGTTGTGGGTGATTTTATTAAAGGTCATGACCGTGCTTGTAGTAGCGTGATGTTTAGGAGTGTGAAAATATTTCGCTAGTATTGACAGTTGGATGATGAGGTTACGAGTGTGAGTAAACTTCGAGGACGAAGTTCCTTTTAAGGGTGGTAGAATGTAACATTCCGTTTGATGTCTATGAGTGTCTTGGTTTTGGATGTGATAGTTGATGATATTATGGAGCTAGCAGCATTAGAGGATGGTAGTTGGTTATGTATGGAGTTGGTATCGTGAGAGATATATGTGGTAGATACGGTATAGTAAGTCGTGTTGTGGAAGTAAACATAGTTGGTGGAGTGGGTGTTAAGAGTTCATGTTCTATGTTCGGTCGAGTTCTTGAGTCCTTAGCTAAGTTGTTGTGTCTTGGTCGAGTCAGTATGGTTATTTTATGTATGGGTTGAACTTCGGGGACGAAGTTCTTTTTAAGGAGGGAAGACTGTAATACTCCGTATTTATAAGTCTTGGGGTACTCTATCGAGTAGGCCTTACTCTGTCGAGTAAGGGCAAGTTGCGAAATAAAATAGTTTCTGACCTGTTGGGTACTCGATCGAGTAGCTGGGGTACTCGATCGAGTAAGGGGGTACTCGATCGAGTACCTTGGGTACTCGATCGAGTGTCCGGTTTTACGGGGAGTTTCCTCGGGTTTTGTTAATTATGCGATTAAGGTATTTAAACATATTCGTCATTGTTTTAAATCACTTTTACAAAACCTAAAACCCTGTTTAAGAGAGAAAGCAACCACTTCATCTTCCTAATCGCATTCTTAGCAATTCCCGGAGTTCAGACGGTCAGTTCTTGTCGCTTTTCGTGTCGTTGGATTCCTTGCGTCGAGGGTAAGCTTTTAATATAGTTTTTATAATGTTTAATTAAGTTTGGTTAAACCCTAATTTAGGAATTGGGGGTTTCTATGTGTAGTATGTGATGTATGGTCTATGTGTGTTATATGATAGGAGGAGGGTTCGTAGAAGAGGCGTTTCGATACACTGTTGCTACCGTCTGACTGTTGTGCTTTCCAGGTAGGATTTCCTACTCAGTATTAGTCCCATAATGGGATATTGGTGATGTGCTGTAGTTAGTTGTTTGATATGATGATTGTGATTGTGATTGTGATTGTGATTGTGATTGGTTGTCTATGGCTCTCGAGATGCGTTCTCGGCTGAGTGGGGTCACTTGCGGGAGTGGCTTCACGCCCTAGTTTCGCCCTTCGTGGAACCCGCCACGGAAGGGGATGTGCACATTAATGGGACAGGGTTATCGCTCGTATGATGAGCGGGGCTTAGGTGGGAACGGCTGCGGTCCCCCATCGATGTATCGGGTCCAAAGGGACGATCGATGATTGAGATGATTGGAAGTGGTTGGCTCTGTGTGTGTGTGTGTGATTAAGTGTCTGTTTGTCTTATTGTTGTTATATGAATTGAATTGTGTGATTAGTACTGACCCCGTTTAAATGTTTTAAAAACTGTGGTGATCCATTCGGGGGTGGTGAGCAGTTATTGAGCAGGTGTGATATGACGCGTATGGGATAGCTGGGATGAGTCATCACGTGGCAGTTAGAAGTCTTCCGCTATGTCAGACGAAGTCTAGTGGCTTTGATAGTTTTAGCTGTAGACCGTATGAGAACCTTGTAATTCCTTTTATTAGTTTTGGTTTGAACATGTAATCACTTAATCTATAATTACTTTAAAAGTACGTTTCTTTATTGTCTTATGATATTCAGTACCTCGGGCAACCGAGATGGTAGTACCCTTATACCTGAGTAGTCCTGGTAAGGCACTTGGAGTATGGGGGTGTTACAGTTTTCCCATCCTCGGTCTGGAGATTGAAACATTTAGGAATAGATGATGCTTTAGGCTCCGAATGACTAGCAATATTCGGCATCTTTACTGGTTGGTTTACAGAACTGAAAGTGTCTTCTTCAAAAGATGGATTTTCTGTAAATATGAAATGCTAAAGTTCGGGTTCGAAAGTACTCAAAGCTTCCTTTCGTGATTCTCTTTGTAGACGGAGTCTATGCCTAAACAGTCTCTCTGGCTTAGAATCAGCGGAAACTAACTCCAACCTGTTTGACCTGGGCATACACAATTCTGAAAGAAAATAAATAAGAACTGTCTCAAGGAACGGAAATTCCATGAGACGGATAAAATAAACGAAACAAAGACAGATAGGGCAATTAAAGCCCATGACAGCCAAAACCACTCGATCAAGTAGTCTGAAACAACTCGATCGAGTACTTCTCCAAAATATCTACTCGATCGACCAAAATGGTTACTCGATCGAGGAACTCCTAATTCCAGCTCTGTTGGATCGAGTAATAAACTACTCGATCGACCATATCCAGCCACAGAAACCACTCGATCGAGTAATAAAACAGCTCGATCAAGTGTTCTTCCTCCAAAACAACTCAAACTCATGACCGACTGCTCCGTAGACCGTTCTTCCACGCATCCCAATGCAAGATCTCAATCTGAACAATCCCGTCTCCTCAAAATGCATGCAGAAAAGGGACGAAAATTGTACGATTCTACTACTTCCACGTTCATTTCTACAAAATGGACAAAACGAACCAAAGTAGCCAATTCGGGGCATAATACTATATAAACAGTACAAAAGTACATGGAAATACGTGCTGAAATAGGCTAAAAAGATTATACAAAATGCACGTATCATCTAGTAATTTACTTCTCAATAAAGCTCCACCTAAAATGAAAGACCCGGGTAGTTTCTCTATTACCTATACTATAAGAAACAAAGTGATAGATAAGGCTCTTTGTGATTTATGAGCCAGTGTCAGTGTCATGCCGTACTCTGTCTGCAAGAAACTTAATATGGGTCACCTTAAATTGACTAATATAACCTTACAGATGGCTGATAGATCTGTTAGACGACCCATAGGTATCCTAGATGACATGCGAATTAAAGTAGGCAAGTTCTTTATACAATTGGACTTCATTGTCTTAGACATAGCTGAGGATACTCGGACCCTAATTATACTAGGAAGACCATTCTTATGTACAGCTGGGGCCATTATTGATGTCAAACAAGGGCGTTTGACTCTTGCAGTGGGGGATGATGCAATCACTTTCAGTTTACCTGGTACACTTGCTCGCCCAATGATAGAGGATACTTGCTATTCAGTTGATATGGTTGACGAGTCTGTTTATGAGTTCTGGTCGGATTCCTTGATTTAGGATCCACTAGAAGCTTTGATGTTGTTAGATGAGTGTGCAGATAACCGAGAGAACAATGACGCTGTGTTGGATTTGCCTGAAGCTACAATAAATGAGCGTGAGCTCACTGACGATGAAGGCGAGAGAGTGGAACAAATGATAAATACTCTCTGCGCTATAGAGGTAAAGGTGCCTGAGCGTAAGCCTCATCCTTCTCATCTTAAATATGCATTTTTAGATGATAAAGAGCAATATCCCATAATTGTTAGTGCTAAATTGGATGATGATCAGCTGACCGCTTTGTTACCTGTTCTTAAGAAAAATAGGCAGGCAATGGGTTATTCATTAGATGACATCAAGGGCATCAGTCTTGATATTTGTATGCACAGAATCGAGCTAGAGGAATATCACAAGCCTTGCAGACAGGGTCAGCGCAGGTTGAATCAGGAGATGCAGGATGTTGTGATGACTGAGGTAATGAAGCTGCTCGATGCAGGATTCTTTCAGATCCCTATTCACCCGAATGATCAGGAAGACACTAATTTTACTTGTCCTCAGGGTGTTTTCGCTTATCGTAGGATGCCTTTTGGTTTGTGTAACGCCCCTGCCACCTTTCAAAGGTGCATGATGGGAATATTTTCCAAGTATATAGAGTATATTATGGAAGTCTTTATGGACGATTTTAGCGTCTATAGAAGTGATTTTGCTAATTGTCTGTCTAACCTTGATGAAGTGTTACAGCGCTGCATTGAGGTTAACCTTGTGCTTAACTGGAAGAAGTGCCACTTTATGGTCAACGAGGGAGTTATCCTAGGGCACTTTGTTTCTGATAGGGGCATTGAGGTTGATAAATCAAAGGTGCAAGTGATTCAACAATTACCTCTTCCCGTTAATGTTAAAGGAGTGAGGAGTTTCCTTGGTCATGCTGGCTTTTATCGCCGGTTCATTAAGGATTTTTCAAAAATTGCTAAACCACTTACACAGCTGTTGCTTAAGGATGCCCCCTTTGTATTTACTGACGAGTGTCTTTCTGCTTTTAACCGGTTAAAGCAGGCCTTGATTTCAGCACCGATTATTCAGCCTCCTAACTGGGATTTGCCGTTTGAAATTATGTGCGATGCTAGTGACTATGCACTAGGAGCAGTGTTAGGCCAGCGGAAAGACAAAGCTTTGAGTGCAATCTGTTATGCGAGCTGAACTCTGGAGGAAGCTCAAGTGAAGTACACCACCAATGAAAAGGAGCTGTTAGTTGTGGTTTATGCGCTGAAGAAATTTCGTTCTTATTTGATAGGGTCAGAAGTCACTATTTTTACTGACCATACAGCGTTGAGACACCTTCTTGCTAAGAAGGAAGCTAAACCACTATTGCTAAGATGGATACTTCTTCTCCATGAATTTGATCTGCAGATCAAAGATAAGAAGGGTGCAGAGAATGTAGTAGCTGATCATCTTTCGCGATTATCGCAGCAGGAGGGAGAGGATTCCTTACCTATTGATGATTCTTTTCCCGATGAATCCTTATTTGCTATTTTGTCTAACACTAACCATGATCCATGGTATGCAGATTTGGCTAACTATGTTGTCAGTGGCGAGCTGCCACCTGACCTTTCTTATCAGCAAAAGAAACGTTTTCTTTATAGTGCTAAGCAGTACTTTTGGGATGATCCTTATTTATTTAAGGAGTGTGCAGACGGTCTCTACAGACGGTGTATTCCGTAGTGGGAGACCAAAGCAATCTTAGAAGGCTGTCATTCATCCTCTTATGGTGGTCACCACGGTCCATCGCGTACCGTGGCTAAGGTACTTCAGTCTGGTTTTTACTGGCCTACTTTATTTGCCGATGCTAAAGTGTTTGTTTCAGCTTGTGATGCTTGTCAACGCTCTGGGAATATATCTAAGAGACGTGAGATGACACAAAATGGCATTCTAGAGGTCGAGGTTTTTGATGTCTGGGGCATTGATTTCCAAGGACCATTCCCATCTAGTAAAGGTAACAGGTATATTTTGGTAGCAGTATATTATGTGTCTAAATGGGTGGAAGCGATTGCTTCACCTAATTTTGATGCCAAGACTGTGATTAAGATGTTCACAAAGATTATTTTTCCCCGATTTGGTGTCCCTAGGGTCGTCATTAGTGATGGGGGAATGCACTTTAAGGAAAAGAAACTTACTTCTATATTGTCTAAATTCGGTGTTCAACATCGTCGTCGTTTGGGATACCATCCCGAAACTAGTGGGCAGGTTAAGGTCTGTAATAGGGAACTAAAAGAGATTTTGGCTATGGTAGTTTCTAAATCACGGAAGGATTGGAGTCTTAAATTGGATGACACATTATGGGCTTATAGAACTGCCTTTAAAACACCGATTGGTGCGTCACCATATTGGTTGGTTTATGGGAAGGCCTGTCATTTACCTGTTGAGTTAGATTTTAAGGCTTGGTGGGCTATTCGTGAGTTGAACTATGATCCTTAGTTATGCGGTCAGAATCGTTTATTGCAGCTAGATGAGCTGGAAGAGTTTAGGCTAAATGCCTATGATAGCTCGCGCATTTATAAAGAGAAAACGAAGAGATGGCACGACAAAGGGATTATACCTCGAGAATTTCATGTCGGGCAGAAGGTGTTGCTGTTTAATGCCCAACTGTGCTTGTTTCCTGGTAAGCTGAAGTCGAGGTGGAGTGGCCCTTATACGGGGACTGGTGTTGATACGTGCATTTTATATAGTCTTTTTAAGTCTCTTATGCACGTATTTCTATGCGATTCTCGTGGTTCTATGCTACGAAATGCCCCGAATATTCTACTTTGGTTTGTTTTGCTTTATTTGCAGGAATGGACCAGAAAGTAGCGGAATCAAGCCTTTTATCGTCCATTTTGCTTACATTTAGAGGATAATTGGATTTGGAGCGGAAACGATGCTGTCTTGGGACGCGCAAAGTCATTTCGGAAGCTAAATCGGCAAATCATAGCTGGAACTAACGACGCAATGTTGTTGGCCGAGTGAAAGTCACTCGATCGAAGCCTTTATTGATCGATCGAGCACTTTTGGAGGATGAGAAGATTCAATCGAAAGCTTTCAATGTTCGATCGAAATGTGCTTTTTAGGTGTTCCTCGATCGAGTTACTTGTTTACTCGATCGAGTGATTTTTGCTGGATTCTACTCGTTCGAAGCATTTCAAACTGTTCGATCGAGCAGCTGGGCTTTGGACGCGGTCTCTGTCTTTTTATTATGTTATAGGTCGAATAATAAAATCCCTCTCCTATAAATAGGAGAGGGGTAATTAGGTTTTATGGGAATTTTACACATTACTTTTCCTTTTCTTACTGTTGAACACTGCTTTTCTCTCTATTTGCCGGATCTTAATCAATAATCCTCTCTTTACTCTCTCTTTAATTTGCGATGCTTATTATTTCTTCATCTTTCGCTCTTGCCTTATTTACTAGTATGCATAGCTAAATCTCCTGCTAGGATTTAGGGGATTCAATGAATTGTTGTTAATTGCTAATTAGGTTTGCAAATTTGTTGCTAAAATCATGTCTATGTTGTTAATCACTGCATATAATTGTTCTTGTCTACTTGAGTCGACACAATTAGATAATTAATCTTGGTAAGCCTTGACCTAGACCGGAAGGTTGGAAGAGGTGAGACCTGCAGTGAACATTAGGAGGCTTTAGTGAGGGCGGAAGCTAAGCTAATAGTATTTTAGGGCGAATTGAGACCGGAAGGAGATATTCGTTGCCCCTTAGACCGATACATTTGACTGATCTGTGATCTTAGCTGTAATTAACCGATATTCATTGATGACCCGACAATCCTAGTTCTCTCTCTCTTGCTAATTCCTCTTATCCTTAATTCTCTTCCTTTAATCTTGATTAGTTTAGTTCAAACAATTAAAACCCCCATCTTGTGACCTCAGACAGACTAGAACTGACAAGTAGATAGTGACCGCCTCCCTGTGGAGATCGACCCTACTTACCGCTGACTTCTGTTAGTAGTACTTAGGTATTTATTTTTGGTAGTGAAACGACGGTATCAGGTGTTACCAAATTTAGGTCCGTTGAATTAGAAAGTTCCAAGGGCAACAGGCTTAAAGTCAATGGGCAATATGTGAAGTATTACCATGAGGCAAATGACGTGGGTGGCAGAGTTGAAGTTCTCTACTTCGACAATCCTGATGAGCCAGATAATTAAAGTCGGACGGTCGTGCGGGACCTCTTAAACCTGCGCTATCCGGGAGGCAATCCGGCCTGTTTTTGTTGTAATTTTGTTTAAACTTTTTGAATTGTTTTGTGTGCTTAGCTTCTAGTTTTACAAACAATTTCTGAACATTTGAGTTGTGTTGTTAGTTTCGTAGTTTCTTTGTTGCGTTTTGCAGGCCTCACACGCGAACTATTCGATCGAGAGCTTCTTTTTACTCGATCGAACGTTTTTGCTGATCATTATCCTCGATCGAACACCTGCTCTTCTCGGTCGAGTGCCTGCCAAATCAGCCTTTTCGATCGAGCGCCTCTCCTCTTCGATCGAGAACTTCTGACACCTATTCTACTCGATCGAGCTCTTCTTCCCTTTCGATCGAGTACTGCTGATATATCTCGCATGCTGCAACGTTAATGGGCTATTTGCGACCTCCCATGTTCATGGTCGGTTTGGGGAGGTCCCTACTTCACACCTATATTGTAAGTTTTCCGAGTCCCATTCTTCTTTTCCCTTCAGTTTGCCTTCCTTTCCTTGTTTTTGGTACAATGAGGGCATTGTACAGTTTGGTTTGGGGAGGTATGCATCCATATCTGTGTCTGCATGTTGTTTTGTTGCATTTCAGATTGCCTGTTCATCTATTTCCGCATGCATTGTTTCTTTAATTACAAAAATCTCACAAAAATCGTATAAAATTCAAAATAAAAAAAATCACGTTTACTTTTGCATTTAGGTTGAGTCGGAATGTTGAACTTTTATGCTACTTTGAGTCTTTTACCCTTGCCTTGCATATTCTTAACATTTTGTTGGCATGGTGGTGTGCATAATATACGAGTTTTTGGTTTAAATTTATTTGAACGAATAGACTTGACTTTTATATTGGCAAGCTACATTTACATTCTAAGGTTTAGAGCTTGATAAACTGGTGACATTCATGACCAGTTTCATGTAGGAATGTAAGTAGTTACTCCTTATAAGGCATGTAACATCAAATTGCATAGGCATGAATTCAGTCTACTTAGTACATGTATGCATTTGGGTCTGTGGTTGGTGACACATGTTAGGAGAGGCAATCCCCTTTATTTCATTTTACCCATAAGCTTCAAATAGCCTAATTGCCTATTTTGTCCCATATAGCTATAATCTATAATTCTACCTACCCTAGCCGAGCTAGTAATGGTAGCCTTTGGGAATGTTTCATTGCAATGTGGTTTGAAGAGTCAAGGACGAGAACACCTAAGAGGGAGAGGGGGTGAATTAGGTGTCCAATTAAAATTTTTAAGCTTGAATTAAGCTTCTTTGAAATCTAGTAAAATACACTAAACTGATATGGACAATACTTTGATTGATAGAGGTGTTTATACTTATAACTATTTGAGTTAGAAGTATATAAACACGAATTCAGCTCAGTATATGTCACAGTAAAGTCGACTGTTGCAGAGACCAGAAAAGTATGAATGAAAGAGTATTTTTCTTCAACTTAGCAATGAAGATATAAAGTGAATACTTTTTAAGTTGAATACTCTTAGCAATGAAAATCTTAAGTGAATCCCTTTTAAGTTGAAAACTTGAGATACTTATTCGTTTTAAATTCACAAGATTGAATCAATCAGCAGGTCTGAGACAGTATTGTACACTGTGACACAGACAGATTGCGAGATAAACAATATAAAAATAAGGAGAACAAACGTAAAAGTAAATGGGCAAACAAGACGATGTTTAAAAAATTGGTCCAGCCTCTACTCCGAGGCCTACGTCCAACCGTTATTTTATTTCTTGTTTAGAAATTTACTCAAACAACTAAACCCCTTACAATGAAAATAACTCGCCAACCTACTGCGGTTGCACTTGCTTGAAGCTACTCTGCTTTAAGACTTTCGCTTGCTCAAAGCTACTCCGCTTCAAGACTTAAGTTCTATCTCATAGGTTTATAGAATTTTTGAATCTCAATTGTTCACTTATTGAACATGGAGATCATAATTAAGACCTAAACACGAGAATCATGGAACAAGTTCAGATGCCACATTGCAGCGAACTGATACATGGAGATTTACAGCTCTTTTGAAAAACGATTAAAGACTTTTAAAATAGAAAACAGTTTAGCAAATAAGTTGAAGGACAAGAGCTGATGTTTTGCAAAGTGTTTTAACAATTAATGCTCATAAATGTCTTGGGAAATAAATGATGCTAAGACTTTCTATTTATAGTGGAAGTAGTGGTCTTAAGGTGAATACTTTAAGATTAATTAATCACACAATAAAATAACTAGCCTTATTTGATTGTAAGTGTTAGGTGTTGCGTGTAAGTGCAACAACCAGCTTGCTTTACTTCTTATTTCAGTTTTAAAACTTCAACACATTTGACAAGTGACAACTTACCACAAATGGAAGAGTGATTTAGTACTTGACTAAATCAACTTTCCATTTATGTAAAAGTAGATGCACAACTTTAGAGGAGTCAACATGTGAGATTTGCAAATTGATTTTTCAGATTTGTTTTCAAATTGGGATAATTCAAATGTAAAATCTTTGAGAATATGAAATTTGTAAAGATTTTGACACTTAAAACTTTTCGAACAAAAGTTCCTCCATACGGTAGTATCAGAAATCACAGTGCACTGCACTGTTGCATGGTTTTGCAGCCACTTGATGTAAATGAGAATGTTACACTTATTCTTACATTTTTTTGACTAATGCTAGGATCATATCATTGTCTTGACTTCTTGTTGACTTCATTTTTATCATGTTAAGCCGTCTTTGAGAGTCCATTTGGTTGCTTCAATCACTAAGCATTTGTAATCGTTTACAACATTTGACTAAGGCTAAGGGATTTCTTGTCATAACTTCATCTTGATCATTCTTGAACCATCTTTGGAAATTTATTGAGTGCTTCAAATGCTAAATATTATAACTAAGAATCAAACAATTAAATAACAATGAAACTTGGCATCATCAACCAAGTGCGTTCTACCAAATTTCCCCTTTGATGATGACAAGTTTTAATAATGTGTGAAGTTACCCCTTAACCTATGGTTAGCCGGTCTTTAAGGATTCAACATAAAACATACAAAGCATGATCAAGGCATGAAAGAGTCAATATACTTAGTCTAAGTAGAACATCTAATAAAGTTCGCAAGATATATTACGGTGAACGCAAGCCTAAGAGTTAAGGGGTCACACATAAGACATAATTAAACTACTTCCTCCTCTTGACATCATCAAGGGAGGGCAAAACATAGTGACGAACACAGTTTGACATAGTTAAACAACAAACAAGGCAAGGTTCAACAAATAAAATAAGTACGGTTTGCAAAAGAATTTGGAAAACATTAAGCCAAAATGGGTTATGGTAATGGATAACAGAGTTAGAAATGGGTTTAATCAAGGCATCATCAATTTTTTTGGAGCTTTCCCCCTCAAAGTTTGCATAAGTTCCAAAAATTCTTCATTTCAAGTTTGAATTTTCTAAAGTTCCTTATGAGACTACATGTTATCACTAGCCAATTGAGTAATGGCTACAAGAATCTTACCCAAGTTTCAAGGATTAGGAAAAGAGTTGGTGATTAATGATTGTGGATTGGATATTAGATGCACCATTTACCTTGACAGTGGCATAGATCTTCTTCATCCATCACATTTTTTTTTTAATCTTTGAACTTGAACCCCTTTTTCTTTTGTTTGGAAAAAGCTTGGTGACAATGAGCTTATCATGTTAGTTTTCTTCCAAGTCATCATAAGGGATTTCAAAGATTTTCTCATTTGTAGCATGTGGTAAGGGTAATAGGTCAAGACTATTATTAAACATACCATCTTCATTTAAATTACCAACACCTTCATGGATTTCATCTTCATTTTCAACCCCAATATTCTGGTCATCTTCCTCAATTAGAGTTGTGGTTTTCGTCCGTGTCACAGTAACACATGTTGTGGCATTAGTTTTGGGAGGAGAAGTATCCTTGCGTTTCTTAGAGGAAATGGGTACTTCAACATATGTGTTTCCCAACATTTCATTTGTGGCAGCGGATTTAATGGGAGAAGTCATTTGTTTCTTTGAATTTTCTCTTTTTTTTGGGTCATAAGAATCTTGAAGATTTTGAGGTCTCGGTCGGATGAGGGTTTTGAAGGCATTTTTGAATTGTTGATTCAGACGGTTTTAGTGACATGTGGGAGGTGGAGATGTTTGATTTTTGAATGTGGGTTGAGTGGCTCAATGCAACAACAACAACAACAACAACAACAACAACAACTCAAATGCAAGCAAAATTATTCATATTTTTCGAACCATATTTTTGCATGAAGTAAACTAATTAACAACTAGGTTAATCACATGTATGTCCTCATCTTTAGTCAATCATTAAGGAAAATAAAATAATATGAATCACATATCACCCAATAAACCAATTTCCATCCGAAGTTTTACGAATTGTTCTCTTTCAAACGGTTTTGTAAAAATGTCCGCTAATTGATTTTCCGTTCTACAAAAACTAAGACAAATATTCCTTTTTACAACTTGATCACGTAAAAATGATGTCTTATGTCAATATGTTTAGTTTTAGAATGTTGTATTGGATTCTTTGAGGTGTTAATTGCACTAGTGTTATCACAAAATATAGAAGTTGTGTCGAAGATAATACCATAGTTATGCAATTGTTGTCGTACCCAAAGAATTTGTGCGCAATAGAGTACTGCACTGTTGTATTCACTTTCAGCCGTGTATAGTGCAATAACTTCTTGATTCTTGAAGGCCCATGAAATGAGGCAAGGACCCAAGAAAGTGTCAATACTCAATGTGCTCTTCCTATCCATCGTGCTACTCGCAAAAACCTACAAGATCAAGATCCTAATGAGATGGATATCAAAGATATAGGTTTGTGTTCCAATCAAGTACTCAAAAATCCTTTTTAAGTCTTTGAAATGTGATTCCTTAGGACTTGATTGGAAGCAGGAACACAAGCATGCACTAAATTGTATGTTGGGTCGACTAGCGGTTAAATAAAGTAATGAACCAATCATACCTCGATACATAATTTCACTAACACTCTTACCATTTTCGTCTTTGTCAAGATTGATGTTAGAAACCATTGGTGTAGCAAAAGGTTTAACATTAGTCAACCCAAACTTAGCATTTCCTTCAAATACTTTTGTTGATGAATCATTGTACTTTTCTCACTTTGTTTGATTTGAAGACCAAGGAAAAATCCAAGTTCTCTCATCATGGTCATCAAATTCAGAAGTCATTAGATCCAAAAAGTATTTAAAAAGGACGTCATTTGTTGCACAAAAAATAATGTCATCGACATATACTCGCACAAGCAACAGTTCATCGCACTGTGACTTGATAAACAATGTCTTATCAACCAAACCACGTAAAAAAACATTTTCCAATAGAAACTTTGAAAGGCTATCATATCAGGCTCTAGAGCCTGTTTTAAACCATAAAGTGGTTTATCAAGTTTTAAAACGTGGTTATGGAACTCATTATTTATAAAGCCCGATGGTTGTTCGATAAAATCTCTTCTTCAAGATATCCATTTAGGAAATCTGTTTTTACATTCATTTGAAAAGGTTTTTGTCAACATGAGATGCAAA
Source organism: Silene latifolia (assembly GCF_048544455.1). Classification (NCBI taxonomy): domain Eukaryota; kingdom Viridiplantae; phylum Streptophyta; class Magnoliopsida; order Caryophyllales; family Caryophyllaceae; genus Silene; species Silene latifolia. The sequence goes on from NC_133534.1 coordinate 191,867,840, forward strand.
AGCTATAAGCATACGTATGGCTTCAAGCCTAGCTACCGGTTCAAAGGTTTTATCATAATCGATTCCCTCTTATTGGTTAAAACTTTGCACCACTAGTTTAGCTTTGTTCCTTACGATTTCGCTAAAATCATCAAGCTTATTGCGAAAGACCAATGTTGTACCAATTACAGTATATTGGCCTAGGGGTAAGATGACATACCTCATTTCTTTCGAATTGATTTAATTCCTCTTTCATGGTTGTCACCCAGTATGCAACAGTGAGTGCTACTGTGACATTGACAGGTTCAATTTGAGAGAGGAATGCATTAAAGGCACAAAAGTTTTGGAGCAAGGATCTGGTTTTTATTCCAAAATTTAGATTAATGGTTAGATTTGAGAGAGGGTGAGCTTTGGTGTTTCCTTTTTTTTTGAATAAGTGGGTTTGAGGAATCGATTTATTCTTGTGTAACAGTCGAGGTGACTGTTGCATGGGGATTATTTGAGGGGGGTGATTGTGGTTCGTTTATTATTTGGTTGGGCTATTCTTCACCATCCACATTCCCCCTGGATGATCTAGCATCTTCTTGTGTTGGAGGACGATTAGTTCTCCCTAAATTTTGGACATCATTCTCAGGCAACAGTGGCTCCAACTGTTGCTCAGCCTCTTCCACCACTTGATCCATATCTTAACAATTGATCCCAATTTCGAAATCATCACCCTAATCTTCTTCAGCCTGTTCATTAGACACAAAAAGAACTAGATTCGTCAAATATGAAATGAATGCTTTCTTTCATTTTAATGGTTCTTTTATTGTGCACTTTTTAAGTCATGTTATGATCTGAATATCCAATAAAGACGACCTCGTCACTATGAACATCGAACTTATCCAAGTTGTCATTCACATTTTTTTGAACAAAGTATTTGCAGCCAAAACATCTTAAAAGGGAATATTGGAATTTCTTCTTTTCAGCAAATCGTAGGGAGTTTTATTAAGAATTTTACGTATCATAACATGGTTATAAATTAAGCATAAAAGTGTTGATGGCTTTAAAAAATAACTTCTTTGGCAACTTACTACTTAGAAACATGGTCATAACCATATTTTCAAGATACGGTTCATACGTTTAACAACCTCATTTTGTTGAGGTGTTTTACGTTGAGAAAGTTATGGCTAACACCATGTTCATCACAATGGGTTTCAAATGATTAATTATTAAACTTCGTTCTATGATCGGGTCTAAAAAAAATCAAATTTATTTTAGACATTTTTCAACCAAATAAGAAATTCATCAAATGTTCCATCTTTTAAAGATCAAGTAAAGTAGCCAAACATAAAAATTCATCAACAAACATGCACAACAACCGACTTCTACCTCTACTTTTAATATACATTGCTCCATACAAGTCTATACAAAAGAGTTTTAGAGGTTTAGAAGTACTAACAAAATTAATTTTTGGATTCAAGGAGCAACTTACTTGTTTTACTCTAGCACAATCATCATACATCTCTTTAAAATTGAATTTTAATGTTAGGAATGTGATCAATAAGGTCAAGCTTTCTAAGAATGTTCAATGTTCTAACGTTTACATTACCTAATTGTTTATGTTAAAGTCACGAGTCATTCTTTAAGACACACATACAAAACATGATTGGATCGGACAATGAACAAAAATTAGTCAAGTAAACATCATTGGCATGTTTTCCTTCAAGAACAAGTTCCCTTATTTTTGCATCAATAATTCTACATTCACTAACAAGAAATTCAACAACATTATAATGATCACACAAATAAGAGACACTAAGAAGATTGTGCTTCAAACCTTTGACAAGCAACACTTTTTCGACACGTTGTGACGATGACTTACCAACTTTTCAATACCAACAATTTCACCTCTTTTGTTATGGTCAAACGTCATGGTGCCACCTTTGTAGGCTTCTAGTGAGAAGGATTGGCTTTCACTTCCGTCCACAATCAAAGTACCAATTGCTGCTACCTCTCACTAATGCCTTTCACAAATCAAACATTTAGTTTAGGAACCCAAATTAATTTGGGTCCCTTCTTGTGAATCATATCCTTTACCAAGTCTTTTCGGATCCACACTTGCTTGACAACCTTAATGTTTATTTCAATGCCATTTATTCTTTTTGTACAACCATTAAATTCATGACCAGTCTTGCCACAATACTTGTAAATAACATATTCAAGAAATCCATCATGTTTTCTTCTTCGGAAATCTTTTTTACTTGGTTCTTGGTTTCGAATGCAACAGTGCATGTCACTGTTGTATTTGAAATCGAGTCCATCATTCTTTTCACTTTGTTGCGACTGACTTGTAAAAAACTTTAAAATAGTTTGACTTCCTTCCTTTTTTTTGTAAAACTCTTTTGCATCATTTAACTCTTTGTTTAAAATCTCAATTTTGGCAAGATAGTCAAGATTTAATGTTTGCACATTTTCAAAGACACTATTAGCATGACTTGTTTCATTGTGTAGCATTTCTCCTGATTTTTCAAGTTCTTTAAGACGGCTTTTACAAGAGGTTAGGTCAATTAAAAGTGAGTCACGTTCTTGTGTTAACATAGAAACATGTTCGGTGTAAGACTCATTTTTATTTTCAGCATCATATGTCACAGTGGGTGTCTCTGTGACATTCTACAGTTTGACCTTATTTACAAGAATCAGATTTTGCCTTTTCAGTTTCCTTACTTCTTTCTCAAAATAAGGTGAAATGTTATTTTGTTAAAGCTCATTTAGACACTCTCTTAGACCAATATTTTCCTTGGCTATGTTTTCAATTTCAATTTGCATAGCTTCAAGTTTATTGTTTTGAACACGACATTTATCAATGAATTTATCTAAGAGTAAACATACTTTGTTTTTGGAGAAGGATCGAACCTTTGTCTTGAGATGATTTACCTTATCTTCAGAGTTGGAATCAGAATCATCGGGATGAGCCATAAGACATTTGAATGTGTCTCTTTTTGAAGACCTAAGGGCATCATTATTAAGACGAGTAGAAAGACACAACTTGGCATCCAATTCTTCCTCAAGGATCTCGTCCTCATCGGAATCGGACATTCCCCAAACAGTACACATTACTTTATTCTTGTATTCCTTTTTAGCCAAGTAACATTTTTCTTTAGATTTGATGTTACTCCACTTTGGACATTCATTCATTTGGTGACCTTTTTGGTCACATTTAATACAACCAACAATGGAAGTAGATCTCTTCTTTGAAAAATGTTTCTTACTAGAATTGTTGTTTTACCTCTTAGGATTATGACCATCAACTATATCCGCATATTTTTTGTGAACATTGCAAACTCTCGTCTCCATCATCTTCCTCATTACTTGAGGTTGATTTGAGAGCAATCCCTCTTACTTTAGAGCTTTCACCAAAACGTTTCATGAGAGTTAACTCATGAGCTATAAGTGAGCCCATTAGTTCATTGAGCGTTACAGTGGATAACTCTTTCGCCTCCTCAATAGCCGTAACCTTCGGTTGCCATATTTCTGTTAAACTTCGAAGGATTTTACGGACTATATCCTCAGATTCAAAATTTCTACCAAGACTCTTAAGCTCATTAACAATACTAGAAAAGCGAAAGAAAAGACTATTAATTGACTCGTCTTTCATCATATTGAACATCTTATATTGTTGTATAAGAAGGTCAATACGATGCACTTGAGACGTCCCCTCATAAGCAAGGCTTAAGGTGTCCCAAATTTCTTTGGCCGAGGTAAATCCGGAAATCCGGTTTACTTCTTGCTCACCAATGCCATTTTAAAGAATGGACATGGCTTTTGAGTTTTTCTCGACCTTTCTATAATCAGCCTCGGCATACTTATCCTCACTTTTTGGGGCACTAGTACCATTAGCACTAGTAACCGTTATAGCAAGGGGCCCTTTTTGGATTAACAACCAACACTCATAATTCGTACTCTTAACATAGTGTTCCATGCAATTTTTCCACCATGAATAGTTATCCCCAATGAAGATAGGATGCTTAGTATGTTTCTCATCCATGACTATAGGATCAACTCTTTGGTAATTAACCAATAACAAGAGCACATGGCTCTGATACCAATTGAAGAGTCGAGGACGAGAACACCTAAGAGGGGGAGGGGGTGAATTAGGTGTCCAATTAAAATTTTTAAGCTTGAATTAAGCTTCTTTGAAATCTAGGACAATAGAATATACTAACATGGACAATACTTTGATTGATAGAGGTGTTTATACTTAGAACTATTTGAGTTAGAAGTATATACACACGAATTCAGCTCAGTATATGTCACAGTAAAGTCGACTGTTGCAGAGACCAGAAAAGTATGAATAAAAGAGTATTTTTCTTCAACTTAGCAATGAAGATATAAAGTGAGTACTTTTTAAGTTGAATACTCTTAGCAATGAAAATCTTAAGTGAATCCCTTTTAAGTTGAAACTTGAGATACTTAATTGTTTTAAGTTCACAATATTGAATCAATCAGCAGGTCTAAGACACAGTATTGAACACTGTAAAATAGACAGATTGCGAGATAAACAATATAAAAATAAGGATAACAAACGTAAAAGTAAATGAGCAAACAAGACGATGTTTAAAAAATTGGTTCAGCCTCTACTCCGAGGCCTACGTCCAACCGTTATTTTATTTCTTGTTTAGAAATTTACTCAAACAACTAAACCCCTTACAATGACAATAACTCGCCAACCTAATATAAAAAATTATCAATATAAAAAAAATTCAAGGGTTAGTTGATAAACAGTATCAATATAAGGACCTTTTTTCATAATAAGTATCAACATAATCAATAATAAGTAATCAATACCAAAATATTAACTTTTTTTTCTACGATCGGTACTAAGTCGCCTGAAAATCTAATCTCAACCTACTTGAAAAAGTCCAAAAAGCCATCATTCAAGTAAAATCTCCACTCACCCACTTCCAAAATCTCTCTCATAGATGAAAACGACTTTAGAGTAGGAAAACAATTAGAGTAAGAAGGCGACTTGGTACCTATCGTAGAAAAAAGTTAATATTTTGGTAGTGATGACTAATTATTGATTATGTTGGTATTGATTATAAAAAGATGACTAAAGTTGGTAGTTTTTCACAATTTACCCAAAATTCAATATGGAGAAATTTTTTTCATTGAAAATTAGTACATCACATCGAAAATATAGAAATTATAATAATTTAAAGTCACATGTGCAAATAATGTGAAAAATTTAAGAAAAAAAAGATAAATCATAACAAAGAGAAATTAGTTTAAGAAAATAAGCGATTCTGTTGTACGACACTGTTTTTCGTGTTTTCTTAGTAAAAAGTGACTACTTTTTGGTTAATAGTGACCAATTTGGGGGGAAAAAGACCTTAAGTTATAAAAAGTGGTCATTATTTTACCAAAAAATGGTTAATTTTTCATATGTAGGTACGGCGGTCATACAATAGCATTTGCGTAAAAAAATATACGAAAAAATGAGTACAAGAGAAATGAAAATAAGAATGTCGATAAACTATAAAAGTAAAAAATGTTAGGAAAACACGATAAAGTTTACTTTTTAGAGAAAATGGTTTTGCTAAGTTGGACAAAAAAATTACGTCAAAATTATTAGTCGGGAGGGTAACATCGAAAATTTGATTGTTTTGGCCTAAATAATGTTTTTCCCGCAAAAATTCGTAAATCATGTAACATTTTTGTAATTAAATAGTACTAAAGGTATATTTTGAAAGAAACAAATAAACTTAAAATGATTCAAAGTAATAATTATATCAACAAAGTTAACTTTCAGTTTCGGTAGCACATCAAAAGAACTCTACAGTTAAGCGTGCTCAGGTGAGAGTAGTGTTGGGATGGGTGACCTCCTGAGAAGCCTCTTTGATGGGCGCGAGTGCATGACCGGTGAAACCAACGAACGTTTAAATGAGTCGAGTTAACTAGCGAAACCATTACCGAGATTGTCACAATTCCATATATGATAAAATATCGATCGTGAAAAAAAATTATTTAACATTTTATTTATTTAATTTCATATAAATTTTTTTTTGCCACGGGAATTGTTTTTTGGCCACGGGAAATTTTTTGGCCACGGAAGTTATTGGTCACGAGAGAATCCGTGGCCAAAAATTTAATAGTTGCCACGTTCTTGTTTTTCCCGTGGCTATCTCTTTGCCACGGCCACTTGCGTCACGGAAGGTATTCCCGTGGCCAAATGATTTAGCCACGGAAATTTAACACTTGCGCCACGAATTTAACCGTGCCCCAAGTGCTCATTTGTAGTAGTGTGATTTTTCAGATTTGTTTTCAAACTGGGATAATTCAAATGTAAAATCTTTGAGAATATGAAATTTGTAAAGATTTTGACACTTAAAACTTTTCGAACAAAAGTTCCTCCATACGGTAGTATCAGAAACTACAATGCAATGCACTGTTGCATGGTTTTGCAGCGACTTGACGTAAATGAGAATATTACACTTACTCTTACATTTTTCGACTAATGCTAGGATCATATCATTGTCTTGACTTCTTGTTGACTTCATCTTGATCATGTTAAGCCGTCTTTGAGAGTCCATTTGATTGCTTCAATCACTAAGCATTTGAAATCGTTTATAATATTTGACTAAGTCTAAGGGATTTCTTGTCATAATTTCATCTTGATCATTCTTGAACCATCTTTGGAAATTCATTTAGTGCTTCGAATGCTAAACATTATAACTAAGAAACAAATAATTAAATAACAATGAAACTTGGCATCATCAACCAAGTGTGTTCTAACATGGTTATATCTCCTTTGAGAAGTTGGCGGAAATGTTGAAGGTAATGAAAAGAAAAAATTGCGAAAAATTGAGAAAAAAGAAATATGAAAAAAAAAGAAAGATTATGAAAAAAATCATGAGCTGAAAAATTTTATATTGCGATTTTTTCTCCCATGTTATATTTTTATTTTATGGGGAGTTGACGATATTATGGTGATTAGTGAGTTTGTATGCTGCAAATTGGCACTGTCTTGCATTGATATATATTGAGTATAAAGTTGGGAAGTTTTTAAATTTGGAACCGTTGTTGCTAGCTTGGCTATTAGCTCCACATCTCCAAATTTATTTTAGCCCCTTCTTACCCATTACCTCACTTACCCAAATATAAGTCCTCGGCAAGTGTCTTGGTCATTAGTTGGTTAGAATGTATGTACGGTTACAGAGATTTTATTCATGTTAGATTGCATGCATGTTCTTATAGGTCGAGTTAGGTGAGTATGTCTACTTCTTTCTATCTCTTACTAATATTCTCACCTTGTGCTTAATTTGTGTGATGAGTGACTTGTGAGAGTCCGATATTTATGAGTCTTGCAAGGTCGATGGTTCAATAGTTTAAAGCATTGAGTTAACTCATTTGCATTTACTTATCGCCACTTTGTTAGTTGTTGCAATTAAATTGGTTTGGGTGGACAATTTGTAGCTGATGAGTTGGTGTTGTTCCATTAGTTGTCTTTAGTTGCATTCATAGTTTGCTTGAGGACAGGCAAAGGTTTGGTTTGGGGAGATTTGATGCGTGTATTTTATATAAGGTTCTTACCTCATATTCACACGCATTTCTATGTTATTTATGTGGTATCTAGATACAAATGCCCCGAATAGTATACTTTGGTTTATCTTGTATTATTGCAGGTATGAACTGGAAAGGAGCGAAATCGATCCTAAACCTGTCCCAATATCATGCATTTAGGAAAGCAGGAATCAGAGCTTGGAATCTGTCACTTGGAGATGCGTGAAGTGGCCTCGGAAGGTGTTCAAGAAATCCACCCATGCTGATATAGCTCGATCGACCCATTTGGCTACTTAAAATGGTCGATCGAATGCTTTATTCTCTTGGAATTCCTCGATCGAGTTCTGCCTTTACTCGATCGAGATGGCCGTCTTTTGAAGTCTTCGATCGAGCACCCTGTTTACTTGATCAAACGGTTTGCCGAGTTTCATCCTAGATCGAGTGGTTTCATTTCACTCGATCGAGAGCTTTGGTCTTTTATGCGGATTTTGAGTTAATTTTGAGATTTCCTTTGGTAATTAGGAATAAATAAGTATGACGACAATCATTAGGGCGGGGCTCTCTCTCTCTCTGCTTCTCTTCTTCGACTTCTCTCTCCCTCACTCTCTCTTAGAACTTTACACTTGAAAACCTAATTCTATATTGCTCTTCCCTTGTAATCAGTATTCTCTACTCTTAATTAATTATTTTTGTTTTATTGTTCTCATTCCTTTAAATTCCTTGCTTTTCTTATTCTCTTCTTAGTTTATTAATTATGTTTAATTCTTATAGTTTATGTATTTTTGATGTTTGTTCAATAATTATGCATAGCTAATTCCCTTGTTAGGACAAAGGGGAGCCATGATATTAAGGAGATCATGAAAGGTGATTAGGGTTTAGTGTGAATTAGATATGTGTTCTTAATCACTGCAATTAATTGTACTTATCTGCTTGAGTCGATGCAATTAGATGATTAACTCTGGTACACCTTGACCTAGATCGGAAGATTGGAAGGGGTAAGATCTGCAGTGAACATTGTATTCTAATGAGGGCGGAAGCTAAGTTAGTAATGTTTTAGGGCGAATAGCGGACCGAAAGGACCTTTTCACTACCCTGCAGACCGAATTTGCCTTGACCTAAGACCCTAGACTCGACTCCTTGAGAATCATGGTGAACCGATTGTCCTAGCTGTTTCTTTCTACTGTTTTTCTCTTTACTTTATTCGTCTTTTAATCTCCATAGATTATAACAAACCTTTAAAACCCCCAAGAAATAGTTACTCAGACGGACTTAGTTTAGCATACATTTTTCCATCTCCCTATGGAGATCGACCCTACTTCCACTAGCTTCTGTTAGTTGTTTTAGGTATTTATTTTTGGTACTAAACGACAGTATCATTAATTATAAAGATTAGATTAAAATAAGTGTTGTTAGTTATGAAGATTAGATTAAAATAAGTGTTAATTAATATTGGGGTTATTCCCAATACTACTCCCGCCAAAACCGAAAAAGTCCCTCCCATTATTCCCTCCAAGTTTCCCTCCAAACAAAAAAAGAATCTTTGACTCACCTTTACACGTGGCGCGCGCTGATTGACCCGTGTACCAAGGCCTTGTACACGCCGTGTATTCCTAGCATCCTTGATATAATCTAGAAATAAGGACTCAATGTATTTCCGTGAAGCAATAAGGACCTCTGCCAACTTTTCCGCCAACTATTTCTTTTTATTGAAAGATTGCCGTCAACTATTTCACTCAATGTTCATTGTACACTGTTTTTTGAATTAATAATTTTGTAACACCCCATTATCTGTCTAATCTATTTTATTATCGTGTCTTGATATGTCTTGATATTAGTTATTACCCTAATTAGGATTTAGGGGTGAGCAACTTTAGGTCCGGACCGAAAAATGGATCGGACCGAATGAACCCGGACCAAAATTTTTTTAGGTCCGGTCCTCGGTTTACATTAGGTTTTGGTATCACACACAAAAGAAAAACGGAATGCATTAAGATTAACAATCGGTTTGTCCCATTTATGCGGAAATGGATCCTCTCCATTTCCTCTCACAATCTCTTTAAATAATGATTTCCCCTTTCACTCTCATTTTCCTTTATCTTTATGCGTAAATTTAGATTCGGATCATTGATAGGAACTTGTTTCTCCATTTCTTTAGAGCAAGTCCAATGGTAGGCTATTTGCTACTAGTTTGATAAATCCACATCACATTTTAAGCCATAACAATTTTAAGCTACCATATTTTTTTTTTTTTTTTTTTTTTTTGACAGCTGTAAATAAAGGTTTCACAGTTTCATGGCTTGCTTCGCAAGATTATGCGCAATGCCATTTAAACGCCTTGGAATAAAATTAAAACATAAGCAATGAAAAAAGCTAAAAGACGAACGAATGTCCTCTAGAATGCCCGTAATCCTGTGATCATCCTTGTCAGCTCCTGCTAATTGGTTGATAAGTTGCAAGCAGTCCGAAGAGATGTCCAGATGAAGATGTCGCCACTCTTGTGCCCATAGTACTATATCTCGAACCCCCATGGCTTCAGCCTGTAGTGCCGATTCCGCTCTCGTGCGCACTTGTCTCCGTCCCAGTTCACTTCCCATATCATCATAAGCAATCCACCCGAAGGCCGCCTCAAAATTCCTGTTCCAGCTAGCATCTACCTTCACCCGTATCACCGCACATCCGTTTGGCATGCCGAGAATACACACCGGGTGACCATCTCGAATAGTCAAAGATTCCTCTTGAAGAGTCCCTTCCTCATCTGATCTCCTGCTACCTTGGCCCATTTTTTTATCAAGGGACTTCCTCAGTATGTTCACTCGTTCTCGGATAGCCCGATAGATCATATTGGTGATAATATGCGAGTTGACATCTTGATCCTGGAATCTGATCCTATTTCGCGTAGTCCATAAGGCCCATAATGTAGCCACGAAAGAAATCACTTGATAGATCCCCTCTTCCTTTTTGGCTAAATAGCGGATCCAGTTGCAAATCCAATCAGAGATAGAGACGCCCTCGGCTCCTTCTACCCGAATGCCTAAATCAGAGCCTGCCCAGATTCGACTTGAGAAACCGCAGTCGTGGAAAAGATGCTCAGGCGTTTCCAAAGCCTGTTGACCCCTGCCACACATACCGCATGATGGATCCACGTCAATACTCCGCTTGTAGAATTCATGCCCAGTCGGTAAAACATTGGTAATAATTTTCCATATGAGAAGCTTCCACATCTGTGGAATTGGCAACTTCCAAAGTATTGTCCGACAAAAGAGTCGGCTTCGATCATTGAGTCTACTTTTGTCTTTAACAGTTCCTACTCTGATCATGTAATCCTCAAAGATTATTCCGTAGGCACTCTTCACCGTAAAGACACCCGACGTCATGTGGGGCCAATAAATCTTATCCCTGAGTCTTACTTCACAACGCGGTATAGCCAATATCCGCATAGTCCATTCTTCCGTGAAAAGACTCTTTATGATGCCTTCATTCCAGTTACCATCAGATAGTAGAAGATCCCTTACCTGTAAGTTAGCAAGGTGACTGGTGTTGAGACCTAGCCATTCATTTTTGGGTTCCGGCCTTTCTCCCCCCACCCACCTTTCCGTCCACACGTTTATCTTCGAGGCGATACCAGGCTTCCAGCCGATATTCTCCAGCACAAAAGATAGCCCATGGAGGATGCTACGTACTCCCCAAGAGCATCCAGTACCCCTGATTGGATGTATCCCATGCTGAAAAGTTGCTGTCCCAAAGATCTTTTGTCGGAAAATCCTGCAAAAAAGAGAGTTCTCGCGAGATACAAGTCGCCATCCATGTTTGGCCAAAAGAGCTTGATTGAGGCATTGAACATTCCGAATGCCAAGCCCACCCGCACTCTTCGGCAAACTTAGGAAATTTTTGCTACACCAGTGGAGTTTATTCCCCAACTTACATCCCGCCCACCAAAATTGTGTCAAAATAGAATTAATCTTTTTTGCCACACTTACCGGAACTTTGAAGACCGATAGAAAGTAGTTTGAGAGATTGGATAGAACCGATGAAATCAGAGTAAGTCGTCCTGCTGGTGATAGAAAAATCCCATTCCATGAAGAAATACGTCTGGTGACATGATCAATAATGGCAGCAAAAATCCCTTTCTTAGACTCTTTAAATTCCGCCGGGATCCCAAGATATTTCCCAATTCCATTATTCTTCTTGATATTGAATGCTTTCATAATCTTCTGGGCCTTAATCAGAGTGGTATTCTGACTAAAGAGAATTCCCGATTTTTCCACATTTATTTTTTGCCCTGACGCATTACAGTAATCATTGATAATATGCACCAGATGGGCTACAGTATCCTCTTTATCCTTGAAAAAGAAAATTGAATCATCCGCAAAGAAGAGGTGTGTAATTGGTCGCACTTCCCTAACTAATTGAATTCCATGAATCAGCCTTAGCTCATTAGCTTGTGCAATATTTCGGGAAAGGACTTCCATGCATAGAATGAACAGGTATGGGGATAGGGGATCACCTTGTCGAAGGCCGCACTGAGGTTTGAATTGTGGTAGTGGGATCCCATTCATCAGAATTTCATAGCTCACTGAAGTAACGCAATTCATCATAAGCGTTATCAATGATTGAGGGAATCCATACCTCACCAAGACCGCTTCCAAGAAATCCCATCTAACTCGGTCGTACGCCTTACTCATATCCGCTTTAAAAGCACATAAAGCTTGCCGTCCATACCGGTGTATCGTTATTTTATTAATGGCCTCATGAGCCACGAGGATATTGTCACTAATGCTCCTGCCTGGGAGAAAAGCATTTTGTGTTTCGCTGACCAGGGAACCCATCACCCTTGCCAAGCGATTAGCAATACATTTTGTCACAATCCTCATCGTCACATTACAAAGACTAATGGGGCGGTAATCCGAAACTTCTTCCGGGCTCTCTTTTTTTGGAATAAGAGTGATAAAGGTCCTATTAAGTTCCCGTAACACCCTGCCGGAGTTAAGAATGGATAAAATAGCCTTCGTAACATCACCTTTGACCATAGACCAACACCTTTGGAAGAAGACAGCAGGAATACCATCAGGTCCCGGAGCTTTGAGTGCACCCATTTGAAAAACCGCAGTGCGCACCTCCTTAGCTGTAAAAGGTCTGCTAAGGCGGTCCATATCATCCTGGGAGAAAGAGTGATCAAGAGGCTGAAGCAAATCCTCGAAAACTGAACGATCTCTCCACTCCACATTAACATTCGAGGATAAATATAGATCCATAAAGGTATTGGTTGATTCCACATTAAGCTACCATATTATTCCAATGGTTTACCTAACTTTCATAAATTTTATTTAATTAATTAAAACATGTAACTAATTTTCCTATTGGTTGATTTTAAGTTGTGGGCCACTTTAAACTACAATCTTCATGAGGCTAATTGCTTAAATCAAGCCATTCTACATGGCTATCTCCAACGGTTTAGCCACTAGCTTGCAATTTTATGAAATTGCAAGCAAGTCCTTATGCTAAACCATTGGACTTGCTCTTATTGGAAATGGAGAGAAAATGAGCTCCATTGATACAAGTGGTGTTATGTACCCGTTTTGTTTAAGTACTTACTGTTTTTACCCCTAACGACCTGTCCCGATCTATAACCCGTTTTTGACACTTTAACCCGACTCATATTTGATATGACCGATATCTTGCTCATGGCTCTTTCGAATAATGCAATTCAAGTAATTTTCAAGCTTCGGTCCGAAACTAAATCATTTTGTCATTTTCGTGAACTCGTTATGATCGATAACCTAGCAGTCCACCACACCAAACACATCATTGCAATGGACGGATTCAAATTTCACAAAAATTAAGTTATGGCATTATACTTATGTGGTAGCAGGATACTGGGTTTATGTGGCACTAAGTATTAAATCATTATAGAGTTGAGATATGTTGAACCACTAACGAAACACAAAATCTCATTATAGACGGCACATATCCATCTATAACTAAAGACGGGTCAAATACAATACTAAATTCCTAATAGGACAAGCAATAAGTGGGGTGGTGGGAGCCAAAAATGTCACCACTTTCAAGCTATTTGACCCGTCTTTAGCTATAAGACTAGCTGCTAACGAAAATAGAAGAGAGTGAGGATGAGGTTAATTAATTAATATGGGTAGTTTTTGATTTTTTGTATAATGTAGACATAGATTGTAGATGGAAAACAAAAGTTAACAGAAATCGTTAGGTGAGGTCCTTAAAACTCTCTAACTATAATTTAGGTCCTTAAAAGCATTCTTTTGTGATACTTTGGGTCCTTCTTGTATACTTTACTCGTATTATTCCGGGTAATGATGAATTGGTTTCCCACTTCCGTGGAAAAGGTGGCAATCGGGTCATTCAGATTGGTTATGGGTTGTGTCAGTCACGGGTCGGTTACAGTTCACGTCGGATTGTCTTCAGGTAGGGTCATCAACGCATGGCAACTCTGGTCAGGTCATCAGCGGGTCAATACCGGGTAAGGTTATCAACATATATTTTATCTTATTTTTTGTGTGGAAACAAGAACAGTATCTTAAGGTACCCTGAAGGTCGTAACTACCCTCCTACACTTTGTGATCCACTCTTTAATTCAAGGTTTTGAGCCACGGTTGTAGATACATAATGTAATAAATAACGCATTTATTTAAGTTCATTGCATTGCAAGAGAGCAAGTGAGGGAGGGTTACTAATTGTAATTGTATTTTGATTGTGATTAGAGAATAGAAATCAAGTGTGGGGACGTGTTTTTTCTAAGCTAATCGAGCCTAGAGGATCCTAGTCCATGCTAGGACGATCAAATAAAGGGAAAAATCAAAGTTAAAGGAGGATCCCCACGAGTTCAGCATGAACTCGTGGGAGTTGAAGCATAGGAGAACAAAAGATGGCCCCTTATCAGCCAACTCGAGCGAGCTCGACTGTAGATTTCCCCGCTGCTGTTAAACTCGCACGATTCCTCAGAGATCTAGAGTGAGTCCATCAATGCCACGTGTTTTTAATCACGAGAATACTCCTCTTCTTTCCTCACTTCTATTTCACAATCAAAACACAGAACATCCTTCTCTGTCTATTCTACCCAAAACTCATCATCAAAAACACCATTTCCCCCACCAAAATCATCAAACAACCATCACAAACTTGATTTTTCTAAAATTAAAACAATCCATCACCAATTATTAAATCAACCAAAATTTGCCCCAACCAGCTCTAGGGTTTGGGTATTTCGAAAAAGTGCAAATTGGTTGATTTAAGGTTTGAATTTGGAAGCAAAAAGGCATTAACAAGACTAATTGGTACTAGTATCATCAAGGCTTGGAAGAAATTCCATCTTAATCAAAGGAGTATTCATCAAATGGCAAGAACAAAAGGGAAGGGACAAGCACCAAGTGCTCCTAATCTATCAGAGAGACAAAGGTCTTGGTATCAAAGGCAATTGTTGTTCGAGGAGCGGGTTATACAGAGTTGGAAGCAACCTCTATTCCGGAAGTTGCTCAACTAGAAGGTTTGTATGCCAAGATGCCTTAACTAATCTTCGAGTCCTAGAACAAACCAAAGACTTCTTCAAATCAATGGGATTAGGCACAGTTTTTTATATGAACGAGTTAACATACCCTTCCCTTACCCTTGAATTCATTAGTTCAATAAAATTCTCCAAAGTGGAGGATAGGAGTTACATTGAATTCCGATTAGAAAATGTGTCTATAACAATGGACAAATCGGAATTTGGAGATGTATTTGGGATTGTGCCTCTAAGGCATTGGATCAAAAAGCCTCATGAATTTGATGGTAAATCGATATAGAGAGATATATCCAGGCGAGAATTGACGGTTTATAAAGAATGTCATTCACTTTATGTCCACCATCCGGTTATAAGGTATTGGCATAAGTTTGTCTCAAACACCCTTATTGCAAGAAAAGAAGCAAATCACTTCACCGAGCTTGACCTTGCTTACCTTGAATCCCGCTTGAACGTTTATGGTGTTGAAAAATGTGTCATCAACAATAGTGCGATCACGTGATTTAAATATCACAATTAAATCTCATATTAAGAATACGTGAGAGATGATTTATTATATAATCAACTGATCGTCATTAATCGGTAATGATTGGCTGACTAGAGTTTGACATTACTGTCGTGTGACGGTGGTGGTCAGTTGATCCCTTAACGTCACACCTAAAGGACAATTCTCTTAATGGATAAATTGATTAATTGTATGACAATACAAGGTAATCAATTCCTTAAAATTAAACAATTTACTTGTGAGAGAGAATATTGATATCTTATTGTAATGAGATTAAATAAGATTTGTTTTAATAATAAAAATGCTTTATTACTAAAAATTTTTATTGTTTGAGAAGCGATAGAGATATGAATGAATGGTTAATTATAATTACAAGATATTATGAATTATAATTATATGACCCATTTTATTTATGTGATCAAGGATCACTAGTCAATTTGTTGTATGTAATTTAATTAATTTGTAAAATGATATTTATGTGATAAATATGCATTAAATTAATTAATAATATACTACATACTACATGTGACATATTGTGTGATAAATTATAAATTGACAAAATAAAATGGTGGTCCATTTTATGTGTATGGACCGAATAGAGGGAGTAGTGATGGTGTGAGGTTGATTTATTTTATGATAAATAATTATAGCTATATGCTTTATAGCCTTACACCTACACTTACATGTCTTACACATTTAATGCATTGTGAAGACAAAAAGAAAATGGCACAAGATGCCTTCCTTGGCCTCTTCCCACCGGTTGCATGCTCTCTATATGAGAACATTTTGTTCTCATTTTACTTAACTCATTCATTCATATTTTTCCTACATGCAAGAACTCTTATTCTCTCCATCTCTCTAAAACAAGGTTTTGAGATTCACAATCATTTGTTCATCCATTCTAATATCACAATAAGATTACTAGTATAGTAATAGTAACAATATTAGAATCATTTTAAGGGTACTAGTATAATAATCTAGTTAATTAGTATACTATTTTAAGGGTAAGTCTTGGGTGCAACACTAAGGAGTGGCTTCTATACTTGGAGTATTTGGAGGATCATCCTTATATTCATTATAGCTCAAGAACAAATGAAGGTAGGAGACCTTACTTGTGCCCACAAATCCGAAATTTACAATGTAAGGGACATTGTTTTCTTATAAATCTTTCCTCTTGTTATGCATGCACTAGATCTAAAGAACAAATAATTAACAAGTTAATTAGTTCACTATTAGAGGAGTCTAATAATAGGTATATGAACCTAACAAGTGGTATCAGAGCATAGGATGTTGCATGCATAATCGGTTAATGTTTTTCCGAGTTAAAAAGTTAACATATAAAACTAAAAATGTGTGATTTATAAGTATAAGCCACGAAATTATCATGCATGTTATATATTATGGTCCTAAAATATTTTTAGGTCATTTTTTCGATTTATGGAAATTTATTGCTCATTTTAATGATTTTTGGTCATTTTATTACATTTTTATTACTAAAATGGGAATTAAGATGCTAAAAATAGTTAAACTAAGTCTATGACCTTAAAAATTTTATATGACCTCACATGAATATTTTACAAGTTGTTTGTAAAATCTCGTATTAATTGGATTAATATTGCATGATTTATGATTTTTATGAGTAAAAATGGATTAAAAGAGGTAAAATGATTAAAAATAGTTAAATTTCGAATTAGGCCATGATATTTTAATATATTGTCACATGCATAATTTACAGAGTGTATGTAAATTTTGAGATTAATTTATCTCTTTTAGCATGATTTATGAATTTTTAGAGTAAAAATGCCATAAATAGTGACTATTTTATCATAAATAGCTAAAACGATTTGCATGGCATGAGTAAATTATTTTAGATTGCATAAATATCCCACTAATCAGATCTAAGGTTTTAAAGTTGATTGGATTAATTTTTGGATACTTTAGATGTTTTATGAGATAAAACCGATAAAATGCAACTATATTTTCTCAAAATTAATTTGAAAATTTTAACCATGATTTTTGACATTATGAGTGTCATGGAATTATTCCAGAATTTTCAAAAATTTAAAATTCATACTTAAAATTTTTAAAATTTAATTTGGATTTATTTCATAAATATTATGATTTTAAGGTAAAAAATGAGCATAATATTAAATCAAGTTGAATTATTGTCAAAAATTGAGTGATGACTAATTTTTGAGTCATAAAAAAGTGTTAGGATAATTAACTTGAGCTTAGATGTGATTTAAGTGTTAATTAGTGATTATAAAAGGTTATTATCACGCATTTCCATAAAACCGGGTTATATATACGACATAAGTTAAATAGGGCGATTTGGCACATCATTTGGCATTATAGGTACATATTATAATGCTGAATATTTCAATTATTGAATTGCTTTTATTTATATAATTTTGTATTATGTAATTTTTGTTGGGGTTGGTGTCCTTAACAGTTAGTGCAAGGACTTATAAATCTCTAAAAGGATCAAAGGGCATACTTTTGGTATTATTATCAGTTGATCCACGTTTATCAATAACGGTTGGCTTGCTAGATAAGTTTGACGTTATTGTCATACAGATGGCGGTGATCAACTGGTCCCTAAAAGTCACACCTATAGGATACGTTTGAGAGATGTGACAAAGATGAAAATACGATCATGTTGATGCCAATTTTGACTAACCAGTTAGTCCGAGTTATTTGACTAGTAATTAGTCAAAATGTGATGTTGAGATATTATATTTAATACGGATTAAATAAAATGGGCTAAGGCGAATTAAACAGTTAATTCGTAAATTAAATATAAACGATTATATTTAATTAATGTATATTGAATAAATTATACAATATCGCCTTTGTCGGACATGTATTAATACTTCAACTAACCCGTGTTATTAGTTGATGTTTTAATAACCGATAACCGATGACGATTTATAATAAACCGCGTCATATACATTTAGCGTTTTTCGAGCCGGTCCACGAGGTAAAATTAAGAGGAAGTGGAAGCCCACTTCCCCATGCAAACCCACGGCTGGCCGAACCAAACAAAAGGAGAGACTCCTTCTCCTTTTGACCTAGACAATTCCATTTTACAGAAAATTAGGGTTTTGGAGATCATCTCCCTCTGAAACCTAGAGCTCACATCGTAAAAACCTCACAAGAGCTTTCTCAATATTGCAAGTCAATTAGAAAGCATTTCTAGCACAAGGGCATAGTCTCAGACGGTCTTGGGTGCAACAATTAGGAGGAAATCTCTGTTGATTTCTGTTCTTTACGCCGCGCATCAAAGGACCCGAGGTTGATTCTTTACCTTTTATCGTTTCTCTTGTATTTTGTTTTATGACTATAATTCACATGTAAATTTACGTTATAATCCTTAAATTTAAAGGGTCTTATACGGATATTACCGCACAAGTGGTATCAGAGCGAGGCCACGTAAATTTTCTTTGTGATTTTTCATAAAACGATTTTGAAACGATTGTATTTGTCTCAAAAACCGTGCCTTGTATACACGGCAGAAATTTTTTGAAACCGTGACATGTTTACACGGTTGTTTCACCTTTTTCGTTTTGTTCTTTTACATATTGTTATTTTATACGGAGATTATAATGATATGTCAAGTTTTGTCAGATTATAAAATTGATTTTATGCGTTTTTGATCAAAATTGCATTTGTTTTGTTTCGACAAAACTGTTTCACGAGGGTTTTAAGTTTTCCAGAAATTTTTGTACTCGATCGAGCAAGTTTTTAAATCGATCGAGTGGTTTTTCTGTCTTGTTTTTACTCGATCGAGTCCTTGCTGTACTCGATCGACCACTTTCAAAACCCCACTGCTCGATCGAGAAGTCCTCGTACTCGATCGAGCAGATTTGCTGATAAAAGCCCTCGATCGACCTCCAGTATTGTCGATCGAGTACTTTCTGTTTGGCAACCTCTCGATCGACTAGCAGTTCAGTCGATCGAGCTCTTTTGTTCCTCGATCGAGCACTTGTGTACCTGGATCGAGGGATTTTTGATCTGGCAGCTTTGAAAATTTATTCTTTTTGCTTTAAATTTTCTTTTGGCCTTAATATGTACTTTATACGGATATTGTACACTCGCTATGATTGTGAAACGGTTCACACACGTACCATTGAGTTATTTTAAAGCGTATTTAAAGTAACGGATTGTAATAGATTAAAATTAAATTGATAGAAGCGGTTTTATCACATGAATTTTAATCATTAAAAGGTGGTTTGGATAAATTTAACATAATTACGGAATTATGTCACGAATAAATTTGTTTTTAGTTGATGCATTTTCTTTTATCGCTGTTTTGAATGCCGTGAATGCTTTTTATTACGTATTTATTTATTTTACAAACGGTTGTAACTTAGTGTGGCCTTAGTAGAACGTGTTACCGTAATGATGGAACACGGTCTTGGTTGTATTTTGAGATCTCGTATCTCCGTTTTGGATTTTTTCACTTGTAATTACAGTTTTTAATTAGAATGTAAATAGGTTTATATTTTGTAATTTTTAATTGTAATTTTTGAGAAGACCAAAGATGGAGACCGGATGCTCACTCCCGCTACATGGATCAAGATGGAACATCAAGACAAGCTTCTCGGGTCCAACGGTGGATTCCAAAGTTGTTTTATGTTCTTTTTATTAGGATAGGCCACACTAGGAATTTTATTTACGTATTGCATTCTTTTATTTATTTATTTTTGCAACGATAACCTGCATCATATTCCGCCTAAAAACCAAACCACCTATTTATTGCATGAAAAATGACACATATAGAGGTCACGAGTTAGTTTTCATTGACATTCTCATGTCACACGTTTTTTTTAAGCCATCACCCAAATTAATTCATTCACGCAGACGCTAGTTATTCGTTCACTTAATATGAATTATAATTTAGTTGATGGGATCTTCCTCGTATAAACCAAAATTGAGAACGGTCTTTATAGGTCAAACTCCAATGAGTCCCTTCTTCGTCGGTAGGCATAATATGACCCCTTCTACGTCGGGTAAGTTGGAACCGATTGACCTATTTTATCTCAACACTATGGTCACTCGTACGATCCTGTGATCATGGTGGACTATAGATAGGATTTACGGAAATCTATCGACCAAGAGTTCTTACGGAAGAATTAGCTAAACAGTTGGCTTATCAATTTAAAGAAGTTGAGTCTTGGGATCACTTGTATTGTTCTTGAGGGAGATCAATTATGCAAGTGCTTGAGTCTACACGTTAATATAAATTAAATAGACTTAAATCACCTCGATGAGTTGCTTATTTCGTTTTTGTTTTTCTTTCTTTTTCAGTGTAGAACACGAACTTTTAAACTGCTAAAAACAAATGGTGGTTCTACCGATAACCCAATGCCAAGTGCCACATTGGACCGTGAGTCCCGGCTTCGGATCTTCATGAATCGGATGAATCGGTCTACTCGATCGAAGAATGATGGATCAAACTTCGCGGACTGGGAGGCGGCATTACGGAATGCTGCCGCTGGCGACGGAAGCTCAAATATCTATTAGAGCCCATCCCGGCAAATCCAGGTCCCACGGCTAGAGTCTTTGCTGAAATCACCAAGTTTAATGATTTCGTATGGAAGCGGGTGCGATTAAAAACGTACTCATTTTTGCAATGGAACCCAATTTGCAGAAACGCTTCATAGCCCATGGTGCAAACAAGATTTTCACCACGCTCACTAAGGAATTCTCGAAAGCACCGAGAATCGTGACCTATGAGCATACCACTCGCTTCTTTGATGCGAGACTCCAGAAGGGCCAACCAGTTAGCCCACACATTCTCAGCATGATTGAGAATGTCGAGAAGCTGGAGACCTTTAATTGTAAGATCAGCGAGAACATTGTGATCGACCGCATGCTTCATTCACTCCACGATGGTTTTGCGCTCTTTAGAGCGAATTACTATATGAATGATTTGAAGAAAACTCCCCATGAACTGCACTCCCTTCTCGTACAAACCGAGAAGGACATGAAGTTCAGTGGGAGCATGAAACAGGATGTTCTCGTTGTGTCAAACAAAGGCAAGGGTAAGGGCAAAGCTTAAGCAGACCTAACAGTAGGTAAGGCGAAGTTTAAGAAGTCGGGTTCAGGTAAGAGTGGTCCTGGTGAGTCGAGCAACTCATCAGGCGCGACAAAGAGCAAGGATGGTAACATGGAGTGTCACCATTGCCACAAGACTGGGCATTGGAGGCGTACATGTCCCGTATACCATGAGGACATAAAGGCAGGTCGTGTTAAACCTGTTGGTATGTTTTCTTCCTCTACTAGTTTTATTCATATGATTGAGATTAACCACGCAAGTTACGGAACTTGGGTACTTGATACTGGTTGTGGTTCTCATCTGTGTAATCATGTGCAGGGCTCGAAACATCGAACCCCTCGTAAAGGGTGAGGTGGACTGCGTGTCGGGAATGGAGCACGAGTGGCTGCCGTCTCGAGGGGAACATATGTGATCCACTTCCTAGCGGATTTGAGTTGTCATTATATGATTTGCTATTATGTACCTAGTCTTTCTAAAAACATTATTTTGTTTCTCGCACTTGACAAACTTGGATTTTCATTTGTAATAGAGAATAATTCTTGCATTTTCTCATTACACAATATGATTTATGGCAAGGCAGTCTCCATGAATGAAATTTATGTTTTAGATCAGACCAGCGAAATATTACACGTAATGAATAAAAAGTTAAAGGTTGGTGACAAGGATCAAACGTATCTATGGCACTGCCGCATGGGACACATTAATGAGAAACGCGTAAAACAGCTCATAAAGAATGGAGTTATCTCGGCCTTTGATTTTCAATCATTTGGCACGTGTGAATCATGTCTCATCGGTAAGATGACTCGGATTTCCTTCAAAGGTGTTGGAATGCGCGCTGCTGACCTATTAGGACTCATACACACGGATGTATGTGGACCTATGTCAATCACCGCACGAGAAGGCTATAGGTATTTCATCACTTTCACGGACGATTTAAGTAGATATGGCTATGTCTACTTAATGAAGCACAAAAGTGAATCCTTTGAGAAATTCAAAGAATACCGAACAGGTGTAACCTCTTTGGGTAGAAAGATTAAAACACTGCGTTCAGATCGTGGTGGCGAGTATCTTTCTCACGAGTTTGATCAACACCTTAAAGACTGTGGGATTGCCTTACAGTTAACTCCAACTGGAACACCTCAGTTGAACGGTGTGTCCGAACGGAGAAATCGAACACTTCTTGATATGGTTCGATCCATGATGAGTCACACGGTGTTACCTGATTCATTATGGGGTTATGCTCTTTTGTCAGCCGCTCTAATACTTAACCGAAGTCCGTCTAAAGCTGTTGACAAGACTCCATATGAACTATGGAAGGGAACGGTCCCTAACTTGTCCTTTATACGGGTTTGGGGCTGCGAGGCTTATGTCAAGTGGAGACACGAGGATAAGCTCGGCCCGCGATCGGTCAAGACATACTTTATAGGTTATCCTAAAGGAACACTTGGTCATTACTTCTATTCGCCAACCGAACAACGTGTTTTTGTTGCGGCTAGTGCGATATTCTTAGAGAAAGAATTTCTCGAGAATGCAAAGAGTGATAGAACCTTCGAACTGTCGGAGATTCCAGAACCAAGTACCGAGCAACCATTGGAGGAACCAGTTCCTTCAATCCCGGCATGGTTAATATTCCGAGGAACCTAGGAGGTCGGGAAGAGTCTCTATTCCTCCGCATGATACATAGGTATGGTCGAGGAACATGATATAGATGACGTTCTACTCTTAACGAGTAGTGAACCCGTAACCTATAAAGGTGCCATGACTAGTTCTGACTCAAAGCTATGGCTTGAGGCCATGCAATCCGAGATGGACTCCATGTATGAGAACAACGTGTGGGATCTTGTTGACTTACCTGCTAAGGTTCGTCCCCTTCAATGCAAATGGCTTTACAAGATAAAGCATTCTGTGGAAGGTCAACAAGATATCTACAAAGCACGACTAGTTGCTAAAGGTTTCACCCAAGTGCCAGGTTTGCACTACGATGAGATTTTTGCACCCGTAGTCATGCTGCGTTCCATTCGGATTATCTTAGCGATTGCCGCCTTTCATGACTATGAAATTTGGCAAATGGACGTGAAAACCGCCTTCTTAAACGGCTTTTTGGAGGAAGAGTTGTACATGGTACAACCCGAAGGTTTCATCGATCCACAAAATCCTAAGAAAGTGTGCAAGCTTAAGCGTTCCATTTATGGACTTAAGCAAGCATCTCGGAGTTGGAATCATCGCTTCGACCAAGTGATAAAAGAAAATGGATTCACTCGATCAGTCGAGGAACCATGTCTATATATCAAGTCGAGTGGGAGCAAGATTGTCTTCCTAATATTGTATGTTGACGACATACTCCTCGATTGGGAATGACATACCTCTCTTAACCGGTGAAAGTATGGTTGAAAAACCATTTCCGGATGAAAGATGCGGGTGAGGCACAAAGAATTTTGGGCATCCGTATCTATCGAGATAGATCACGTCGGATGTTATCTCTCGTCGGGAGTCTTACATAGACAAAGTCCTAGAGAGATTCAGCATGACTAACTCCAAGAAGGGGTTTCTTTCTATGGCTCCAGGGGTGCATTTGAGCAAGTCTCAGGCACCAGAGACACCGGAAGAGAAAGAGCGCATGACACGGATTCCTTATGCCTCGGCTATAGGATCAATCATGTATGCCATGATATGCACACGTCCGGACGTGGCATATGCATTGAGTATGACAAGTCGATTCCAACAGCATCCAGGTGAATCACATTGGCTGGCTGTCAAGAACATTCTTAAGTACCTACGGAGGACTAAAGATTGGGCATTGACTTATGGAGGCCTTCAAAAGCTATGCGCAACCGGTTACGCAGATGCTAGCTTCCAAACGGATCGAGATGACTCGAAATCTCAGTCTGGATTCGTTTTTACTCTTAATGGCGCTATGATCAGTGGAAGAGTTCCAAACAAACTGTTACACCAGATTCTACGACTGAGTTCGAGTACTATGCCGCGTCTGAAGCTACAAAGGAAGCGATATGGATGCGTCAATTCTTACATGGACTATCTGTAGTGCCTAGTTCGAATGACCCGATCACCATCTATTGCGACAATAGTGGTGCCATCTTCCAAGCTAAGGAGCCAAAGTCTAGCAACTAGTCTAGACATGTACAACGGAAAGCTCATCTAATCCGAGATTACGTGGAGCAAAAGGAAGTAGTGATAGAAAAGATTGCTACAGATGATAACATAGCAGATCCTCTCACTAAACCATTACGACAAGATAAGCATGAAGGGCACGTTAATTCCATGGGAATTAAACGTGTTCCTGAGTTGTAGTACTCTTTTATGGATTAGATTCATTTCTCCCAGTCGACCTCTCATCGTTTTGATATTTATATATTTTGTTTTTCATGTGGAATTGTACGACAATTTTGAACACCACAAAGTGAACTGAACAAACATTATATTTTTGGTCCTTAATTGCCCACATGAGCTGATAACTCTGGCAATTATTTTGTGACGTTGGTTGATGGTGGGTTCAACGAGCCATAAGTCAACCGGTTGACTGACCAATCACAGAGGCGAGTTATACGGATATCTCGTAGGACACCATTGTGACATCGACGTGGAGTCCTAAATGTTTTATAACATTCGCTGCCCGGTCGTGGATAGGACCTCCATGGTGATCCTAAGAGTCGATTCTTTTGACTATCGACTGTCTCTTGAGACTACGACAGATTTTGGGTGACTTTGGTTTCTTTCTCACGGTCATCCGTAACAGGGGGCCAAGTAGATTTTTTTCTCGGGTCATTTCATCTTTGTGCTTAGATCGGAAGGAGTCGAGTTGAAGGAAATATTCAGCCTTTATCGGGTACTCGATATTTCTCAGGGCCACTCGAGGAGTCAGAATCGAAATGCATGGCCATGCTCGGATACGGATTCGTTTTATCAGTTAAGTTACTCTCTAGTCGGGGAAACCACTCAAGATACAGATCGATTGTAAAATACGACCTTTGCGGATCCGGATCTGCAAATTGTTTTACATTGAGTGGGAGAAATTTTTAAATGAATATGAGAATCGGTTATCGCACATACACTTGTACGGACAAGTGGGAGTTTGTTGGAGCCGTGTCCTCCAGTTAGTGCGGATAACGTCATTGCACATAAACTTGTACGGACAAGTGGGAGCTTGTTGGGGTTGGTGTCCTTAACAGTTAGTGCAAGGACTTATAAATCTCTAAAAGGATCAAAGGGCATACTTTTGGTATTATTATCAGTTGATCCACGTTTATCAATAACGGTTGGCTTGCTAGATAAGTTTGACGTTATTGTCATACAGATGGCGGTGATCAACTGGTCCCTAAAAGTCACACCTATAGGATACGTTTGAGAGATGTGTGAAGATGAAAATACAGTCATGTTGATGCCAATTTTGACTAACCAGTTAGTCCGAGTTATTTGACTAGTAATTAGTCAAAATGTGATGTTGAGATATTATATTTAATACGGATTAAATAAAATGGGCTAAGGCGAATTAAACAGTTAATTCGTAAATTAAATATAAACGATTATATTTAATTAATGTATATTGAATAAATTATACAATATCGCCTTTGTCGGACATGTATTAATACTTCAACTAACCCGTGTTATTAGTTGATGTTTTAATAACCGATAACCGATGACGATTTATAATAAACCGCGTCATATACATTTAGCGTTTTTCGAGCCGGTCCACGAGGTAAAATTAAGAGGAAGTGGAAGCCCACTTCCCCATGCAAACCCACGGCTGGCCGAACCAAACAAAAGGAGAGACTCCCTCTCCTTTTGACCTAGACAATTCCATTTTACAGAAAACTAGGGTTTTGGAGATCATCTCCCTCTGAAACCTAGATCTCACATCGTGAAAACCTCACAAGAGCTTTCTCAATATTGCAAGTCAATTAGAAAGCATTTCTAGCACAAGGGCATAGTCTCAGACGGTCTTGGGTGCAACAATTAGGAGGAAATCTCTGTTGATTTCTGTTCTTTACGCCGCGCATCAAAGGACCCGAGGTTGATTCTTTACCTTTTATCGTTTCTCTTGTATTTTGTTTTATGACTATAGTTCACATGTAAATTTACGTTATAATCCTTAAATTTAAAGGGTCTTATACGGATATTACCCCACAATTTTATCTTAGTATGGCCTTAGTTTTAATCGATATTACCCGTAATGAAAGGGAATATTGATTTGGTTGTAATTTAATGTGATCTCGTATCACTTTTATATCATTAGTTTTTCCATTTTACAAATGTATAATAGGAATAGCTTTGTATTTTTATTATTATTTGTAATTATGGAGTATCTTCAAGGAGGTGCCATTCGGAAAGGTGATCCGACGAAGACGGTGTCTTGGGAAGCGTGCCATTTGAAGATTCAAGGGACCAAAGGAGTTGGTTTCCGAATATGTAATAGATTATTAGATTTTCTATTTTAGGAAGGCCATACTAGGAATTTATTTTATTTATTGCTTTGCATTTCTTTTAATATGTTACATGCATTGTCAAATCGCCATAAACAACAACATGCATTTCAAATCGAGTCATCGACCGTGTCAATTATAATTATCGTAGTTCACCGCTTTATTTCACTTAAAACGTGATAGATAATAAATTGACAAGACCTATCACATATAATAATTAAGAAATAGCCTTACCAAATAGTAGAAACCATGAATCCCAATTTCATAAGGGAGTTAAGCCTGCTTCACCGTAATACAAACCTTGTTACATTGGGTAAGTGGGTAATAAAATGTTATTACATCGAAATTTGGATTGAGCTCAACGGAAGTATTCGTGACCGTAGTCGCATGTGGTCCGGGCTAAAGATGAAAATTAGAGTAATTTTTATGAACCGAGAGTTCTAAAAGTAGAATCGATTAAGAGGTTAATCCACCGAGTTATATTAATAAGGGATGACTCGGCTCACCGTACCCGTATTAATATGAATTTGGATCTCGGAATCATTTATGTTAGTTAGGTGGAGGTCACTACATAGATGCTTAAATACTTGTAGTTATATTTACGAGTATTATCAAAACGATAGATGTTAATTAACTCCTTCACTTCGTATTTTGTAGTCAAAATCGTTTTATCAATCGCAATGGCAACTCCAATCACATCCGCAACCACTATCTCCAACACGCTCACCAATGTGTCATGGCTCCGATCCTTCATGGATCGTTTTAAGTTAAAATTATGGGTCCAATTTCGCTGATTGGGACGCGCAACTTCGCTTGGCCGCGGAGGGTGACGACAAGCTTCGTTACCTTACCGAGGCATCTCCCACCGAACCTAATGCTAGGTCCACCGCCGCCGCTAGGCAAGCCTATGAGGTTTACCAAAAGGAGTCGGCCGCGATCAAAAATGTGTTGATCTTTGCTATGGAGGCCGAACTCCAAAGAAGTGCTATAAAGATTAGCACCGCTCATGAGATCTACATGAAGCTAGTGAACATGTTTTCACGAGATCCTAGGGTCATACAATATGAAGAGGCTTCCGCATTCTTTGACCTCAACATTAAGGAGGGCCAAAAAGTTAGCCCTCATGTGCTCAAGTTGATGGAGCATGTTGAGACCTTGAAAATGCATAAGGTGGAAATTCCCAATGAACTCGTAATTGATCGAATTCTTCATTCCCTCAACAAAATCAAAGCATATGTTCAATTCTGGGTGAATTTTAATATGCAAGATAAGAAAGTTTCCCTTGATGAGTTGCACAAAATGCTTGTGCAAGCCGAAAGGGACATGGGGCTAAGTGTTAGCAGCACCACATATGTGCTCAATGTCAATCATAAGAGCAAGGGAACCTTCAAGAAAGGCGAGAAAAAGGAAAAGAAGCGAACTCCCAACAGGAACAAAGCTAATACTTATGAAGCAAGCTCCTCCAAGCCCAAGTACAGTGCCTCCTTTGGGGACAAGTGCCACTACTATTGTGGTGTTGGGCATTGGAAGAGAAACTGTTCCAAATATCTTGGCGACATCAAAGTTGGAAAGGTTATTCCAGTAGGTATAATGTTTCAATCTTAACCTTGGTATGATGATACAAGTTGTGATGATTACCCTTTTTATTGTAAATAGGGGCTCCTAGAAAGGACAAAGGCAAGGAGAAGCAAGCCTAGAGGATCGTGTAGGAAGCTGAAGCAGCCAACCGTGGTGATGGATCAATGGAAGCTTGGCTTTAATTTGCTTTGTCTTTAATTTTATGATGTATTTGAAGTTTTTAGAACTATTTTGATTTCCTTGTGTGACTTGGAAATTGGTTTGTAATCCTTTAAACAATTGTTGTGCTTTGGATATTTGTGGTTTTGTTTTCAACCCAAATCACTTGTTTTATCACTTGTTCTAAAATCATCATCATAAATTACTTGCATAGTGAAACATTAGATAGACAATTTAAATTGATAAAATAGACGATTATGATGATTAGATCATTATATGTCCATAAGCTATGAATTTGATTCTCCTTATGTCATTGTTACTAAATGTAACAACTTACTTATGTAAGTACAATTATAAAGTTGTGATGAGCTATTGAACTCATAAAGTCGGGAATTTACGATACCATACGGACACATTATTCTAAACGGATGGTCAACCATGAGATACCTAGAATAGAGAGTATTAAACAGATGACATGGATAAGACTCGTGTATTACATGAATCAAACTGCCATGTTAGTGATGGCCTTTTGAAAGCTAATACATAGTCTAGATAAATTCCTAAAATTGTGACACCCCTCGATGAGGCATCAAAAGAACTATTAAATCTAAGCGGAAAATAAGGGATTTTTAAAACCTTTAAAGTTTAAAGTGTGAAATCCACTATAAGTGATCAAACGAAAATGAAAAGTAAGATGAATAAGTTTTACAATTTAAAACGAAGTGCGTTGGGGAAAAGATATCCCACGAATAAACACAAGTCTAACGATAGGTGAGTCTAAGCAAACTATAACTAAGGTCCAAGGTTCAACGTTCTCGCTAGCTCACACGTCTTCCCCATAATCTGCATCACAAACCTGTCATTCATGTAAACATGAACGCCACAGTCAGTGGGGAGTAACTCAGGGTTCTCCCAGCCACAATATGTCAAAATGCACATAAGCAAGAACTTAATTACACATATTGATCATGCATCATACTTGAATAATATGAACAAGGGAATATAAACGATAATCATAATGAGATAGGCATATTGCATTCTTAAAGAGATAGGCATGGTACATCATATTAAACATGCATTCAAGGTAACCCAAAACATGGATATGAGATTAGGCATCGAATCATATGAAGAAGGTAAACAACGGATCAATTGAATAGAAAATACATGGATGGAAACCAATAGCCATTCCTTTGAAAACCTCTTAACAACCATAGCACGGGACGTGGCTACTAATGTCACATTCATACTTATGGCTTACATCTCACCATAAGAACGGATGGGAACATCAATCCCGGCGATCATATCGCAACTAGGGGCTTGCATCTCACCACTAGTATCCGATAGGACCAAGACTCTCACAAACAATCATAGAAGACGTGCACTCTCGTATATAAGAACACACCAATGACCGTAACAAGCAAGACATTTACAAAGGATTGACTCAAAACAAGACAAACCCCTAGACTCCAACCTCCCGGTAGGACGACGATCATAATACGGTCCTAGTCTAAATCTGGCCAGACTCTCGGGATGGACGACACCCGATTCGACATACAATCCCAAATCGTATCCAAGACTCGATCCATGACACCTAGCCGTGCCCCAAGGTCGAGTAACCCCAAATCGGAACAATGGTACCTAGCCGTACCCCAAGGTCCGAAGAGGCGGAAGGAAGATAGCCCAACTCGGAAACAATGGCACCTAATCGTGACCCAATGTCCGAGGGCAAATAAATGAGGAATGTCGAGTAGTCACACAATGTAAACCGTCACACTCCGGTCACAAATACGAGTAACAATAGTTGCATGATTATAACGTCAATAA
Organism: Silene latifolia; assembly: GCF_048544455.1. Taxonomy (NCBI): domain Eukaryota; kingdom Viridiplantae; phylum Streptophyta; class Magnoliopsida; order Caryophyllales; family Caryophyllaceae; genus Silene; species Silene latifolia. Next base: position 191,898,457 of record NC_133534.1, read on the forward strand.
GTCTTAAATTAACCAATTACCGATAAGGAAGAAGATACATGCATAAACCATTGATCATTAGAGGTTACAAGTGAAAAGGAACACACAGGGGACTCCCGGTAGGGAGGGCCGCCCGCCAAGCCACCGGGCTGGGACAACATGCCAAAATCGAAGTTTAATAAAACTTACGATGCGCTCCCAGTAGTCGGTCAAGAGACCGGCCGTCGGGTCACCCAGTGGGACTACTGACCAAATTTCAAAAACTCAAAAAAAAAACCTTTAGTGCACTCCCAGCCGGTCACCCGGCTGCCGGTCACCCGGCTGCCGGTCACCCGACTGGGAATACAGCCAAATTTCCAAAAACACATAAAACCTTCAGTGTACTCCCAGTAGGTCACCCATTGCGGTCCACCCTACTGGGAATACTGACCAAACTCAAAATCACCTAAAATCCTCGGTGTACTCCCAGCCGGTCAGAGGGCAACCGGCCACGATCACCCTACTGGGACTACTGAGCTTACTGAAATATGTCCAAAACTTACAGAATCTCCCCCCGGTCAAGAGACCGGCCGCCGGTCACCCGGCTGGGACTACAAACACACGGGTTCAATGCAAAACACTTCCAAACCATTTGAAACCAACAAAAATTGTTTCCCATCAATTGTTTACGTATCCTAGCATGATTCTAACTCGGAAAAACAACGTATTTGAGCATGTGAAAGGGTAATTTCGGATTCAAGAGATGTAGCATGAGATTTTCATCCAAACATGTGAGAATTGCAAACAAGCATGATATTCAACATCCAAATTAGCACCAATCATGAAAGATACAACTTTTAACATTCATATGAGATTATAACTACATAAAACCACACAATTTTAACATAAAAGTCGAGTAACCCATCACCGTTACCTTTTTGCACTTCAATCTTCTAAAGACTCGTCAATGATGTAGCTATCCTCCTCCGGGTTGTCCAAGTTCTCCCCTAAACACAAAAATAAAGGTATTAAGTCAAGAATCCACATCCTTGTAAGATGAGGATTTCGAAATAGAGGAAAAGATGGTGACTTTCTTACTTAGAAAGGAGGGAAATGAGAAAAGGAAGAGAATGGCGCGAAAAGGAACAAGATTGGTGAAGAGTTGAGTGAGTTATGGTGATTTTAGGGTTGAGAGCAAAGGGTTTAACAATGGTGGAGTGTTTGTTGAGGAATTTCAGAAATTAGAATGAGGGAGATGAAGTTGTGAGGTGTTAGGTGAGGGTTTTATGAAAATAAAAGAGAAGGAGAAAAGGCCCATAAGTTGTAACAAGCCCAACAACTCAAATTGAGTCGGTTTCTACTAGAAATGACGTCTCAAGCCCACTACAACTCAAGACGGGAAATATTATTATTATTATTATTATTGTCCGACCAAAATATTTATTTTGTATAACTTAAGCTTTAAAAATATAATATTTATAAAAATCATGTTTAATAATGAAATTAATTAAATTAAATAATTAAAATATAAATAAGACAATAGAACGGTTAATTAAATTATATTTGCCAAAATGGAAAATTCGCGGGTGTTACAATCACCCCAACTTTTAAAAAGTTTCGTCCTCGAAACTTGAAAATAGAAAGGAAAAGTAATATAAAAATAAAACCTAAATTTGAAATCGGTAAACAAAACATTAAAAGGTTACTTATCGTAAGAATCGAAATCCTTTCAAAAATCCCAAATAAAATTTTCCGACATAACCAAATTCTCATCAAAGGGACGAAAATGCTCTCGTTGCGCATTCAAGAACATCACATTCCAAATCGAAGATATGGTCAAAAGCAAATCATTTGTATAAATCGAAAATCAAAATACTTTCAAAAACATAAATGAAGAGTTTTCAAAAGTATAAGTCTCATCCATGGAACGAAATTGCTCTTGTCGTGCACACAAGAACGCTAACTTTCCAAGTCAAAGACAAATTTAAAACAAAAATCATTCGCCGACAAGCGTAGAACAAGTTATTAAACGTTTCAAATAACGTGTTCTAACATCCGATCAACGTCAAAATCAAAAGAAAAGGCAATTCACTCAAATTTTCTTTTGCAAGGGTCAAAATAGAAATAAAGGTTTCATTTCTAAATTCAAAAGGAAGTCAAATTCCTGAAAATATAATATTAAACTCTTGACAACGAAATCATAAGTAGATTCAAGCTAGTTATAAATTGAGCAAAGTTAAAAGTAACTCGGGTTTAACAATTAAAATCAATAAAAGGAAGTTATACTCGTAGGACAAAAGGATAACTAAATCAAATTTTCATTTTTGAACTCTTAAAATAGGTAGGGTTTAGTAAAAGTAACATAAACTTTTAACGACGAACCAAAAATGGTAGTTTGAAACGTTTAGAAATTTTATGAATTGAAAAGTAACTTAGATATCATGAAAACAAGATACGCTAAGAGGGTTCAAACTTAACCAACAAAGAGATAGGATGAACTTCCTAGGAGAAGAGTTGAAATCGAATCTACCAGGCTATCAAAGATTGAATTTCACAAGTTACGAGTATCAAATTTAAAGGAGGAGCGCGATGAAGCGAAGGAGAGAGGTATGAACGGAAATACTTATGCTTAGGGAAGGAAGGAATTTAAACAACAAGGAAACGCCAGAAAGTCAAATCTCGAATGACAACACGATCCTAGACGGCTTCTAAAACTCCCTAATAAAGTAAATCTCACAACCATATTACCTCCAAGGATCACTCAAGATAACTTACGTCACTCTACATCTAAGCTATTCTATGAAACAAGGTACTTCACCACATTTGCGATTCCATAACTCTCAAATATAAATCATCTACAAACGATTTCCACGGAACAAGATCAAAACTACTAAAAGAGTTATACACATAACCAACTATCGACCACTAGGAGTTCTCACTATGGTAAAATCCTCAATCAAAGGTCAACATCTCAAGGTCTTTATACTTTCTAACACTCCAAACCAAAATCTTATTCACACCCGAATTCACAAGCATAGATGATCACATTTCCCAAATAAAAAGACCACCAACCAAAAGTAAATAGGTTTGTCATACAATTTTCCCTACCCAACTCAACTCAAGTTCCACTAATCCAATTTTTACGAAATCAAGGTTCACAAAGGATCCTCAAAGAGCATCTCACTCACTCTACAACATAGCCAACAATGCCATCACTTCACTAAAGAAACAAAGAGTAATAACCAGGTCAGGAAATGATAGGAAATTTCAAGGGGATACATGAACATGGCGAGGTGTGAGATTAAACGAGTCAACTAATAAAGATAACTAGTTAACGCCAACAAGAGATATTAGAATTAGAGAGGTATTCAAGGCAAGGAAACGACAAGTAACTTTTATACTTAAGAATTAAATCTAATCAAGGTGTGAACGAAGGGAAGGAAGATGATTAAAGACACGAAGGGGGATTTCAAGGCTTAACCCACACGCTTCCTAGGACTTGAAGTTCTCTCTAACAAGGTCACGCCTAATAGGGTATTGAACCTTTATAACAAAACGACCAAGTCCCAAAACAAGTGTCAAGGTAAAATAAACGCTCGCTTAAGGGTTGACAAAACGGTTAGATACCTCTTACACCTATCTTATCACATATTAGAATTTCCCTAAAGCAAATCTACCACTCAGGTATAAAAGCACCCATTTATCCCAAGTACTTGACACAACCTCAAAGTTTTAAAAACCAAAGAAAGAATTAACAAAGACTTCTCAACAAAATTCCCAAGGGACAACTAACATCAAATCGCATCACCAATCTATACGGAATCATTAACATCTAAAAATGGGTTTTCTTCCAAGATCCTATCATAAATTTATCTCATGTTTACTCCTAAGGTGACGACGCTCAACCTACTAAGCTTTCAAATCCCAACCATAAACAACAAAGCCAAGTTCTATAACTTTAATCACATAGGCAACTCATTCCTAACTCAAAGAATCCACCAATCAATTATACTCACTTGGACAAGGAACTAGGTATAAGAATCACTAAGTATTTATCATCACATTACCTAAGTCTTTCTAACATCACGACCTCTCAAAGCGGGGTTAAGGGTCAAAACACAAACAAACTCCACAAAAGCCAACTTATCCGACCGAAGTTAACATTCCATAAGGCAAAGATGAAGGTATACACGAGGGGCATTATAAGGAGAGAAGGTACAAAGACAACTCCTAAGATATGGAATAAGGGTTGCGAAAGGCATAGAAGCACAAAGATAAGGGAATATGACAAGGTGCTCGAGGAGAGGGAGGTATCTTCAAGACGGTGAAGACATTCTTCAAGAGAAAGAGATCCATATGAAAGATGTTATGGAAGAAGAAACAAAAACGAAGAATAGGTCGGGTGGGTACCAAACTAGCTTCAAAGGTAAAGCAAAAGAGAGTTTAGAAAGGAAGGATGAGCATCACGGGATAAAAGTAAGGTAAGGTGGATCAAGGATAGAAAACACACCCATAACGGTGTCAGGAGAAACGGTGGTTCCGACTTGATTCTCGACAAGAATGACTCTTCTTGGCTCGGCTTCCGGAGCATGAGGGAGAGGAGGAGGGATAGTCTTCTTCTCGGGGCAATTCCTGAAGAGATGTCCGGGCTTCTTGCAATGGTAACACTTCAAGGGCATAGCATAGCATCCAATCCCGGGGTGATAAGTTTGTCCACACTTGAAGCACTTGCGGTTCTCCTTAAGCATACTAGTAGATGTAGGGACTTGTCCTTTCGACTCTTGCACTATTGGCTCTTGTCCTCCATGGTCTTGTACTCTTTGTCCTTGGACTCTCGGCACCAACCTCTTCTTACTAGATGATGATGAAGATGAGGGCACAAAGGGTCTCTTGCCACGACGGATAGGGTGATGATTAACCTGAGCATTGGCATTCCGTTGATTCCGAAGAATTAGGGTAAGGGCTTCCATGATAGTATTCTCCACCTTGGTTGGTCGTACCATCTTCTCAAGACACCAAAAGAGTCAACCATGTTAGCACTTAACAAATAGCATGCACAAAGAGACTACCAACTTAGGTCCTTAGTCCTACCCATCTCTCATTCATTATTCAAGGTCAAGTTCAAGGTTAAGTTCGGGGTACACGTGTGTGCGTCGGGAGCAACACATGCTCTGATACCAACTGTGACACCCCTCGATGAGGCATCAAAAGAACTATTAAATCTAAGCGGAAAATAAGGGACTTTTAAAACCTTTAAAGTTTAAAGTGTGAAATCCACTATAAGTGATCAAACGAAAATGAAAAGTAAGATGAATAAGTTTTACAATTTAAAACGAAGTGCGTTGGGGAAAAGATATCCCACGAATAAACACAAGTCTAACGATAGGTGAGTCTAAGCAAACTATAACTAAGGTCCAAGGTTCAACGTTCTCGCTAGCTCACACGTCTTCCCCATAATCTGCATCACAAACCTGTCATTCATGTAAACATGAACGCCACAGTCAGTGGGGAGTAACTCAGGGTTCTCCCAGCCACAATATGTCAAAATGCACATAAGCAAGAACTTAATTACACATATTGATCATGCATCATACTTGAATAATATGAACAAGGGAATATAAACGATAATCATAATGAGATAGGCATATTGCATTCTTAAAGAGATAGGCATGGTACATCATATTAAACATGCATTCAAGGTAACCCAAAACATGGATATGAGATTAGGCATCGAATCATATGAAGAAGGTAAACAACGGATCAATTGAATAGAAAATACATGGATGGAAACCAATAGCCATTCCTTTGAAAACCTCTTAACAACCATAGCACGGGACGTGGCTACTAATGTCACATTCATACTTATGGCTTACATCTCACCATAAGAACGGATGGGAACATCAATCCCGGCGATCATATCGCAACTAGGGGCTTGCATCTCACCACTAGTATCCGATAGGACCAAGACTCTCACAAACAATCATAGAAGACGTGCACTCTCGTATATAAGAACACACCAATGACCGTAACAAGCAAGACATTTACAAAGGATTGACTCAAAACAAGACAAACCCCTAGACTCCAACCTCCTGGTAGGACGACGATCATAATACGGTCCTAGTCTAAATCTGGCCAGACTCTCGGGATGGACGACACCCGATTCGACATACAATCCCAAATCGTATCCAAGACTCGATCCATGACACCTAGCCGTGCCCCAAGGTCGAGTAACCCCAAATCGGAACAATGGTACCTAGCCGTACCCCAAGGTCCGAAGAGGCGGAAGGAAGATAGCCCAACTCGGAAACAATGGCACCTAATCGTGACCCAATGTCCGAGGGCAAATAAATGAGGAATGTCGAGTAGTCACACAATGTAAACCGTCACACTCCGGTCACAAATACGAGTAACAATAGTTGCATGATTATAACGTCAATAAGTCTTAAATTAACCAATTACCGATAAGGAAGAAGATACATGCATAAACCATTGATCATTAGAGGTTACAAGTGAAAAGGAACACACAGGGGACTCCCAGCCGGGAGGGGTACCGGCCGCCGGGCCACCGGCTGGGACAACATGCCAAAATCAGAAGTTTAATAAAACTTACAGTGCGCTCCCAGCCGGTCAGTAGACCGGCCGCCGGTCACCCGGCTGGGACTACAGCCAAATTTCAAAAACTCAAAAAAAAAACCTTTAGTGCACTCCCAGCCGGTCACCCGGCTGCCGGTCACCCGGCTGCCGGTCACCCGACTGGGAATACAGCCAAATTTCCAAAAACACATAAAACCTTCAGTGTACTCCCAGCCGGTCACCCGGCTGCCGGTCACCCGGCTGGGAATACAGCCAAACTCAAAATCACCTAAAATCCTCAGTGTACTCCCAGCCGGTCACCCGGCTGGGACTACAGGCTTACTGAAATATGTCCAAAACTTACAGGAATCTCCCAGCCGGTCAGTAGACCGGCCGCCGGTCACCCGGCTGGGACTACAAACACACGGGTTCAATGCAAAACACTTCCAAACCATTTGAAACCAACAAAAATTGTTTCCCATCAATTGTTTACGTATCCTAGCATGATTCTAACTCGGAAAAACAACGTATTTGAGCATGTGAAAGGGTAATTTCGGATTCAAGAGATGTAGCATGAGATTTTCATCCAAACATGTGAGAATTGCAAACAAGCATGATATTCAACATCCAAATTAGCACCAATCATGAAAGATACAACTTTTAACATTCATATGAGATTATAACTACATAAAACCACACAATTTTAACATAAAAGTCGAGTAACCCATCACCGTTACCTTTTTGCACTTCAATCTTCTAAAGACTCGTCAATGATGTAGCTATCCTCCTCCGGGTTGTCCAAGTTCTCCCCTAAACACAAAAATAAAGGTATTAAGTCAAGAATCCACATCCTTGTAAGATGAGGATTTCGAAATAGAGGAAAAGATGGTGACTTTCTTACTTAGAAAGGAGGGAAATGAGAAAAGGAAGAGAATGGCACGAAAAGGAACAAGATTGGTGAAGAGTTGAGTGAGTTATGGTGATTTTAGGGTTGAGAGCAAAGGGTTTAACAATGGTGGAGTGTTTGTTGAGGAATTTCAGAAATTAGAATGAGGGAGATGAAGTTGTGAGGTGTTAGGTGAGGGTTTTATGAAAATAAAAGAGAAGGAGAAAAGGCCCATAAGTTGTAACAAGCCCAACAACTCAAATTGAGTCGGTTTCTACTAGAAATGACGTCTCAAGCCCACTACAACTCAAGACGGGAATTATTATTATTATTATTATTATTGTCCGACCAAAATATTTATTTTGTATAACTTAAGCTTTAAAAATATAATATTTATAAAAATCATGTTTAATAATGAAATTAATTAAATTAAATAATTAAAATATAAATAAGACAATAGAACGGTTAATTAAATTATATTTGCCAAAATGGAAAATTCGCGGGTGTTACAAAAATTCCGCCATATATATGTTTGTAACTCACAAAGCTATCTCTCAAGAAGATAGATGTATTTCTGAGAGATAGAGTGGGAGTAGATTGGATCGTTACAAACATATTTTATAATGTTACTTTGTGAAAGTAATAGAATTATAGAGTGGGAGTGTAGTTGAAATATAGTCTATGAAGATAGAATGGGAGCATAGTTCAATGGGAGTTTATCGCACATGCCTTATTGGTTAAAATATTACTTTGTGAAAGTGATAGTATCATGACCTTGTTACATACGATCCATAGCATTACAATCCGAAATTTTTTACTCATGAGTAGATTTACTTTAAAGTGAGGGTCTCTTTAAAGGTAAATAGAGCTTCAGAGTACACAAATGCATAAGATTTACATGAAGATGTTGATCAAGATAAATTGTGTTAGGAATTGCCGCATTTCATTCTAATGAAGAATAGCAAATAAAATTCGCTTTTCTAAAATGGGAATTTAGAGAAGGAAGTGTTTGAAACACAAAACCTTAGATAAAGATTTAAGTGTCCTAACATCTTATGCGTAGCTTTCTTAAGTGAACCTAGGATGGTCTTAAGCAAGCATTAAAGGATTATAGTTTTCATGTGATAATAGTGAATTATTTCATTCACATGATTGAAGAATCATGATTATACATGAAGTTAAGTGAGAGCCAGAATTATGTTTCCATTGTTGGAGCTGGTGTCCTCCACAAATTAGTGTGATAACATTTGTAAATCTCTTACAGGTTCACAAGGGTATACTTCGTATATTTAATCAGTTGATTAACGTTTACCTAATAACGGTTGGCTTGCTAGAAAGTTTGACGTTATTATCATACAGATGGCGGTGATCAACTGGTCCCTAAAGGTCACACCTATAGGACGTATTTGAGAAATGTGGTTATAGAAATATAATTACATTGATGCCCAAAATGACTAAAAAGTTAGTCAATGTGTTGATGAGATAATTATTTAATGAAAATTAAATAATATTAAGTTGAGATTTAATTAATCATGTCAATTCGTAAATTAAATATAATAAGTTATATTTAAATTTAATATATATAAGGTTAGTTTGGACGAATTAATCTGTTAATTCGCAATTAAATATAATCAGTTGTATTTAATATCAACAAGTTGAATGTGTCATAGTGGTAATAGTGAGGGTACACAAGCCAAGAGGTCATGGGTTCGATCCTCACTAAATGACAATTTAACACACTTTATATATTTTTGGAAAGACCAAAAATAAGGAAATTTAATTCCTTATTTCGGATCACATTGGCCGAAATTAGGAGATATAAATCTTTCCTAATTGATTTCGGATTTCGGTCTATATAAAAAGAAAGGTGGAGAATTATTTCTAACCTAATTCTTTTTCTGACCTAGCCTCCTCTTTCTCATCACAAAAAAAAAAAAACACAAAGACAATAAAATTTTACAGAAAATTTTAGATTGATTTCTAGCATAATCAAAGGGTATATTTTAGATCGTCTTGGGTGCAACTAATAGACGAATATCAATTTTGATATTGTTCTTAGGCCAATTTTGCAAGGACCCGAGGTTAATTCTAAATCTTTTTACTTATGCTTATGTATTTTATTTTATGACCATAGATCATCTTTATTATATCGTTATAATCCTTCATGTTAAAGGGAAGTATACAGATTATTTCCCACAAGTGGTATCAGAGCACTAGGTTGTGATTTTAATTTTGATGATTTTCATAAAATTTGTATGTAAACGATCAGATTTTCGAGAAGAAAAAAAAAATTTAGGGTTTCGGTTTTTTTAGGATCGAAATTTTTATGCCGTTTTTGTGCGGTTTTTTTTCGTTTCATGATAGTTCTTCCATTCTATTTTTTATATTATAGTTTATAATCAGTTAAAATTATCATATGAAGAATTGGTAGTTTTTGATTTAATGCAGATTAAGTTAAAATCAAATGGAATCGTCACGTATATGATTAAAAGATTGTTTTTGTTATATAGTTTTTGGCATATAAATTAATCATGTTTATTATTTCATATGCTAATCATGTTCTAATAGCAAAGGTAAACAATTGTTCATCAAATCTGGATTTAGGGCATAATTGCCGCAAAAGGAAAAAAAAAAGGTAGGCTGTTTTTTTTTTAGGGTTTACCGAGAAGAAAAAAAAAATATTTTTTTATGTTAATTTTATTTTTGGTAAACCGTGAAAAAGAAAAAAAAAATTTTAGGAAAGTTTTTTTTTGCCTTTTGCCGAAAAAAAATATAGAGAATTATTTTTGGAAAGTTTTTTTTCCCTTGTTTTTCCTATTTACCGAATTAGAATAGGAAAGGAGTTATTTTTTTTATTTTTTTCAGCCGTGTCAAATAAAAAAAAAAAAGGACTTTTCGTTTTTTTTGGCCGAGTAAAATTTAGAGAATTGGATTTTATTTTTCTTTATTTTGGCCAATTAGTTATTGTGAATCGGTTCACAATTTAATGATAACGAGTTATCTTAAAGCAGTTTAAAATTTTTGACGGATAGAATTCATATTACAAGTATAATATGGATTAAGTTTGAAATTAATGTGATTAAATTGCGGAATTGTCACTTAATTTAATTTAAATAGGTGGTTTGGATAAATTAATCAACATAATTTATTTATTGTATTATGTATGTTTAATTTATTTTTAGTTGATGCTTTTAATTATGTTGAATGAATCGAATGAATGAATTTTATTTACGTATTTAATTTTGCAATCGGTTGTAATTTGTAATACTTAGTGTGGCCTTAGTCAATTATGTTTTCGTAATGAAGGAAACATAATTTTTATGTAATTATGAGATCTCGAATCTCCTTTATTTTAGTTTTGGGTTTTGAAATTAGAATGTAATTAATAGGTCAATTATGTAATTTTAATTATTGTAATTTCAAAGAAGACTAAAGATGAAGATTCAAGCTCACTCCCGCTACATGGATCAAGATGGAACATCAAGACAAGCTTCTCGGGTCCAAGGATGGATTCCAAACTTGTATTTATTGTTCATTTTGATAGGATAGGCCACACTAGGACTTTTACTGTTTTTTTTACGTTTTTTCATTATATTGCTTTTCATTCACATGCTAGTAATTGCATCATATTCCGCCTAAAACCAAACCACCAACTACTAAAATGCATGAAAATTGACTCATATAGGTTGTATGTTAGTTTTCATGGACATGCAGATGTCACAGTCTTTAAGCCATCACCTTAGTTTAAATCATTCTCGCATGCTAGATTATAGTTCACTTAAAATGAATTAAAAAGTTGATGGGATCTTCCTCTAAAACGGAAATTGAGATTAGTCTTTATAAGGGCAAACATCTATGAGTCCCTTCTTCGCCGGTAGGCCTAATATGACCCCTTCTACGTTGGGTAAGTAGTTGTGTTGACTTAGTTTACCTCAACATCATAGTCCGAAGAGTTTCTCGTGATTATGATGGACTATAGATAGAATTTACAGAAATTTATCGACCAAGAATTCTAACGGTAGAATTAGCTAAAAGGTTAGCTTATCAATTTACAGAGAATTGAGTCTTGGGGTCATTTATATAATTCTTGAGGGAGGTCAATTGTATAAATGTCTTTGAGTCTTCGCGTTATGACATTAGTTCATTAGACTTAAAATAAAAACGATTCATGCTTATTATTTTATTCTTCTTTCGTAGTGTAGAACACGCTAATTATCAATAATACTGTTACAACAAATGGCTGGAAATAACGCAATCCCAATGCCTAGTGCCACACTAGATCGTTCGTCCTGGCTTAAAATGTTCATGGACCAAATGAATCAGTCCACTCGACTGAAGAATGATGGGTCCAATTTTTGCGGACGGGAGGCGGCACTACGGAATGTCGCCGCTGCGACGGTAAGCTCGGTATTTAATCGAGCCAATACCGGTCAACCCAGGCCCAAATGCAGGAGCCAACGAGTCACTCGCTTATAGTGATTTCATTATGGAAGCAGGTGCGATAAAGAACGTACTCATCTTTGCAATGGAAACCAATTTGCAGAGACGCTTCATTGCCCAAGGTGCAAACAAGATTTTCACCACGCTCACTAATGGGTTCTCAAAGGCACCGAGAATCATCACATATGAGCATACTTGTCGCTTCTTTGATGCGAAACTCAAGAAGGGCCAACCGGTTAGCCCACACATTCTTCACATGATTGAGAATGTCGAGAAACTGGAGTCACTGAATTGTAGAATCAGTGAGAGCATTGTCATTGACCGAATGCTTCATTCTCTTCACGATGGTTTTGCCCTTTTCAGGGCGAACTACTACATGAATGACTTGAAAAAGAGTCCTCATGAGCTACACTCCCTTCTCGTACAGACCGAGAAGGATATGAAATTGAGTGGGAGCATGAAGCAGGATGTTCTCACGATTCACAACAAGAGTAAAGGTAAGGGCAAGGCTCATGGCGACCTAGCTGTAGGTAAGCCAAAGTTTAAAAAGCCAGGAAACGGTAAGAGTGCGCCCGGTGAGACTAGTGGCTCACAGGGCAAGACAAAGAGCAAGGGCGGTGACATAGAGTGCCACCATTGTCACAAGACTGGACATTGGAGGAGGAACTGTCCCGCCTACCGTGAGGACATCAAAGCAGGCCGTGTCGCTCCTGTTGGTATGTCATCTTATATTCATATGATTGAGATTAACCACGCAAGTTTCGGAACTTGGGTACTAGATACTGGTTGTGGTTCTCATCTGTGTAATCATTTGCAGGGCCTAAAGAACATCATACCTCTCGAAAAAGGTGATGTGGACCTGCGAGTCGGGAATGGAGCACGAGTAGCTGCTGCCTCGAAGGGAACATATGTAATCCAACTCCCTAGTGGTTTTGAGTTATCATTAAATAACTGTTACTATGTACCCAGTTTATCTAAGAACATTATTTCTGTTTCCGTACTTGCTAAAGACAGTTTTACATTTTCAATACAGGATAATGGTTGTATTTTCTCTTTTAATGAAATGATTTATGGCAAAGAAGTTTCCATGAATGGAATTTATATCTTAGATCAAACCACGGAAGTATTACACATGAATAATAAGAAATTAAAGGTTGGTGACAAAGATCAAACCTATCTATGGCATTGTCGAATGGGACACATAAATGAGAAACGCGTAAAGAAACTCGTCGATAATGGGACTATTCCCTCATTCGGATTTTCTGCATATGGCACGTGTGAATCATGTCTCATTGGCAAGATGACTCGAATTTCCTTCAAAGGTGTTGGAATGCGCGCTAGTGACCTATTAGGACTCATACATACGGACGTATGTGGACCTATGTCAATTACCGCTAGAGATGGCTATAGATATTTTATCACTTTCACGGATGATTTGAGTAGATACGGATATGTCTACTTAATGAAGCATAAAAGTGAGTCCTTTGAGAAATTTAAGGAATACCAGAATAGGTACTGAGAACCAATTGGGTAGAAAGATTAAAGCACTCCGTTCGGATCGGGGTGGCGAATATCTTTCAAATGAGTTTGATCAAGACCGAAAGATCGTGGAATCGCTCTACGATTAACTCCACTGGAACACCTCAATTAAATGGTGTGTCCGACGGAGAAATTGAACCTTACTTGATATGGTTCGATCCATGATGAGTCACACGGTAGTGCCTGATTCATTATGGGGTTATGCTCTTTGTCGTTGCTCTTATACTTAACCGAAGTCCGTCTAAAAAGTCGTCGACAAGACTCCATATGAAATGTGGAAGGAACGGTACCTAACTTGTCCTTTATTCGGGTTTGGGGCTGCGAGGCTTATGTCAAGTGGAGACACGAGGATAAGCTCGGCCCGCGATCGGTCAAAACATACTTTATAGGTTATCCAAAAGGAACATTTGGTCATTACTTCTATTCGCCAACCGAACATCGAGTATTTGTTGCGGCTAGTGCGACGTTTTTAGAGAAAGAATTTCTCGAGAACAAGTCGAGTAATAGAACCTTCGAGTGTCGGAGTTTCCGGAACCAACAACCGAGGAACAGATGGAGGAAGTGTACCTCCAACCGATGATACGGTTAATATTCTGAGGAACCTAGGAGGTCGGGTAGAGACTCTCATCCTCCGGACAGATACATTGGTATGGTCGAGGAGAATGATGTTTTACTTCTAGAAAGTAATGAACCCGCAACCTATAAAGGTGCTATGGCCTGTTCCGACTCAAAGCTATGGCTCGAAGCCATGCAATCGGAGATGGACTCCATGTATGAGAATAACGTATGGGATCTAGTTGATTTACCTAATAAGGTAAAACCTCTACAGTGCAAATGGCTTTACAAAATAAAGCGTTACGTAGACGCGCAACAACGAGATATCTATAAAGCACGACTTGTGGCAAAAGGTTTCACTCAAGTGCAAGGATTGCATTATGATGAGATTTTTGCACCTGTAGTCATGCTACGTTCAATTCAGATAATCTTAGCGATTGCCGCATTTCATGATTATGAGATTTGGCAAATGGATGTGAAAACTGCCTTCTTAAACGGTTATTTGGAGGAAGAGTTGTACATGGTGCAACCCGAAGGTTTCATAGATCCTAAACATCCTAAGAAAGTATGCAAGCTTAAGCGTTCCATTTATGGACTTAAGCAAGCTTCTCGGAGTTGGAATCATCGTTTCGACCAAGTGATAAAAGAGTATGGTTTCACTCGATCGGTCGAAGAACCATGCTTATATATCAAGTCGAGTGGGAGCAAGATTGTATTCTTGATATTGTATGTCGATGACATACTCTTGATTGGGAATGACATTCCTCTCCTTTCTTCGGTTAAAGAATGGTTGAAGAACCATTTCCAGATGAAAGATCTGGGTGAGGCACAGCGTATTTTGGGAATCCGTATCTACCGAGATAGATCACGACGGACGTTATCACTTAGTCAGGAGTCTTATCTAGATAAGGTTCTTGAGAGGTTCAGCATGACCAACTCCAAGAAGGGGAACCTTCCTATGACGACTGGGATGCAGTTGAGCAAGTCTCAGTCACCCACGACGGCTGAAGGTATTGAGCGCATGAGTCGAGTTCCTTATGCAATAGGATCGATCATGTATGCCATGATATGCACACGTCCAGACGTGGCATATGCATTGAGTATGACGAGTCGGTACCAAAAGACTCCAGGTGAAACACACTGGATAGCAGTAAAAAATATCCTCAAGTACCTACGGAGGACTAAGGATTGGGTATTGACTTATGGAGGCGATACTAAGCTATGCGCAACCGGTTACGCAGATGCTAGCTTCCAAACGGATCGAGACGATTCAAAATCTTAGTCCGGGTTCGTCTTCACTCTTAATGGTGCTGCGGTCAGCTGGAAGAGTTCCAAACAGAGTGTTATAGCAGATTCTACTACTGAATCCGAGTACTATGCCGCTTCGGAGGCAGCAAAGGAAGCGATATGGATGCGTCAATTCTTACAAGGGCTTTCGGTAGTTCCTAGTTCGAATGACCCGATCACCATCTATTGTGATAATAGAGGTGCCATCTTCCAGGCTAAGGAGCCAAAGTCTAGCAACAAATCTAGACATGTACTACGGAAGGCTCACCTGATCCGTGATTAGGTGGAGCAAGAAGAGATAGTGATTGACAAGATTGCGACGGATGATAACATCGCGGATCCTCTCACCAAACCGTTGAATTATGATAAGCAAGTAGGGCATGTTAATTCCATGGGAATCAAACATGTTCCTAAGTTGTAGTACTTGATTATGGATTTGATACATTATCTTTTTCATATATTATTTATAACTTCATCGTTTTATATATATAATATTTTGTTTTTCATGTGGATTGTCTTGACAACATTGAACGCATACAAAGTGAATGAATTACATTATATTTGTTTTTGTCCGTAATCGCCAATGTGAGCTGATAACTCCGGCTATTATATTGTGCAGTCGATTGATGGTGGGTTCAACGAGCCATAAGTTAAACGGTTGACTAATCGATCACAGATACGAGATTATGACGATACCTCGTAGGAGAAATTTTTATTTGTGACAACGTAATGGAGTCCTAAATGTTCTGTAACATTCGGTGTCAGGTCGTGGATAGGACATCTATTGTGTACCTAGAGTCGATTCTTTTGACTATCAACTGTCTCTTGAGATTAAGGCAGTTTTTGGGTGACTTTGGTTTCTTTCTCACGGTCTACCGTAACCGGGGCTAAGTAGATTTTTTATGGGTCATTTCATACTGTGCTTACATCTGCAAGATTTGAGTTGAGGAAAATATCCATCCCTTATCAGGTATAGTTATATCTCAGGGCCACTCGAGGAGTTGTAACTGAAATGCATGGCCAAGCTCGAATGTTGATTCGTTTATCAGTTAAGTTACTCTCTAGTCGGGAAAACCACTCTTGATACTGATCGCTTGTAAAATACGACCTTTGTGAATTCGGATTTGTAAATTGTTTTACATTGAGTGGGAGAAATTTTAAAGGATATGAGAATCGGTTATCGCACATACACTTGTGAGGACAAGTGGGAGTTTGTTGGAGCTGGTGTCCTCCACAAATTAGTGTGATAACATTTGTAAATCTCTTACAGGTTCACAAGGGTATACTTCGTATATTTAATCAGTTGATTAACATTTACCTAATAACGGTTGGCTTGCTAGAAAGTTTGACGTTATTATCATACGAGATGTGCGGTGATCAATCTGGTCCCTAAAGGTCACACCTATAGGACGTATTTGAGAAATGTGGTTATAGAAATATAATTACATTGATGCCCAAAATGACTAAAAAGTTAGTCAATGTGTTGATGAGATAATTATTTAATGAAAATTAAATAATATTAAGTTGAGACGAATTAACTGTCAATTCGTAAATTAAATATAATAAGTTATATTTAAATTTAATATATATATAAGGTTAGTTTGGACGAATTAATCTGTTAATTCGCAATTAAATATAATCAGTTGTATTTAATATCAACAAGTTGAATGTGTCATAGTGGTAATAGTGAGGGTACACAAGCCAAGAGGTCATGGGTTCGATCCTCACTAGATGACAATTTAACACACTTTATATATTTTTGGAAAGACCAAAAATAAGGAAATTTAATTCCTTATTTCGGATCACATTGGCCGAAATTAGGAGATATAAATCTTTCCTAATTGATTTCGGATTTCGGTCTATATAAAAAGAAAGGTGGAGAATTATTTCTAACCTAATTCTTTTTCTGACCTAGCCTCCTCTTTCTCATCACAAAAAAAACACAAAGACAATAAAATTTTACAGAAAATTTTAGATTGATTTCTAGCATAATCAAAGGGTATATTTTAGATCGTCTTGGGTGCAACTAATAGGCGAATATCAATTTTGATATTGTTCTTAGGCCAAGTTTGCAAGGACCCGAGGTTAATTCTAAATCTTTTTACTTATGCTTATGTATTTTATTTTATGACCATAGATCATCTTTATTATATCGTTATAATCCTTCATGTTAAAGGGAAGTATACAGATTATTTCCCACATCCATGTCTTATATATTGAAGACAAATTACTTATTGAGAATAATGTACCAATGCTCTCTTCTGGCAAGAGTGATTGGGAGACTTGGAATGGGATGCAAAGTATTCTAGATTTTTAAATCTATGTGAGAGAATATTGTCATAGAGTAGAGAGTCTTATGACTATAAGATCTTTCATTCCTGCTGTACATCAACAAGGTCAAGTAGGCTATTCATGTTGATAGAAGTGGAAATACTATGATAGAGTCATAGTCATTCACTAAACCTATTAAGTTGTTGATCACATGAAATCGATCGCTAATGTTTCCGCCATTAGAACGATCATGTATGCCAACAGACGTACGTGCTGTGATGAACCATATGCTAGAAGCATGATAAGTCAATAACAAGTTAATTCATAATATGGTCTTGTGAAAGTCTTAAAGGACAATTGAAGACTTGTTCATATGTTTGGATGACAAACTAAGTTAAGTGTTGCACAAATTTTAGTTTCTAAACTGAAAAGGATTTGTCAAAATCCTAGACTGTTTTATTGACTAAGGAGTAAGAAACTAAAGAAGTGTTTTAGTTTCGATCATTGCAAATTCTACAAAAGGAATCTAAGTAAATTGTGATAAAATGATCAACATAGGGATTAAGAGTGAATCCCTCTACAAATGACTTTATCACAAGTTATGCGATAACAGTGGGAGCATCTTTCAAGTTAAAGAGCCCAAGTCTGGTAAGAGGACTAGACAAATGCTTAGAGATAAATTCAAATTATTAGAAATAACATTGAATAGAAGGAAATAGCAATTGACAGAGTTGGAATATATGGATATAGGGTATATCTGTTTGCCAAGCTTTTATTGCATTTAAACTAGTGTTAATAATACAGTAAAGATTATGCGATATGAAGTAGTGATAGTATATTAACTATTCATATGTGATAATCGCATTTATCGTTTGAGTTTTATTAAACTCGCCCATTACTTTGTTAAATCCAAATCGGCTGTTGAGAACAAATTGAACCCCATTAAAGTGAACTGGATTGACATGGTATTCGCCCCTAGTTACTTATATGAGGTGACGTCTCGAAGTGACTAGAGTGTGATGCGATTGATGGCAAGTTCAAGTGCCATAGAGTCATATGGGATGACTAGTCGATCACATAGACAGACTGTATGGGACACTGACACGCCTAAAATGTCGCACTAAAAGACGGCCAAATTAACAATTTATATACCACTAAACACACTAATGAGCACTAATTATAAACTAGTAAAATAGCAAGCAAGGGATCGAACCCAAGAGAAGATGGGTTTTGCAATAGTGAAATTAAAAGAGTAATTAGAATAATTAAGACAAAGTAACAACAATTATAAAAAAAGGGGGGGGGGGGGGGGTTGGGTTGAGTTCAATTGTAACAAAAGCAAGGAAATTCAAACAAGAGTGCAAAGCAAGTAATCAATCAAGAGTTTTAAAAGATGGAAATTAATCAATTTGAGAAAGACTTAACCCGACCCAAAGTTTGGCACTTTAGTTGACAAAACCCTTCAATCAATCCTTCCATTATATATTATCACTCTATTGTGAAGATTAATCTTCTAAATCTCCTAAATAATGGCCAAATGACAAGGAAATCACACTTAATCAAATAACCCAACTTATCAATTCTACCAAGTAGAAATCACATACATTGGTCAAATTAACAAGAAGATATGAGCACAAGAGATTCAATAGAGGTAATTAGACACAATGAAATCACAATTAATGCCTAATTACAAGTTAATCTTTTACTTGCTAATTAAGCCAAGAAGAAATCACATTCATTAGCATAATAACAAGGTGTTGCAAAGATGGAATTACAAGGAAATCACACTTAATAATCCCAACAACAATAAATTAAGGAACTTGATTAATTAAGCAACAAGGAAATCACACTTAATTACTCAATATAAACAAGGATTCCAAAATTCAAACAATAAACACAAAAGGATTAACAATGATAATGAAATTAAAAGAAGGATTAAAGAGTCTTACAACCAAAAGATTAAACCTTGAGTCGGATTAAGAGAGGAGATTAGTTCTCCATAATTAGATCTAAAACCCAATTCAAAAGATGAAAATATTCCCAAATTACAACCTTGATTAATTGAAGTGAACAAAAGATGCTTAACCTAATTGCAAACTTCCTATTTATAACCCCCAAAACCTAGTAATCAATGGGCTTAATAAAGGGGAAGGCCCGTAGTAAAAAACGGGAACAAAAGCCACCAAACCCAGAAAACTCGCACGGTGCGAGTTTTGGAACAGGAAACTCGCACCGTGCGGTTTTGCTGCTGGAGTCCGTCTTCCTTTCGTTCTTCCTTTGATCCTTTGGAAGGCTTTCTTGGTGCATTTCTTCAAGCTTGTTCTTGGCTCTTCCTTGGAAATTTCTCTCGATCTTTCGGCTTCCTAATCTTCACTTGAAATTAGGCTAAATGGTGAAACATATGGAATTTGCTAAATAACGTCAAAAACGTCACAAACCGCTACCAAATGAGCTCAAAATGATGCCAAAATGTAGTAGAAATAGGAGCTCATCAAACACCCCACACTTAGCCCTTTGCTCGTCCCGAGCAAACTAGAATAAAACTAATCACCACCTAGGCTAAGAAGTATGGGCACTCCTAATCCCCTCTCTTCACCTCACTTCTTCCTTCTTATGTCGTCCCTCAACTAAGCTCATGGTCACTTTCCTTCATAGCTCCAATAAGTGAGTGAGTGACCCAAATTCTACTAATTCGAACCTCTCTTCTCTCACGCCCCCTCCTTATGTCATCCCTCTTCTAAGATGATTCTAAGTCCACCAATTCATCCATTCATCCTTCCCAAAACTCAACACTTCCTCCTTATTACTCCCCCTTATCACTCCACTTGGTAATACAAGGCTACCATGGTCACTAAAGCCCCTCCTATCTATCAATTTGGTAACCTCAAACACCTCCATTCTTCAACAATTCACAACAACTCAACAACTCATCAACCAAACACAACTTTCCAACAAAGTATAATACAAGTCAACACAATCCCAAACTTCAAGTATGCCAAGCACTAGTAACAAAGTAAGCTTCCAAATCCCCCTTTCTAGTCTTGGCATATCACTATCCTACCCTTTTAGCCTTCTTTGACACCTCCACTTATGTCACCAACACCATGTAGGAAGTAGTAAAAATATGTGACAAGACTTGAGAGTTTCAATCATTTTTCATTTTGCCTAAATCTCTCATTTTGCCTAAACCGCCCACCCTTGCGGGTTTTCGGTTTAGCATTTTCCTCACTTCTACTCTCGTGGCTCGCACTCATTTTTTTCATTTCGCCCGGAGTGCCCTTTCGGGTTTTCACTCCGACCTCGGCCACTTTCCCATTTTTGCCTAGGATGCCCTTTCGGGTTTTTCCTTTTTTTTTTTTCTTTCATTTTCTTTTTTTTTCGTTTTTTTTTTAATGAAGTACAATGCATGGAATTGAATATATCACAATATATACATGATACCAACTCATGTCCAACCCCCACTTAAATCTTCACTTTGTCCCCAATGTGTGAGGCAAACACCCTAAACTCACTCAAGAGTGTGAGCTTGAGGCACCTCCAAAGTCCGGAGGTCCTCCTCTTCTTCTTGCTTCTCTTCTTCTTATCATCCTAGCCCTTTCGGCTCTTGTTTCCGCAACCCTAGCCTCATCATACCCTTGATATTGGGTGGGGAATTGTTGCATGAATTGAGCATTCATCGCGGCCACCATATCAAAAGTTGCGTTTGAAGTATAACGCATCTCTTCCAAATCTTCTTGATAATGGTGGTAGCGGCTTTCGGTGATTCCCCACCGAGCATTCTCCGTTAGTTGCATTTGGGAGAGGGTAGATTTAATGTTTGAGACACGGTTGGTAATGTTGGTTTGCCATATGTTGAAGGCCGGGTAGTCGAATTGAGGGCCCGAAAAAGGATATTGTGGTTGTTGTTGTGGCATTTGGGGAGGAGTGAAATGTGTCTCATCAAAGGGGGCATTAGGCATGGGTTCATCAAATGGTGCATCATTATGAGACATGTCACCAAAAGTCAAAGCCCCCCCCCCCACTTGCGGTTGCTCTCCTCCCTCATCCTCTTCCGGCTCAACTACTTGGGCTCTATCAACCCAAAGGTACACAAAGGCATCGTCGGGAGGCATGTAGAAATCTTGTGCATTCCCCCAACCCAAGGGTGGTGAGTCGGAGGGACGGGGTAGATACATGTAATGCTTGGAGTTTTGCCCACCCATGCACCAAATGACCAAGGGGGCGGTCTTGTCAACCACCTCAATCATTTTTGAGTGCTTCAAGTAATGGAGGTCGATGCGACCACTACCCTCAAGTTCGAAAGCATTGGGTGGAAATGGTACACCCGTCTTTTCCACAATTAATTCTATCATGCCCCCAATAAAAATGGTTCCTTTGGGGTTCTTTTGTAGTTCAAGGCACCTACTCACAAATAAGTCCACCCAATCCGGCACTCCCCTCCCTTCCGGGGTCATTGACCAAAGACATTGAATTTGTTGGTATTACATTTTGGTTGGTTCGGTCATGATCAAGAAATTTGTATTTATATGACGGCTTAGGAGGCGTAAGACCGGGTTGGGGATGGTGCTATTTTTTGAGTTCCCATGACGCACATCTCCCGTAATATCGTTCCAAAAAGCACTCATCAATATTTTATCAAGATTTTCCTTGACGGGGGCTTTGGTGATATGTAAGGCTTCTCGAACCTCGTCATATGTCATGGTATGGACAAGGCGACAAGCCCGAAATTTGATCCCCGGGACCTTGTCCCTACCCACTTTCACTTTTTCCAACGACGAAAGAAATTCAAGAGTAACACCCCTTCGGGTGTATGCGGCCATGTGAGTGTAGGCCTCAAGGCCAACCTTTTCCAATAACATTCGGGTCAAGTCAAGCATTCCCAATTTAGAGAGGACGTTTTGGTCCAAGAATTTGGTTTGCACAATAGTTGACACCGAAGCAAATTTCCTCCAATTTGTGAGGGCCTTGTCTCGGAGGCCCTCCTTACCCGAATATTCGCTTTCATCATAATCCACGGCTCCCTTGGATCCTTTTGAGGAGGAAGCCGCGATTTCTTTGCCTTTTCCCATTGAGGACAATTAACTTTTCAGAAAACACAATTTGTTGAAGAAAGTTTTGGGTGAGGCAAATGATCAAACACCTATTATGTACTACAAAAAATGTTGTGCTAATTAGCTGTTTGCTAGAATAAAAACACCTCACTAGTTAAAGGGTTGTTTAAGAACGATTTCAACACAATAAAACAACTAAATTTCCAATTTGAGGCACTCAAATTCGAAATCTAGCAAGCAATGAATGACAAGGAGAAGAATAAGGTGGTATACCTCCCATTGATCCTTGTTTGTGTTGTGTGGTGAAGAATGCTACCCACAAATGCTCAAATTCGTCCCTTTAATCCAACTTGCAACCCAAAACCTTCAATTTCTTCAATTTCTTCAATTCGTTCAAACCCTAGGTCGAGTTGGTGATGTTTTTTTTCGGATTTTCTGCAATTCACCTTACCCAAATTGATGTTGGGAGATAAAAGTTAATTAAACTTGAAAGTGAATGCTTGATTTGGGTGATTTTAGAAGGATTTTGATGGGTGATTTAGGGGTTTAGGGTTAGTGTGAAGAGAGAGGTTGAGTGTTAAGATAATTAGGGAAGAACAATGAAGAGTGTCGTGCGAAATTGGAGTTGAAATCCGAGTTTCTTCAAAAATTCGCACCGTGCGGTTTTGGCACTCAGGAATGTCGCACGGTGCGACTTTGCTGCTGGAGACGACTTTTTCGTTGCTTAATTCTCCACTCTAGCCAATTCTTTTACCCATCATTCTTCCTTCTTTTCTTCACCTATACCCTTGAGTTGGTATGCTATCACTAAAACACACATTAAAACATCCTAACATGCTAAAAACATTAATGAAAATGCAATTGATTTAATTTATTATGCAAGAAGTAAAGGATGCAATGAATTTAAACATGCAAAATGCAATATAAACAATGCAATGCGGAATTTAAATATGCAAGGGAAAGAAATATTTACAAACTTTTGCCGTTTATTTAACGTCGATGGCTCGACAAAGTTGCACTTTCATCAATTTGAGTAGATTGGATCAACAAGATGGAGTGTTTCCACTTCACCCACTTCAATTCCTTCATGATAATGCTTTAGCCTTTGCCCATTCACTTTCAAAACTTTCCCGGTCTTCAAACACTTAATTTCTATTGCTCCATGTTGAAAAACTTTCACCACTTCATATGGTCCCATCCATCGAGACCGCAATTTCTCGGAGAAAAGTCTAAGCCTATTTTGAAAAAGCAAGACTTTCTCTCCCAATTGAAAAACTCTTCTTGCAATCATATTATCATGCCATGCCCTTGTCCTAGCCTTATAGATTGATGCATTCTCATAAGCCTCATTCCTAATCTCTTCCAATTCATGAAGTTGAAGCTTCCTATGGAGTCCCGCTTCATCCAATTGCAAATTGAAGGATTTAACCGCCCAATAGGCCCTATGTTCAATCTCCACGGGTAGATGACATGGCTTCCCAAAAAGTAGTCGGTATGGTGACATCCCAATCGGTGTCTTGTAAGCCGTGCGGTAGGCCCACAAGGCATCATCCAATCTCGAGCTCCAATCTTTGCGATCGGGATTTACCGTTTTATCAAGGATGGCCTTAATCTCCCTATTGGAAACCTCGGCTTGGCCATTGGTTTGAGGGTGATAGGCCGTAGATACCTTTTGAATCACCCCATACTTTTTGAGAAGGGCACCAATAGCTTTGTTACAAAAGTGCGTGCCGCGGTCACTTATCAATGCTTTGGGAAACCCAAACCGAGAGAAAATATTAGTCTTGAGGAACTCTCCAACCACCTTGGCATCGTCGGTCTTAGTGGCCTTGGCCTCCACCCATTTAGAGACATAATCCACCGCCAAGAGTATGTAGATGTTGCCATAAGATGCGGGAAATGGCCCCATAAAGTCAATACCCCACACATCAAAGATTTCGCAATAGAGCATCGGGGTTTGGGGCATTTCTCCTTTCCTTGAGATATTGCCAAGTCTTTGGCATCTATCACAAGTCTTGACTATGGCATGGGCATCACGGAAGAGTGTGGGCCAAAAGAAACCGCTCTCTAAGACTTTCCGAGCCGTCTTTTTGGCTCCGAAATGACCCCCACAAGCATACTCGTGGCTAAACCGAAGAATTGACATGATTTCGGTGTCCGGCACACACCTCCTTATCACTTGATCGGCACAAAATTTCCACAAATAAGGATCATCCCACACATAGTACTTGGAATCACTCTTGATTTTGTCTCTTTGATGCCGAGTCAAACCCGGTGGAAATTTGTCCAAGACCAAGTAATTCACGATATGTGCATACCAAGGTTCGGTAGACTTCAAGGCAAGAAGGGCTTCATCCGGGAAGGTCTCCTTTATTGAACTTTGTGGCACTAAGGAGCCTTCTTGGATGATTCTACTAAGATGATCCGCCACCGTGTTGGTGGAGCCTTTCTTGTCTTTGAGTTCAACGTCAAACTCACTCAAAAGTAGTACCCATCTCATCAAACGGGGCTTTGATTCTTTCTTAGAGACAAGGTGCCTCAAAGCGGCATGATCCGTGAAGATGATGACCTTGGCTCCAAGGATATAAGATCGGAATTTCTCTAAGGCAAACACCACCGCAAGAAATTCTTTCTCAGTAGTTGTATAGTTCCGTTGAGCCTCATTCATCATTGTTGATGCATATTGAATAACATGAGGTGCTCTTCCCACCCTTTGGCCAAGTACCGCGCCAAGGGCATAATTGCTTGCATCCGACAGTATCTCAAACGGTTCATTCCAATTGGGAGGTTGAATTATAGGTGCCGAAATAAGCTTCTCCTTGAGCATATCAAAAGCTCCCTTGCATTCTTCACTCATGACAAATTCACAATCCTTTTGAAGTAGCTTGCATAGAGGAGCGGCAATCTTGGAGAAATCCTTAATAAAACGCCGGTAGAACCCGGCATGCCCTAGAAAAGATCTCACTTCACGCACATTAGTAGGATAAGGCAAGGTGCGAATGGTATCGACCTTTGCCTTATCAACCTCAATCCCCCTAGAGGAGATCACATGTCCCAAGACTATTCCTTCATCAACCATGAAATGACATTTCTCATGGTTGAGAACGAGGTTGGTATCAATACATCTCTTCAAAACCCAAGTAAGATGACTCAAACAATCCTCAAAAGATTGACCATGGACGGTGAAATCGTCCATGAATACCTCAATAAAGTCCTCAACATGATCCGAAAAGATACTCATCATACACCTTTGGAACGTCCCCGGATCATTGCAAAGACCGAAGGGCATCTTTCTATAGGCAAACGTTCCAAAGGGGCATGTGAAGGTTGTTTTTGTTTGGTCCTCGGGTGCGATTGGGATTTGAAAATACCCCGAGTATCCATCCAAAAAAAAGTAAAAAGCTTTTCCCGCTAACCTCTCCAACATTTGATCCATGAAGGGAAGCGGGAAATGATTTTTTCGGGTCACGGCATTGAGCCTACGGTAGTCGATACATACCCTCCACCCATTTTGAACTCGAGTGGGGGTCAAGACACCTTCATGATTCTCGACTACCGTTAGCCCGGATTTCTTTGGGACAACTTGGGTTGGACTAACCCATTGACTATCGGAGATAGGATAAATCATACCTACATGAAGGAGTTTGAGTACCTCTTTCTTCACAACATCCATCATTGGAGGATTCAACCGTCTTTGTGGTTGTCAGACGGGCTTTGCTTCATCTTCAAGAAGAATCCGGTGCATGCATAAAGTGGGACTAATGCCCTTGATGTCGGCCATTGTCCACCCAATTGCTTCCTTGTGTTGCTTAAGAACCCGGATGAGAGCCTCTTCTTGCTCCTTAGTAAGCTTGCTTGAAATAATCACCGGTAAAGTTTCTTCATTCCCTAGAAATGCATACTTCAAGTGGCTTGGTAAGGGCTTCAATTCAACAGTAGGAAACTTGACAATAGAGGGAACGGGTTTCTCCTTTGGTAGCTCCTCTAAAAATTTGGAAGAAAGGAAGAAAAGTTCCTGGACAAGGGGTAACTCGCACGGTGCGAGTTTTGGGGCTGAGAAACTCGCACGGTGCGAGTTTGCTGCTGCCTTCCGGATTTCTTCCTTTTCTTCCCATTCTTCCATTGGGGGATTTTCCTCTAAGTCCTTGATTGTTTCCTGCAAATCACAAGACAAAGCATACCCCGTATCCTCTCCAACCAATCCATTAGTCAAAACAACATTTAATGGATCAACTTTGCACAATTCATACACGGTTTGCACAATTGGCTCAAAAATTTCAAGGAAACACAAAGATGAAGTCTCGGATGGGTATTTCATAGCCTCATGTATGCTATACTCAATCTTTTTCCCCTTAAATTCCATTGTGAGGCGTCCACTAGATACATCAATCTTGGTGTTAGAAGTTCTCATGAAAGGCCTTCCCAACAAAATGGGAGTGGAGCCTTTCTCGGGTTCCATTTCAATCACATAGAAGTCGGCGGGGAAAAGCATTTCCCCCACCTTCACCAAGACATCTTCCACAACCCCCTTAGGATAGATATTGGACCTATCGGCCAAAGAAATGACCGTACGAGTCGGTTTCAAAGGTCCCAACTTGAGTGACTCATAAAGGTAATTGGGCAAGACATTAATGGATGCACCTAAATCAAGCATAGCATGTTGACAATCCAAATCACCAATTTTACAAAGGATGGTGAACATGCCCGGGTCACTACATTTTTGTGGCAACCGTTTTTGAAAAATTACCGACACATGTTCACTAGCCCTTACCTTTTTCATGCTCTTTGCCTTGTTGGTCCTCTTAGTAGTGCACAACTCTTTCAAAAATTTTGCATGCTTGGGTACACTACTAAGAAGATCAAGGAGAGGAATGTTTACCTCCACTTTATGAAAGATATCATAAAGGCTTGAAGTCTTCTTGTCAACTATCCTTGTATCATTCAAAGCACTTGGAAATGGAGCTTGTGGCTCATATTCCGGAAGCGGTTCATTCACCCTCACTTGTTGAGGTGTAGATGCTTCCCCTTGTTCCACTACCACTTCAATTTCATCTTCAATCACATCCTCCACTTCATGAACAATAGGAAGTGGTCTTGTCTTCTTAGGAGCTTTGGGTGCCTCTTCCAACTCTCTACCATTCCTCAAAGAGACCGCTTTTGCTTGTTCCTTGTTGGGAGGAGGAATGGTGTGAGAAGGGAGACTCCCTCCTTGGGTGGGTTGAGAATTGAGTGTAGTGAGGATTTGACCAACTTGAGTCTCAAGGTTAACAAACCTAGAGTCGGTGAGTCGGTTTTGTTGGTACACGGCGGTTTGAAATTCCTTGGTACTTTGTTGCATTGCCATTTGATTCATGGTAAGTGTTTTCATCATCTCTTCCAAGGAATTTTGGGATTGGTTTTGATTTTGATTTGGCTTTTGAAATGAAGAGTTTGAAGCCCCTTTTTGATTTTGATTTTGGTTTTGGTTTTGGTTTCCACCCCACCCCATATTTGGATGAGATTTCCACCCTTCATTGTAAGTGTTAGAATAGGGGTCAAACTTCCTAAAACCAATAGCCTTCAAAGCTTCAATTGCTTCCTCCGTTTGCAAAGATGGACACCCATCGGTGGGGTGAGTTGGGTCATTACAAAGACCACAAAATTTCACATGAGAAGTACTCCCACCACCTTTTGTAAGTTCCTTGACCAAATTGGTAAGAAAATTAACTTTCTCCTCCATATGATTAGAGCTTTGCCTTGAAGAGAATGTTCCACTTGACTTCTTAATTCTCCTCCCAAAATTCCTAGAGCTTCCTACCAACCTTTCAATCAACTCATTTGCTTCTTGGACCGACATGTATTCAATTCCACCTTGGGTGGCGGCTTTAATCATTCTAGCATCATCCTCAAGTAGACCACCACAAATGTTCAAGAGAAGGTCATGATCGGTATACCCATGGTATGGGCAACTAGCAAGAAGTTGTTTAAACCTCTCCCAATACTCATACAAGTTCTCCCCATCCATTTGTTCAACATTACTTATTTCTTTCTTCAATTGAGATGAGAGACTAGCGGGAAAATACTTTTCTAAGAAAGCCTTATTCATTTGATTCCAAGTTGTGATGCTCCCGGTAGGGAGATAATAAAGCCAATCATTGGCCGCGTCCTTGAGTGAGAAAGGGAAGGCCCTTAGTTGAAGTTGCTCATCGGTAACCCCATTTGGCTTCATGCTTGAGCAAACAACATGAAATTTGTTGAGATGCTTGTTGGGATCTTCCGTGCTAAGTCCATGAAATTGGGGCAATTGGTGAATGAGCCCGGACTTCAACTCAAAGGTGGCATTTTCCGCCAAGGCCGGAAAGGAGATACACAAGGGAACTTGTGTGAGATCCGGGGCGGTAAGTTCCTTAATAGTTCTACCACGTCGTGGGTTCTCTCTTTCACCATGCCCAAGTGGTTGTTCTTCCTCACGATCACCCATGATGATTTGAATGGGTATGGGTTGTTCAAAAGGGATGTTGTTATCTTCCCTTTGGTCTTGTTGAAAATCGGGATCAATTTCTTCAATAACCGGGTTGTCTCTTCTAATACCTCCTCCTATCCAAGCAAGTGATCTTTGAATCTCCGGATCGAAAGGAAAAAGTGGTTCTCTTGAATTCCTAGTATTGACCATAAACAATTCTAGACAAGTGCACACAATCAAAAGGTTCACACAAGTAAAGAACAAGACACTATCAACAAGAAACAAAGACTAACTAACAAAACTATCCTAAAAACACAAATAACAACACTAGCAAAACCGTTACCTTCCCCGGCAACGGCGCCAAAATTTGACACGCCTAAAATGTCGCACTAAAAGACGGCCAAATTAACAATTTATATACCACTAAACACACTAATTAGCACTAATTATAAACTAGTAAAATAGCAAGCAAGGGATCGAACCCAAGAGAAGATGGGTTTTGCAATAGTGAAATTAAAAGAGTAATTAGAATAATTAAGACAAAGTAACAACAATTATATAAAAAGGGGGAGGGGGGGGGGGGGGGGGGGGGTTGGGTTGAGTTCAATTGTAACAAAAGCAAGGAAATTCAAACAAGAGTGCACAGCAAGTAATCAATCAAGAGTTTTAAAAGATGGAAATTAATCAATTTGAGAAAGACTTAACCCGACCCAAAGTTTGGCACTTTAGTTGACAAAACCCTTCAATCAATCCTTCAATTATATATTATCACTCTATTGTGAAGATTAATCTTCTAAATCTCCTAAATAATGGCCAAATGACAAGGAAATCACACTTAATCAAATAACCCAGCTTATCAATTCTACCAAGTAGAAATCACATACATTGGTCAAATTAACAAGAAGATATGAGCACAAGAGATTCAATAGAGGTGATTAGACACAATGAAATCACAATTAATGCCTAATTACAAGTTAATCCTTTACTTGCTAATTAAGCCAAGAAGAAATCACATTCATTAGCATAATAACAAGGTGTTGCAAAGATAGAATTACAAGGAAATCACACTTAATAATCCCAATAACAATAAATTAAGGAACTTGATTAATTAAGCAACAAGGAAATCACACTTAATTACTCAATATAAACAAGGATTCCAAAATTCAAACAATAAACACAAAAGGATTAACAATGATAATGAAATTAAAAGAAGGATTAAAGAGTCTTACAACCAAAAGATTAAACCTTGAGTCGGATTAAGAGAGCAGATTAGTTCTCCATAATTAGATCTAAAACCCAATTCAAAAGATGAAAATATTCCCAAATTACAAACTTGATTAATTAAAGTGAACAAAAGATGCTTAACCTAATTGCAAACTTCCTATTTATAACCCTCAAAACCTAGTAATCAATGGGCTTAATAAAGGGGAAGGCCCGTAATATAAAACGGGAACAAAAGCCACCAAACCCAGAAAACTCGCACGGTGCGAGTTTTGGAACAGGAAACTCGCACCGTGCGGTTTTGCTGCTGGAGTCCGTCTTCCTTTCGTTCTTCCTTTGATCCTTTGGAAGGCTTTCTTGGTGCATTTCTTCAAGCTTGTTCTTGGCTCTTCCTTGGACATTTCTCTCGATCTTTCGGCTTCCTAATCTTCACTTGAAATTAGGCTAAGTGGTGAAACATATGGAATTGGCTAAATAACGTCAAAAACGTCACAAACCGCTACCAAATGCTACCAAATGAGCTCAAAAT
This sequence comes from Silene latifolia, assembly GCF_048544455.1. Lineage (NCBI taxonomy): Eukaryota > Viridiplantae > Streptophyta > Magnoliopsida > Caryophyllales > Caryophyllaceae > Silene > Silene latifolia. Next base: position 191,929,209 of record NC_133534.1, read on the forward strand.
GATGCCAAAATGTAGTAGAAATAGGAGCTCATCAGACACTCTGTCGGGCAGTGACCGCTTATAGAGTTCTGGTAATTCATAAAGCCTGGTCGTGGCAAGAGCTACTATAGTATTCTAATGAGTCAATTCTTTTGACTAGAGACTATTCACCTAAGTTAGCGCAAATTTCTGATTAGCTTTGATTTATACTCTACGACTTCATAAATGAGGTCAAACTGGATATATTTTGGGTTATGATGAACTGTGGCTGAACAAAGGGAATATTGCGATAAGAATTGTCCACCCCTTGTCAGGGTTGTTTGAAATCTCAAGGCCACTCGAGGAGTAGTTAACTGGAAATGCGTGGCCACGCTCGGAAGGTATCTATGGTAGATAATTCCGGTCAGACAGTTACTCTCCAGATCGAGGAAACCACTCAAGATATGATCAAGTATAAGTACGACCTGCAAGACACCTTGCATTGAGTGGGAGATTGTAATATGACAAGAGAATTGGTGATGCACACTTGTCTCGGACAAGTGGGAGATTATTGGAAAATGTGTCCTCAACAATAGTGTGATCACATGATTTAAATATCATAATTAAATCTCATATTAAGAATTCGTGAGGGATGATTTATTATCTAATCAACTGATCGTCGTTAATCGATAATGATTGGCTGACTAGAGTTTGACATTACTGTCGTGTGACGGTGGTGGTCAGTTGATCCCTTAAGGTCACACCTAAAGGACAATTCTCTTAATGGATAAATTGATTAATTGTATGACAATACAAGGTAATCAATTCCTTAAAATTAAACAATTTACTTGTGAGAGAGAATATTGATATCTTATTGTAATGGGATTAAATAAGATTTGTTTTAGTAATAAAAATGCTTTATTACTAAAATTGTTTATTGTTTGAAAAACGATAGAGATATGAATGAGTGGTTAATTATAATTACAAGATGTTGTGAATTATAATTATATGACCCATTTTATTTATGTGATCAAGTATCACTAGTCAATTTGTTGTATGTAATTTAATTAGTTTGTAAAATGATATTTATGTGATAAATATGCATTAAATTAATTATTAACATGTAACATATTACATGTGACATATTTTGTGACAAATGACAAATTGACAAAATAAAATGGTGGTCTATTTTATGTGTATGGACCGAATGGAGGGAGTAGTGATGGTGTGAGGTTGATTTATTTTATGATAAATAATTATAGCTATATGATTTATAGCCTTACACCTACACTTACATGTCTTACACATCTAATGCATTGTGAAGACAAAAAGAAAAAGGCACAAGATGCCTTCCTTGGCCTCTTCCCACCGGTTGCATGCTCCCTATATGAGAACATTTTGTTCTCATTTTACTTAACTCATTCATTCATATTTTTCCTACATGCAAGAACTCTTATTCTCTTCATCTCTCTAAAACAAGGTTTTGAGATTCACAAGCATTTGTTCATCCATTCTAATATCACAATAAGATTACTAGTGTTGTAATAGTAACAATATTAGAATCATTTTAAGGGTACTAGTATAATAATCTAGTTAATTAGTATACTAGTTTAAGGGTATGTCTTGGGTGCAACACTAAGGAGTGGCTTCTATACTTAGAGTCTTTGGAGGATCGTCCTTATATTCATTATAGCTCAAGAACAAGTGAAGGTAGGAGACCTTACTTGTGCCCACAAATCCGAAATTTACAATGTAAGAGACATTGTTTTCTTATAAATCTTTCCTTTTGTTATGCATGCACTAGATCTAAAGAACAAATAATTAACAAGTTAATTAGTTCACTATTAGAAGAGTATAATAATAGGTATATGAACCTAACATATGGGAAATACAAGCTCAAATGCAATGTTCTTCAATTGTGTAATACCCCGTACTTTGGAATAATAGTTATTTTAATAAACATTTTTAATGGAATTACTCGGAAATAGTATGATCTAGTAATAGGATAAAGGTGGGGTACATTGATAATAGTTATATTATATTATACTTTACTGTATCTTAGCATTATAATAATATAATAACCCCTACAACGTGTTTTGATATACGTGCCTGGATTGGTTATACATGAGACAGTTTATGCATTACTCGGATATGAAAAATAATTTCAAAAATGGTTTTCTAATTTCATTTTCATTAAAACAACACTTTTTAGAGTTAAAACCAACTTCGGACCTAAAATCGACTCAGAAACCCGCAACCCGAGTCAACCCGAGTCTCGAACATCTAAAATAATGCCATAAATGGTTTTATCTTGCCATTTGCATTAAAATGACACTAATTAGAATCAAAACCGACACGGGCCATAAACCGACTCAAAATTCAAATCCTGACTCGACACGGGTCAAACCCGAGTCAAACACACAAAATACCCACCTCAAATAACACCCAAAGGAAAGCTTAGACGGGTAAGCAATCACATTAGCCACAAAACACAACCAAACCAAACATTGTCTAGAACAAAGAGAAAATCCAAATTTCTGAAAAGGATAGGACACCCCATTGAGGCACACTAGGTTGCTCGCGTCTCAATCGGCTTCCTCCTTAACCTCTAAGCAAACTCAACCGACCTACCATCCCATATTTCTCTATAAATACCCCCTCATATGCACCTCTTTAGGGTACGTGAGAGTCCGCCCCTTCTTTCTCCCTTAAAGTTCTAGAACTCGACTTCTAAAGTAAAAAACCGACACGTTTTTTCGACCTACCGATTGAAAACACGAGCCTTACACATTGTTGGTACCGTCATCGTGCATTAAAAATACTTGGCTTACCTGTAATACCCGGATATTGTGGGACCTAGAAAGGAAGCTTGGGATGCATGAGATAACCTTAGACTAGAGTAGAGGTCACTCGGGAGTGAAGTATGACTATAAAGTGGGGTGAGTATAACCAATACTAAACTTAGTGGTGTTGTTATAATGTCCGCTTATAGAAGAGTTGTCTTAAAAATTTCATAACTTGAGATCTATATATGGTATTGATGTGATTCCAATTAAAGGTGATAGCTTGTTCTCTTACGATTCCAACGGTATGTCACACGCCCAAAATGACCAAGAAACGAGTGAGATATGACTGTTTTATGAAAACTGGTCATTGCTGAGAAATGCGCCGCACTCGACAGAGTGAGGTTTACTCGTCCGAGTGGACTTGGCACTCGATCAAGTGAGTGACACTCAACTGAGTGAGTGACACTCGACCGAGTGGACTCGCCACTCGACTGAGTGGCGCTGAATCAGAACACGGGATAAGGATATCTTATCCCATTATCCTCATTCATTCTATCTTCTTCCTTCTCACTCTAAATGCTTTCCCTTCTCTCTAAAACCTCCATAAATACTCTTACATGGGATTCAAGCTTACTTTCCTGGATTGTTCATCCTTTCCTTCCTCCCTCAACATTTGTAAGTTAAGATCTACATTTCTTTAATTAGTTTAAACCCTAACTTTTGGGGGTTTTGTGTTGGGTAATTAATTAGTAATTAGTATATGTAATATGGGTATTTAGTTGGTAGTAATAAGGGTTTTTGTAGTTTATAATAGTGTTCGATGTATTTATGATAGTATTACATGATTTGTATAGGATTAAGATGGTCTTGTGAGACGGAATCATGTGGGATTCAAGTTGCTTGTGAAGAATGCTAAAAGGTAGGTTTATCCTACTCGGTTTCAATATTTTTGTGTGTATATTTGTGTGTCTTGCATCATCATTTTTATGTATGAGTCGATTGGGATAACATGTTGGTATTTGAGGAAGTTTTATCCATGACATGTTGGGATTGAGTTCATGATGAGTCATATAATTGGTGTTGTGATGCAGTTTCCATGTATGGTCATTGTTGTGTTGTGTTGGACATCATTGGTGGTGTTACTTGATTATTGAGGAGACGTAAGACGGTTGGGAGACCGTCTTACGCTTGAGACGCCTCTTGAAGCTTCCCACTCCAAGAGCGATGTGCACCTTAATGGCTTGAGTTACGGAGGAACTCGTGTGGTTGAGGCACGACGGCTGGCAGGGGATCTGGTTGGCTTCCGGATCCAGTACGTCTGGGCATGTCCCGGTACCTATTTATGGTTGTTGGTATGTCTGGGCGTGTCCCGGCACCAGTGTGGTTGTCGGTATGTCTGGCGTGTCCCGGTACCGTGGTGGTTATGGCTACGTCTGGGCGTGTCCCGGTACCGGAGTGGTTGTTGTTTGATAGCGTCTCATTCATGCTATAGTCATGTTGCATACTCACACACTTTGAGTTGAGTCACACTATATTCATTTATTGAAACTGACGTTTGTGTGTCTGTGTAATTGTCACCTATTTCCGGGGTGGCCTGTGTCGATCCAATATGATATTTCCGATCATATGGGGAGCAGGTTGAGTACATGTTTTGCTTGTTGACGTGATCATGATTTTGGCCGCGCCTTGGACTTGGAGTCGAGTAGCGTAGCATAGATGACATAGATGGTAGTCGACTTATAATTTGTATAGTTCACTTTATTCATTTGTTTACATTTATGTAATCACTAAACTTGTTATTTATTTAATGAAGTTTCTTAATTGTAATTCCGATTTCACTGCCTCGGGAAACCGAGATGGTAACATCTCCCAATTACCTTGGCTGGGTAAGAAGGTGGTGTTATAAAGTGGTATCAGAGCGACGATTTTGGAATCTAAACCAATGAACCAAAATGAATCTAGGGGTGTCTAATAAAATGAACCCGACTTGAGTACAATAGGAGGTCGGTTTTGGGTGAGAAGGATCCCTCATTTCAAAACTAGATCTTATTGTTTCGGTTGGTCACTATGTGGGTGGTTATGAGTCGGGAAACGTGAAGTTAAATGTTTCATGATATACTTGTGTATAGTTTTGTTGAGCATCTTGCATGATATAGTGGTTGTGTGGTGAATGATAACATATGATAGTTGAAAGGATGAAATTGAAATGTCTACTTGAATGGGGTATATGTGCTATGAGTAGGGAATTGTTTCATATGAAATGCATTTATTTGTATGAGTGTTGCGTGTTTGAATATGATGAGTTTTGAAGCCGTAATTTGCATAGTTGATAGGATTCTTGCATGATATAATTGTTCATATGGTATGTGATAACATGTAAGAGTTGGATGAAAATAATGATACGTATGACATGTTTTGGTAAAAGCTTGTTACGTGTTAGTGTGTGAGGAGTCTTAGCCCCACCCTTTAACATTTCAATACCGTATATATGTTTGAATTTAATTAATGCTATAGTTAGAGTGTGATTAGTAATGGTTGTTAGTAAAATAGTTGCTAGTATAAGAAAAGTAATCCTTAGTCGGAAATTGCAAACCATAGAGAATCACCCAGCCGAGTGCGAGCTAGTACTCGACCGAGTACCAGTCACTCGACAGAGTGAACCCTACCACTCGACCGAGTGGACCAATTTCCAGAAACTTGAAAATTTCTGGAAGTGAGTCACTCGACCGAGTGGAGAAGGCACTCGGCCGAGTGGCTGTCACTCGAACGAGTGGACTCAGCACTCGACCGAGTGCCATTTTCTGGGTTGTGAAATTCGCAAGATTTGTATTATTACCTTGTTTCTCATGGCAAAAATACCAAAATCTCTTTAAATCTTTTTCTAAAACTCCATTTTGGATGATTGTTGCTTGGGCTTAAGTTTTCTACTCTATTTTATCCTCTTAATTCTTGCTAATTAAACAATATAAATGGTTTTCACATCACTCTTAATTTGTTCCAATTTGATTTCGTTTAAATCCACGCGATTCCTCCAAATTTCGCCAATTAAGTGCATGCCTTGTTTGATTCATTATATTAATCACCTTTTTATGCCATTTATAATGTCAAGTGCAAAATTTTCATGTTGAATTTTGCCCAAAATTTTTCTTATGAACTTGAAAATATGTGTTTTCTTGAGGAAATAATTTGACTTGGTGTTTGTTGCATGATTAATCTTTTGACAAGGACTAAAGTTGGGTTGTTATTGCTAGCTCATATCATACATTTAAAATTTTATTTTTGAAAATTTTTATAAAATTTTGTCACGGAATTTTGAAGCTTGGATGTTCATGTTTGAGTTTCGATTTATTCTAATGCTTAAAACTTAGTTTAGTTAACTAATGAGGCCCAAAACTCTTGTCATGCTTAAGTTTTGACTTTCCTTTGTCAATATCGACATGTATTATTTCGAATCGGAATTTAACCTTAAATGCTATCCAAAATCTTTTGAAATTTCATCTTATAACAAACGATTTTGATCTTTGCACTTAAAACATGATCCAATTGTTCTTGATATTTAATGCTTGTTGATGTTGCATTTTATTGTATTAAGCTAGCCATTTTGCATTACAAATCGCCTCAAGTTTTGACATGTGTGTTAGTTATATCGAAAGTGACCTAATTTTGATTTTCATGCTCCATTCTTTGTCTAATTATGTCGTAATGTTTCAAGTGTTGTTTGTTGATGTTGGGCATAGCCTTAAAATTTGAAAATTTTGTTTTAATGTTTTCTTGAATTTACTGAGTAATAAGACTTTAATTTCTATTAGTAATGCTATGTATTATCTTAAGTTTAGAATTCCGCCTTAAAATCTTGGCCGAATTTTGATTTCCTTCTTTTATCTTAAACTTGGTTTAACGATATTTTTAAGGCAATAATCTTTATGAATATTACTGTAATAACATGGTTTAAATCGAAAATTTCCGTTTTAAAAGTGGACCAAGTTCTTTTTGATATTTCATGTGTACACCACTAAATTTTGATTTTCATGATTGAAACATGGCTTAATTGTCCCATAGTTAGGGAAGAGTACGGATCGGGTATCCGATCTAAAGTGCTAGTTCGGATCGGATATCCATATTAGAAATCCTGAAGTTAGATATCCAATATCCAAACCAAATGTTTCGGATATCCAAAATAATCGGATCGGATGCGGATATCCAATGTTCTCGACATAAAATTGAAGTACCACTTAGATATTTCCCTAATATTTTAAACATTAATTAAGTTGTTGTATCAAATAAAATTTTATTTTCTCGAAATTATACTAGAAAACTATAGTTTCGGATCGGATCGGATATCCAAATGTTTTAATTCTAATATCCATATCCAAACCAAAATCAAAGATTTCGGATCAGATATCCAAACCAAGCTTAACTTTCAGATCGGATATCGGATTAGTTTGGATAATCGGATTTTTTGCTCAGCCCTACCCATAGTGCCCCCAACCTTTGTTAACGGTGATATGTGTGGAAAATTTAAGTATTAATGCTCAATTTTGGATTTTGTGCTTAATATTTCGTTTAGTTTTGCCGCAAGCTTACAAACTTTGTTAATAAATGTGTTATTTTGCTTATCTATGAGTCTCAATGCTTTGTTTACCTTTTGGGTCATATAGTTTTGATGAGTAAAGACGTGTATATAATTTGTTGAGTAGTAGTTTTGATGAGGGTAGTTGGGCAAATGCTAATAATTTGTGATGAGCGGTGTTGTATTTGAGGGTTATGAGTGTGAAACATGTGTTTTATTGGGATTAATGTAAGTTTCGTTTGAGTTTGATTTGAACTGTGTAAATAGGTAGGTGTATGATTCATGTTTGGAAAGTAGGGGTATTAGGAAGTGACATTAGCTTGCGTAAGGTGTTTTGGAATTGAGTAAGATAATTGTATGAGGTGAATGTGGATAATGAGTGATGTGCGATCTAGATTGAGTATTTGTTGAGTGTTTGAACTTATGGATAGTGAATGAGGTTTGGGTTTCATATTAAAGAATATTGTTGTTGAACATGACTTGAAAATTTTGGTTGATAAATAAATGAGATTTGAATGGCGGAATAGTGAGGAAGCAATTGAGGTACCTAAGGAAAGAATAAGGTGATAATTTTGGTTGTTCATAGTTTTGGGAATATGCAAATTGAATTTAAGGATTGACGAGAATTGAAAGATGGTAACAAGAATTTAGGAAATAGGAGTATAAGATGAGGGTATTAGATGGAATTTGAGGTGATCAATGAGATTTGAGGGTGCAAGATGTCTAGTAAAGGTCGTAGTAAGAAACAAATGGCGAAACTAATCGAAAGTTAGTGCACACGCGTGACATGGTAATTGATGGTTATATTACTATACCGACGTTGGTTTTTTGGGGGATGTTATCTTGTGAGATAAAGTTATAGATGTAGTATCACCAAGTTGGTCTCCATGTGTATGAGTGTGAAAGTGTTGGGGTGAAATTTTGGCCTATGAGCGGTAGTATAGATGTTGATTGTAAAGTTGCCTCCTACTCATCACGTAGAACACCCACGGTGTACATTGTGACCTTGTTGTAGCGCCTAATTGAGTGATGAAATAGGGAAGCTTGAAAACGAGTGTGAGAATGAAAACCTTCTGCCCAGGTGACACTCGACCGAGTGCACCATGCACTCGACCGAGTGGTCGTCTACTCGGCCGAGTGGCGTCCTATACTCGACCGAGTGGTCTACTTTGACCCTTGTTTTATCAATACTCGACCTAATATTGGGTGTACCTTATATCGTGGTTTATGTTAGTTGACTTGTGTTTAGATGAACATGTTGACTTTACATGAGTGATATTTTGTGAATTGTTTACGTTTGACCATATTGGGTAGCTTTTGCTATTTAAGAGCGAAATTCAAATGAAAGTTGTGAATTGACATGTGTAATTGGATTATAAGAATGATGTGATAACCTTGTTTCATGTGTGTTAATTGAGGTGATTTTATTTTATTTTGTACAAGTACGATGAAAATGCAAGTTATGTGTCGCATAGTGGTCATTGCATGATAGTGATTGTGGCTTACCGTATGAGCGGAAGTATTGATGATGAATGGGGAACGGATATGGAAACACATGTGTGATCATGTGGTGGATTGGACGCGGTATATGCATGGTGATGAACGTGTCGTTGTATGCCCTCAAACACATTTATACCCAACTACTAGCATAGCAAGCAAGTCGAGGTCGATCCACGGGACGGGGGTATTCAAACTGTTCAATCTAATCGTAGTTGTGCTAAGGGTCGTCACAATTGGTTTGGGTTGATGATTCTAAACTAAAGAAGGTAATGGAATAAAACAAGCAATAAAGCAAATAAAGATGTAAACAAATAATAAAGGGATACTAGGATGTCATGGGATCATAGGGGAATCATGGTAAGATAGTATAAATGAGTTATATAGATGCAAGCAATTTATTATTGTTGGGTTTAAGTTAGTTCATGCCATATAGTTCATAAGAAGATTTGGGTCCCGGAGCCGAGTCATTTGTGACTTTACAACACCGACAAGTCGACTTAATTCTTCCTATTAGACTACATGCATGATAAACCAATTCCTAGGGAAACTTACGTCTCGGAGCCGAGTCGGTTAAGACTTTACAACACCTACAAGTCGACATAAGTTTTCCCTATTCAACTCTATGCAAGGTCTAACAAGGCTTGAGTTGGTTTATATCTTACTAGCCTTGTTGAATAGATAAGAGATGGGCAAAAAATGCAAGGTTTCATAGTCTAGCATTTCATCAAACATGATATGTGCATAAGTTGAAAAACAATAAGCAAGCATTCATATGAACTCATTAAGCATAAATTTATCCCATGATTAACTCCCCTAATCCCCCACTAAACCTAGTTAGGTAACTACTCACTAATTATCATGGAAGACATGTTATCAATGGTGTCAATCATTACAACAAATATAAACATGATTAAAGAGTGAGAAAATAAACAATAAAGAGTAAAGAGTAGAGAGATTATACCAAACTTAAGATGAACAATTGGAAAGGAAAGAATAATAGAAGAAAACTTGATTGATTGATGAAGAGTTGTCAATTCTCCAATAATAACCCAATAATCTTCAATTACCCAATAATAAACTTGAACAATAATTAAGGAAAGATTACTGTGCGATTTGTGGAATGATTAAAGACTAATCTATTCTAATCTACTCCTAATGAAGGCTTAATCTAATCTAAGGAAGCTTAGTCTCTTGATTATTACAAACGGAGTACATATAGTGGTTAGGGATGGCAATGGGTCGGGTCTGGGTCGGGTCCACCTAGACCCGGACCCGGGCCCGAGATTTTCCCTTTGGACCCGGACCCGACCCAGACCCGCAAGGGTCTAAAATTTGAGGACCCATACCCGGACCCTATGGGTATGGGTCGAGTCCGGGTCTACCCACGGGTCTGACAATTAGATGCTATTTTTAGCTTTTTTGTACGGAGTAGCTTTTTTTAGCCTTTCAAACTTTCACTGATGCAAATTAGTATACAAAAACACATCTTTATATTCCATAATAGTATACAAATCAGTGCTAATTGAATACCAAAGACCCTAAAATCAAATCAATATGACTAAAATTAATTGAATAACAAATTAACCTAAGTTTAATACACAAATCGAAACCAAATTACCCTTAAACATTCAGTATTGACTGACATTAATCGAAAACAGTAAACAAACCCTAAAAAAATTGGGTTGAGTTGTGGAAGGAACGGAGTTCAAGATCTGGCCGAAGTTCTAGATCTGTTAGTTTGGCCGGAGATGTCGAACTCCTTGCGGTCGTCGTCCTTGGCGGTCACCGTTGCCACTGTCCAATGTGTCAGTTTAGTGTTTTTGGGGATAGATGTGGCCATGTGGGTTTAGAGTGAGTAGTCGAAGGAAAGAATTGGGTTTACTTGTGAACGGAAGTAAGGAAAACGGCGTGTGTTTGTTGGGTTAAGAGTCTTTTTTTAATTTTTTTTTTTTTTAAATTATACGGGTCTAAGGGTCGGGTCCGGGTCCCATAAATCAGACCCAGACCCAGACCCAAAATATTTTATCAAGACCCATACCCGACCCATACCCGTTGGGTCTCAAAAATTCAGACCCAAACCCTACCCATTAGGGTCCGACCCGAAGGGTCTGGGTAGGGTCCCCGACCCACTGCCATCCCTAATAGTGGTACATAATTAGGTTTAGGAAGGGTAGATTAGTAAATAACGTTCTTAAGTGTTGAATAGAGCTTTGCAAGTCCCGAGGGACATGCGCGGATCATGTAGCAACTCCTAAGAAAATCTGCGCGGACTGGCCTGAAGAGAAGACTTGATGTAGAACGATCCGCTCGTCCTGGCATCGGGATGTGCGGATCCTAGGTCTAGGATGCGCGGATTGAGTCTGGGATGTGCGAATTGTCTCACAGGGTTTTCTGAGATGGTAAAGCAGTTCTGGGACGCGCGGATTGAGTCTGGGACGCGCGGATTGGCGGCCGGCTTATCTATTTGAGCTCGGATTGTAAAACGGACGTCATTTCCTCATCCGGACTCCTATTGGAGAGATTCAAAAGCCTAAACCACTTGATTTTTCGACGCCGTTTCATCTAGCATATTTTTAGAGCCAAAAAAAAAACTATTGGTTTGGTTCCGAGCAATTTCTTCTTGTAATGGCTTCCTTCTCGTCATCCTTAGTTGCTTGCTTTTAGGCCTATGATCCTTCTATATACTCTTTATTCCTACATCCTTGGTCATCATTCTTGCCTCCTATTCATACTAGTCCGTCCAAGATCATCAACAAGCTTCCTAATATGCGCGAGAGACGGGAATTCCGCCTCATTATCTTCTTTCCTACAAGACATATACAATGCAATAGGAAAGCAAAATAGAAAGGAATTGACGGATAAAATGGTCATGAAATTAGTATGCAAAAATGGGTTCAATTAGGGGGCTAAATGTAACACCCCGTATTTTATTAAGTTGGATAAAATTCTTTTAATTGCTATTTTGAATTTAATTACATCATTTAACGATTTATATATATATATATGCTTAGCTAATTAATTAATTTCATCATAATTCGATACGTTAATTTTAATAATCATTAATAAGTTTATTTAAAGTTAGTTCGAGTTTATTTATATAATAATTTCCGTTTCTTTACGAGTCATTATGAAAGTTGTTTTAAGTGAACCCGAGATGGATTTTGGGAACAAAACCGTCCAATTAGCTATTTTGAGCTTATTTCACTAAATTAGCAATTTTTATTAATATCCGTTAGTTTTGTAAAAATCGCTAATAATTCCGATTCAAGCTGATATTGTATTATTTACGTTAACTAGCTGAGTTTATTTTATTTTCACTCATTAAATTTATTTATTATTGATTTTGTTTCATTTATGAGACTCTTTCTTAAACCGGTTAAATTTAACTCGAAACGGTTTTAATAACTATCGAAGTTTCTTAACGACGAAGAAACGTACGTATAATAAATAGCAGGCTGGCAGGCTGCTGCCTCATTTTCATCCCCTCACGTCTCTTTCTTCTTTTCCTCTTCTTCGTCCTTCTTTTTCCTTCTGTCTGTTACTTCTTCAATTTTTGTATATAAGTCGTCCTGGTGCTCCGTTTCTCATCCGTTTTCAATGATTTTTTTGTTCCATAGCGCTCCTCTCGTCGTTCCCGTCATTCCGATGTAAGTAACATTCATTTTCGTCATATATTTTTACAAACCCAATTTATACTTTCAGCTTTATTTATTATAAGGCGGTTGTAGATGCTGAGATAGGCGGTCTTGTAGAAGATTTGTTAGTCATAAATGATTAGTTCAATCGGAAAAAGGTAACAATGATAGGTTACTCGATATTACTTATAAAATATGTTTATTTCGAATGCTGGTTAGTCTGTTTTATAGTTGAGACGGTGTATAATTATATATAGGGATCATTATGGATGTTAATTAGTCCGTTGTATAGTTGAGACGATGTATACTGATATGTGGAGATGATTGAGACGGTGTATAATTATATATAGGGATCCTTATGGATGTTAATTAGTCAGTTGTATAGTTGAGACGGTATATACTGATATGTGGAGATGATTGAGACGGTGTATACTGACCTGTAGGGATCATTTCGGATGCTAGTTAGTAAGTGGTATATTTAAGACGGTGTATACTGACATGCAGGGATTGTTTTGGGATGAATATTGGTTGAGACTTGGAGATGGTTGCATACCTTGCTAGGACTAGTTTTGGGTGGCTTTGCGGACAAGTTTTGGTAGCGGGTTGTTGTCGTTGGGTTGTTGGCCTAGCAGCGGCCTGGCAGTGGCCTGGCTGTAGCTTAGCAGTGGCCTGGCCGTGGCCTAGGCAGTGGCCTAGCTAAGTCACGAGTTTGAGGCCATGTGTAGTTGGTGGTTAGGCCGAGTTTGAGGTTGTCATAATAACTTTTGAGCCGTGTCTATAAATTGTTTTGACGCTAGTTTGGTTTATTTAAAATATAATTAAATTAGCTTTCGTCTCATATTTTATATAAAGATAATTCGTTAATATCGTCCTTTCACATAATTATTTTAGGTGCCTCATATGTGGTTGAAGATGAAGAGTAATTTTGGGTTTTAGAAGCTTTCTCAAGTTATTACTTGTCTCTTTGCTAGCTTAAGGTAACTATTCCGAGTTACTCGACGAATTAATGTCACATTAGTATTTGATGTTGTGTTTGTTGTTTGATAAGTGTTTAGGTGATTGATAATGTTTTAATTTCGTTTTTCACATGATAGAAATTGGAAATAGCATGAGAATGATATTGTGATAAATTTTGTGATTTGGGCCAAAGTAGGCGAAGACTCTGAGCTGGGCCAGATTGACCGAATGAGTTTGGTCAAACTAGGTTTAAACCAGTCAGCCTCGATTTGACCGATGACCCGTCGTGGGACTCGGGTCGAGGGTTTGTCTTTGAGGTGAGATTGATTGTTATTGGAAGTTTTATGTTATGCCTTGATATTTGTAATTATCATTTCACATGTTGGTTGTTGGATGCTTTGGATGCCTTATGCTTGAGTCTTCTTGCCTTGTTGCCATTTTAGCTTGTTCTCATGAATTATGAGATTAACGGTTAGCTGGAATTTGGATTATTATTGATATTGGAGATATTGTTGGATTGTCAGCTGAATATGCTCTTGCGTAGCCTTTCATATACTAGGGTGTGTATGATCATATGAGTGTGCAAGTTTGGACTCTTTGCCTCTCTTATGGTTAATTGGGTGTCCTACTTGTCTTGTGTGGTGTGGGCTAAAGTATTCAAGCTGGGACTAGGTCCTCGGTGAGTATTTCGGCCTTCGTCATAGATAGGCCATTATAGTCTTTGACGAGTATATGTTTGCGGCTTAATAGCCTTTGTGTTCCTGGCTTGGTGGGTTTATATCCAAGCTGGGGCATGACCTTTCTGCCTATTTTGTGAGGAGATGGTCAGCTTAAGTACTAGCCAACCCTTTGGTGGACTCCTTAGGGTACTCATGTGGTCTTTATCATGAGTCTTGGGTGCGGTGGTTTTATCCGCATTTCTCTAGGTCTCATGAGTCTAGGATTAGGGTTGAGTCGTATCTTGGCCATGTTTTATTCATATTAACCTCTGAGCCAAAATACTAGCTTCCCTACCTCGTGGTATAGACTCGAGTTACAAAGTGACTATTGATTGTACAAGTAACTTATGCCTGTCTCTAGATATATTGTCCTTTCTTGTTTGATGATTCTATGAATCATAGAAGGTGAGATGCAAGCCGGCTATGGTTGATAGAGTTTGGATTCCTGAATGTTATGTGATTCACATGATAGTGTAGTATGAGTCGGTCTAGTATTCGCATGCTAGGACTATGTGTTGTTATATTGTTGTTCACATGATAAGCACGATTGTCTAGCATCTATATGCTAAGGCTATGTGTTATTCATATTCATATTCTTATGTTTACATGTTATATTAATTATGACATTTCGTGGTTGGGAGAACTCGGAGTTACTCCCCATCGACCGTGGCTTTCGTATTTGTAAAAAATGCGAATGACGGTGTAGGTGATGCATATATGGGGTACATGGACGAGCTAGCGAGCAAAGTAACCTTGGAACCTAGATTGGTTTTATTTTATTGTGACCCTTAAACACTTTTTATGTCACATACATTTTAGGGACATATGTCTCCCTTTCTCATATTTGGGTTGTATAACTTTGTTTCGCGACTTTAGCGATGTTTCATTCATGAGATTTATTTTGGACCTTGCATGTTTGACACCTTCCCATTTGGATATTTTTATAACAGGTTCAGGTTTTAAAAATTACTGGTTTTTACCCAATTAAACCTATTACAAACATATCCATGCAGCTTTATTCTAGAATTACGTGTTTACTTTTCCGCGATAAATGAGGGTGTCACAGTTGGTATCAGAGCATATTTGCTCCCGACGCACGTTTGTGCACCCCAATATAAATAACTTGACCTTAAAATAATAAACTTGAGAGATGGGTAAGATGGGTAGACTTAGGACCTTATGTTGTAGTCTCTTTGTGTTTGCTCTTTGTTAGGTACTAACCTGTTTGTTGATTGTCATTTAATAATTGTTGCGTTCTTTGATCAATGACCGTGAGCTTATCTTTAGCTAATGGAGTTATTACCCTTATTTTAAAAAAAAAAAAATTTGATCTAAAGGTTTTGAAAATATTTTAATGTTTTTCACTGGTTTTAACGTCAATTAGTGTTAAAGCTTGTTATTGGAGACGTCTGATAATTAGTTTTATCATTTGTTGGTGTAAAAATGTATTTTTATGTCTTTGAATTGGAATATTGATGTTCTTGAGTGATCGCCAAGAGTATCTTCGTTCCATTGAAAGGACACTTATATTTTAAGAAGATCAAGATTTAGTGCCTATTGCTGAGGATTGAAGATTTGTTCAACCTTTGAAGAATGCTTCTACTTCCTTGAAGATGTTTCTCGTTCTTTTTGTATCTCGCCTTATTCTTAATCTCTTGGTGCTTATCCTCCTTCTAAACTCCCTTCTGTTTTACTTTAAAAGCTACGCTTGTACTCCTAACTTGTCCTTTGTTCTTTGCTTATCCTCCCTTAACGCCATTAGATAGTACTCTTTCTTGTGAGGAATGTTGACCTTGGTTGGAAAATTCGACTTTTGAGAAGATTGTTTGTGTCTGACCGTTAACCCTGGCTTTGAGAAGTCGTGATGTTAGAAAGACTTAGGTAATGTGATGAGATATACTTAGTGATTCTTATACCTAGTTCCTTGACAAAGTGAGTATAATCGATTGGTGGATTCTTTGTGTTAGGAATGAGTTGCCTATGTAATTAAAGTTATAGAACTTGGCTTTGTTGTTTATGTTTGGGATTTGAAAGCTTAGTAGGTTGAGCGGTTGTTACCTTAGGAGTAAACACGGAGTAAGGTTTATGTTGTGATTTTGGAAAGAGATACCTTTAGGATGTTGATAGCCATACATAAATTGATGTTACCTTTTGACGTTGTTGGGTATGAGTATAGCCTTGTTAGTAGTTTCGATCTTGTTTTGTGGAAGTCGTCGTGAATGTTTAGTGATTGGGAATTGTTGAATCACAAGTGTGATGAATTACCTTGTTTCATGGAATAGATTAGGTGTAGAGCAGCGTAAGTTATTTTGAGGAATCCTTGGAAGTAATGTGGTTCTGAGATTTATTTTATTAGGAAGTTTTCGGAACCGTTTAGGATGATGTTATGTTTGGGATATGAGTATCTGGCGTTTCCTTGTTGTCTCATTTCCCTTCTTCTTTCACCATAAGCGTTGTCGTTCATATCTCTCTTCCTCAGTTCATCATGCTCCTCCTTTAAATTCGATGCTGATAACCTATATAATTCTACCTTTGACATCCTTGTTGACCTAACTTCGACTCTTACCCTTAGGAAAGTTCACCATAGCTCTTTTGGTTGGTTAAGTTTGGACTCTCTTACCGTATCTTGTATTTTGATGTCTAAGTTACTTTTCTTTTCGTACTATTTCTAAACAATTCAAACTATCATTTTCGATTCGTTGTAAAAAAAAAATATGTTACTCCTACAAAACTTTACCTATTTTAAAGGTTTGAAAATGAAAATTTAATTTAGTTCCCATTTTGATCTTTGAGCATCGACTCCTTTATCCTAAATTTTGATTGTTAAACCCGAGTTGCTTTTAAATTTTGTTCAAATTCTAACTAACTTTGATTTGTTTATGATTCTTTGTCAAAATTTAATGTTATATTTTCACGAACTTGGCTCCTCTTTGAGTTTAACCATGACTCCCTTAATTTTCATTTGGCTTTTGCGAAAGAAAAATTTGAATGGATTGCCATTTTCATTTGGTTTTAACGTTGATGGGATGTTAGGACTCGTTATTAAAGGCGTCTAATAACTTGCCCTGCGCTTATCGGCGAATGATTTTTATTTTAAATCTGTCTTTGACATGGAAAGTTAGCGCTCTTGTGTGCACGACAAGGGCAATTTCATTCCATGGAGGAGACTTATATTTTCGAAAACTTTCTATAAATGTTTTTGAAAGCATTTTGATTTTTGATTTATACAAATGATTTGCCTTTTTGACCTTATCTTTGATTTGGAATGTGATGTTCTTGAATGCGCAACGAGAACACTTCTGTTCCTTTGATGAGGATCTGGTTCTGACAGAAAATTTTATTTGAAACTTTTGAAAGAATTTTGATTCTTACGATAAATAACCTTTAAAATGTTTTGGTTACCGATTCCAATTCCAGTTTCATCTTTATAACCTTTCATTTATACTTTCAAGTTTCAAGGACGAAACTTTTTAAAAGATGGGGTGATTGTAACACCCCGTATTTTATTAAGTTGGATAAAATTCTTTTAATTGCTATTTTGAATTTAATTACATCATTTAACGATTTATATATATATGCTTAGCTAATTAATTAATTTCATCATAATTCGATACGTTAATTTTAATAATCATTAATAAGTTTATTTAAAGTTAGTTCGAGTTTATTTATTTAATAATTTCCGTTTCTTTACGAGTCATTATGAAAGTTGTTTTAAGTGAACCCGAGATGGATTTTGGGAACAAAACCGTCCAATTAGCTATTTTGAGCTTATTTCACTAAATTAGCAATTTTTATTAATATCCGTTAGTTTTGTAAAAATCGCTAATAATTCCGATTCAAGCTGATATTGTATTATTTACGTTAACTAGCTGAGTTTATTTTATTTTCACTCATTAAATTTATTTATTATTGATTTTGTTTCATTTATGAGACTCTTTCTTAAACCGGTTAAATTTAACTCGAAACGGTTTTAATAACTATCGAAGTTTCTTAACGACGAAGAAACGTACGTATAATAAATAGCAGGCTGGCAGGCTGCTGCCTCATTTTCATCCCCTCACGTCTCTTTCTTCTTTTCCTCTTCTTCGTCCTTCTTTTTCCTTCTGTCTGTTACTTCTTCAATTTTTGTCTATAAGTCGTCCTGGTGCTCCGTTTCTCATCCGTTTTCAATGATTTTTTGTTCCATAGCGCTCCTCTCGTCATTCCCGTCATTCCGATGTAAGTAACATTCATTTTCGTCATATATTTTTACAAACCCAATTTATACTTTCAGCTTTATTTATTATAAGGCGGTTGTAGATGCTGAGATAGGCGGTCTTGTAGAAGATTTGTTAGTCATAAATGATTAGTTCAATCGGAAAAAGGTAACAATGATAGGTTACTCGATATTACTTATAAAATATGTTTATTTCGAATGCTGGGTAGTCTGTTTTATAGTTGAGACGGTGTATAATTATATATAGGGATCATTATGGATGTTAATTAGTCCGTTGTATAGTTGAGACGGTGTATACTGATATGTGGAGATGATTGAGACGGTGTATAATTATATATAGGGATCCTTATGGATGTTAATTAGTCAGTTGTATAGTTGAGACGGTATATACTGATATGTGGAGATGATTGAGACGGTGTATACTGACCTGTAGGGATCATTTGGGATGCTAGTTAGTAGGTGGTATATTTAAGACGGTGTATACTGACATGCAGGGATTGTTTTGGGATGAATATTGGTTGAGACTTGGAGATGGTTGCATACCTTGCTAGGACTGGTTTTGGGTGGCTTTGCGGACAAGTTTTGGTAGCGGGTTGTTGTCGTTGGGTTGTTGGCCTAGCAGCGGCCTGGCAGTGGCCTGGCTGTAGCTTAGCAGTGGCCTGGCCGTGGCCTAGGCAGTGGCCTAGCTAAGTCACGAGTTTGAGGCCATGTGTAGTTGGTGGTTAGGCCGAGTTTGAGGTTGTCGTAATAACTTTTGAGCCGTGTCTATAAATTGTTTTGACGCTAGTTTGGTTTATTTAAAATATAATTAAATTAGCTTTCGTCTCATATTTTATATAAAGATAATTCGTTAATATCGTCCTTTCACATAATTATTTTAGGTGCCTCATATGTGGTTGAAGATGAAGAGTAATTTTGGGTTTTAGAAGCTTTCTCAAGTTATTACTTGTCTCTTTGCTAGCGTAAGGTAACTATTCCGAGTTACTCGACGAATTAATGTCACATTAGTATTTGATGTTGTGTTTGTTGTTTGATAAGTGTTTAGGTGATTGATAATGTTTTACTTTCGTTTTTCACATGATAGAAATTGGAAATAGCATGAGAATGATATTGTGATAAATTTTGTGATTTGGGCCAAAGTAGACCAAGACTCTGAGCTGGGCCAGATTGACCGAACGAGTTTGGTCAAACTAGGTTTAAACCAGTCAGCCTCGATTGGACCGATGACCCGTCGCGGGACTCGGGTCGAGGGTTTGTCTTTGAGGTGAGATTGGTTGTTATTGGAAGATTTATGTGATGCCTTGATATTTGTAATTATCATTTCACATGTTGGTTGTTGGATGCTTTGGATGCCTTATGCTTGAGTCTTCTTGCCTTGTTGCCATTTTAGCTTGTTATCATGAATTATGAGATTAACGGTTAGCTGGAATTTGGATTATTATTGATATTGGAGATATTGTTGGATTGTCAGCTGAATATGCTCTTGCGTAGCCTTTCATATACTAGGGTGTGTATAATCATATGAGTGTGCAAGTTTGGACTCTTTGCCTCTCTTATGGTTAATTGGGTGTCCTACTTGTCTTGTGTGGTGTGAGCTAATGTATTCAAGCTGGGACTAGGTCCTAGGTGAGTATTTCGGCCTTCGTCATAGATAGGCCATTATAGTCTTTGACGAGTATATGTTTGCGGCTTAATAGCCTTTGTGTTCCTGGCTTGGTGGGTTTATATCCAAGCTGGGGCATGACCTTTCTGCCTATTTTGTGAGGAGATGGTCAGCTTAAGTACTAGCCAACCCTTTGGTGGACTCCTTAGGGTACTCATGTGGTCTTTATCATTAGTCTTAGGTGCGGTGGTTTTATCCGCATTTCTCTAGGTCTGCGCAGTCTAGGATTAGGGTTGAGTCGTATCTTGGTCATGTTTTATTCATATTAACCTCTGAGCCAAAATACTAGCTTCCCTACCTCGTGGTATAGACTCGAGTTACAAAGTGACTATTGACTGTACTAGTAACTTATGCCTGTCTCTAGATATATTGTCCTTTCTTGTTTGATGATTCTATGAATCATAGAAGGTGAGATGCAAGCCGGCTATGGTTGATAGAGTTTGGATTCCTGGATGTTATGTGATTCACATGATAGTGTAGTATGAGTCGGTCTAGTATTCGCATGCTAGGACTATATGTTGTTATATTGTTGTTCACATGATAAGCACGATTGTCTAGCATCTATATGCTAAGGCTATGTGTTATTCATATTCATATTCTTATGTTTACATGTTATATTAATTATGACATTTTCGTTTGGGAGAACTCGGAGTTACTCCCCCCCACCGACCGTGGCTTTCGTATTTGTATAAAATGCGAATGACGGTAGGTAGGTGATGCATCTATGGGGTACATGGACGAGCTAGCGAGCAAAGTAACCTTGGAACCTAGATTGGTTTTATTTTATTGTGACCCTTAAACACTTTTTATGTCACATACATTTTAGGGACATATGTCTCCCTTTCTCATATTTGGGTTGTATAACTTTGTTTCGCGACTTTAGCGATGTTTCATTCATGAGATTTATTTTTGACTTTGCATGTTTGACACCTTCCCATTTGGATATTTTTATAACAGGTTCAGGTTTTAAAAATTACAGGTTTTTACCCAATTGAACCTATTACAAACATATCCATGCAGCTTTATTCTAGAATTACGTGTTTACTTTTCCGCGATAAAGGAGGGTGTCACAGTTGGTATCAGAGCATATTTGCTCCCGACGCACGTTTGTGCACCCCAATATAAATAACTTGACCTTAAAATAATAAACTTGAGAGATGGGTAAGATGGGTAGACTTAGGACCTTATGTTGTAGTCTCTTTGTGTTTGCTCTTTGTTAGGTACTAACCTGTTTGTTGATTGTCATTTAATAATTGTTGCGTTCTTGGATCAATGACCGTGAGCTTATCTTTAGCTAATGGAGTTATTACCCTTATTATAAAAAAAAAAATTGATCTAAAGGTTTTGAAAATATTTTAATGTTTTTCACTGGTTTTAACGTCAATTAGTGTTAAAGCTTGTTATTGGAGACGTCTGATAATTAGTTTTATCATTTGTTGGTGTAAAAATGTATTTTTATGTCTTTGAATTGGAATATTGATGTTCTTGAGTGATCGCCAAGAGTATCTTCGTTCCATTGAAAGGACACTTATATTTTAAGAAGATCAAGATTTAGTGCCTATTGCTGAGGATTGAAGATTTGTTCAACCTTTGAAGAATGCTTCTACTTCCTTGAAGATGTTTCTCGTTCTTTTTGTATCTCGCCTTATTCTTAATCTCTTGGTGCTTATCCTCCTTCTAAACTCCCTTCTGTTTTACTTTAAAAGCTACGCTTGTACTCCTAACTTGTCCTTTGTTCTTTGCTTATCCTCCCTTAACGCCATTAGATAGTACTCTTTCTTGTGAGGAATGTTGACCTTGGTTGGAAAATTCGACTTTTGAGGAGATTGTTTGTGTCTGACCGTTAACCCTGGCTTTGAGAAGTCGTGATGTTAGAAAGACTTAGGTAATGTGATGAGACATACTTAGTGATTCTTATACCTAGTTCCTTGACAAAGTGAGTATAATCGATTGGTGGATTCTATGTGTTAGGAATGAGTTGCCTATGTAATTAAAGTTATAGAACTTGGCTTTGTTGTTTATGTTTGGGATTTGAAAGCTTAGTAGGTTGCGCGGTTGTTACCTTAGGAGTAAAAACGGAGTAAGGTTTATGATGTGATTTTGGAAAGAGATACCTTTAGGATGTTGATAGCCATACATAAATTGATGTTACCTTTTGACGTTGTTGGGTATGAGTATAGCCTTGTTAGTAGTTTCGATCTTGTTTTGTGGAAGTCGTCGTGAATGTTTAGTGATTGGGAATTGTTGAATCACAAGTGTGATGAATTACCTTGTTTCATGGAATAGATTAGGTGTAGAGCAGCGTAAGTTATTTTGAGGAATCCTTGGAAGTAATGTGGTTCTGAGATTTATTTTATTAGGAAGTTTTCGGAACCGTTTAGGATGATGTTATGTTTGGGATATGAGTATCTGGCGTTTCCTTGTTGTCTCATTTCCCTTCTTCTTTCACCATAAGCGTTGTCGTTCATATCTCTCTTCCTCAGTTCATCATGCTCCTCCTTTAAATTCGATGCTGATAACCTATATAATTCTACCTTTGACATCCTTGTTGACCTAACTTCGACTCTTACCCTTAGGAAAGTTCACCATAGCTCTTTTGGTTGGTTAAGTTTGGACTCTCTTACCGTATCTTTGATACCCGTCGTTGTGAGTACCAAAAATAAGATTTATAATTTCCTATTAAAACTAACCTAGGCTAGTGGTAACAGGGTCGAACCACAAGGAGGCGAATGTAATTAATAGTTTTCTAATTTAGTCTAAGGTAACGAAAGTGGGGGTTGAAATGGTTTGGTCTAAAGCTAATAACAAACAAAGACAATAAACTAAATACGTGAATAAGACAGATATTAAAAGGAGTGCAATGATGATCGGTTCACTATAGTTTCGGCGGCAGCATACTAAACAGGTCTAAATCAAAACACACGAGGCGGGAAATAAAGAGGTCCTCTCGGTCCACTCTTTACAAATAGCATCTTTCGACCTCGCTATAAGTCCCTAATATCACTAATACGACTCTCGTCCTGAAAAGTGACTTACAATCTAAACTTTACCTATCTTTCGATCTCAGCATAGTTTAGTCATTTTAATTGGTGATCTAACAACTGTCCCTATCTCTCGATCTAATGGGTCAGTCAAATCCTAAACATTCAACTAGTCGTGTGCACTCGATTCGTCGAATAAAGAATTAAAACAATTAAAACGAAAGCAAAACCTCACGTGGTCGGGTCGATCGACCAAGCATATAGCGATCGATCCGACATGCGATTCGATCCGAATTTATTCTACGCCGCCTACACTATAATTCCCCTACATCCTAGCACAAGCAATTTAGCTACTCATACTAAAATTAAAGGCAACAATAAAATCAACAAAATAAACAGAAGAATTCATGCTTAAATTGATGAAACGAAAGGCTAGCATAAAACGATGATTATGGTTTCGGGAGACTAACTAACAATTCTATACTATGAGCGATAAAGTAATGAACCGAAAATAAGCAGAGGAAAAATACGCGAAGATGAATGGTACGGAAAGATTAAAAGACCGAATGAAAGCAATATCCCGAACCCTAATTATTTGATAAAGAACTGAATGAAAACTAGATGTAAAACTTAGATGCCTCAAGTTTTTTAGTCAGGTTACGTTATATAGCAAACTAACGTAACTTTATTCCTAAACCTAAAAACACAATGGGCTTCCTTAATCTCGATCTTTTGATTTGCGTCGGACCGTTGTTCATCGATCGACCATAAGCATCAGTCGATCGACCAACTTGTGCTGTACAGAGCTTCGATCTCGTGCTCGGTCGATCGACCATGTAGGTCGGGATCGATCGACCAAGGGTGCTGTACAGTAGTGCATTCTGACGAATTCTGCAGCGCGCACCGATCTTAAAAAAGCTGCCATTTCTTCGTTACTTGGTCAAATCAGTCGTTCTACACGGCGTTGGAAAGCTAAGAGGATAAGCTTTCACCTCCAATTAGAATCACTCGATTATAAGGTCTAGAACTCGAGATATATCCACCTGAAATAGGCTGCATTGTCGAGAAGCAGTTCTTCGCTTGTTAAACTCGTACGCACCCATGCTTTTGCTCTCTTTAGGCCTTGAAACGCGCACCAAGCTCATTCCTCGAGTCAATACTTCATGTCAAATGCAATGTTAACTACTTAGGGAGGGATTCGGCTCGATTTCCGCTCAATTCTTCATATTTCTGCAATAATAGACAAAAACACGAAAGTAGAGGAAAATAGAGAAATAATGGCATATATTGCACATTTGAGCTCTGAAATGCGTGTAGAATAAAGTGTGAAACATCATATTTTAGACACGCATCAAATCTCCCCAAACCAAACCTTGCTTGTCCCCAAGCAAGAACTAGACTCGATCCTAAAACCTAATGGAACGAGTTCAATCTCTCGAGCGAAATGTCAATCGTAAAGCCTAAACCAATTTAATGCATAGCCAACAATCAACTAGTGTATGAATCATGCAAACGAATTATAAAGTCGTTAAAAAGCCGCCGAACCGTTGACTATAGAGACTTATCAAATTGGACTCTCGCGGGTCGCTCAAATCACTCAAATAAGCACGGGTGAAAATATGTAAAAGATAGAAAGAATTCATTTTGTAGTGACACTCACCTAACTACGACCTATGAAGACATGCCAGCAATAAAATATGAAAATGATCTCTATAACCGTACATATGCATTCCAACCAACAAATGACCATGACACATGCCGAGGTATATATGGGATATGTGAGGTATGGGTAAGAAGAGGCAAAACACTTTATGGAAAAGTGGAGGTACAGGTGATCAAGCTAGTACCAAAACGGAACCATATGGCAACATCCAACTTCTTTCTCATAAACAAATGAAACGGTGCTATAGCAAGCACAAATCTCACAATCTCCAGGTATAAAAGTAATCAACTAACTCCCCATAAGAAATAAATGAATCATGGGAGCAAAAATCGCCATAAGATAAAGACTGAATTATGCGAATTGATTTCTTTCTTTTTTCTCGAACTTCAGTCGATCGACCAAAAGGGGCAGTCGATCGACTGCTTTGAACAGTACAGGACACTTTTTTCTTTCTTTTTCGAATCATTTTCTCTTGCTTTTTTTTCTTTTCTTTTTTTCTTTTCTTTTTTTCTTTTCTTTTTTTCTTTCCTCCTTCATTCTTTTTCTTTTTTCCTTTCCTATTTCTCAAAAGAGCATATGCCACCAAAAACGAGTAACAATCCCAAAAACTAACTACTAGCTTGACAAGGGCAGGTTAAATGTAGGATGTAGTAAATAGGACAAAAAGGATATTTTTGGCAGTGTGGAGCTTATGGGCAAAACAAATAAAGGGAACCCTCTACCACATGTGTCAACTAACCACAACCGAATGCATACAGGTATTAAGCAGATTAAGTTCATATTTATGCAAATTAAGGAAACATGTCTCATAAGGAGCACTACTCACATTCCTAAATAAACCGGTCATAGATGTCACCAGTTATAGGCTCTAAATCTCAGAAAGTATGATGTAGTTTGCCAATTTTCTAAGTCAAGTCTCAAGTTCAGCAAGAATGTAACGAAAACTCGTAGATATGCATATGTGATTCTACTAATAACATGTCAATCAAGCACGGCTCAGGCAAAACAGATGCAAATGCAATATCATCCTTGAAATACTACCGTTCCGACTCGACCTATATGCTGAAATAAACGTGCAATTTTTTGAAATTTTTCAAATTTTTTTCAATTTTTGATAAATATGTGAAATGAAAAAAACAATGCAAAACAAAAAGTAAACGTGAATGCAAGCAAATGATATGCGACGCAAAACCCTTCCCCAAACCAAATCACACAATGTCCCCATTGTGCAAAATCATGTAATGAAGAAAAGAGAAATGGGAATTTGCGAGAAATGAAAAATAAAAACACAATGACATAAAGTAAAGACTCGGGAACTCACAAGACTTTAAGCAAAGAAAGGAAACCTCCCAAACCAGCGTGAGCTAGGAGGTTTCAAAGAGCCAGATGATGCTACTAATAAAGACCTGAAAGGACAATTAAAAACCACGCATAAGACTGAGAGAAACAATTTTGGGACGGTAAAATCGTGCATAAATGAGAAGATTAGAAGAAATAAATAAAATGACGGAAAGTAAAGTGGAGTAGAAAACTCCCTTAGGTCCGCATATCGACCAAACACAGCAGGGGAGAGGTCGTGAACAGAATCTGAAGAAGAAGAGCGTGGTCGATCGACCAAGAAGATCGTCGATCGACCAGGTGGGCGTGAAAGAGGGTCCCTGTAAACTCAGCAAATCGTCGATCGACCATATAGGATAGTCGATCGATCAAAACACCGCTTCTTCTTTGCAATTTCTTATTTCTTCGTATTAGCTCAATAACTAGAGCTACTGAGGTCTAAAAACCTGCAAATGCACAATAATACGCGCCCAAAATTGCGCAAAACCCAAAGCAAAGTCTAAAGTGCGTAAAAAAAAATCCTAAACAAAATAAAAAGATGCGAAGTCTCGCCACACAAAAGCAATAAAAAAAAATGTCTTAACAAAATTAAAAAGAAGTTTATAACGCATTTGATCAACTTAATACTTGATCAAGAAGGACCAAGGTATGGCCCACTTCGTCGGCTTCTGGCTACTAGAGGTAGCCTCAATGGTGCTCATCTTATCAGTTGCACCCTTCTTAGCTTCGACAGTCGGAGAACTCAGCTGATCAGCGTCGTCATCTCCCCAATCAAGGACTTCCTTGGAATCGTCGGACTCCAAATCAGACCATCTCACCTTGGCGGGCTCATCTTCCACTTCCTCATCAGTCCCATAGCTTAGGCATCCAAGACCTCCTCTTTGAATGATAGGCTTCGTCGCAGCTGGAGCATCCAGCTGCTCTTCCTTCCCCAAACCAGCTCCTGCGTTATCTAAAACAACAGATTCTTCCTCCATTTTGCTCCCAGTCTGGGGCGGAGGGGTTAATACAGGAGTAGTAATAGAGACAGGTAATTCATCGAGCACAAAATACGATTTCTTTTCAGAAACCGTGTTACAAGTGACAGCCACATGGGATCCTTTTTTTTCTTAGCCTGGGCAAAAACAATAGAGTGCTTTCCCACTTTGAAAGTTAAGGTACCTAGACCGACATCGATGATCGCACCAAATAGTGTGCGAGAAATGGCCTTCCCAAAATGATGGGAATATGGTCATCCTCGGGCATATCAAGGACAACAAAGTCAACGGGGAAGAAAAACTTCCCTATCCGGGACGGGTATGTCCTCTAGGACACCTATGGGCTCGACCGCAGATCGGTCGAGCCATTTGACCTGTCATCTCGGTAATAGCAAACCTGGTCAGTTTAAGATTCCTAGCTAGACTCAAGGGCATGACACTTATGCTAGCTCCTAAGTCACATAAAGCCTTTTCGATAGAAAAGGTACCTATGCTACAAGGGACGGAAAAACTGCCCGGGTCTTCTAACTTATGGGGCGCAGTGTGAGACAAGTAGGAGCAAGACTCTTTAGTTAACGCAACAGTATGAACATGTTCAAGCGATTTTTTCTTTGACAACAACTGTTTCATAAACTTAGTATATCTTTGGCACTTGGTTAACTAACTCAAGGAAGGGTACCGAACATTTAAGCTACGAATAACTTTCTCAAACTTACCGAAAGATACCTGTTCCTTGGTTGGCACGAGTCTCTCCGGATATGGGGCTGTAAGGAGCACCTTAGCCCTCTCCTCTAATTCGCGCGCCGGGCGCGTCCTTGGACTTTGGTGGAAGTCCGTCACCTTTTCTTTGTTGAAGCTAGACCCCTCCTCGGACCGTCTCAAATGAGACCCATTAACCGTCATCGGATCGAACTTCGGGAGCGGATCGACCCATCAAGCACTCGGTCCGCCCCAAAATTTTCGGGACGGTGGTTCCCCGAAACAAGTGGTCTCGTAGATTATTTGGCATTAAAGGACGAAACTCTTCGACATCAGCAGTGATATTAATCGATCGACCACCCTCCTCGTCGATCGATCGGGTTGCACAGATTAAGCTCTCAGTAACCGTGTTTGATCGATCGACTAGGTATGTCGATCGATCGATCGATCAAATACCCGCGATTTACTTTTTTTTGATTTATTCGTTCTGACTTTGTTTGGGCTCGGACCGCCTCATTCATCTCAACAGCTTTCTCGACCATGGCAGGACCCTCAAGGGTGGACCCGCTCCTCAAGGTGATGGCATGTAGGGTCTCCTTTTGTTCGGGTTGAGTGGGTAGGTGTCCGGGAGCTCGAGTGTTACTTTTACTAGCCAACTGAGCTATTTGGCTCTCTAGTAACTTCATCCCGGCCTCTCTTGCTTGGGACTCCTTCAGCAACAGATTCTTTGGCTCGGAAAATTCAGAATTTTGCGTTTGTTGCTGCTGCGGCACATAAGGAGGCTTTTGGTATTCTTTGTTGCTTTTGATGTGGAGGCACATATGGTCTGCTTTGTGTGGCGGGGGTTGAGTTGGATTCAAAACATTCGGCTTCTCCAACTCAAGTTTGGATCTTTGTGGCTCGTAGTAGGTGTTGTTCGCCTATAGTGTTGAAAGGCAAGACAAGATTCAAAGGGACTAGGGCGAGTTCTTCGAGACATGGCCCTCAACTCCACACCTTTCACAGAGGAAGGGACCGTCGACACACACAGCGTTGACTTGGTATATCCCACCCTTAGAGGCTCCTCCTAGCTCATACTTGTCAAACCTCGCGGTGAGAGCCTCAAGTGTGCAAAGAACAGAGGAAGATTCAGCAGCTCTCCTCGGTTCCCTCTCGAATTCCCATACTCGGCCTTGTGGGTAGCTAGATCGTCAATGATCTTCCACCCCTTGGTTGCTCCCAAATTTTCAAAGAAATCTTCCATTGGTGCAAAGATCCAAAATGGCCCTCGATCGTCGTACAACCCATTGTAGAAATGATTGCACAAACTCCACTTTTCGAACCCATGGTGCGGTATGGTTCGCACTAACTTCTTGAATCGGACCCATGCCTCGTGGAAATTCTCATCTGGCCCTTGTTTAAAGCCCGTGATTTGAGCTCTAATAGCGATCGTCCTCGAAGCAGAAAAGTACTTCTTGTAGAACGCCAAGGCCAATGTATTCCAATCAGTGATCTCCTGAGCGGCTCGGTCCAGATCTCTATACCATTCCCTTGCGGCATCACGAAGGGAAAAGATAAACATAGTCTCCTTGATCTGGTCCGGGTCACGCCACGGTGGTGGGGGTATGGAACAAGAGAGTCAATAAAGGTCTCCATATGTCTAGTCGCATCTTCATTTGCAGCTCCCCAAACTGATTTCTCTCGACCATAGTGATGTAAGCAGGCTTTGGTTCGAATTTCCTGGCATCTCCCGGTAACTCGAACCCCTTGTATAAATTGTCGGCTGTCGGCTCAGAAAAACTAGCTATACTTGCTTCCTCGGCCATGACAGAAATTTCTGGAGAAGTAACTGTCTCGGCTGAAGATGTGGAAACGGGTGAAGATGGTGGGTTTCCCTCGAACAACTCGTTCTCGTAAAAGCTAGAATGAGAACTAGGCTCTTCCAGCTGTCGTTCTTGAAATAATCTCCTCTTTACGTGCAAAGATCTTTCAATCTCTGGATCAAATGGCAGTAATGGACCACCGTGAGACCTGCGCATAAGAGGAAACTACAACAAAATATAAGAACAGTTTAAGGAACGGATGTTCCTTAAACTAAGAAAGACTAAAAATTAAAACAACTAAAATTAGGACTATTGCCTCCCCGGCAACGGCGCCAAAATTTGATACCCGTCGTTGTGAGTACCAAAGATAAAATTTATAAACTCCTATTAAGACTAACCTAGGCTAGTGGTAACAGGGTCGAACCACAAGGAGGCAGTTGTAAACTTTAGTTGCTTTATGTTCAGTCTGAGGTAACTATTATGGGGGTTGATTCGAATTGGTCTATAGCTAATAACAATAAAAATAAAGTAAACTAACAGATATGATTTAAACAGGTAAAAGAAGGGTACTAGGATGGTCGGGTCATTATAGCTTCGGCGGCAGCAAACTAAGTCGGTCTGAATTAAACACAGGTAAGGCGGGAAATTAGAGGTCCTCTCGGTCCACTCCTAACAAATAGCATCTCTCGATCTCGCTATAGGTCCCTAATGTCACTAATACTAACTTTCGTCCTGAAAAGTGACTAATGGTCTAAACTATACCTATCTTTCGATCTCAGCATAGTTTAGTCATTTTAATTGGTGATCTAACAACTGTCCCTATCTCTCGATCTAATGGGTCAGTCAAATCCTAAACATTCAACTAGTCGTGTGCACTCGATTCGTCGAATAAAGAATTAAAACAATTAAAACGAAAGCAAAACCTCACGTGGTCAGTCGATCGACCAAGCATAGTAGTCGATCGACTGACATGCGATTCAGTCCGAATTTATTCTACGCCGCCTACACTATAATTCCCCTACATCCTAGCACAAGCAATTTAGCTACTCATACTAAAATTAAAGGCAACAATAAAATCAACAAAATAAACAGAAGAATTCATGCTTAAATTGATGAAACGAAAGGCTAGCATAAAACGATGATTATGGTTTCGGGAGACTAACTAACAATTCTATACTATGAGCGATAAAGTAATGAAACTGAAAATAAGCAGAGGAAAAATACCGCGAAGATGAATGGTACGGAAAGATTAAAAGACCGAATGAAAGCAATATCCCGAACCCTAATTATTTGATAAAGAACTGAATGAAAACTAGATGTAAAACTTAGATGCCTCAAGTTTTTTAGTCAGGTTACGTTATATAGCAAACTAACGTAACTTTATTCCTAAACCTAAAAACATAATGGGCTTCCTTAATCTCGATCTTTTGATTTGCGTGGACCGTTGTTGATCGATCGACCATAAGCATCAGTCGATTGACCAACTTGCGCTGTACAGGAGCTTCTGATCTCGTGCTCTGGTCGATCGACCATGTAGGTCAGTCGATCGACCAAGGGTGCTGTACAGTAGTGCATTCTGATGAATTCTGCAGCGCGCACCGATCTTAAAACAGCTTTCATTTCTTCGTTACTTGGTCAAATCAGTCGTTCTACGCGGAGTTGGAAAGCTAAGAGGATAAGCTTTCACCTCCAATTGGAATCACTCGATTATCAGGTCTAGAACTCGAGATATATCCACCTAAAACAGGCTGCAATGTCGAGAAGCAGTTCTTCGCTTGTTAAACTCGTACGCACCCATGCTTTTGCTATCTTTAGGCCTTGAAACGCGCACCAAGCTCATTCCTCGAGTCAATACTTCATGTCAAATGCAATGTTAACTACTTAGGGAGGGATTCGGCTCGATTTCCGCTCAATTCTTCATATTTCTGCAATAATAGACAAAAACACGAAAGTAGAGGAAAATAGAGAAATAATGGCATATATTGCACATTTGAGCTCTGAAATGCGTGTAGAATAAAGTGTGAAACATCATATTTTAGACACGCATCAATCATGTATTTTGATGTCTAAGTTACTTTTCTTTTCGTACTATTTCTAAACAATTCAAACTATCATTTTCGATTCGTTGTAAAAAAAAAAATATGTTACTCCTACAAAACTTTACCTATTTTAAAGGTTTGAAAATGAAAATTTAATTTAGTTCCCATTTTGATCTTTGAGCATCGACTCCTTTATCCTAAATTTTGATTGTTAAACCTGAGTTGCTTTTAAATTTTGTTCAAATTCTAACTAACTTTGATTTGTTTATGATTCTTTGTCAAAATTTAATGTTATATTTTCACGAACTTGACTCCTTTTTGAGTTTAGCCATGAATCCCTTAATTTTCATTTGGCTTTTGCGAAAGAAAAATTTGAATGGATTGCCATTTTCATTTGGTTTTATCGTTGATGGGATGTTAGGACTCGTTATTAAAGGCGTCTAATAACTTGCCCTGCGCTTATCGGCGAATGATTTTTATTTTAAATATGTCTTTGACATGGAAAGTTAGCGCTCTTGTGTGCACGACAAGGGCAATTTCATTCCATGGAGGAGACTTATATTTTCGAAAACTTTCTATAAATGTTTATGAAAGCATTTTGATTTTTGATTTATACAAATGATTTGCCTTTTTGACCTTATCTTTGATTTGGAATGTGATGTTCTTGAATGCGCAACGAGAACACTTCCGTTCCTTTGATGAGGATCTGGTTCTGACAGAAAATTTTATTTGAAACTTTTGAAAGAATTTTGATTCTTATGATAAATAACCTTTAAAATGTTTTGGTTACCGATTCCAATTCCAGTTTTATCTTTATAACCTTTCATTTATACTTTCAAGTTTCGAGGACGAAACTTTTTAAAAGATGGGGTGATTGTAACACCCCGTATTTTATTAAGTTGGATAAAATTCTTTTAATTGCTATTTTGAATTTAATTACATCATTTAACGATTTATATATATATGCTTAGCTAATTAATTAATTTCATCATAATTCGATACGTTAATTTTAATAATCATTAATAAGTTTATTTAAAGTTAGTTCGAGTTTATTTATTTAATAATTTCCGTTTCTTTACGAGTCATTATGAAAGTTGTTTTAAGTGAACCCGAGATGGATTTTGGGAACAAAACCGTCCAATTAGCTATTTTGAGCTTATTTCACTAAATTAGCAATTTTTATTAATATCCGTTAGTTTTGTAAAAAATCGCTAATAATTCCGATTCAAGCTGATATTGTATTATTTACGTTAACTAGCTGAGTTTATTTTATTTTCACTCATTAAATTTATTTATTATTGATTTTGTTTCATTTATGAGACTCTTTCTTAAACCGGTTAAATTTAACTCGAAACGGTTTTAATAACTATCGAAGTTTCTTAACGACGAAGAAACGTACGTATAATAAATAGCAGGCTGGCAGGCTGCTGCCACATTTTCATCCCCTCACGTCTCTTTCTTCTTTTCCTCTTCTTCGTCCTTCTTTTTCCTTCTGTCTGTTACTTCTTCAATTTTTGTCTATAAGTCGTCCTGGTGCTCCGTTTCTCATCCGTTTTTAATGATTTTTTGTTCCATAGCGCTCCTCTCGTCGTTCCCGTCATTCCGATGTAAGTAACATTCATTTTCGTCATATATTTTTACAAACCCAATTTATACTTTCAGCTTTATTTATTATAAGGCGGTTGTAGATGCTGAGATAGGCGGTCTTGTAGAATATTTGTTAGTCATAAATGATTAGTTCAATCGGAAAAAGGTAACAATGATAGGTTACTCGATATTACTTATAAAATATGTTTATTTCGAATGCTGGTTAGTCTGTTTTATAGTTGAGACGGTGTATAATTATATATAGGGATCATTATGGATGTTAATTAGTCCGTTGTATAGTTGAGACGGTGTATACTGATATGTGGAGATGATTGAGACGGTGTATAATTATATATAGGGATCCTTATGGATGTTAATTAGTCAGTTGTATAGTTGAGACGGTATATACTGATATGTGGAGATGATTGAGACGGTGTATACTGACCTGTAGGGATCATTTGGGATGCTAGTTAGTAAGTGGTATATTTAAGATGGTGTATACTGACATGCGGGGATTGTTTTGGGATGAATATTGGTTGAGACTTGGAGATGGTTGCATACCTTGCTAGGACTGGTTTTGGGTGGCTTTGCGGACAAGTTTTGGTAGCGGGTTGTTGTCGTTGGGTTGTTGGCCTAGCAGCGGCCTGGCAGTGGCCTGGCTGTAGCTTAGCAGTGGCCTGGCCGTGGCCTAGGCAGTGGCCTAGCTAAGTCACGAGTTTGAGGCCATGTGTAGTTGGTGGTTAGGCTGAGTTTGAGGTTGTCATAATAACTTTTGAGCCGTGTCTATAAATTGTTGTGACGCTAGTTTGGTTTATTTAAAATATAATTAAATTAGCTTTCGTCTCATATTTTATATAAAGATAATTCTTTAATATCGTCCTTTCACATAATTATTTTAGGTGCCTCATATGTGGTTGAAGATGAAGAGTAATTTTGGGTTTTAGAAGCTTTCTCAAGTTATTACTTGTCTCTTTGCTAGCGTAAGGTAACTATTCCGAGTTACTCGACGAATTAATGTCACATTAGTATTTGATGTTGTGTTTGTTGTTTGATAAGTGTTTAGGTGATTGATAATGTTTTACTTTCGTTTTTCACATGATAGAAATTCGAAATAGCATGAGAATGATATTGTGATAAATTTTGTGATTTGGGCCAAAGTAGGCCAAGACTTTGAGCTGGGCCAGATTGACCGAACGAGTTTGGTCAAACTAAGTTTAAACCAGTCAGCCTCGATTGGACCGATGACCCGTCGCGGGACTCGGGTCGAGGGTTTGTCTTTGAGGTGAGATTGGTTGTTATTGGAAGTTTTATGTTATGCCTTGATATTTGTAATTATCATTTCACATGTTGGTTGTTGGATGCTTTGGATGCCTTATGCTTGAGTCTTCTTGCCTTGTTGCCATTTTAGCTTGTTCTCATGAATTATGAGATTAACGGTTAGCTGGAATTTGGATTATTATTGATATTGGAGATATTGTTGGATTGTCAGCTGAATATGCTCTTGCGTAGCCTTTCATATACTAGGGTGTGTATGATCATATGAGTGTGCAAGTTTGGACTCTTTGCCTCTCTTATGGTTAATTGGGTGTCCTACTTGTCTTGTGTGGTGTGGGCTAAAGTATTCAAGCTGGGACTAGGTCCTAGGTGAGTATTTCGGCCTTCGTCATAGATAGGCCATTATAGTCTTTGACGAGTATATGTTTGCGGCTTAATAGCCTTTGTGTTCCTGGCTTGGTGGGTTTATATCCAAGCTGGGGCATGACCTTTCTGCCTATTTTGTGAGGAGATGGTCAGCTTAAGTACTAGCCAACCCTTTGGTGGACTTCTTAGGGTACTCATGTGGTCTTTATCATTAGTCTTGGGTGCGGTGGTTTTATCCGCATTTCTCTAGGTCTGCGCAGTCTAGGATTAGGGTTGAGTCGTATCTTGGCCATGTTTTATTCATATTAACCTCTGAGCCAAAATACTAGCTTCCCTACCTCGTGGTATAGACTCGAGTTACAAAGTGACTATTGACTGTACTAGTAACTTATGCCTGTCTCTAGATATATTGTCCTTTCTTGTTTGATGATTCTATGAATCATAGAAGGTGAGATGCAAGCCGGCTATGGTTGATAGAGTTTGGATTCCTGGATGTTATGTGATTCACATGATAGTGTAGTATGAGTCGGTCTAGTATTCGCATGCTAGGACTATGTGTTGTTATATTGTTGTTCACATGAAAAGCACGATTGTCTAGCATCTATATGCTAAGGCTATGTGTTATTCATATTCATATTCTTATGTTTACATGTTATATTAATTATGACATTTCGTGGCTGGGAGAACTCG
Organism: Silene latifolia; assembly: GCF_048544455.1. NCBI lineage: Eukaryota > Viridiplantae > Streptophyta > Magnoliopsida > Caryophyllales > Caryophyllaceae > Silene > Silene latifolia. The sequence continues at coordinate 191,964,630 of NC_133534.1, forward strand.
GAGTTACTCCCCACTGACCGTGGCTTTCGTATTTGTATAAAATGCGAATGACAGGTAGGTGATGCATATATGGGGTACATGGACGAGCTAGCGAGCAAAGTAACCTTGGAACCTAGATTGGTTTTATTTTATTGTGACCCTTAAACACTTTTTATGTCACATACATTTTAGGGACATATGTCTCCCTTTCTCATATTTGGGTTGTATAACTTTGTTTCGCGACTTTAGCGATGTTTCATTCATGAGATTTATTTTGGACTTTGCATGTTTGACACCTTCCCATTTGGATATTTTTATAACAGGTTCAGGTTTTAAAAATTACAGGTTTTTACCCAATTGAACCTATTACAAACATATCCATGCAGCTTTATTCTAGAATTACGTGTTTACTTTTCCGCGATAAATGAGGGTGTCACAGTTGGTATCAGAGCATATTTGCTCCCGACGCACGTTTGTGCACCCCAATATAAATAACTTGACCTTAAAATAATAAACTTGAGAGATGGGTAAGATGGGTAGACTTAGGACCTTATGTTGTAGTCTCTTTGTGTTTGCTCTTTGTTAGGTACTAACCTGTTTGTTGATTGTCATTTAATAATTGTTGCGTTCTTGGATCAATGACCGTGAGCTTATCTTTAGCTAATGGAGTTATTACCCTTATTATAAAAAAAAAAATTGATCTAAAGGTTTTGAAAATATTTTAATGTTTTTCACTGGTTTTAACGTCAATTAGTGTTAAAGCTTGTTATTGGAGACGTTTGATAATTAGTTTTATCATTTGTTGGTGTAAAAATGTATTTTTATGTCTTTGAATTGGAATATTGATGTTCTTGAGTGATCGCCAAGAGTATCTTCGTTCCATTGAAAGGACACTTATATTTTAAGAAGATCAAGATTTAGTGCCTATTCTTTGAGGATTGAAGATTTGTTCAACCTTTGAAGAATGCTTCTACTTCCTTGAAGATGTTTCTCGTTCTTTTTGTATCTCGCCTTATTCTTAATCTCTTGGTGCTTATCCTCCTTCTAAACTCCCTTCTGTTTTACTTTAAAAGCTACGCTTGTACTCCTAACTTGTCCTTTGTTCTTTGCTTATCCTCCCTTAACGCCATTAGATAGTACTCTTTCTTGTGAGGAATGTTGACCTTGGTTGGAAAATTCGAGTTTTGAGGAGATTGTTTGTGTCTGACCCTTAACCCTGGCTTTGAGAAGTCGTGATGTTAGAAAGACTTAGGTAATGTGATGAGACATACTTAGTGATTCTTATACCTAGTTCCTTGACAAAGTGAGTATAATCGATTGGTGGATTCTTTGTGTTAGGAATGAGTTGCCTATGTAATTAAAGTTATAGAACTTGGCTTTGTTGTTTATGTTTGGGATTTGAAAGCTTAGTAGGTTGAGCGGTTGTTACCTTAGGAGTAAACACGGAGTAAGGTTTATGATGTGATTTTGGAAAGAGATACCTTTAGGATGTTGATAGCCATACATAAATTTATGTTACCTTTTGACGTTGTTGGGTATGAGTATAGCCTTGTTAGTAGTTTCGATCTTGTTTTGTGGAAGTCGTCGTGAATGTTTAGTGATTGGGAATTGTTGAATCACAAGTGTGATGAATTACCTTGTTTCATGGAATAGATTAGGTGTAGAGCAGCGTAAGTTATTTTGAGGAATCCTTGGAAGTAATGTGGTTCTGAGATTTATTTTATTAGGAAGTTTTCGGAACCGTTTAGGATGATGTTATGTTTGGGATATGAGTATCTGGCGTTTCCTTGTTGTCTCATTTCCCTTCTTCTTTCACCATAAGCGTTGTCGTTCATATCTCTCTTCCTCAGTTCATCATGCTCCTCCTTTAAATTCGATGCTGATAACCTATATAATTCTACCTTTGACATCCTTGTTGACCTAACTTCGACTCTTACCCTTAGGAAAGTTCACCATAGCTCTTTTGGTTGGTTAAGTTTGGACTCTCTTACCGTATCTTGTATTTTGATGTCTAAGTTACTTTTCTTTTCGTACTATTTCTAAACAATTCAAACTATCATTTTCGCTTCGTTGTAAAAAAAAAATATGTTACTCCTACAAAACTTTACCTATTTTAAAGGTTTGAAAATGAAAATTTAATTTAGTTCCCATTTTGATCTTTGAGCATCGACTCCGTTATCCTAAATTTTGATAGTTAAACCCGAGTTGCTTTTAAATTTTGTTCAAATTCTAACTAACTTTGATTTGTTTATGATTCTTTGTCAAAATTTAATGTTATATTTTCACGAACTTGACTCCTTTTTGAGTTTAACCATGAATCCCTTAATTTTCATTTGGCTTTTGCGAAAGAAAAATTTGAATGGATTGCCATTTTCATTTGGTTTTAACGTTGATGGGATGTTAGGACTCGTTATTAAAGGCGTCTAATAACTTGCCCTGCGCTTATCGGCGAATGATTTTTATTTTAAATCTGTCTTTAACATGGAAAGTTAGCGCTCTTGTGTGCACGACAAGGGCAATTTCATTCCATGGAGGAGACTTATATTTTCGAAAACTTTCTATAAATGTTTTTGAAAGCATTTTGATTTTTGATTTATACCAATGATTTGCCTTTTTGACCTTATCTTTGATTTGGAATGTGATGTTCTTGAATGCGCAACGAGAACACTTCTGTTCCTTTGATGAGGATCTGGTTCTGACAGAAAAATTTATTTGAAACTTTTGAAAGAATTTTGATTCTTACGATAAATAAACTTTAAAATGTTTTGGTTACCGATTCCAATTCCAGTTTTATCTTTATAACCTTTCATTTATACTTTCAAGTTTCGAGGACGAAACTTTTTAAAAGATGGGGTGATTGTAACACCCCGTATTTTATTAAGTTGGATAAAATTCTTTTAATTGCTATTTTGAATTTAATTACATCATTTAACGATTTATATATATATGCTTAGCTAATTAATTAATTTCATCATAATTCGATACGTTAATTTTATTAATCATTAATAAGTTTATTTAAAGTTAGTTCGAGTTTATTTATTTAATAATTTCCGTTTCTTTACGAGTCATTATGAAAGTTGTTTTAAGTGAACCCGAGATTTATTTTGGGAACAAAACCGTCCAATTAGCTATTTTGAGCTTATTTCACTAAATTAGCAATTTTTATTAATATCCGTTAGTTTTGTAAAAATCGCTAATAATTCCGATTCAAGCTGATATTGTATTATTTACGTTAACTAGCTGAGTTTATTTTATTTTCACTCATTAAATTTATTTATTATTGATTTTGTTTCATTTATGAGACTCTTTCTTAAACCGGTTAAATTTAACTCGAAACGGTTTTAATAACTATCGAAGTTTCTTAACGACGAAGAAACGTACGTATAATAAATAGCAGGCTGGCAGGCTGCTGCCTCATTTTCATCCCCTCACGTCTCTTTCTTCTTTTCCTCTTCTTCGTCCTTCTTTTTCCTTCTGTCTGTTACTTCTTCAATTTTTGTCTATAAGTCATCCTGGTGCTCCGTTTCTCATCCGTTTTCAATGATTTTTTGTTCCATAGCGCTCCTCTCGTCGTTCCCGTCATTCCGATGTAAGTAACATTCATTTTCGTCATATATTTTTACAAACCCAATTTATACTTTCAGCTTTATTTATTATAAGGCGGTTGTAGATGCTGAGATAGGCGGTCTTGTAGAAGATTTGTTAGTAATAAATGATTAGTTCAATCGGAAAAAGGTAACAATGATAGGTTACTCGATATTACTTATAAAATATGTTTATTTCGAATGCTGGTTAGTCTGTTTTATAGTTGAGACGGTGTATAATTATATATAGGGATCATTATGGATGTTAATTAGTCCGTCGTATAGTTGAGACGGTGTATACTGATATGTGGAGATGATTAAGACGGTGTATAATTATATATAGGGATCCTTATGGATGTTAATTAGTCAGTTGTATAGTTGAGACGGTATATACTGATATGTGGAGATGATTGAGACGGTGTATACTGACCTGTAGGGATCATTTGGGATGCTAGTTTGTAAGTGGTATATTTAAGACGGTGTATACTGACATGCAGGGATTGTTTTGGGATGAATATTGGTTGAGACTTGGAGATGGTTGCATACCTTGCTAGGACTTGTTTTGGGTGGCTTTGCGGACAAGTTTTGGTAGCGGGTTGTTGTCGTTGGGTTGTTGGCCTAGCAGCGGCCTGGCAGTGGCCTAACTAAGTCACGAGTTTGAGGCCATGTGTAGTTGGTGGTTAGGCCGAGTTTGAGGTTGTCATAATAACTTTTGAGCCGTGTCTATAAATTGTTTTGACGCTAGTTTGGTTTATTTAAAATATAATTAAATTAGCTTTCGTCTCATATTTTATATAAAGATAATTCGTTAATATCGTCCTTTCACATAATTATTTTAGGTGCCTCATATGTGGTTGAAGATGAAGAGTAATTTTGGGTTTTAGAAGCTTTCTCAAGTTATTACTTGTCTCTTTGCTAGCGTAAGGTAACTATTCCGAGTTACTCGACGAATTAATGTCACATTAGTATTTGATGTTGTGTTTGTTGTTTGATAAGTGTTTAGGTGATTGATAATGTTTTACTTTCGTTTTTCACATGATAGAAATTGGAAATAGCATGAGAATGATATTGTGATAAATTTTGTGATTTGGGCCAAAGTAGGCCAAGACTCTGAGCTGGGCCAGATTGACCGAACGAGTTTGGTCAAACTAGGTTTAAACCAGTCAGTCTCGATTTGACCGATGACCCGTCGCGGGACTCGGGTCGAGGGTTTGTCTTTGAGGTGAGATTGGTTGTTATTGGAAGTTTTATGTTATGCCTTGATATTTGTAATTATCATTTCACATGTTGGTTGTTGGATGCTTTGGATGCCTTATGCTTGAGTCTTCTTGCCTTGTTGCCATTTTAGCTTGTTCTCATGAATTATGAGATTAACGGTTAGCTGGAATTTGGATTATTATTGATATTGGAGATATTGTTGGATTGTCAGCTGAATATGCTCTTGCGTAGCCTTTCATATACTAGGGTGTGTATGATCATATGAGTGTGCAAGTTTGGACTCTTTGCCTCTCTTATGGTTAATTGGGTATCCTACTTGTCTTGTGTGGTGTGGGCTAAAGTATTCAAGCTGGGACTAGGTCCTAGGTGAGTATTTCGGTCTTCGTCATAGATAGGCCATTATAGTCTTTGACGAGTATATGTTTGCGGCTTAATAGCCTTTGTGTTCCTGGCTTGGTGGGTTTATATCCAAGCTGGGGCATGACCTTTCTGCCTATTTTGTGAGGAGATGGTCAGCTTAAGTACTAGCCAACCCTTTGGTGGACTTCTTAGGGTACTCATGTGGTCTTTATCATTAGTCTTGGGTGCGGTGGTTTTATCCGCATTTCTCTAGGTCTCTGTGAGTCTAGGATTAGGGTTGAGTCGTATCTTGGCCATGTTTTATTCATATTAACCTCTGAGCCAAAATACTAGCTTCCCTACCTCGTGGTATAGACTCGAGTTACAAAGTGACTATTGACTGTACTAGTAACTTATGCCTGTCTCTAGATATATTGTCCTTTCTTGTTTGATGATTCTATGAATCATAGAAGGTGAGATGCAAGCCGGCTATGGTTGATAGAGTTTGGATTCCTGGATGTTATGTGATTCACATGATAGTGTAGTATGAGTCGGTCTAGTATTCGCATGCTAGGACTATGTGTTGTTATATTGTTGTTCACATGATAAGCACGATTGTCTAGCATCTATATGCTAAGGCTATGTGTTATTCTTATTCATATTCTTATGTTTACATGTTATATTAATTATGACATTTCGTGGTCGGGAGAACTCGGAGTTACTCCCCACTGATCGTGGCTTTCGTATTTGTATAAAATGCAAATGACAGGTAGGTGATGCATATATGGGGTACATGGACGAGCTAGCGAGCAAAGTAACCTTGGAACCTAGATTGGTTTTATTTTATTGTGACCCTTAAACACTTTTTATGTCACATACATTTTAGGGACATATGTCTCCATTTCTCATATTTGGGTTGTATAACTTTGTTTCGCGACTTTAGCGATGTTTCATTCATGAGATTTATTTTGGACCTTGCATGTTTGACACCTTCCCATTTGGATATTTTTATAACAGGTTCAGGTTTTAAAAATTACAGGTTTTTACCCAATTGAACCTATTACAAACATATCCATGCAGCTTTATTCTAGAATTACGTGTTTACTTTTCCGCGATAAATGAGGGTGTCACACTAAATGTGCGCAATTAAGAGTCACATCAAACATCTCTAAACCGAACCTTTACTCGTCCCGAGTAAAGAGGTTACTAGAACTAGAACTTTATTTAAACTATCCTAGTAATAATATAACCGATGTGAGACAATTAGCGGGTCTCACTCCGTCCCTTCAACTCACAACAAGACATCTATGAGGTAAGATGCCTTCTTGCAAGACAAGGTGGGGCTTGCCAAAATGGCGATACATCAAAGCATTAAGCACACAAAACAAGTAATGGATGGATCTACAAAAGAATAGCCACTTTCCTCATCTACAAGGGAAGCAATTTAAGGGTACACACTCCATCATAGATATTGTTTCTCCAGACTACTAAGTCTAAAAGGATACCAACAAATCACCTCCAAATTGTGTCAAACTAGGATACTTTTGTCCTCAATCGCTAGATGCTTTTGTCAAGAGTAAGCTCCCTATGGTGTTAGAAACACTGTAGGATCGCGGAATTTATCCTCTTGCCTAGACAAGAGGAGGGGTTGTCCTTTTTCCACCATGCAACAAATAAGATCAATGGATAAAAGGGATTCAAAGTGTATGAGTTTCACATTTGCAGTTTGTTTTTGTTTTGTTTTTCCTCTTAATTTCTTGTGCTATTTGACTTTTGAGAACATTTCTTTGCCATTTTTTATGTTTGGCATTTTGATACTTGGCAATTTTTCAGTCTTTGCAATTTTGAACATTTTTCAAAGTAACTCCATTTTGTAGCAAGGGTACTTTTATTAAAGCATAGAAGTCTATTTTTGCTCATCTTTTCATTGATGCAATTTGCAAACATTTGACTTTTCATTTTGGTACTTGAACTCAATTTGGTGATTTTTGTGCTCATTCCCTTGTTGTTGACAAAATATGATGATAGAAGTGTAATAATGGTTGCATGACATCAAGGGTCACCTTGGAATAAACGGTAGCCGAGGAGTTATCACACCACAAGGTACTCTTGACTAGGCCTTAGTCCATGGGTCAAAAGATACTAGTATAACACATCCTAGGGTGTCTTGAGGGTATTCTAGCAAACAAAGTGTCAAGGAGAAAAATTATCTACAAGGGCCTTATATACACTTGTCAAGCTTCCCAAATAGGCATTTTCACAAAATTTTCTAACCATGCAACTACATGCCATGATACAACTAACATATATACAACTATAATGCATATGCTTCTATCAACTAAAATGCCATATAATCTAGATGGAAACTCTTAACAACACATTGGTTCATACCGCATCAATCAAAATATAGCCACATTGTCATTAACATTAAAAAAGGAGGAAGGAGATTTGGAAAGATTATACCATGCGGTCTTCTATTTTCTTCATGCCTCGAATGTGGCGTAATCGACCCAATGGGATAAGAGTAACAAACAAACAAACAAACAAATATATACAATTCTACACTACAAGGCAAAGAACATGTTTTTGGAATTTTTAAATTTTCAAATTTTTATGGATTTTGTTTTTATGAAATTAGAGAACATATTTTTGAGTTTTTCGAAATTTTTCAATTTTTATGTATTTTGGAATATAAATTCTCATCCCCCACTTTATTTTGGACATTGTCCTCAATGTACATGTAGGAGTAGGAATAAAAAGAAATATATGTTTTTGGATTTTTGATTTTATGGAAATTGAAGTACAAATGCAATGATATGATATGAATGAATGCATGCTCTAACTAAATGCAATTCTATATGACATAAATAACAAATGAACGCAATCTACAGTACACTAGATGATGCATGTTCTCACCTATGATCAAACCTCCCCAAACTGATTTAAGCACTATTTCTAGTGTAGGAAAAATGAGGTTTGGTCATTAGTGACTATACAAGAATGCAAATTTAACTATATGCAACTAACCATATGAGACATGTGAGATATATTACAATGCAAGCTATACTATATGATTAATGTTGGGAAATGTGTCCTCAACAATAGTGCGATCATATGATTTAAATATCATTATTAAATCTCATTTCAAGAATACGGAAGGGATGATACATTACATATATAGTCAACTGGTCCACACATATCGGTAATGATTGGCTGGCTAGAGTTTGACATTACTGTCGTGCGACGGTGGTGATCAGTTGATCCCTTGAGGTCACACCTAAAGGACGATTCCCTTAATTGAAAAGGTTAATTAGTTGTATACCGATACGGATTAATTAATTCCTTAAAATTGAACAATTCGATTTGTGAGAGAGAATATTGATATCTTATTGTAATGGGATTAAATAAAATTTATTTTAGTAATAAAATGATTTGTTGCTAAAATTATTTATTGTTTGAGAAACAATAAAGATAAGAATGAATGGTTAATTATAATTACAAGAAGTTGTGAATTATAACTATATGACCCATTTTATTTATGTGATCAAGTATCACTTGTCAATTTGTTGTATGTAATTTAATTAATTCATGAAATGATATTTATGTGATAAATATGCATTAAATTGATTAATAACATGTATCATACTACATGTGACATATTGTGTGACAAATGACAAATTGACAAAAATAAAATGGTAGTCCATTTTAAGTAATGGACCGAAAATGGAGGGTGTGTTAGTGGGTTTTGGTTGTTTTATTTTAATTGATAAAATAAACATAATGATGCCTACCTACATCTAGTCTTACACACCTACTATTTTTGAGAAGAGTAAAAGGAAAAGAAATGATGCCATTTGAGGCTCCAAAACCGTGACACTCCCTCTCTTTATGGGTTGTTGGTTCTTTTCTTTTATTCTTACACTACCATTTAATAAACATGCAAGTGTTCATGAATATTCTCTCTTCTCTCTCTTTAATCTTCATCAAAAAGATGAGATTTTAATCCAAATTGTTCATGTAAGATTACTAATTTTATCAAAGTAATATATGAGTATTAGTAATCAAATTTAAGGTAAACCACAATATAAACATCTAGTACATGTTAGTTTGTGGGATTAAGGGATTGTCTTGGGTGCTACTAATTGGAGAATCTCTACTTTGGGATTTTTGTATGTTCATCCATTATTGGAAAGCTCAAGAACTAACAAGAAGGAGATCTTGTTGGTGCCCAATATGACCGAAATTATTATGGTGAGAAAATGTTTTCTTATCTTCTTTTATTAAAGTTTGCATGCATAAAATCCACCTTTAATTTTATGACAAATTTATTTTAACCTATATGAGTATGTTAATATGTATATAGATCTACATTTCCTTCAATCGGTATCATGAGCCACGGTTGTTTGCATGCAAATCGGTTAAAAGTTTTTCCGAGTTATAAGAATAACAAATAAAACTTGTAAAATTTGTGTTATTATGAGATATCACGAAATTAATCCATGCATGTTAATATTTCTGGTCCTAAAATGTTTTAGGATATTTTGGTTAATTTTACGGATTTTTATTGTTCATAATTTACTATAATGGCATTTAAATGTGATTTTATGAGTAAAAATGTCATTTTTGGTCTAAAATTAGCTATACTTCGAATTTTCCATTGATTTTTGGATATGTTGTCATATATATTATTTTGAGATAACCTGTAAATTTTCATAATTTTTGGACTTGTTATGCTCGAAAAATGGATTTTTCATTATTAAATTCGGATTTAAGTGAAAAATAGGTTAATATGAGTTAAATTTCGAATATGGTCATAGAAAATTAATATGTTGTCAAATGCAATTTTACAAGATGTGTGTAAAATAATTGGCTATAAAGAAGTATTTTTGCATGATTTATGGATTTTTGAAGAAAAATAGCATAAATAGTGACATTATTAGTGAAAAAATTAATAAAACATAATCTATGACTTAGGAAAAACGTCTAATGTTGCATTTTATTATCTTTTTCAGATCTAAAATTGAAAAGTTAATGAATATATTTTTCCATGATTTTATGATTATTTTAGTTAAAACCGATAAACCGCAACATTGTTTTTCCGGAAAAATTTCGAAATTTTTAACCTAAGTTTTTGAACATTATGAGTGTCATGGTATTTTTCCAGAATGTTCATGAATTTAAATTTTGAATTTTGAATTTATTTGAAATTTTGTGATTTATTTGAAGTTTATAGCTTATTTTTGTAATTTTTGGTCCATTTATGAACAATTTTATAAAATATGGGTTAATTATGGTCAAATTATTAGTGAAGACTAAATTTTGAGTCCTAAGAGGTTAGGGTAATTAACTTATGCATAAATATGAATTTATGTAATTTTTGTGAATATAAAATGTTGAAATCACGCAAATCCGTAAAAACCAAGTAATATACGATATTGGCTAATTAAAGGCGATTTAGCATAAAATTGAGCATGTTTATACATATTATAATGCTGCATTTTCTTTATGATTGTCATAATTTTAATTTATGTAATTTTGAATTATGTAATTTTACTTAGTATGGCCTTAGTTTTTAATTGGTATTTCCCGAAATGTATGGGAATATCGATTCGGTTGTAATTTTTATTGTGATCTCGTATCACCGTTTTGTAATTTAATAGATTTATTTTATTTTAGTTACAAATGTATAGTAGGAAATTATGTAATTTATTATGTAATTTTATTCATTCCGGAGTTCCCAAAGACGGATTTCTTCAAGAATGGCGATACATAAAGACGGTGTTACCTCGAGATGCGTGCCACAACCGAAGTTCAAGGGACCAATGGAGTTGGTTTCCGAATATGTAATAGTTAAATAGTTTTTCTATTTTAGGAAAGGCCATACTAGGATTTATTTATTTTATGCTTGCATTTTATTTTATGTCACATGCATCGCTAAATCGCCATAACTAAACATGCATCCTTATTTTATCGAGTTTATCGACCGTGTCAATTCGAATTATCGTAGTTCACCGCTTTAGTTCACTTAAAACGTGATAGATAATAAATTGACATGACCTCTCGCTAAAACAATTAATTGAGACATAGCCTTACCAAATAGTAGAAACCATGAAAACCTATTTCGCGAGGGAGTGCGCTCGGCTACCCCGGGGTACAAACCTTGTTACGTAAGGGAAGTGGGTGATAAATGTCTATCCACCGAATTCATGTTGATGAAGGTTGCATCGGCTACCCCGTGCCTAAGTTAATGTGGGTTTGGATAATGGACACATTTATTCGAAATTTGGATTGAACTCAACAAAAGTTATTGATAAGGGTTGCATCGGCTACCCCGTGCCCTTGTTGATGTGTTTTGGGCTATAGATAAACATTAGAGTAATTTTATCGACCAAGAGTTCTAAAAGTAGAATCGATTAAAAAGTTAATCTACCGAGTTATATTGATGAAGGTTGCATCGGCTACCCCGTGCCTAAGTCGATATGAATTTGGGTCTTGGAATCATTTATCATAGTTGGGTAGAGGTCACTATGTAAATGCTTTACTTGTTATTTACAAGTATTAATATAACGATAAATGTTATGTTTTCACTATTCCGTTATTATATTGTTCTATTTCTTTACCACAATTCATATACGATATCATTTCGATTTTGATACAAATCTCCATTAAAACATCGTAACTAAAGACAAAATTTGAATTTGCTTATAAAACCTCATATGAACCATTGCTAAGGATCTCTTGTAAAGAGTATAGATTAAAGTTATTCATTATCAAACAGGTTTTTGATTCTTGATTAACACATCTACTTACAATGGATTGTTTTTCATGTACTTATATGAATCAAGTACCTTGAAGCGATAAATTGTTTTGGTAATTAGTTTTGTCCAGAATTCGTAATTGACCAAAATAACGCAACCACTTCAATGAAAGTTTTAAGACTAAAACGAACAAATGAAGAGTGATCTTCGTGAATTCAATTTTGCTTCTCAAAGCAAAGACTCATTGAAATAAGTGGGAGCATTCTCTTAAACTGTTAAGATGAGGACGAGGTTCAAGAAGTAAATGGAATTGATACAAGGTAATGTTAAAGGTAAAGTTGTTCAGAATGACGATACTAAACCTATCAATTCCGACCGATAAAGTTTCTATTGTCCTAAATGTTGGACACAAGAAAGGAAACTACCCCAAATTATTGAAGAATCAACAAGTTAGTTGTGGGACATCTAATGGGACCTTCTTCGTTAAATGTTTATTTGATTAAACATAAATTTTGCTAGTATTACTTCATCAATATTAGAAACCGGTGGTGGTTTTCATCATTATGTTTGATACATAGGATGATTAGAATATGACGACTAGCAACAATGAAGTCAAGAGATAGAGTCATTGTGTACTAAATCTAGTTTTCGGGTTTGGAGTTGTACTTAATTGTGACTATTAAGTACATAAACTCTAAATAAGAATACAATTGTTATAGATACAAAAGAGGTTTCACTTTTGTGACCCTATACACCATGATTTGATGTATGGCTAGCCCATCATCAAGGTGATTATATTCTAAACCAAACTAGAATAATATATCATGAAGATGATGCTAGACTCAAGTTGGTAACCCAAGGTTAAACCTTAAAATTTTGGAATAATGAACGCAAAGAGTTAACGAGTACTCTTGAAACCATTAGATTGTTAATGGTATATGCGTATCTTGTATTCAAAGCAAGATGTCTCGTGCCTTTTGGTTGAAAAGGAGATCGAGGTTATAAATCATTGATCCATAATAGGTTGATCATTCTCTTTTACCAACGATTTAAGTTGACGCTAGTGTGTTCACTTAATAAGGTAAATAGAGAAATCTTTGAAGAAGTTCAAGAGTTCAAGGAATCACGATTTAGTCGTGATGGGATTATCAAAGTGAAGACTTTGATATAAGCTAAGGAAATGTGATATAGTATCACAAGTTAATCTCTCTTAGCACGCATTATGAAATAATGTGTGGATGGATAAGAAATCAAACGCTATTCGATAAGGTTTGGACTTCGATCAAGTTACTTTGAGTTACTTGATCCTTTTGGGGATTTTATCGTTTTGTCTAAATTATTTTTCCACTAAATCGAATCATATAAGATATGAAATGGTAAAAGTACCATGTTTGTAAGTTTTCACAAGAAACAAATGCTCATTTTTCCCTCTTCAATTATCACGAGTACGACGGGTTTGCGGCTCGTGAAGCTGTCTTTCTAAAATACAAGTTTATTTCTAGAAGACAGAGTGGGAGAAATTATTCAAGAGCCACAAAGAATGCCACAGAGAATGTTATGTCGCAAGAAAATGGTCTTTCTTGGCTACATGAGACGTTTTGTGTAAGACATTGTTTCTTTTTTAACCTAGGAGGTTAAATTCGTCACTTGTTAAAAATGATGAATTCATGCTACTTTTAAGAAAGTAAAGAGCTTATAACTTACAAAAGAAATTGTTTGATTCAAGTTGATTACTTCGGAAAGTAATCAACAAATGATTTACATAAGAGTGTTTAAGTCACAACTCAATATAAGGCTTAGAGCCATGAAAATCCAATATAAAAGGCTTGATTAGTTGCAAAGGGTTTTTGCACTAATAAAGAGAAATTTCAAGGTTTGATTGGTTGCAAAGGGTTTTGCACCAGTTGAAATGCTTAAGTCTATTTGGATCTTCTTAGGGATTGTGTTTCATTATTATAAAATACACAGCAAGTGAATCTAAAACCCACTTCTTCAATAGAAGGAATGTATTCAATACATGTCATGAGTTTTATAGATTCTTGCAATCCTAAGATAATGTGAAACTTAAGAGAGAATCTTAAGTAGGACATCAATGAGTTGGAATCAACATTTTGATCATGTGATAAAACATTTCTCGATAAGTCGAGAAGTTGTGTTTATACATGGAGTTTAGTGGGAGTTACGGAATTTTTAATTAGTCCGATATGTGGATGACATATTGATCATTGAGAATGATTTAAGACTTTTGGAGTATTATAATACATCTTGAATATCCGGATTTATGAAGATAAATCCACATGATATTAGCGTCATTAAGAAGTCTTATGTTGATAAGATTCATGACTAGTTCAATTAAATTGAATATATTTGATTGATTTCATTTGCTTCTGCTGCCGAATCAATTAAAAAGAAATGATGTATAACACTTCATATGCTTTGAGTATGATGAATTGTTTTCAAAATCGAATTTAAGTAATCTTTACCAAGTAAGCTATAAAGATTACCCTTAAGTGCTTGCAGAAGCATTAAGGCTATGATGCAAAGTGTTTATGATGCAATATTGTGTAAGGGTGTTACACAAGTGACAATTGACAATTGAGATTGCGCATGGTTTCCGACAAAACCATAATCAAAACACATTAGGATGGTTAAGATACCATTGTGGCAATGTTTATTAAGAAGTAGATTTTCTAGAATCGTTCTAGGCAATAAAGAACAATGAGAGATATTTATAACGGAAATTGAGTACACTTGCGATCATGAGATGTGCAAGAAGGATGAGTCCCGCACTTTGTGAAAAAAAGTGGGAGCTATTCTTAGGATAGAGGGCCTATGTCTTGATTGGATCTCGACACGTACTCAGAAAGTTTTGTAATGCAAATTTATATATTACAAAGGAAAACGAGTATGTAGTGAGGTTAAGTAAGGTACAAGAAATTGATAAAACCTACTAACCAAAGCCTTCTCAAAGGCTAAACGTGATGAGTCATGTCATTTCAATTGAATTGAAATGAACAACTACGTACAAGATCAAATTAGATTATAGAACATGAAATAGTAATCGGCATTGACTATTCATATGTGATAATCGCATTTGTCGTTCGAGTTTTACTTTAAAACTCTTTTATTATACTTTGTTACATCCAAACGGGTTGTAGAGACAATTGAACCCCGTTAAAGTGAACACGGATTAGCATTGTATTCGCCCATAGTCACTTGTATGAGGTGACGTCTCGAAGTGACTAGAGTGTGATGCGATTGATGGCAAGTTCAAGTGCCATAGAGTCATGTGAGATGACTAGTCGATCACATAGGCAGATGTTAGGAACACTTTGTCGGGCAGTGACCGCTTATAGAGTTCGGCAAATTTATATAGCCCGGTCGTGGCGAGAGCTACTATAGTATTCTAATGAGTCAATTCTTTTGACTAAAGACTTCGCCTAAGATGGCACGATTTGATTAACTTTGATTTGTTATACTACGACCTTCGTAAATGGGGTCAAATGGGCATATTTTGGGTTATGATGGTTGTGGCTAGTCGAAGGGAATAAGTGCGATAGGAATTGTCCACCCCCTTGTCAGGGTTAAAACAATATCTCAGGGCCACTCGAGGAGTAATGAATCGGAAATACGTGGCCACGCTCGGAAGGTATCCGAGTGGATAAATCCGGTCAATCGCTTATTCTCCGGATCGAGGAAACCACTCTCGATATGATCACTTGCAAGTACGACCGAAAGACACCTTGCATTGAGTGGGAGATAGTAATAGGACAAGAGAATTGGTGACGCACACTTGTCGAGGACAAGTGGGAGATTGTTGGGAAATGTGTCCTCAACAATAGTGCGATCATATGATTTAAATATCATTATTAAATCTCATTTCAAGAATACGGAAGGGATGATACATTACATATATAGTCAACTGGTCCACACATATCGGTAATGATTGGTTGACTAGAGTTTGACATTTCTGTCGTGCGACGGTGGTGATCAATTGATCCCCTGAGGTCACACCAAAAGGACGATTCCCTTAATTGAAAAGGTTAATTAGTTGTATACCGATACAGATTAATTAATTCCTTAAAATTGAACAATTGGATTTGTGAGAGAGAATATTAATATCTTATTGTAATGGGATTAAATAAGATTTATTTTAGTAATAAAATGATTTGTTGCTAAAATTATTTATTATTTGAGAAACAATAAAGATAAGAATGAATGGTTAATTATAATTACAAGAAGTTGTGAATTATAACTATATGACCCATTTTATTTATGTGATCAAGTATCACTTGTCAATTTGTTGTATGTAATTTAATTAATTCATGAAATGATATTTATGTGATAAATATGCATTAAATTGATTAATAACATGTATCATACTACATGTGACATATTGTGTGACAAATGACAAATTGACAAAAATAAAATGGTAGTCCATTTTAAGTAATGGACCGAAAATGGAGGGTGTGTTAGTGGATTTTGGTTGTTTTATTTTAATTGATAAAATAAACATAATGATGCCTACCTACATCTAGTCTTACACACCTACTATTTTTGAGAAGAGTAAAAGGAAAAGAAATGATGCCATTTGAGGCTCCAAAACCGTGACACTCCCTCTCTTTATGGGTTATTGGTTATTTTCTTTTATTCTTACACTACCATTTAATTAACATGCAAGTGTTCATGAATATTCTCTCTTCTCTCTCTTTAATCTTCATCAAAAAGATGAGATTTTAATCCAAATTGTTCATGTAAGATTACTAATTTTATCAAAGTAATATATGAGTATTAGTAATCAAATTTAAGGTAAACCACAATATAAACATCTAGTACATGTTAGTTTGTGGGATTAAGGGATTGTCTTGGGTGCTACTAATTGGAGAATCTCTACTTTGGGATTTTTGTATGTTCATCCATTATTGGAAAGCTCAAGAACTAACAAGAAGGAGATCTTGTTGGTGCCCAATATGACCGAAATTATTATGGTGAGAAAATGTTTTCTTATCTTCTTTTATTAAAGTTTGCATGCATAAAATCCACCTTTAATTTTATGACAAATTTATTTTAACCTATATGAGTATGTTAATATGTATATAGATCTACATTTCCTTCAATTAACTATGATGTATGTTACTTCATGGTTGAACCTCCCCAAACCGCTCAAAACATCATCCAAAGTACCAAAGACGAAGGTTTAATCATGAGGTAACTAAATGAATGAAGCTAAATGTAAAGGTATATAACTAAATGCAAGTGTAAATACAATGCAAAGTCAAAGGATAGGATATATTACAAATGGTGGCTTGAGGGAGGACTCCACCAAACTCATTTCATGTTGCCATGTTTATTGATGTTGTCTATATCGTGTTGCTCAATGCTCTCAATAACAGGTCAAAGGCTTTTGAATGAGCATCAAATAAGCACAAATAGGAGATTGACGATGTCAAAAAGTAGTTTAGCCATATTGGCTTGGAATAGAACATGCCAAACACTCTCCCATTTGTTTTGCCCTTGGCACTTGGCTTCTTACAATGCTTCAAACCAAAAAGCCCATGATTCTCGTCAATACAAGGTATGAAGCATTGCCCATATTCATTCGGAGGCTTCCACTCACTACCATCTCTTTCAAATTCTATGATGATAGAGTATTGATTCATCAATCCTTCAATAGTAGAAGGAGAGTTCGCATTTCTTTGATGATGGGATAGTTGAAGGATAAGATGTGGAGGAGTTAACTTCTCACCATTGAGGTCACTCATGCTTTCATTTTTTTTTACTTTCTTCTTGATCCTCCTTAGAACTTGAACCATTTCCAAAGAAGAGAGCTTCTATTTCTTCCAAACTATGATCAAATGTGCCATCATCATAGTTTTTCTCTTGGTCTCTCAATTCTCCATAGATAGTAAGTTCAATTTCATCAACCTCCTCTTTCCAAGATTTAACTTCAGTCCCACAAGTTTTAAGGGTACACACTTCTTCTACATGGGTTATATAAGGAAATTATGGTGGGAGGTATTCCTCATCATCATCATCATCATCATAGGTATCCCAAATTGGAGAAGCAAGGCTAGTGGGTGAGCTAGATACATGAGACAATTTAGACAAAGTGCTTGTCTCATAATTGTCCTCCAATTCATATTCACCATTGCTCTCCTCTCCAACTTCATCATGATCCAATTCATCATCCACTCTTGGTCCATAATCAATCAAGCACTCCCCTTCCTCAAAAGTTACATCTTCATATTCACATCCATCATGAATGTTTGTAAAGTGGGGTATAAGTTGGAATATAGGATGTTCAATGCTTATGAATTTAGGAGGTGGTGGGGGATTCACAAGAGTAGCTTCATAATTCCATCCAAATTCTTCTTCACCCTCATTATCTTCCCCTTCTTCTTCATTGATCATTTGGGTGGCTTCCATTTGGGCAATTTGATTTGCCAACTTCTCACCATTAGTAACAATGTTTTTGAGAACATTGTCCCTAGCTTGGCTCTCTTCTAGCATTTGCATGAAGAAATTTTGTTGGTCTTTTAGCATTTGGAGAACCACACTTTGCATGTCAAAATTATGCTCATTCTCTTGTTGTGGGTACATAGGAGATTGGTGGTATGGGTGTTGGTTGTAGGATGACATTTGACATTGATTGTAAAGTATGTTTTGGGAGGGTGGTTCTTGTGTATTTTGGATGTGGGGGCTTTGGTATGGGAAGTTTGTGGGGTAATTTGAGTTTCTATTGTAGAAGTTATAGGATATGGGTGTATTTTCTTGCTCAACAAACCTTCTCCATTCATACATGTCATACTCATTTACTCCAACTTGCCCATATACTTCTTCTTGTTGGAAGCCATGTGCCATCATCATTGCTAAAATAAAGAGGCAACTACAAACACGGAAACTTACAGGAAAACGATACGAACAACCTTGAGGAACAAGTTCCTCAAGGCTAAATCACAAGAAACGAAATTCCCAAGGAACCAAGGCTCCTCAAGAAGAAGCACAACTAAAACTAGACAAAAGAATAATTCAAATACAAAACACCGCCCCCCCCCGGCAATGGCGCCATTTTGATGGGCGTGTCGTTGTACGCCCTCAAACACATTTATACCCAACTACTAGCATAAAAAGCAAGTCGGGGTCGATCCACGGGACGGAGGTATTCAAATTATTCAATCTAATCGTAGTTGTGCTAAGGGTTATCACAATTGGTTTGGGTTGATGATTCTAAACTAAAGAAGACAATGGAATAAAACAAGCAATAAAGCAAATAAAGATGTAAACAAATAATAAAGGGATACTAGGATGTCATGGGATCATAGGGGAATCATGGTAAGATAGTATAAATGAGTTATATAGATGTAAGCAATTTATTATTGTTGGATTTAAGTTAGTTCATGCCATATAGTTCATAAGAATATTTGGGTCCCAGAGCCGATTCATTTGTGACTTTACAACACCTAAAAGTCGACTTAATTCTTCCTATTAGACTACATGCATGATAAACCAATTCCTAGGAAAACTTACGTCTCAGAGCCGAGTCGGTTAAGACTTTACAACACTTACAAGTCGACTTGGGTTTTCCCTATTCAACTCTATGCAAGGTCTAACAAGGCTTGAGTTGGTTTATATCTTACAAGCCTTGTTGAATAGATAAGAGATGGGCAAAAAATGCAAGGTTTCATAGTCTAGCATTTCATTAAACATGATATGTGCATAAGTAGAAAAACAATAAGCAAACATTCATATGAACTCATTAAGCATAAATCTATCCCATGATTAACTCCCCTAATCCCCCACTAATCCTAGTTAAGTAACTACTCACTTATTATCATAGAAGACATGTTATCAATGGTGTCAATCATAACAAGTATAAACATGATTAAAGAGTGAGGAAATAAACAATAAAGAGTAAAGAGTAGAGAAATTATACCAAACTTAAGATGAACAATTGGAAAGGAAAGAATAATAGAAGAAAACTTGATTGATTGATGAAGAGTTGTCAATTCTCCAATAATAACCCAATAATCTTCAATTACCCAATAATAAACTTGAATTACCCAATAATAAACTTGAACAATAATTAAGGAAAGATTAATGTGTGATTTGTGGAATGATTAAAGACTAATCTATTCTAATCTACTCCTAATAAAGGCTTAATCTAATCTAAGGAAGCTTATTGAAGAGTCAAGGACGAGAACACCAAAGAGGGGGAGGGGGTGAATTAGGTGTCCAATTAAAAATTTTAAGCTTGAATTAAGCTTCTTTAAAATCTAGGACAATAGACTAAGCCGATATAGACAATACTTTAAATGTTAAAGGTGTTTATACTTAGAACTATTTGAGTTAGAAGTATATACACACGAATTCAGCTCAGTATATGTCACAGTAAAGTCGACTGTTGCACAGACCAGAAAAGTATGAATGAAAGAGTATTTTTCTTCAACTTAGCAATGAAGATATAAAGTTAATACTTTTTTAAGTTGAATACTCTTAGCAATGAAAATCTTAAGTGAATTCCTTTTAAGTTGAAAACTTGAGATACTTAATCGTTTTAAGTTCACAAGATTGAATCAATCAGCAGGTCTGAGACACAGTATTGAACACTGTGACAAAGACAGATTGCGAGATAAACAAGATATAAATAAGGAGAACAAACGTAAAAGTAAATGAACAAACAAGACGATGTTTTTAAAAAAAAATGGTTCAGCCTCTACTCCGAGGCCTACGTCCAACCGTTATTTTATTGCTTGTTTAGAAATTTACTCAAATAACTAAACCCCTTACAATGAAAATAACTCGCCAACCTACGCCGGTTGCACTTGTTTGAAGTTACTCCGCTTCAAGACTTAAGTTCTATCTCACAGGTTTACAGAGTCTTTGAATCTCAATCGTTCACTTAATGAACATGGAGATCACAATTAAGACCTAAACACAAGAATCATGGAAGAAACTCAGATGCCACAGTGCAGCGAACTGGTACATGGAGATTTACAACCCTTTTGAAAAACGTTTGAAGACTTTTAAAATAGAAAACAAATTTGCAAATAAGTTGAAAAACAAGAGCTGATGTTTTGCAAAGTGTTTTAACAATTAATGCTCATAAAAGCCTTAGGTAATAAATGATGCAAAGGCACCCTATTTATAGTGGATTTGATCATCTAATAGTACAACTTAGGTTAATTAAATCCAATATTAAATAGATAGCCTTTGAGTGATGGTAAGTGTTAGGCTATAGGCTTTGAGCACAAGTCATTGATCAAAATCAGAAAACTCTTCCCAAAACACTCAACATGTGACATTTTACCAAAATGGCAAAAAGCATTTCTAGCTTTAAAACTTTGACAAGTTCAACTTACCATTTTAGTAAAAGGTAAATGCACAAATCTAGAGGATTAATCAATGTGAATTTATGACTTAAAATTTCAGATTTAAAACTTCAACACATTTGACAAGTGACAACTTACCACAAATGGAAGAGTGCTTTAGTACTTGACTAAATCAACTTTCCATTTATGTAAAAATAGATGCACAACTTTAGAGGAGTCACATGTGAGTTTTGCAAATTGATTTTTTCAGATTTGTTTTCAAACCGGGATAATACAAATGTAAAATCTTTGAGAATATGAAATTTGTAAAGATTTTGACACTTAAACATTTCGAATAAAAGTCCCTCCATAGGTAGTATCAGAAACCACAGTGCAGTGCACTGTTGCATGGTTTTGCAGCCACTTGACGTAAATGAGAATGTTACACTTACTCTTATATTTTTCGACTAATGCTAGGATCATATCATTGTCTTGACTTCTTGTTGACTTCATCTTGATCATGTTAAGTCATCTTTGAGAGTCCATTTGATTGCTTCAATCACTAAGCATTTGTAATCGTTTACAACATTTGACTAAGGCTAAGGGATTTCTTGTCATAACTTTATCTTGATCATTCTTGAACCATCTTTGGAAATTCATTGAGTGCTTCAAATGCTAAACATTATAACTAAGAAGCAAATAATTAAATAAAAATGAAACTTGGCATCATCAACCAAGTGTGTTCTAACAAATTCCCCTTTGATGATGGCAAGTTTTAATAATGTGTGAAGTTCCCCCTTAACCTATGGTTAGCCGGTCTTTAAGCATTCAACATAAAACATACAAAACATGATCAAGGCATGAAATAGTCAATATACTTAGTCTAAGTAGAACATCTAATCAAGGTCGCAAGACATATTACGGTGAACGCAAGCCTAAGAGTTAAGGGCCCACACATAAGACATAATTAAACTACTTCCCCCTCTTGACATCATCAAGGGAGGGCAAAACATTGTGACGAACACAGTTTGACATAATTTAACAACAAACAAGGCAAGGTTCAACAAATAAAATAAGTACGGTTTGCAAAAGAATTTGAAAAACATTAAGCCAAAATGGGTTATGGTAATGGATAACAGGCTAGAAATGGGGTTAATCAAGGCATCATCAATTTTCTTGAAGCTTTCCCCCTCAAAGTTTGCATAAGTTCCAAAAATTCTTCATTTCAAGTTCGAAGTTTCTCACTAACCAATTGAGTAATGGCTACAAGAATCTTACCCAAGTTTCAAGAATTAGGAAAAGAGTTGGTGATTAATGATTACGAATTGGGTACCAGATGAAACATTCACCTTGACAGTGGCATAAATCTTCTTCTTCCATTTTTGTTTTTTTTGGATCTTTGAACTTGAACCCCTTTTTCTTTTGTTTGGAAAACGCTTGGTGACAATGAGCTTATCATGTTAGTTTTCTTCCAAGTCATCATTAAGGATTTCAATGATTTTCTCATTTGTAGCATGTGGTGAGGGCAATGGGTCAAGACTATTATTAAACATACCATTGTCATTCAAATTACCAACATTTTCATAAATTTCATCTTCATTTTCATCCCAAATATTCTGGTCATCTTCCTCCATTAGAGTTGTGGTTTTCTTTCGTGTCACAGTGACACATGTTCTGGCATCAGCTTTGGGAGGAGAAATACCCTTGGGTTTCTTAGAGGAAATGGGTAATTCGACATATGAGCTTCCCAACATTTCATTTATGGCAGCGGATTTAATGGGAGAAGTCATTTGTTTCTTTGAATTTTCTCTTTTCTTTGGGTCATAAGAATCTTGATGATTTTGAAGTCTCGGTCGTATGAGGGTTTTGGAGGCATTTTTTTGAAGTGTTGATTCGGACGGTTTTAGTGACATGCGGGAGGTGGAGAGGTTTGATTTTTGAATGTGGGTTGAGTGGCTCAATGCAACAACAATTCAAATGCAAGCATAATTATTCATATTTTTTGAACCATATTTTTACATGAAGTAAACTAATTAACAATTAGGATAATCACATGTATGTCCTCATCTTTAGTCAATCATTAAGGAAAATAAAATAATATGAATCACATATCACCCAATAAACCAATTTCTAACCGAAGTTTTACGAATTGTTCTCTTTCAAACGGTTTTGTAAAAATGTCCGCTAATTGATTTTCCGTTCTACAAAAACTAAGACAATTATTCCTTTTTACAACTTGATCACGTAAACATCATGTCTTATGTCGATATGTTAAGTTTTAGAATGTTGTATTGGATTCTTTGAGGTGTTAATTGCACTAGTGTTATCACAAAAGATAGAAGTTATGTCGAAGATAATACCATAGTTATGCAATTGTTGTCATACCCAAAGAATCTGTGCGCCACAGAGTACTGCACAGTTGTATTCATTTTCAGCCGTGTATAGTGCAACAACTTCTTTCTTCTTTAAGGCCCATGAAATGAGGCAAGGACCCAAGAAAGTGTCAATACTCAATGTGTTCTTCGTATTCACCTTGCTACCCGCAAAAATCTACAAGATCAAGATCATAATGAGATGGATATCAAATACATAGATTTGTGTTCCAATCAAGTACCCAAAAATCCTTTTGACGGCTTTGAAATATGATTCCATAGGACTTGATTGGAAGCAGGCACACAAGCATACTCTAAATTGTATGTCGGGTTGACTAGCGGTTATATAAAGTAATGAACCAATCATACCTCGATACATGATTTCACTAACACTCTTACCATTTTCTTCTTTGTTAGGATTGATGTTAGAAATCATTGGTGTAGCAAGAGGTTTAACATTAGTCAACCCAAACTTACTTAGCATTTCTTTCAAATACTTTTGTTGATGAATCATTGTACCTTTCTCATTTTGTTTGATTTGAAGACCAAGGAAAAATCCAAGTTCTCTCATCATGGTCATCAAAATCAGAAGTTATTAAATCCAAAAAAGTATCTAAAAAGGACGTCATTTGTTGCACCAAAAATAATGTCATTGACATATACTTACACAAGCAACAGTTCCTCGCACTGTGACTTGATAAACAATGTCTTATCAACCAAACCACGTAAACTGTAACACCCCAAGTTATTGAGAGTAAGGTTGTCCCACATCGGGGAATTGAGGAGGTTGTGATATGTTTATAAGGGATTCCACCCACCATTAAGTAACAAGGCCTTGTGCTTTTGGGCTTAAGTGAGGACAAGTAATGGGTCCAAAGGTGCACATCCATCTTATTGGGGTTGTGTTACGACCGTGGTGGGTCGGGTTGTTATAAATGGTATCAGAGCGATCTTGCGACCGTGTGGTGAGCCCGTGGTCAGGAGTACCCGAGTCACACACCTAGCGGGAAAGGATTCTGGGCTTGGCTGCGGTCAAGTTGGAGGCACAACGAGGACGTTGTGTTCTTTAAGTGAGGGAGATTGTAACACCTCAAGTTATTGAGAGTAAGGTTGTCCCACATCGGGGAATTGAGGAGGTTGTGATATTTTTATAAGGGATTCCACCCACCATTTAGTAACAAGGCCTTGTGCTTTTGGGCTTAAGTAAGGACAAGTAATGGGCCCAAAGGTGCACACCCATCTTATTGGGCTTGTGTTACGACCGTGGTGGGTCGGGTTGTTATAAAACTGTAATACCCCTCATATTTTATGGTTATATAACCTTTATGTGTGTCTAAAGTACAAGGTAGACTATGAAAGGTTAATAGGAAGCTTGCACAAATGTGCCAATTACGGAAATATTATCACTAGTTTTAGGGGTAATTTGAAATGATAATATCTAGAGTTTTACAGCTTCTATGAGAGTGATTCAAATTAGAGGTGAAAGCTTATTATCTTAGCTTTCCAACGCATGGTCACAAGCTTGATTCCGATGAGTAACGAACAAATGACAGCTGTTTGAAAATCAGTGCGCAAAGCTGAACTCGCTGAGTGATGTTACGCGCTAATTAGTTTCATAATTTCGCACCTTATTATAATATTCCTAATAATATAATATTATATCCCATTATTATTATGATTATGATTATTATTATTATTTTATTTATTTATTTTACCTGCCATAAATATTTTATTATAATATTATTATATCTTACAACTTATAAACTTTCCTAAAACGATACTACCTTACTACTATATATACAATAGAAAACCACAAGTTTTATTCAGTTTCACAAAACATAAAATATATATAGAGAGAGAGAGAAGGAGATTAGAGAGATAAGGAGCTTGTTCATCTTTTTTTCATCTTAAGGTTAATTGGTGACGCTTTTGTGAGACGGGTTTTGTTGCTTGGATTCGTGTGCTTTGCTATTTGGATTTTGTTGAGCCGCTTTGCTATACAGGTAGGATAGCTACTCAATCACTTTAATGTTTACTTGAATGATATTATCTAATTTTATTGGTTGAATTATTTGGAATTGTGATGGATGATATATGATTGTTGGTTGGTTGCATTGAGATATGTTGTTTAATGACTACCTCAGCTTGTGACTGAGATGATTTGATTATTGACTACCTCAGCTCGTGACTGAGATTCTTATATTGATTTGGTTTCCCCAGCCTCATATCTGGGATGGTAAGTATATTGTTTGCATATCATATCATGAGCACTTGCATTGGTTTCCCCAGGCTGGTTCTGCAGGACTTGTCTCTGGGATGTAATTGAGATTACCCCGGCCGGGGATTGGCGGGTTGAACGGGAGCGTCGAAGGATTGATCATGAGCATGCATTGCATTTGCATTTGATATTGTCTTGTATTCATTTATTGTTGTTGTTTAGCTATTCCTACTCAACCTCGCGGTTGACAGTGTATTCGTGAACACCTGTGGTGAACCATAATGGGGAGCAGATTTGACAGGTACTAAAGATTAGCTGACCTGGGAGCTATGGGATGCGTGAGGACTTGACCAATCTGTGAGAAATAATCTGTATACTTCCCTTAAACTAGAAGGATTATAACGAATTTAACAATGATGATAAAGGTCATAAACAAAATACATAAACAATGTATAAGGATTTAGAATTAACCTTCGGTCCTAGCAAAATTGGCCTAAGAACAATATAAAAATTGATATTCGCCTATTAGTTGCACCCAAGACGATCTGAGATATGCCCTTTGATTATGCTAGAAATCGATCTAAAATTTTCTGTAAAATTTAGTTGTTTTGTGTTTTTTTGTGATGAGAGAGAGGAGGAGGCAAGGTCAAGAAAAAGCATTAGGATAGAAATAATTCTCTCCCTTTCTTTTTATATAGACCGAAATTTGGAGTCAATTAGGAAAGAAAAACCTTTCCTAATTTCGGCCATCAAACCGTGACAAGGAGTATTTCCTCCTTATTTTTGGTCTTTCCAAAAATATATAATATGTGTTGAATTGTCATCTAGTGAGGATCGAACCCATGACCTCTTGGTATGTGTACCCTCACTATTACCACTATGACACATTCAGCTTGTTGATATTAAATACAACTGATTATATTTAATTACGAATTAACAGATTAATTCGTCCAAGCTAACATTATATATATTTAATTAAATATAACTTATTATATTTAATTTACGAATTGACAATTAATTCGTCTCAACTAATATTATTGAATTTTCATTAAATAATTATCTCATCAACACATCGACTAACGTTTTAGTCATTTTGGGCATCAATGTGATTATATTTCTATAACCACATTTCTCAAACACATCCTATAGGTGTGACCTTTAGGGACCAGTTGATCACCGCCATCTGTATGATAATAACGTCAAACTTTCTAGCAAGCCAACCGTTATTAGGTAAACATTAATCAACTGATTAAATATACGAAGTATACCCTTGTGAACCTGTAAGAGATTTACAAATGTTATCACACTAATTTGTGGAGGACACAAGCTCCAACAAACTCCCACTTGTCCTCACAAGTGTATGTGCGATAACTGATTCTCATATCCTATAAAATTTCTCCCACTCAATGTAAAACAATTTGCAAATCCGAATTCACAAAGGTCGTATTTTACAAGCGATCAATATCAAGAGTGGTTTCCCCGACTAGAGAGTAACTTAACTGATAAACGAATCAACATTCGAGCATGGCCATGCATTTTAGTTACAACTCCTCGAGTGGCCCTGAGAAATAACTATACCTGATAAGGGTTGGATATTTTCCTCAACTCGAATCCTGCAGATGTAAGCACAGTATGAAATGACCCAGAAAAAATCTACTTAGCCTCCAGTTACGGCAGACCGTGAGAAAGAAACCAAAGTCACCCAAAAACTGCCTTAATCTAAAGAGACAGTCGATAGTCAAAAGAATCGACTCTAGGAACACAATGGATGTCATATCCACGACCTGGCACCGAATGTTATTAAACATTTAGGACTCCATTACGTTGTCACAAAAAGTTGTCCTACGAGGTATCGTTATAATCTCGCATCTGTGATCAATCAGTCAACCGTTTGACTTATGGCTCGTTGAACCCACCATCAATTGACTGCACAATATAATAGCCGGAGTTATCAGCTCACATTGGCGATTACGGACCAAAACAAATAATGTAATTCAGTTCACTTTGTGGCGTTCAATGTTGTCAGTACAATCCACATGAAAAACAAAATATTATATATATAAAACGATGAAGTTATAAATAGTATATGAAAAAGATAATGTATCAAATCCATAATCAAGTACTACAACTCAGGAACATGTTTAATTCCCATGGAATTAACATGCCCTACATGCTTATCATAATTCAATGGTTTGGTGAGAGGATCTGCGATGTTATCATCCGTCGCAATCTTGTCAATCACTATCTCTTCTTGCTCCACGTAGTCACGGATCAGGTGAGCTTTCCGAAGTACATGTCTAGATTTGTTGCTAGACTTTGGCTCCTTAGCTTGGAAGATGGCACCTTTATTGTCACAATAGATGGTGATCGGGTCATTCGAACTAGGAACTACCGAAAGCCCTTGTAAGAATTGACGCATCCATATCGTTTCCTTTGCTGCCTCCGAATCGGCATAGTACTCAGATTCAGTAGTAGAATCTGCTACAACACTCTGTTTGGAACTCTTCCAGCTGACCGCAGCACCATTAAGAGTGAAGACGAACCCGGACTGAGATTTTGAATCATCTCGATCCGTTTGGAAGCTAGCATCTGCGTAACCGGTTGCGCATAGCTTAGTATCGCCTCCATAAGTCAATACCTAATCCTTAGTCCTCCGTAGGTACTTGAGGATATTTTTGACTGCTATCCAGTCTGTTTCACCTGGAGTCTTTTGGTACCGACTCGTCATACTCAATGCATATGCCACGTCTGGACGTGTGCATATCATGGCATACATGATCGATCCTATTGCAGATGCATAAGGAACACGACTCATGCGCTCTATCCCTTCAGGCGTCGTGGGTGATTGAGACTTGCTCAACTGCATCCCAGTCGTCATAGGAAGGTTCTCCTTCTTGGAGTTGGTCATGATGAACCTCTCAAGAACCTTATCCAAATAAGACTCCTGACTAAGTGATAACGTCCTTCGTGATCTATCTCGGTAGATACGGATTCCCAATATTCGCTGTGCCTCACCCAGATCTTTCATCTGGAAATGGTTCTTCAACCATTCTTTAACCGAAGAAAGGAGAGGAATGTCATTCCCAATCAAGAGTATGTCATCGACATACAATATCAAGAATACAATCTTGCTCCCACTCGACTTGATATATAAGCATGGTTCTTCGACCGATCGAATGAAGCCATACTCTTTTATCACTTGGTCGAAACGATGATTCCAACTCCGAGAAGCTTGCTTAAGTCCATAAATGGAACGCTTAAGCTTGCATACTTTCTTAGGATGTTTAGGATCTATGAAACCTTCGGGTTGCACCATGTACAACTCTTCCTCCAAATAACCGTTTAAGAAGGCGGTTTTCACATCCATTTGCCAAATTTCATAATCATGAAATGCGGCAATCGCTAAGATTATCCGAATGGAACGTAGCATGACTAGAGGTGCAAAAATCTCATCATAATGCAATCCTTGCACTTGAGTGAAACCTTTTGCCACAAGTCGTGCCTTATAGATATCTGGTTGCGCGTCTACAGAACGCTTTATTTTGTAAAGCCATTTGCACTGTAGAGGTTTTACCTTATTAGGTAAATCAACTAGATCCCATACGTTATTCTCATACATGGAGTCCATCTCGGATTGCATTGCTTCGAGCCATAGCTTTGAGTCGGAACATGCCATAGAACCTTTATAGGTTGTGGGTTCATTACTTTCTAGAAGTAAAACATCATTCTCTTCGACTATACCAATGTATCTGTCCGGAGGATGAGAGTCTCTACCCGACCTCCTAGGTTCCTCAGGAATATTAACCGTATCATCAGTTGGAAGTACAGCTTCCTCCATCTGTTCCTCGGTTGTTGGTTCTGGAATCTCCGACAGCTCGAAGGTTTTATTACTCGACTTGTTCTCGAGAAATTCTTTCTCTAAGAACGTCGCACTAGCCGCAACAAAAACTCGATGTTCGGTAGGCGAATAGAAGTAATGACTAAATGTTCCTTTTGGATAACCTATAAAGTATGTCTTGACCTATCGCGGGCCGAGCTTATCCTCGTGTCTCCACTTGACATAAGCCTCGCAGCCCCAAACCCGAATAAAGGACAAGTTAGGGACCGTTCCCTTCCACATTTCATATGGAGTCTTGTCGATGACTTTAGACGGACTTGTTAAGTATAAGAGCAGCTGACAAAAGAGCATAACCCCATAATGAATCAGGCACTACGGTGTGACTCATCATGGATCGAACCATATCAAGTAAGGTTCGATTTCTCCGTTCGGACACTCCATTTAATTGAGATGTTCCAGGTGGAGTTAACTGCAAAACGATTCCACAGTCTTTCAGGTGTTGATCAAACTCATTTGAAAGATATTCGCCACCCTTATCTGAACGAAGTGCTTTAATCTTTCTACCCAGTTGGTTCTGTACCCTATTCTGGTATTCCTTGAATTTCTCAAAGGACTCACTTTTATGCTTCATTAAGTAGACATATCCGTATCTACTCAAATCGTCCGTGAAAGTGATAAAATATCTATAGCCATCTCTAGCGGTAATTGACATAAGTCCACATACGTCCGTATGTATGAGTCCTAATAGGTCACTAGCGCGCATTCCAACACCTTTGAAGGAAATTCGAGTCATCTTGCCAATGAGACATGATTCACACGTGCCATATGTAGAAAATCCGAATGCGGGAATAGTCCCATCATCGACGAGTTTCTTTACGCGTTTCTCATTTATGTGTCCCATTCGACAATGCCATAGATAGGTTTGATCTTTGTCACCAACCTTTAATTTCTTATTATTCATGTGTAATACTTCCGTGGTTTGATCTAAGATATAAATTCCATTCATGGAAACTGCTTTGCCATAAATCATTTCATTAAAAGAGAAAATACAACTATTATCCTTTATTGAAAATGTAAAACCGTCTTTAGCAAGTACGGAAACTGGAATAATATTCTTAGATAAACTGGGTACATAGTATGTGATTATTTAAAGATAACTCAAAACCACTAGGGAGTTGGATTACATATGTTCCTTCGAGGCAAAGAAGCAACTCGTGCTCCATTCCCGACTCGCAGGTCCACATCACCTTTTTCGAGAGGTATGATGTTCTTTAGGCCCTGCAAATGATTACACAGATGAGAACCACAACCAGTATCTAGTACCCAAGTTCCGAAACTTGCTTGGTTAATCTCAATCATATGAATATAAGATGACATACCAACAGGAACGACGCGGCCTGCCTTGATGTCCTCACGGTAGACGGGACAGTTCCTCCTCCAATGTCCAGTCTTGTGACAATGGTGGCACTCTATGTCACCGCCCTTGCTCTTTGTCTTGCCCTGTGAGCCACTAGTCTCACCAGGCGCACTCTTACCGTTTCCTCGCTTCTTGAACTTTGGCTTACCTACAGCTAGGTCGTCATGAGCCTTGCCCTTACCTTTACTCTTGTTGTGAATCGTGAGAACATCCTGCTTCATGCTCCCACTCAATTTCATATCCTTCTCGGTCTGTACGAGAAAGGAGTGTAGCTCATGAGGACTCTTTTTCAAGTCATTCATGTAGTAGTTTTCCCTGAAAAGGGCAAAACCATCGTGAAGAGAATGAAGCATTCGGTCAATGACAATGCTCTCACTGATTCTACAATTCAGTGTCTCCAGCTTCTCGACATTCTCAATCATGTGAAGAATGTGTGGGCTAACTGGTTGGCCCTTCTGGAGTTTCGCATCAAAGAAGCGACAGGTATGCTCATATGTAACGATTCTCGGTGCTTTTGAGAACTCGTTAGTGAGCGTAGTGAAAATCTTGTTTGCACTTTGGGAAATGAAGTGTCTCTGCAAATTGGTTTTCATTGCAAAGATGAGTACGTTCTTTATCGCACCCGCTTCCATAACGAAGTCATTATAAGCGACTGACTCGTTGACTCCTGCATTTGGGCCTGGGTTGACCGGTATTGGCTCAGTTAAATACCTGAGCTTACCGTCAGCAATGGCAGCATTCCGTAGTGCCGCCTCCCAGTCCGCAAAGTTGGGCCCATCATTCTTCAGTCGCGTGGACTGATTCATTTGGTCCATGAACACTTTTAGCCATGATGAATGATCTAGTGTGGCACTAGGCATTCGGATTGCGTTATTTCCAGCCATTTGTTGTAACGGTATTATTGATAATAAACGTGTTCTACACTGCGAAAGAAGAATAAAATAATAAGCATGTGCATCGTTTTAATTTTAAGTCTAATGAACTAATGTCATAACGCGAAGACTCAAAAACATTTATACAATTGACCTCCCTCAAGAATTATATAAATGACCCCAAGACTCAGTTCTCTATAAATTGATAAGCTAACCTTTTAGCTAATTCTACCGTTAGAATTCTTGGTCGATAAATTTCTGTAAATTCTATCTTTAGTCCATCACAATCACGAGAAACTCTTCGGACTATGATGTTGAGGTAAACTAAGTCAACACAACTACTTACCCAACGTAGAAGGGGTCATATTAGGCCTACCGACGAAGAAGGGATTCATAGATGTTTGCCCTTATAAAGACTAATCTCAATTTCCGTTTTAGAGGAAGATCCCATCAACTTTATTTTAATTCATTTTAAGTGAACTAAAAACTAGCATGCGAGAATGAATAAACTAAAGTGATGGCTTAAAGACTGTGACATATGCATGTCCATGAAAACTAACATACAACCTATATGAGTCAATTTTCATGCATTTTAGTAGTAGGTGGTTTGGTTTTAGGCGGAATGTGATGCATAAATTAACATGTGAATGAAAAGCAATAAGAATGAAAAAACGTAAAAACAGTAAAAGTTATAGTGTGGCCTATCCTATCAAAATGAACAATAAATACAAGTTTGGAATCCATCCTTGGACCCGAGAAGCTTGTCTTGATGTTCCATCTTGATCCATGTAGCGGGAGTGAGCTTCAATCTCCATCTTTAGTCTTCTTTGAAATTACAATAAATAAAATTACATAATTGACCTATTAATTACATTCTAATTTCAAAAACCCAAAACTAAAATAAAGGAGATTCGAGATCTCATAATTACATAAGAAATCATGTTTCCTTCATTACGAAAACATAATTTGACTAAGGCCACACTAAGTATTACAAATTACAACCGATTGCAAAAATAAATACGTAAATAAAATTCATTCATTCGATTCATTCAACAAAATTAAAAGCATCAACTAAAATAAATTAAACATACATAACACAATACATTAATTATGTTGATTAATTTATCCAAACCACCTATTTAAATTAAATTAAGTGACAATTCCGCAATTTAATCACATTAATTTCATACTTAATCCATATTAAACTTGTAATATGAATTCTATCCGTCTAAATTTTAAACCGCTTTAAAATAACTCGGTATCTTTAAATTGTGAACCGATTCACAATAACTAATTGGTCAAAATATAAAAAAAACCAAAACCAATATACATATGGTCTCGGCTGAAAAAAATAACAAAATTTTTTTTTTTTTTTTTTATAATTCCAGCTCCTACAGTGAAAAACAGCCCCCCCCCCCCCCCCTTTTTTTTTATTCGGCAAATTAGGAAAAACAAAAACTTTCCATAATATTTTTCGGCAATATGGCAAGAAAACAAGAAAAACTAAACTTTCCTTTTAATTTTTTTTTTTCTTACAGTAAACCCTAAAACGTCCTCCCCTTTTTTTTCTTTTGCGGCAATATGCCCTAAAACAAGATTTGATGACTAAATTGTTTACCTTTGCTATTAGAACATGATTAGCATATGAAATAATGAACATGATTAATTCATATGCCAAAAACTATATAGCAAAAACAATCTTTTTATCATAAACATGATGATTCCATTTAATTTTAACTTAATCTGCATTAAATCAAAACTACCAATTCTTCATATGATAATTTTAACTGATTATAAACTATAATATGAAAAATAAGATGGAAAAATATCATCAAACAAAAAGAAAAAAAACGGCAAGAGGAAAAAAAACAGATCGGCACAAAAAAAAAAAAAAAAAAATTACCGAACCCTAAAATTTTCGAAACCCTTATTGTTTACATAAAAATTTATGAAAATCATCAAGATTAAAAACGTGGCCTAGTGCTCTGATACCACTTGTGAGAAATAATTTGTATACTTCCCTTAAACTAGAAGGATTATAATGAATTTAACAATGATGATAAAGGTCATAAACAAAATACATAAACAAAGTATAAAGATTTAGAATTAACCTTCGGTCCTAGCAAAATTGGCCTAAGAACAATATCAAAATTGATATTCGCCTATTAGTTGCACCCAAGACGATCTAAGATATGCCCTTTGATTATGCTAGAAATCGATCTAAAATTTTCTGTAAAATTTAGTTGTTTTGTGTTTTTTTGTGATGAGAGAGAGGAGGAGGCAAGGTCAAGAAAAAGCATTAGGATAGAAATAATTCTCTCCCTTTCTTTTTATACAGACCGAAATTTGGAGTCAATTAGGAAAGAAAAACCTTTCCTAATTTCGGCCATCAAACCGTGACAAGGAGTATTTCCTCCTTATTTTTGGTCTTTCCAAAAATATATAATATGTGTTGAATTGTCATCTAGTGAGGATCGAACCCATGACCTTTTGGTATGTGTACCCTCACTATTACCACTATGACACATTCAGCTTGTTGATATTAAATACAACTGATTATATTTAATTACGAATTAACAGATTAATTCGTCCAAGCTAACATTATATATATATTTAATTAAATATAACTTATTATATTTAATTTCTTAATTGTGATTAATTCGTCTCAACTAATATTATTTAATTTTCATTAAATAATTATCTCATCAACACATCGACTAACTTTTTAGTCATTTTGGGCATCAATGTGATTATATTTCTATAACCACATTTCTCAAACACATCCTATAGGTGTGACCTTTAGGGACCAGTTGATCACCGCCATCTGTATGATAATAACGTCAAACTTTCTAGCAAGCCAACCGTTATTAGGTAAACGTTAATCAACTGATTAAATATACGAAGTATACCCTTGTGAACCTGTAAGAGATTTACAAATGTTACCACACTAATTTGTGGAGGACACAAGCTCCAACACAATCTACCTAGAAGTCTAGACCACGTAGATTATGAGATCACTTTATTTATTTCCGCCGCGAGTTGTAAATTATTTTATATTAAGTTTTAGTTGATTAATTTGTAATACATATGTATTCATTAAAGTTTTAATTTAAAGTACTTTGGTGAGTTGGACTTTGTTATTCACTACCTCGGGAAACCGAGATGGTAACAGTCTTATTTATTTGGGAATGTCTAGCTAAAGGCTCCTGAATAAATGGGGGTGTTACATAAACAACATTTTCTAACAGAATATTTGAAAGCCTATCATATCAGGTTCTAGGAGCCTGTTTTAAATCATAAAATGCTTTATCAAGTTCTAAAACGCGGTTATGGAACTCATTGTTTATAAAGCCTGGTGGTTGTTCGACAAAAACTTCTTCTTCAAGATATCCATTTAGGAAAGCAGTTTTTACATTCATTTGAAAAAGTTTTTTGTCGACATGAGATGCAAAAGCTATAAGAATACGTATGGCCTCAAGCCTAGCTACTGGTGCAAAGATTTTATCATAATCGAATCCCTCTTATTGGTTAAAACTTTGCACCTCTAGTTTAGCTTTGTTCCTTACGATTTCGCTAAAATCATCAAGCTTATTGCGAAAAACCAATGTTGTAACAATTATAGTACATTGGCCTAGGGGTAAGTGTCATACCTCATTCCTTTCGAATTGATTTAATTCCTCTTTCATGGTTGTCACCCAGTATGCAACAGTGAGTGCTACTGTGACATTGACAAGTTCAATTTGAGAGAGGAATGTATTGAAGGCACAAAAGTTTTGGAGCGAGGATCTGGTTTTTGTTCCAAAATTTAGATTATTGGTTAGATTTGAGAGAGGGTAAGCTTTGGTGTTTCCATTTTTGGAACAAGTCGGTTTGAGGAATCGGTTTGTTCTTGTGTAACAGTCGAGGGGACTGTTGCATGAGGATTGTTTGAAAGAGGTGATTGTGGTTCGTTTATAATTTGATTTGGTTGTTCTTCACCATCCTTATTCCCCCTGGATGAGCTAGAATCATCTTGTGTATGAGGACGATTAGTTCCCCCTGAATTTTGGGCATCCTCCTCAGGCAACAGTGGCTCCAACTGTTGCTTAGCCTCTTCCACCACTTGATCCATATCTTAACAAATCATCCCAATCTAGAAATCATCATCCTAATCTTCTTCAACCTGTTCATTAGACACAAAAAGGACTAGATTCGTCAAACATGAAATGAATGCTTTCTTCTATTTAAATGGTTCTTTTATTGTGCACTTTATAAGCCATGTTATGATCCAAATATCCAATAAAGACGACCTCATCACTATGAACATCGAACTGATCCAAGTTGTCTTTCCCAACTTTTAGAACAAAGTATTTGCAGCCAAAACATCATAAGAGGGAATATTGGGATTTCTTCTTTTCAACAAATCGTAGGGAGTTTTATTAAGAATTTTACGTATCATAACATGGTTATAAATTAAGCATAAAAGTGTTGATGGCTAAAAAATAACTTCTTTGGCAACTTACTACTTAGAAGCATGGTCCTAACCATATTCTCAAGATACGTTTCATACGTTTAACAAACTCATTTTGTTGAGCTGTTTTACGTTGAAAAAGTTATGGCTAATCACCATGTTTATCACAATGGGTTTCAAATGATGAATTCTCAAATTTCGTTCTATGCTCGGGTCTAATAAAAATCAAATTTATTTTAGACATTTTTCAACCAAATAAAAAATTCATCAAATGTTTCATCTTTTAAAGATCAAGTAAAGTAGCCAAACATATCATAAAAATTCATCAACACACATGCACAAGAACCGACTTCTACCTCTACTTTTAATATACATTGCTCCATACAAGTCTCTACAAAAGAGCTTTAGAAGTTTAGAAGTACTAACAAAAATAATTTTTGGATTTAAGGAGCATCTTACTTGTATCAATCTAGCACAATCATCATACATCTCTTTAAAATTGAATTTTAATGTTAGGAATGTCATCAATAAGGTCAAGCTTTCTAAGGGTGTTCAATGTTCTAACATTTACATGACCTAATTGTTTATGTCAAAGTTACAAGTCATTCTTTAAGACACACATACAAAACATGATTGGACCGGACAATGAACAAAAATTAGTCAAGTAAACATCATTAGCATGTTTTTCTTCAAGAATAAGTTCCCTTGTTTTTGCATTAAGAATTCTACATTCACTAACAAGAAATTCAACAATATTATCATGATCACACAGATAAGAGACACTAAGAAGATTGTGCTTCAAACCTTTGACAAGCAACACTTTGTCGACACGTTGTGACGATGACTTACCAACTTTTCAATACCAACAATTTCACCTCTTTTTGTTATGGTCAAACGTCATGGTGCCACCTTTGTAGGCTTCCAGTGAGAGAGATTGGCTTTCACTTCCATCCACAATCAAAGTACCAATTGCTGCTGCCTCTCACTAATGCCTTTAACAAATCAAACATTTAGTTTAGGAACCTAAATTAATTTGGGTCCCTTCTTGTGAATCATGTCCTTTACCAAGTCTTTTCGGATCCACACTTGCTTGAAAACCGTAATGTTTCTTTTAATGCCATTCATTCTCTTTGTACAACCATTAAATAAATGACCAGTCTTGCCACAATAATTGCAAATAACATATTCAGGAAATCCAACATGTTTTCTTCTTCGGAAATATGTTTTGCTTGGTTCTTGGTTTCGAATGCAACAGTGCACGTTACTGTTGCATTTGAAAACGAGTCCAGCATTCTTTTCACTTTGTTGTGACTGACTCGTAGAAAACTTTAAAATAGTTTGACTTCCTTCCTTTTTCTTGTAATACTCTTTTACAACATTTAACTCTTTGTTTAAAATATCAATTTTGGCAAAATAGTGAAGATTTAATGTTTGCACATTTTCAAAGGCGCTCTTAGCATGACTTGTTTCATTGTGTAGCATTTCTGCTAATTTTTCAACTTCCTTAAGATGACTTTTACAAGAGGTTAGGTCAATTAAAAGTGAGTCTCGTTCTTATGTTAACATAGAAACATGTTTGATTAAAAACTCGTTTTCCTTTTCAGCATCATATGTCACAGTGGGTGTCTCTGTGACATTCAGCAGTTTGACCTTATTTACAAGAATCAGATTTTGCCTTTTCAGTTTCCTTACTTCTTTCTCAACACAAGGTGAAATGTTATTTTGTTCAAGCTCATTTAGACACTCTCTTAGACCAACATTTTCCTCAGCTATGTTTTCAATTTCAATTTGCATAGCTTCAAGTTTATTGTTTTGGACACGACATTTATCAATGAATTTATCTAAGAGTAAACATACTTTGCTTTTGGAGAAGGATCGAACCTTTGTCTTGAGATTATTTACCTCATCTTTGAAGTTAGAATCAGAATCATCGGGATGAGCCATAAGACATTTGAATGTTTCTCTTTTTGGAGACCTAAGGGCATCATTATTAAGACGAGTAGTAAGACACAACTTGGCATCCAATTCTTCCTCAAGGATCTCGTCCTCATCAGAATCGGACATTCCCAAACAGAACACATTACTTTATTCTTGTATTCCTTCTTAGCCAAGTCACATTTTTCTTTAGATTTGATTTTACCCCACTTTGGACATTCATTCATTTGGTGACCTTTTTCGTCACATTTAATGCAACCAACAATGGAAGTAGATCTCTTCTTTGAAAAATGTTTCTTACTAGAATTATTGTTAAACCTCTTAGGATTATGACCATTAACAATATCCGCAATATTTCTAGTGAACATTGCAAACTCATCGTTTCCATCATCTTCCTCATTAATTGAGGTTGATTTGAAAGCAAGCCCTCTTACTTTAGAGCTATCACCAAAACGCTTCATGAGAGTTAACTCATGAGCCATAAGTGAGCCCATTAGTTCATTGAGGGTTAAAGTGGATAAGTCTTTGGCCTCCTCAATAGCCTTAACCTTCGGTTGCCATGTTTCTGTTAAACTTCGAAGGATTTTACGGACCACATCCTCGGATTCAAAATTTCTACCAAGACTCTTAAGGTCATTAACAATACTAGAAAAGCGAGAGGAAAGAATATTAATTGACTCATCTTTCATCATATTGAACATCTAATATTGTTGCATGAGAAGGTCAATACGATGCTTTTTCACTTGAGACGTGCCCTCATAAGCAAGGCTTAAAGTGTCCCAAATTTCTTTGGCCGCGGTACATCTGGAAATCCGGTTTACTTCTTGCTCACCAATGCCATATTGAAGAATGGACATGGCTTTTGAGTTTTTCTCGAACTTTCTATAATCAGCCTCGACATACTTATCCTCACTTTTTGGGCCACTAGTACCATTAGCACTAGTAACCGTGATAGCAAAGGGCCCTTTTTGGATTATCAACCAACACTCATAATCCTTACTCTTAACATAGTGTTCCATGCGAGTTTTCCACCATGAATAGTTATCCCCAATGAAGATAGGATGGTTAGTATGTTTCCCATCCATGACTATAGGATCAACTCTTTGGTAATTAACCAATATCAAGAACACGAGGCTCTGATACCAATTGAAGAGTCAAGGACGAGAACACCTAAGAGGGGGAGGGGGTGAATTAGGTGTCAAATTAAAAATTTTAAGCTTGAATTAAGCTTCTTTGAAATCTAGGACAATAGACTAAGCTGATATGGACAATACTTTAAATGTTAAAGGTGTTTATACTTAGAACTATTTGAGTTGGAAGTATATACACACGAATTCAGCTCAGTATATGTCACAGTAAAGTCGACTGTTGCACAGACCAGAAAAGTATGAATGAAAGAGTAATTTTCTTCAACTTAGCAATGAAGATATAAAGTAAAGTCGACTGTTGCACAGACCAGAAAAGTCGACTGTTGCACAGACGGAGTACATATAGTGGTACATCATTAGGTTAAGCAAGGGTAGATTAGTAAATAACATTCTTAAGTGTTGAATAGAGCTTTGCAAGTCCCGAGGGACATGCGCGGATCATGTAGCAACTCCTAAGAAAATCTGCGCGGATTGGCCTGAAGAGAAGGCTTGCTGTAGAACGATCCGCTCGTCCTGGCATCGGGATACCCGTATCCTATGTTTGGGATGCACGGATTGTCTCACAGGGTTTTCTGAGATGGCAAAGCAGTTCTGGGATGCGCGGATTAAGTCTGGGACGCGCGGATTGACGGACAGCTTGTCTATTTGAGCTCGGGTTGTAAAACGGACGTCATTTCCTCATCCGGACTCCTATTGGAGTGATTCAAAAGCCTAGACCACTTGATTTTTTGACAACATTTCATCTAGCATATTTTCATAGCCAAAAAAGCAACTCTTTGTTTGTTTCCGAGTAATTTCTTCTTGTAATGGCTTCCTTCTCGTCATCCTTACTTTTAAGCCTATGATCCTTCTATATACTCTTTATTTCTACATCCTTGGTCATCATTCTTGCCTCCTCTTCATACTAGTCAATCCAAGATCGTCAACAAGCTTCTGAATATATGCGAGAGACGGGAATTCTGCCTCATTATCTTCTTTCCTACAAGACATATACAATGCTATAGGAAAGCAAAATAGGAAGGAATTGACGGATAAAATGGTCATGAAATGCTATATTAGTATGCAAAATGGGTTCAATTAGGGGTCTAAATGTGTGCAATTAAGAGTCACATCACGTGGCATGATGTCCGGAAATGGGAATGTGGAACATGGTTGATTCACACGATGAGAAATTTTGCATTAATTGATTGTTTTCTAGAGTCCGCATAATTGGTGTTTTAATGTGCATACATGTGAAGGTATGAGATTTGATGAAACCTAGATACGTAGTAATAATCGAGTTATACCATGTGATAGATATGTATACATAACCAACATGAATGGGAGTTAGTTAGGCGATTATAGATTGGAACCGTGGGTTTGACCTGACACTTGATCTTTGGGATGCTTATAGATGGGGGAGTATATCGATAGAATTATGATTATATGTGATTTGATTACGGATTTGCAATAAATAAGATAGAGTGTTAAACCTGGAACATAGTCATTGTGGAATTTGGTAATGAGCATATGAGAGCACCTTATGAGGTTTAACAGTTGAAATTCGGGACGAAATTCTCTATTAGGGGGAGTGAATGTAATAATTCGGAAATTAAGGAATGAAAGAGTACGACACATGAGGAAGTGATGAGAATTAGACAAAGAACCTTGGGATAAGTACGATAGACATGTGTGATTAATACGAGTGATAATGAAAATACGAATCTTAACGGACTTTATGATAGAGTAAATGGCGAGAGAGTACATGAGAACCCGTAATGAGACTTGAGAGAATATTGAGGAATAATTGTGAAAAGAGAGAGTGAGGCGAACTTCGGGGACGAAGTTTATTTTAAGGAGGGAAGATTGTAATACCCGAATATTGTGGGACTCAAAAAGGAATCTTCAGATGCGTGAGAGAACCTTAGACTAGACTAGAGGTCACACGGAAGTGAAGTATGACTATAAATTGGGCCGAGTATAACCTATACTAAACTTAGTGGAGTTGTTATAATGTTCGCCTATAGAAGGGTCGTCTTAAAACTGTCATAACTTGAGATCTATATATGGTATTGATGTGATTCTAACTGGCGGTGATAGCTTTTCTCTTACGATTAAAACGGTAGGTCACACACCTAAAATGACCAAGAAACGAGTGAGATATGACTGTTTTACGAAAACTGGTCATTGCTGAGAACTGCGTCGCACTCGACCGAGTGAGGTTCACTCGACCGAGTGAGGTTCACTCGACCGAGTGGACTCGGCACTCGATCGAGTGAGTGCGACTCGACCGAGTGGACGCACCACTCGACCGAGTGGCACTGAATCAGAACACGGGATATAGAAATTTTATCCCCTTATCCTCATTCATTCTATCTTCTTCCTTCTCACTCTAAATGTTCTCCCTTCTCTCTAAAACCTCTATAAACACTCTTATATGGGATTCAAGCTTACTTTCATGGATTGTTCATCCTTTTCTTTCCTCCCTCAACATTGGTAAGTTAAGATCTGCCTTTCTTTAATTAGTTTAAACCCTAACTTTTGGGGGTTTTGTGTTGGGTAATTAATTAGTAATTAATATATGTAATATGGGTAATTAGTTGGTAGTAATAAGGGGTTTTGTAGTTTATAATAGTGTAGGATGTATTTATGATAGTATTACATGATTTGTATAGGATTAAGACGGTCTTGCGAGACGGAATCATGTGGGATTCGAGTTGCTTGTGAAGAATGCTAAAAGGTAGGTTTATCCTACTCGGTTTCAATATTTTTGTGTGCATATTTGTGTGTCTTGTATCATCATTTTTACGTATGAGTCGATTGGGATAATATGTTGGTATTTGAGGAAGTTTTATCCATGATATATTGGGATTGAGTTCATGATGTGTCATATAATTGGTGTTGTGTTGCATTTCCATGTATGGTCATTGTTGTGTTGTGTTGTGTTGTGTAGGAGATCATTGGTGGTGTTA
Source organism: Silene latifolia (assembly GCF_048544455.1). NCBI lineage: Eukaryota > Viridiplantae > Streptophyta > Magnoliopsida > Caryophyllales > Caryophyllaceae > Silene > Silene latifolia. Next base: position 192,007,017 of record NC_133534.1, read on the forward strand.
CTTGGTTATTGAGGAGACGTAAGACGGTTGGGAGACCGTCTTACGCTTGAGTCACCTTTTGGAGCTTCCCACTCCAAGAGGGATGTGCACATTAATGGCTTGAGTTACGGAGGGGCTCGTGTGGTTGAGACACGACATATGGCAGAGGATCCGGTTGGTTTACGGACCCGGTACACCTGGGCGTGTCCCGGTACCTATTTGTGGTTGTTGGTATGTCTGGGCGTGTCCCGGTACCAGTGTGGTTGTCGGTATGTCTGGGCGTTTCCCGGTACCGTGGTGGTTGTTGGTACGTTTGGGCGTGTCCCGGTACCGGAGTGGTTGTTGTTTGATAGCGTCTCATTCATGTTATAGTCATGTTGCATACTCATACACTTTGAGTTGAGTCACACTGTATTCATTTATTGAAACTGACGTTTGTGTGTCTATGTAATTGTCACCTATTTTCGGGGTGGCCTGTGTCGATCCATATGATATTTCCGATCATATGGGGAGCAGGTTGAGTACAAGTTTTGCTTGTTGACGTGATCGGGATTTGGGCCGCGCCTTTGACTTGGAGTCGAGTAGCATAGCATAGATGACATAGATGGTAGTCGACTTATAATTTGTATAGTTCACTTTATTCATTTGTTTACATTTATATAATCACTAAACTTATTATTTATTTGATGAATTTTCTTAATTGTAATTCCGATTTCACTGCCTCGGGAAACCGAGATGGTAACATCTTCCAATTACCTCGGCCGGGTAAGAAGGGGATGTTACATTACCAATTCGACGAACTACACTCACACTAAAGCAAAACAACATTCCATATTTACAAAATGGTTTTTCAAATCGAGCTTTCCGACTCTCGAGTTTTACACTTTGTCGATTTCTCGTCAAGCAACCGAACATGTAAGTATGAGGGTCTAATTAATGCTCTTCTTTCATGTCCTTTTTACTGTTTTCATGACTTTTATATCATAAAACATGCATAACACAATTTAAAACTTGGAAACATAGAGCCAAAACCGAGTTTTGGCCTGAGACAGAAGGACGTTGCCTCGCCTAGGGGCTCGTGCCTCATATGGCTTCTCAGGTCAGAACTCAACGTGTTTGAGTTCATCATTCCCTAATGTTTTACTTCGTTTTTCTTTCCTTTCTTAAAACGGTTATTACCATTTCAAATCATTTTTATGATAAACATTTTTAACCATAAATCATAATCACCCTTGGTTCTCTATACCATGACGGTTAACTCCGTTGTTTGGTGATATTATTTGGTTAATTATACTTTCAAGGGTATTTTAACACTCTTTTCTTCATTTTAACAATTTTTCTCATTCAAGCACATTTGCAAGCATTTTAGTCATATTCATAATCATCCTTGGTCCTACATATTATGTCGGTTTAATCCCAAGTATGACGATAAATTTGACTAATTACAAAGCAATGAACTTAATATAATTAGTTCATATCAAACACTTTCCATTTTATTTCATTTCATTTTCCCCTTTGTCTTAACCATATTGCATGTCACCCTTGGCTAACATATGTGCAAGTTGATTTAATTCGCGTACGATTATAAAACGGTTTAGCAAATACATTTTACATGTTAATTTACAAAACTATTCATGTCAAGCTTGCAAATCCAAACCCGACAACGAATATGATCGACATAATGATGAATACTCCTAGTCATATTTTATACTTGGATACAAACGCGGTCTCAACGACCTTTTCCACAAAAGCAGTTTTAACAAGCTTTAAACGGTTTTAACAACCTTTTACAAAACCAGAAGGTTCATTTAGGCTGCCGTCTGACCCGCGCCCCAATACCCTTCTATTCTTCATCTTTTACAAAACCAGGGGGAGCCCCTTTACACCGCCCTTAGGCTCGCGCCTCAAAGGCTGCCTGGCAGTATTTCTGCCTTGTTTCCAGCACTTGTCTAGGACGATCTTGATTTCGGTTAACCCGAATACATGACGGATCAGATTGACGAGTTTACATTTTATATTTCACATTTTAAAACACACCCCTTTTTTAGACAAATGGATCGTGTTAAGCATCGTAAACCTAACTTGGAAAATGGATGTTTAATTTCCGTCTTTGCATGCAAATCAACCTTTAAATCCAACTCCACAACAATTACTTGATACTTGTATAAACAACCGACATAGTAAAATTTCACATGTTAGGTTTAAACTTGTGGATGCGCACTTATGCATTTAACCCGTTTTATCAACTTTTGCACTTAACCAACCAAGATCGATCAGTAGAGGCTGCTAACGCGGGCAGGATTGGGTGTCCGATTAAAGGTCTTCCCAATACGTACCCTAACCTATTACTTAGAACCTTTGGATAGTGGATGGCCTTATCAAAGGCGTACGAGAGTCATTCTAGCGTTATGATGCCAAAAGAGGGACGAGTCTTTATCTTTAGTACCTATGTCAAGCACTGCTTTGTGCTTTGTTTGACCGAGGTATAAAGTGGATTTCGAACGGTTTTCAGGCATCCCATAATTGCTTGGTGACGACTCCAAACATCTATGAATCATTTCCGAGATCTTCATCGAGACGAAACTGGCCGATCTAAAGCGATCCGGTCGAGAGCATTTCTACGTCACCGAACGTGGCTTTCAGACCGCCGCTTGTCCGCAGATCGGCGTGCGTATGGCCCATGTCCACACACACACACACACACACAAGAACCGAAGGAAAGAAAAAAAAGAGATCGAGTCGTGCGACTACTACCTTCAAAACTCAGAACCATCATCACTGTTATTCCTCCGTCTTCACCATTCCTTGATTAGGTATGGTATTCAGATGTTTTTTTCAATACAGCCTTGGGTTTAATCTGTTTAAGTTGAGACGGTTTTCTTTTCGCCTGACTTTGTGAGTAATAAAATGACTCTAGGTTCATTCTAGGTCCTTTTCATGTTGTTTTATGTCCATAGTAGGGGTGATAGAGCGACTGTGCAGAAACGGGAGCAGGGGGTACCCTGCTCTTGATGCGGGTTCGGCGAACGTTCGTTGAGACCGCAAGCCTTATATTATTGAGTTATTGGTGCGGAAGTTAATAGGTTTAAAGGCCACCAGCAAATAGCAGCTACTACTGGTCAGTTTATGACCGTCATTACCATGTGTGGACTTTTATGTGGCGAGACAAAGGACTGTTGGTGGTTGTAAGGGGGTTCGTGAGTGAGGTGGTAGAGCGATAGTACTGTGAGCAGCGAGCGTCGTAAGGCGAGGAGACAATAGGTGGTGGTGTAGGCGTGTATAGTAATGGTTTGGGGCGTCGGAACTGGTAGTGGTTGTTACGGTTGTTTTCAATTCTATTTTGGCTGGTGGTATTGTTCTTAGAGGGGAGTCACATGCGTTGTTGTGAGAGGTGCCAGGAGCGTCGTGTGTGGTGGTGTTGGATGAGAGATTAATCGGTTTGTGCAATGGTGCTAGTGGAGTCGTGGTGCGAAGTAAAGATGAAGAGGAGCAGCGAGGTATGGGGCTGGTATTGTAGATGGTAGTTAACATGTTGGTAATAGACGCTGGGGACGGGAATGCTTGTGAGTTGGTTTTATTTCAGGCTGTATGTATTACTATATTAGTCTGTAATGAGTTTGTTTTATGTAGTACATATTATTGAGAATATTAGTAAGTATAACTAATGGACTATAAACTTAGTAATTGTAATTAGTAAGCTAATTTATATTAAGTAGTAAAATAGTTAATTTAGTTATTAATTAATATATGTATAATTTTAGGATCCGACTTCGTAAAGGATCACTATTAACTTGGCTTGGGCGTTTGGATTTGCGAAAAGTTAGGAAACTTCTCAACCTTTGTTGTTTTAATGAATTATATCTATGATTTGGCATGTTTAATTGTATTGGCATGATTATGTGGTAATTTATGTTATTTTGCGACGGTCTTACTGAGTTGGTTTACTGATATTATTTGCTTGTAGCCATATGGTATTGTTGTGGATTATTATCTTAAACTGTTGGGTATGGTTGTCTAATTAATGATCGGTGCGGAGTTTATTATTATGGTGTGTTGCAATTCAGATAGGCCTGACACAACTGCAGTTGTGGACCTGAGATGGATAGGCCAGGGACGGGGTGTTGAAGGTCCGTGGTCCTGAGATTATTGGTCGTCCAGGCACGGTCTGTGTCCAGAACTTACCGTGGTCCTGATATTTGTGTGAACAGGTGTGCGTGGAAGGAGTTGGTCGTGATAGTTGGTTGGCCGAATGTCCTCTCTTATTGTCTTTTAATATCGTATCTTATTGTGCAATGCAGGATTGTTATAATATACTAATCTGTTGTTTAGTTTTCTACTCAACCTTTGTTTGATCAGTGTGGTGTTGTCATGTCAAAATAAAAATTGATGCATGTTTAAGTTGATGGCGTCCTGTTATGAAACATTTAATATTTCTGGTTAAATGAGGAGCAAATTAAAATAAAGAGGTAATTTAGTAGCTATCTTGGATGCTGGGACTGGGATTGACGGGTGAGACAAGAGCTTACCTGGAGTCTAGTTATCACATAGCTTAGAAAGACACTGTTATTATTCTTCCGCCGTCATTTGTAATTTAATACTTCGTAGTTTATTATTCTGAGAACTTATGTAATAAAACCATTAAAGTTATTCATTAAATTTATTTAAATAGCTTTGGAATTATTTGTCTTCTACACTTACTACCGGATGATGGTAACAGTCTTATTTATCCGAGAAAGTCTTGCTAAAGGCTCTTGGATAAATGGGGGTATTACAAATTATAGTTGAATCGATGGAAAGAAACTCAAGATCAAAGGGATAAGATGGCATATATTGTGAATGGAAGGTTGGTGACATGGTTAGCTAAGCATTTCAATCCAAGGTCAATAAAAACAAGGCTTATCGTCCCGTCGGGAATAATTTTCTTGACCTAGCCACACTAGCTAATAAGTTCAAATGGCTCCTCCATGATAATGCAACCGGAAGATGTGAATGGTTGATTAAAGATCCCCACTCCATTATGCTATCAAGAAAGATCATCCATTGCTCCATGATAAGAGACGATTACCTTTTACCGGTCTCTTCCAATGATGCCATTGACAATGATTAACAACAAGTGCTACAAGAGGCCTCTCCAACATTGGTATTACCTACCTACCCCTTTGCATTTCAAGAATCTACCCCTAGCGATCCAAGTGTTCTTGCGGGTAACGATTATTTGACTCAAATAATGAAGCATATCCATGGGGAAATGTTTAAGGATCGGGTTAACAATTATCTTGCTCAATACCCGCCGCTATTCAACTTGGCAAGGCAAAGACTCCTCAACCCTAATGGACCCTTGCCCGATTGGGTGATCAAGAAGCATTTCTTTCCATGTACTGCCCAAGATGAGGGGGAAGGTAGTAGGTTACAAAGGTTTGAGGGCCTGGATGATGATCAAGGTGAAGCAAACATGAATGATGAAGCTCAAGGTGAAAGTGAAAGTACAAGTGGAGGTGGTAGCCATGAAGATGATGAACATGGTGATGATAACTCAAGTTTAAGCTCAAGCTTAAATGCAAGTAGGGAAGATGATGATGAAGGGACCATAAGCGACAATGAAGAGTGAAGAGCTAAGGACATATGGAAAGGAGGTTGAATCGTTGGTCAATGGCGGATACCAAAGCATCTTGGCATGAACACAACATTGTGAGCACCCCTTTCCTTTTTATGTTTCTTCCACTTATTCTCTTGTTATCCTAACTTGCATTTTATAACATTGTTTCATGATAGTGTAATTCATATCACGTGAGAGTCATTTTTTACTCTCTTAGATGTTTGGAGTTTATTGAGTCTTACTCATATCAAAGGACTCACACCGCGGTCCTATGGAGGTGATTATCCTTTTTGCTCCCACCAAAGGAAATCCAAAATGACAATCAACATTGCATATTTTCATACATTGTGTTGTGGCCAAACTTCCCTATGGCACTAGAAATAGTGTTGTGTTTGGTTTGGGGAAGTTTGAGCACAAGCAACCCGAGTCAATTAAAATTGGCTCTCCAAACATTAGAGAGCATGCATCATTTTAGATTAGATTAGTTGCATCACTTTTATTATATAACATATAGTTCCATTTACTTAGAACATGCATCTATGCATTCATTCATTGATGCATTGCATTTGCATTTGTATTTCAATTCCCTTATTCAAAAATACAAAAACATGTTCTTCCTTTTCATTTCCTATTCCTACTTGTACATTGAGGACGACGTCCAAAATAAGTGTGGGGATGAGAATTTACATTTAAAAACACATAAAAATTTGAAAAACTTTGAAATACCCTAAAAATTTGAAAAATCAAAAACATGTTCTTTACTTTAATAGTGTAGAATTGTATATACTTTGTGTGTTTTGTACTCTTCTCACATAGGTACTACACCTCATTTGAGGCATAAACAAGGGAAGTGTAGACCACTTGGTATGACCGTTCTAAACCCTTTTCCCTTCCATTTCTTTTCACTTGTTTCATATGAGGAGAATAAGATTATGTGCTAAGGAGGATGTGGTGAATTTTTGTATTGTGGTATTTGTGCCTATGTGTTGTTAGAAGTTTGTATTTGTTTGCATATCACATAGTTAGTTGCATTAATATAGGTTGTATATATGATTAGTTTACATTCATAGCACGTTTACTGCTTTTGATAAAATTTGAAAAAACCAAAAAATTGTAATACTTTTGTAAAGAGTCTATGGTAGGAATAAAATGCCGTCAATGACGATAAATTTTTTTTGACCGTGTCTTCTCCCAATAGGTAGCTTGAATCTAGTGACAAGACCTTGTTAGAGTGTTTACACCCCGGAAAGACACGCTTAATACCCAAGCTTTGACCGCCTTGTGAGACCATACTAAACCTAAGACTTGACCTAAAATCGACAAACCTACTTAAATTGTGAGGATAGAGCCTCCATATGGCTGGCCCATCAAACCGGTCCTATTTAGGATTTGTCAGTAGGTCTCCTTACGTGGTATGTCATATCAAAACGCATAAGTGTGGCGCTTGTTCCTTAATATCGTAGAAATGTTTGTACATATTTATAGAGGCAATAAACATGCATGATGATGAACCTCACATAGCCATAAAGCTTTTGTTTTTTACCCTTTAAATTAGGCCACATTTTTGTGAACCCATTTGAGCCTAAGCCAATTATTTTGTTTATCCAACAAAATCAAATCCCAAAAACAACTCTCCCAATCGAGTTTAGTTTTTGTAGTAGTGTTTGTTGTTGATGGGTTAGAACCTCATTCTTGGGGTAATTTGAGCTTAAAAGTTTGTATCAAAATTTTGTGGCTATCTTTTGTATAATAAAGAGGTTTTGAAGAAAAAGTAATGAAAAACAAAATAGAAAAGAAAATATTTGAATTATTGTTTTAGAAAAAACCATGAATAACATCTCTTGCACATCATTAAGGGATAAGAAAAAGACGTTAATAAAGGGCTTGATGTTTTTTGTACAATTGAGTTTAGTTTTAAAAAGATTGAATTTGTTGAAAGGTGATCATTTCACCATTTTGAAGAAAAGCTCTTTTGTATTGTTGGATGAAGTAAGTAGGATAGGTTGTGGCAACTACTCGATTTTAGCTCTACATACCCAAATCAGCACTTATGCCAATCTTTTCTTACCTTGTCCTAAGCCCTATTACAACCCACTTGCCTCTTTAATATGTGCATTGCATCTATATTTCTCTTGCGGTTATAGGATGAAGTACCACATTAGAATGCGGGCATACTTCGCAAGTCGTAGTAGGAGAGTTATTTTGGTTACTCTTTGCACAAAACTTACCCGATCTTTCAATGAGCGATGAGCGAAACCGTGAGAGTCGATACTCTAGGTCTTCTATGGTCAAAGGTTTGGTATTGAGTCGAATCTTGTGATGGTCATGTTAGCCTTTGGGAGTCTAGCATTGTTTTTCCCTTTTCCCCCTATAATTTGTTTCTTTGGCACCTCTTGTTGTCAAACATTATTGATTGATCTAGCTTTAGGGAGCTGACACCTTGTTAAGACCCCGAGACGGTAATTCCTACACTTGACTCTTCTATCCCAAACTCAGCCATTTAGATGAGGAAAGTGGTACATTTTGTAGATGCATCCATTGCTTGTTTATGTCCTTAATGTTGGATGTATCGTCATTTTTGCAAGAGCCCACTTATCCTACAAGAAGGCATCTTACCTCATGGATGTTTTTTTGTGAGTTGAATGGGCGGAGTGAGACCCACTAATTGTCTCATTGATGTGGTTCATTTTAGCACTGTTTTAACCCCATTTTGAAGCTCGTTTCGCATGCTTTTTTGCACTTATTAGGGTCATTTCGGCATATTTAGCTTCCTATTTGATTTTATAAAAGATTTTCGCCCATTTGTAGGAAATGAAGCAAAATGAGCAGAAATCATGCATAAATGGAGTAATTAGGAGCTAATTAAATGGTACTAATGACCAAGCATGAAAAGGAGACGAAAACCAAAGAATCGTAGCAAGATTTTGAGGCAAATGAAGTCATCCCCTATGGGTTTTGGGGTAGTAAATGAAGAAAGGGGCAATTACAGCCACAACCCGGGCGAGCTGAAGACCAACCCGGGAGGGTTGAGCCACAACCCGGGCGAGCGCAGCACGAACCCGGATGGGTAATGAGGCAGACCTCCCCATTCCTACTCCCAGATTGCCCCGAGCCCATAGCCAAGTCGGGCGGGGCACTACTTTCTCCACCCTCATATTAGAGTCCTAATTACTCATTTAGCCTTTGTAGTCTTGTATTAGTATATATACCCCCTCATTCCATTAGGGTTTAGAGTGACCATTAGAGGGATAATAAGGAACAAATACTTTAATTAGCATCTTAATTACTTTCAATTAGCTTAATCTTTGCACAATAATTCTTAGATCTAGTTTGCAATTTAAGGATTCTTGGGTTGTAATTGAAGAAGGTGACAATTCTTCATTAATCAAAGGGTTTCTTCTATTTTATTATTCATCATTATTGTTTATCTCCTTAAGTTTGGTATAATTCCTAAATCTCTACTTTATTTCTTGTTAATCCTTGTTATTTACTTACTTTAATCCTCATGTTTTCTATTGCTATGATTCTTGACAACATTATTTGCATGATTAATATGATAATGAGTGAGTATTCTTCTAGTTAGGCTTAATGGGGGATTAGGGGAATGATTAAAGGGTACATCCATAATTCATGAGTTAATTTGGTTGATAAAATTGTTGTTGTAAATTCTAGCCTAGTGCACATGTTATGTTGGATGAAATGCTTGATTCACAACCTAGCATGATTCTCTACCTATTCCAAAAAACCCGTAAGATCGAAAGCCTCAGAGATTGTTAGACTATGCACTAAGTTAGTCGGAAGACCTGGTGTACGCCAAAAGCTAACCCGACTCGACCTATGGGCCGCAAGAACAAAAGTTTCGGCTTTACTATACCATGACCGTGACCAAACCAAACTCATACCCTTTGGATTTACCATTTGATCACCTCTATGAACCCATGACACCCTAGTGTTTTTCTCATATTGATTTCACCCTTACTTACATTTACTTTCTCTTGCTTTCATTAGTTTACATTTCATTGTTTTAGTTATAGTTATTCCATTCATCTCATTTTAATCAATTGTGACATCCTTGACACTATTACAAGCCTCTTGTGAAACATTGCAATTTATTCAATTTGATAGTTAACCGTCCTTTGCGTTCAACCTCTACTTACTACTTGCTAAGTTGTTTGTTGAGTGATGAATATTGTTTTATAAGATTAGTGACGACTTAAATAAATCGTCTATCAAAATGGCGTCGTTGCCGGGGACGGTGTAAACTGAATTACATTGTATTTCTTTTATTTTTTGCTTTAGTAGTAACTTTGTTTGTTTTAACCTTAGGAAATCTAGTTCCTTAAGGTAGCGCTAATATTTTCTCTAGTGTTGTCGTTTGCATGCATAGAAGATCAAATCATGGTAACCTATTAGCAATTGATCTGGAAATTGAAAGAACGTTGAGAAACATTAGAAGAGAATTTAGAATCATTGAAAGGGTCGAGATCTACTTCAATCATGGAGGGATCAAGCTCTTTGACTGATAGAGGCCTAGTTGCCATTCAGATCAAATTTGTAAATCCATTTGTAAGGGAACCACAAACCAACCCACAACCTAACCCTCAAAATCACCCACAAAATCAACCAACCATGCCAAAGTTTTCATCACATTTCGTACCAACCAAAGATAGTTTACCCAATGGTACTCCTAAACCCACACAACTAACAGGGAACGTCATAGCAAAATACTCTTTTATTTAATTGGTTGAAAGAAGCCAATTCGAGGGAATGCCCATGTGAGGATCCACACCTTCACATGGAGACCTTTTGTGATTATTGTGAAGCTATCTCTCAAACGGGTGTGACTCAAGATCAAATTCGATGGGTACTTTTTCCCTTTTCATTGATAGGAGCCGCAAAGCAATGGTTTAAGAGTTAGACAAAGTTACTCTTGGCATGGATTCATGGAAAAACCTAGGCTTAGCTTTCTACAAGAAATTCTACCCACCAGAGAAAACTAATATGCTTAGAGCTCAAATTACCAGATTTAAGCAAAAGGCTGAAGAATCACTACACGAAGCTTGGGAGCGTTTCAAGGCCATTTGCCGATCTTGTGCTCTTCATGGTCTTAGTGAATGGTTTCTAGTTCAACAATTTCAGAATGGACTTTATGAAGATTCAAGGAATATTTTGAACATGAGTTCAAATGGTATGTTCACCAAAGTTGATGACAACCAAACATGGGAAGAAATTGAAGATATGGCGACCCATAGCTCTCATTATGGTAGACCTCGAAAAGCTAGTAGAGGAGGAAGACATGAGGTGGATTCCGTGACACAACTTAATGCCGACCTTGGTGCTCAATTAAGTTCTCATATGGATACCATGAACTTGAAGTTCAAGCAGGCCTTAGAGGAAGTGAATAAAGCTTCAACTCCACCAAAGCAACAACCGGTTCACCAAGTTAATGCCATGGCAATGACATCAACTACTCCAAGTGGAATTTGTGAAAGTTGTGGAACTTTCGGACATGATCAATAAGAATGTAGAGGGACGAATGAACAAGTGAATGCTTTTCAAACATATAATAATTGTACCTCATACTCACTTTTACAATGAAAACACCAAGTACCACCCAAATCTCTCATATAAAAGCCCAAATGTTCAAAACCCACAACCAACATACATCGCACCTCCATTGAGAAATCATATTCAAAGATATTTCTACAATCAAAATTAAGGATTCCAAAACCAGCCATCATACAACCAATCCTCATATAACCAACCCAATGACCCAACCTTTGATGTTAAAAAAGCGGTTTTACAAATGCAAAAGAACCAACAAGAACTCTTTGCTCAAATGCAAAAATATAGCCAAGCAAAAGATATCACCATCAAAAATATCCTTGCACACAACAAGATGCTTGAGACTCAATTGTCTCAAATGGCCTCATCAAGCTCACAAAGACAAAAAGGGCAATTACCTCCTCAAGGTAATCCACCCACAAGAAATGAGATGGCTTATGCTATACACTTGAGAAGTGATACTCAATATGGGAGTCCTATGGTGCCAATTGAAGAGATTATTGTTGAGGTGAAGAGCAAGATAGATGACAAAGGTTGGAGAAGAATACTGGGGGTAACACAAGGAAAAATAGTGAGAAGGTGGTAGATGTGAACAATGATGAGAGTGAATGAATGAAGAAGAAGAAAGAAGAATAAACAAAAAAGAAGATTGATGAAGAGCCTATTGTCATTAGGTTACCTTTTCCAAGTAGACAAATGAAGCCTAAAATGGATAAGCAACTCAAGAAATTTATGGAAATCGTGAATAATTTGGAAGTCATTACTCCCTTCACCAAGTTGATAACCCTAAGCCGGCTTACGCAAAGTATATGAAGGATATCCTTACAAAGAAGAAATCTATTGGTCAAATGAAAACAATTGCTTTTGCCGATACTTCTAGTGCTATTCTACAAGGTACTTCACCACCAAAGTTATAAGATCCCGGGAGTTTCTCTATCCCTTGCACAATTGGTGATACAATATTTGAAAAGGCACTATGTGAACTTGGATAAAGTATAAGCGTGAAGCCTTACTCGGTTTGTGCAAAGCTTGGGATGGGAGAGTTAAAATGCATGAGCATGAAGCTTCAAATAGCGGATCACTCTTCAAATAAGCCCCTAGGAGTTTTGGAGGATGTACCGGTTCGAGTTAGGAAGTTCTTTATTCCCGTTGAATTTGTTATTGTAGACACGGCGGAAGATGTTCATATCCCGATCATCATGGGATGACCATTCTTGCATACTGCCGGAGCGGTAATAGATGTGAAGAATATAATGCTCACCTTGGAAGTAGGCGATGAAAGAAACCATGCTTCATGGTAGAACATGATCCTAATGACATTAATGATAAAGATGAGACTCCTCCTGGTCCCCATCCAAAAGATGAGCCTTCTATTGAGAAAGGCAAGGTAGAAACTCCAACTTGGAAGCAAGAGGTTGATGAAATAGAGATTGCTATCTATGAGGAGCTAGGAATTTTTTACAAGCTCAATAACAAGAGTGAAACCTTGGATGATCCGAGTTGTAAGGCAAAGGAAACGGACCTTGGTGGCCCAATTAAATCTATGAAAGGAATTATTGCTACTTCTAGTAATGGAATTGGATATGAATGGCAAAAACGAAGACATCATTGGTCTTTGGCATGACGAGTTTGAGGGGATATTCAACCCTTATGTTGGCAATGCAACGTCATTTGACTATGAGAAAGGCTATATTGATCCCGATTCAAGCATCTATGAAATGGGATTTCTAGTTCATGATGATGATATACCCAGGTCTTCTTGGGATTTATTCAACAAATGTGAACAAGCTTTCTTCCATGGGTCGTTGTGGAACATCAATAAGGTCCTAGATTTGCCCCCTTGATAAGCTTAAAAGGGAGAGGAGTTTGGTGAAGTTCTCCCTAAACCACCATTTGTACATATTCTAACCCTCTAACCTTACATTTCATTAAGCTTAATTATATTGCATTTAGTTCATTTGCATAACTAGTATTGTTTTGCATGAGAGAAGGTAAGGGAGAGTTTGCTAATTATGTTTTAAGTGTGTAGATGGAGTAGAAATGAAGTGTGGGGATGCTTAATCACTTGAATTACCATTGCCCCACAATTAATGAAGAAATCCAAGAATTGGAAGGAAGATCTGAACTTCTTCAAATCAAGTAGGGCGGGTTTCATAATTAACACAAGACTAATCAAATGCTGCCCAGAAACCCGCCCGAGCTGAAGACCAAGACGGGCGAGCTGGAGCAGAACTCGCCCGAGCTGAGGAGAACCCAGACGAGCAGGCTACAACTCGGGCGAGCTGAGAGCCAACCCGGGCGAGCTCCAACAGCAAAATTAGATGCTGCCTAGAAACCCGCCCGAGCTAAGCTCAAGTCGGGCGAGCTGAACTGCTTCCACGGGTTATTTACACGGGATTTCCTCTTCTTTACTTCATTTCTTCCCCAATTTCTAAACACAAAACACCCTTCTCCAACAAAAAACACCCATCTCTCATATCACAAATCACTCAAAACTCAATCAAATCATCCCAAATTTGTTTCAAATTCATCTTTGACACATTTAAACAACTCTAATATCAATTTTAAGCCTTCAAATTACACAAATTACCAAAAATTAACTCACCCAAACCTAGGGTTTGAGAAATTCGAAATTGGGCATTATCCAATTGGGTTTGATTAGTAGCTTGAATTGGTGATTGAAGAAGAGTTTTCAAGCATCTTTAAGGCTAAGTGACACCTATTGTCAAAGTTTGAAGAAATTTAAGGCACTTTCTTTGGGATTTCAAGGACAAAGGGGGAACTCTAAGGCACCAAGTGGGTATAATCTTACTAAGAGGCAAAAGACATTGGCTTCTAGGGCGATTGTTGTAGCACCTATTGTGTAGAGATAAATTAAAGCAGTTATGGCTCTCGACATTCTGACAATTGAGCCAATTGAAGTATTTTCGGAGGTAATTTTTATTAATGAAAATCATAAGAAATCCTTTACTTCTCTACTTAGCAAGAATGTATTAGCTACAACGTTCTTATGCCATGATACTTTGACGGGTAATGTTTTTCTATTGTTATTTTAATTGACGTGTGATGTTTTGAATGGATGGTAACACCACATCACTTTGCTAAGGTAGTGTATAGGTAACACTAGAAAATTCCTGCTGATGGTGGTAGCCTTGAATGGTACATATGAATTATTTTAGCAGGGATTTTACTGAACAGAAATGTCCTGCGAGGAAAGTTTAGAAGGGGTGATTTAATTTAATTGATTTGCCTGAATAATATTGCTAAGTAAATAAATAAATAAAAGTAAAGACACAAAAGATTTTATACGTGGAAAAACCCTGGAAATAAGGGAAAAAACCACGGGCACCAAGCCAGGAGAGATTATTACTATGATTTTAGGTAACCTGACAGGGAATTTGTATGTCAGGCGTGACAGGCTAAGGATATTGCTTAATTAAATGTTGAATACAAGAATGAGAGTAGTAATGCGAGTATGCAAGTGAGTGTCCCTTTCTTTTATCTTCTCTTCTATTTATAATAGCTTCAAAAGTGGTCTCCTCAAGTCTGTTTAGGGTTTCTTGGTAAATAGGACTCGTGCCCTATTTACTCGGAAGTAGTTGATTGACTTGTTCTTCATTTCAGCCGTTACTTTTGATCCTTTCCTCTATTTTTTGCCTTTGAATGAGTCTTCCTTGTTTATAAGGACTTTGTTTATATGACTTGGTCGTGTCTTTCTTGTCACCTGCCCAGCTTTGATGGTGTTACTCTTGTGCCTGGCATGGTTTCCTTCCAGCCCAGGTCTAGTAGTTGCCTGTCCTGTGCTTCTCTCCTGCTTGGTGCCTGTCCGGGCACTCCCAATGCCTGGTTTTAAGTATTTCTTGTTCAGGTTTTGGCTTTGGACATTGCCTGGTCTTTGTCTGATCAGGCAGGCTAATTCTGGGCCCAACAATTGCTCCTTATCTGCTTATTCCTTTATTGGGTCTGGCCAGGAATAAGGAGATAAAAATTCGGGCAAGGCAAAAATTGTGTAGGAATACTTAACGGAATAGAACTTATGTTTGGTTCAACTTCTGTAACGGCTATATTACCATAAATAGGGTAGATTCACAAAACCCTAGGAGAGTCAAGATTAGGTTTAACCACTTGTTTTTTTGCCCGTTTCATTTTGTGGCTATAAATACCTCACTTTATTTTATCTTGTTTTCACATTCCCAATCTTAAAAATTCTTCTTTCTCTTTCTAGAATTCCTTTCTATAAAAAATCAATCTTCAACTAATTCAATAAAATATGGCTGGAGGGAGAAGGAAGACAGCTGCATCTAAGGCTCCTGCTGAGGTTGAGAAGGTTCCTGTTGTTGTCGATGTCCCAGATGTCATCCCTGAGGATGCAGTAATGGAGGTGGCTGCTCCCCCAGAAATTTTATCTATGTCATACAAAGGGGTTGATTATACTCCTGTGAAGGCTTTGGCTGCTTCTTTCCACAAGGCTAATCAATTGAAGCCAACTTTTGTACATTATCTGAAGGGCAGGGGTCTTATTCCTGCTGAGGCTGAGGTTTAGATCCCTGAGAGTGGTCCAGTCAGGGCTAATTGGGGTAGTCCAGGTGATGAAGAGTGTCGTTGGGGCTCTCAATCAAACACATTTATAATACTCAACAAACAACTAGTTAGCGGTAAGTCGAGGTCGATCAATGGGACGGTGTGCTTTGGGTTCTAAGTCTATTTATCTCAATTTACGCTAGTGTCACAATTGATTTGGGTTTGTAGTTGTGTCTAGACTAATGTAAGCAATAAAGTAAAACAAGCAATAAAAGGTGTATATAAATAATAAAGGGTACTAGGATGTCATGGGTTCATAGGGGATTCATGGGAGTTAACCATACAAACATGTTTACAAAGTTGCAAGCAATTAATGTTGTAAAGGAGCCGAGTTGGTTTATGTCTTACGGTTCTTAGGAAGAGTTGGGTCCCAGAGCCGAATCGATTAGATTGTACAACACCTACAATTCGACTTACTTTCCTCCTAATCACTTCTATGCATGGTCTAACAAGACTCGAGTTGGTTTATATCTTACAAGTCAAGTTGAATAGATAAGAGATGGTTATAAATGCAAGGATTCATAGGCTTAGCATTTCATCAAACATAACATGTGCATAGGCTGACATCACAACAAGCAAGCAATTTAATTATGAAAACATATTAGATTAAGCATGATTAATCCCCATGTTTGTTTCCCCTAATTTCCCATTAATCCTAGTCAAGGAACTACTCACTCATTATCATAGGAAACATGTCAACAAGGTTGTCAATCATATTAACAAGTATAAACATGATAAGAGAATGAGGAAATAAACAATAAAGAGTAAAGAGTAAAGGAATTACAGTAGATTGAGATGGAGCCTTTCAGGAAGTGTGTTGCTGACTGTGAAGTTATTGACATAGCTGCTGTAGGGTCTGTTTTCACCTGGAACAATAAACAACAGTCTGAGGAGAGGATTTACAGTAGATTGGATAGGTTTTCGTCAACAAGGCTTGGTGTGATAGTTTGCCGATATGTATGCTAACTTTATGCACGAGGGGATGATGGATCATACACCATGTATAGTGAAGAGTACTAAGGTAGTGCAGGGCACTAGAAGCTTTAAGTACTTCAACATGTGGGGCAAATCCAAGGAGTTCATTCCTCTTGTCAATGATATGTGGGATTACAATATTGATGGGACCCCTCTCTTTAAACTGGCAAAAAATCTCAAGAATCTTAAGCCTGGTTTAAAGAGACTGAATAGGGAGGGATTTAGTGACATTGAGAAGGCAACTGGTATCCTGGAGAAGCAGGTTGAGGAGATGCAAGTTCAATTGGGTGTTAATCCATCTGATGTGAGCTTGATGCATCAGGAGTGTGAGGCAAGTAAAAAGCTTAAGGAGTTGCAATGTGCAAGGGAGAGTTTCCTGTATCAGAAAGCCAAGGGTGAATGGCTTAAGGATGGTGATGCCAATACATCCTATTTCCATAGCATAATTAAGAAGAGGAGGAATAGGAATAAGATCTTTGTGATTGAGGATATGAATGGGAAGACCTGTGATACGAGTGATCAGGTACAAGCTGCTTTCCTGGCTTACTATGAGCAGCTGCTGGGGACTAGTCAGGCTACTAAACCGGTTCATAGGAGTGTTATAAATCAGGGCAAGCAGTGCACCAGTGAACATCATGTTCAACTGCTTAGACCTGTTACAGGAGAAGAAATTAAAGAGGCTATGTTTAGCATTCCTGACATCAAGGCCCCTGACCCTGATGGCTATACTAGTGGCTTCTTCAAGGATGCATGGGGAGTAATTGGCAAAGAGGTGGTGGATGCTGTAAGGGATTTCTTTATGAAAGGGAAGCTGCTGAGACAGTTCAATGCTACTACTTTGACACTTATTCCTAAGTGTGACAGACCCAAGGATGTAACTCAATTTCGTCCCATTGCTTGCTGTAATGTGGTATACAAAGTCATATCCAAGTTGCTATGCTCTAGACTTGCTTCTGTTCTGCCTGATATTGTTCACACTAATCAAGGTGCATTCATTCAGGAACGAAGCATTCAGGAAAACATTCTAATATGCCAAGATTTAATCAGACTGTATGAGAGACCTTCTGTGACCCCTAGATGTATGCTGAAGATTGATTTGCAAAAGGCGTATGACACTGTTGAATGGAGCTTTGTAGAGCAGTTGTTGAATTTGTTGGAGTTTCCTGAGAGCTTTAAGAGTAAAATCATGTTGTGTATTACAACTCCCTCTATTTCTCTGGCTCTGAATGGAGAAACATTTGGGTATTTCCCTGCCAAGAGAGGATTGAGACAAGGAGATCCATTATCTCCCCTAATTTTCACCTTGTGCATGGATTACTTGACCAGAATGCTTATGTATGCTGCAACCAAATACCAGTTCAAATTCCACCCTTTATGCAAGCAGCTGAGAGTCACAAATTTAATGTTTGCGAGATGATGTCTTGATGTTCGATCATGGAGATCTTGATTCAATGATGCTTATCTTTGAAATCTTTCTCATCCTTCTCAAAAGCTTCAGGCCTGAAAGTGAGTCCAAGTAAGTCAAATGTGTATTTTAATGGAGTGCAAGATGATCTCAAAAATGATTTCCTGAGTGTGTCTGGTTTTAAGGAGGGTACGTTGCCTTTCAAGTACCTAGGGATGCCCATTCAGACTACTAGACTCAAGAAGAAGGACTGTGATTGTTTAGTGGACAAGATATGCAATAGAATACACAGCTATGGTGCAAGTAAGTTCTCGTATGCTGGAAGGTTAACCCTGGTGAAACATGTTTTGAATACATTACACTCATATTGGGCCTCTGTTTTCGTTCTCCCTAAGGGAGTCATCTTGAGAATAGAAGCCATATGCAGAAACTTTCTATGGGATGGTAGTGCAGATTACAGGCGCTCTCCATTAGTTGCTTGGGATAAAATTTGCAGACCAAAGCAAGAAGGGGGATTGGGGCTTAAAAATCAAGAACTATGGAATATAGCAATGGTTGGAAGACTTGTGGATTGGGTAGCAACAAACAAGGAGTCCTTATGGGTGAATTGGGTGAAAGCTAACTATCTGAAAGGGAGGAATTGGCAGGATTACACTCCAACAAGCAATTCCAGTTGGGTGTGGAGGAGGATATGCAGAGTGACGCAGAGATTAGCAGCTGGGTATGTGCAAGGGACATGGCAGGTACAACCTTCTGGGTACACCCCGGCTGGATGTTATGAGTGGCTTAGAGGTACACAAGCTACAGTGGAGTGGTCTAAAGTTATATGGGATAACTGGAATTTACCCAAGCATCGTTTCCTGGGATGGCTTATTGCTCACAATTCGTTGCATACAAATAGCAGACTCATGAGCTTTGGGATGGATGTTGATGGGCAATGTTTACTGTGTGGATTAGCAGAGGAGACACAGCAGCACTTATTCTTTGCGTGTGACTATAGTAGGAGAGTCTTACAGGCAGTGATGGACTGTACTGGTCTAAAACTACCTGAGGATGATATCTTGCATTGGTGTGTTCATAGTCCTGGCATGAAAGTTCAGCGTGGTGTGAAGGTTGCTTTGGTAATGAGTACTTTGTATCATGTATGGCAACAAAGGAATAAGTGTAGAGTGGAGCAGGTTCTGATGAGGCCTCACTACTTGGCTCAATGGATTAGTGATGATATGAGGAAGAGAATAAGGGAAAGAGATAAAAGACGAATGACTACTCATGAGCTAGATTGGTTAGGCAATTTAAAATTTAACTAGTTTTGAATGCCTTGCCTTTCTAGTATGTAATTGACTCCTTTTTATATATAATATACTCTCACATTTTACCAAAAAAAAAAAAGAGTAAAGGAATTATACCAAACTTGAGATGATCCAAATAATAAAGCAAAGAATAAAAGAAGAGAACTTGATTGATTGATGAAGGGTTGTCAATCCTTCAATAATAACCCAATAATCTTCAATTACCCAAAAGTAATAAACTTGAACAATAATTAAGGAGAGATTAATGTGAAATTTGTGGAGAGATTAATGTGAAATTTGTGGAAAGATTAAAGAGTAATCTAATCTAATCTACTTCTAATCTATTCTAAAAGGATTTTCTAATGTGGAAGCCCCCTTTGATTATCATCAAAATGGGGTATTTATAGTAGTGCCTCATTAGGTTAACTAAGGCTAAATTAGTAATTAACAATTTTAAGTTCTAAGTAGGGAAATGCAAGTATTTCGGAGGGATGCGCATCCTTGTTGAAGACGCCGAGGGACGCTCGTATACAAGGGTGGGACGCTCGGCTTGTAGGCATGTAGGACGAGCGGCCCAAGGTCGGGACGCTCGGATTCTGGGGTACTTGGACGAGCGGCTGAATGCTTTGGACGCCCGGATTGTTGTTCAGAATGCTTCCTCTCGCATACTTCTTATTCTTGCAACATTGGTCTTTAGTTCTTGCCTCTTCTTCGACACTCGTTCTACCAAGATCGTCAATGTCCTTCCAAATAAGCTCAAGAGACGGGAATTTCCGCCTAATTGTCTCATTTCCTACAAAACATATGAAATGCACTATGAAAGCAAAATAGAAAGCATTTGACAGACAAAATGGCTATGGAATGTTATATTAGTATGCAAAATGGGCTCAATTAGGGGACTAAATGTGCGCAAATATGAGTCACATCACCAGGCTGGTTCTATATTTTTGAATGGGCGTTCAAATGAGGATGCCAGCTTCCCCTTTCTCCTTTTATGGCTGAAGTGATTAGGGCTATTAGGGTTCCTCCATTCCAACTCATGCCAATGGTTTGGAAGATTGTTCATTTAGTTGAGCAGTTATGTACCAAACATAAGCTGGTCATCACCCTGGAAGATTTTAAGAATGTCTACCACTTGAAGAGTCATTCCACTGGCCGGTTCAATCTTCGAGTCAGGTCAAAGATGGCTCATCTGATTACTAATTTTGATTCAGGAGATGATAAGGGATGGGCCTAGACTTATATGTTCATCAGGGCTGATTCTAATGCCCCTGACCTGGATTACCTTAATTATCTGGCTGTTGAAGGAGGTAGTTTCCTTTTTCTTGCATTGTATTCTGATGGGAGATGATATATTTTGAGAGGTATACTTACTTACTTTTGTTTTTGTAGTGAATGACTGGGTAAATAATCCTGATGCTAAGGGGTCGGCTGATCGGATTGCAGCTTTCATGGCGTTGCCTGAAGAGGAGAGGGCGTGGCCTGCCTGTCTGGGGCAAGCACCTATGCCTCGTTTCAAGAAGGATAAATTAAGTACTTATAAACCAGTGAAGAGTGCCAAAGCCTCATGGACTTCCTCGTTAGGGAGTAAGTTTTGTTTACGTTTGTTTTGTAGATTTTTATTTTGGACATGTGTTTATATTGTTGATGTAGAGCCTCGCCGTACAGCCACTAGGGCTTTTGACAGGATAGCTAGTTTTGGTTTGTCCTTGGTGAAGGCAGGTGTTTCCCAGATCACAGGGGAGAAATCTAAGAGTAATGAGGCTACTGGGAGTGACAGTGCAGTACAGATTCAGGAACTTGTGCAGGAGGTACAGTTGGTATCCCCTGAGAAATTTGTGGATGAGGCTGGTCGGCCTGGGAAGAGAAAAAGGGTAGAGGAATCGTCAGGAGGGGTTCATGAGATCAGGGGGGTTAGGGCTCGGCTGGATGAGGTTCGGTTTGCTAACGACAGATCCAGGCTCAAAGCTTTTATGGTTGATGATGCTTATTACAAGTATCAGGCAGAGGATTCTTCTGCTCGTGCTTTGGCTGTCATGTACCGCACCAGGGATTATGCTGCCAACCTGATCACTATGCTTCAGGAGGTATTTTCTTTTTGTCTCTTTTTGTGTGGGTATTTATTTTTTGTGTGTTTTGTGTGGCTTAAACGGGTATATTTTCTTTGCTAGAACGTCAATGATATATTGAGGGGTGCCTGCCAGTTCGATTCTATTAACAGCGTTAAAGATACCTTGGATTGGGAGGTGCAGATTCTGAAGAAGGATGCTGTGAAATTTAAGGCTGAATTGGAAGCAGTAAAGGCTAAGAATCATTCTTTAAAGGAGGATAATGAGGCTGGGAAGGCTCGGTTGGTGATGGAGTCATCCAAGCTGAATTCTGCTCAGGATGCCCTGAAAGCTCTCCAGGCTAAATTTGATGTTGTCTAGGAGGAGTTAAAGGCTGAGCAACAGGCTATGCAGGAGCAACTGAAAGTGAATGAGGAATTGGCTGTTGAAAGGGATTTGGTACAGGGCAGGTAGAAGGATGCTGCTACTTATTTCTTTGGCAGGGGTCGTATAGATGCCATGAAGGAGCCTGTTGAAGTTAGGCCTTTCTGGGATCCTGACCAGGAATTAGCCAATCTCAACACTACTTACCCTGAGCTTTGTAAGCTGCATGTTGATGAGGAGGTGGATTCTCCACCGTCTAAGAAGAAAAGTGGTGATGCTGAAGAAGGAGGAGATGACGAGGAAGAGCCTGTTGTAAGGGGATCAGTTCTGCTACTGCTTCCAAGGCAGGCTAATTATATTCTGGTTTGTTTTGTTTTGGCCCATCCAGGGGGGATGTTCCCTGGACAAACAACAATTAATTTTTGGTTTTTTGAGGTTTTTTGTCTTATCCAGGAGGGATGTTTCCCTGGGCAACTTCATTATCTTGGTATAAATTGAATCTTCTTTTCTCTTGATTCCTTTGAATGACTTGATTTGTATCTGTAAATAATGCATTTTGACGTCTTTTGTTAGAATGATGCCTGTCAGGAGGGCTTATGGCCCTCATTCCGTATTTAGGAAATGATGGCTCTGTTGCCCGTCAGGAGGGCTTTTTAAAAGGAGGGGCGGTTGTCAGTCAGGAGGGCTTATGGCCCTCAGCCTATCAGGAGGGCTTTTGTAGACAAGTAGTTTGGTCTGTTCCACCATTGTACTTGTCTTTTATGTACTGAGCTCAGTTTCTTTTTTGGGTCAGGCAGGCAGGTGCCAAATTATTGTAGAGCATTTTAGGAATGCTTTTCAGGTTGGGTGGAGTGGCCCTCAATCCTGAATATTTGTTTAAGCCTAAATGTAGTACGTAACTAGTGAAAAGAAGGCGTAAAACAAGTTTTCAGGATTCAATATATTAAGATTTAAATAGGCAGGCTAGGCAAAGTTAAAAAATAATAGACACGAATTCAGGCAAAATAGCAGATAACATGAAGACATAATTTGTAGAGGATTTGCTATTTAAAATTCTAGTTAAACATATAAGGAGTTGATAGTTTTACCTGGTCTTGGTTAGACATGAAATAACTTTAGGTGGTAAATGTTCCAGGATCTGGGGATCATTTCTCCGTCCAAAGTTTGCATCCTGTAAGCTCCCTGGCCTACTATTGAATCAATCAGGTATGGCCCTTCCCATGTAGGAGCTAGCTTGCCTGCATTTTTGTCCCTGGTGTTAGGGAAGACTTTTCTTAGGCCTAGGTCTCCTTCCCTGAACACCCTGATGTTGACATTCTTGTTGTAACTTCTGGCTACTGTTTGCTGGTAGGAGGCTATCCTGACCTTGGATGCATCTCTCAGTTCTTCAGTCAGGATCAGGCAATCTTGTAATAGTGGCCTGTTTTCCTCTATGGTATTCAGGCTGCTTCTAGTAGTTGGTACATGGATTTCTCATTGGGATTATCGCTTCACGGACCATAGACCGGGGGGAGTAGGGAGTTTGGCCTGTGGGTCGTTTTAGGTGTAGTTCGTCGGCCCAGAGGACTAAGGAGAGTTCTTGACCCATCTACCTTTTCTTCTTTTTAACTTTTTCTTCAGCAGTTAATTACTACTTTGTTCTTGGATTCTCGCCGACCGTTGGCTTTTGGGTAGCCTGGTGTGGATGTGACCAGTTAATATTCCATTGTGCACGAAATTTGCTGTCCTCTTTCCCACAAATTGTGTACCATTATCACAGACTATTTCTGAAGGTATCCCATATCTACATATGATGTTGCGTTTAATGAATGATATGACATCCTTCTCTTTGACTTTCCTGTATGAATCTGCCTCTATCCATTTGGAAAAGTAATCAGTCATTGCTAGCATGAAAACTTTCTGTCCAGGTGCTTGGGGTAATTTGCCTACTATGTCCATGCCCCATTTCATGAACAGCCAGGGAGCTGAGATAGAGTGTAGTAGCTCTGATGGCTGGTGGATATAAGAGGAGTGGATTTGACAGGCTTCACATTTAGAGTTGTAGGCTATGCAGTCAGCTCTCAGAGTTGGCCAAAACTAGCTTGTTCTGAGAACTTTACTGACCAGGCTTCTGCCGCCTTTGTGATTTCCACAGTATCCATCGTGTATATCCTCTATTACCTGTTTAGCTTCATGAGGTTCCAGGCAATGTAGGTAAGGTCCAGCCTGTGACTTTTTGAACAACATGTTATTGATAATGGTATAGGTAGAGGCTTTGATTCAGGGCCCTTGCTTCGTTTTTATCACTAGGAAGTATCCCCTGTAAGAACCAATCATAGTATGGTTTGGTCCAAGAAGTTGTGTCCTCATGGATAGGATAAGTTTTATCAAGCTTTTCTATGGTTGGTTCCAATAGGTGGACTATGGGTATTTTATCAAACACAGCAGGGCTGAAGTTTGATCCCAGGCTGGCTAGGGCATCAGCTTGAGTGTTTAGGTCCCTTGGTATTTGGTCAATGTCAAAGGAATTAAATTTTTTGCAAAGGTTTTTAATATATTCTAAATAGAGTACCATTTTTGAATCATTTGCTGCATATGTTCCTTTGACTTGATTGGAAATTAAGAGAGAGTCAGTCTTTACCTTGAGGTTTGTCACACCAAGTTCTATACATACCTTAAGTCCAGCTATCAGGGCTTCGTACTCAGCTTCATTGTTTGTAGCTTTGAATTCGCAACTAATAGCCTGTGCAATTAGGTCTCCCTGTGGTGATTTCAATACTAGTCCTAGGCCAGTCCCTCTCATATTTGTTGCTCCATCTACGTGTAAGGTCTATTCCTGGCCTAATTTATGGGTGTCTAGGTGGTTGACCTCTTTTATGAGGTCTGGTTCTAGGTTAGGACTGAATTCAGCAACGAAGTCTGCTAATGCCTGAGACTTAATTGTTGTCCTGGGTTCAAAGGTTATGTCATAGGTGTTAATTTGTACTGACCATTTTGCCATTCTGCCTGATAGCTCAAGCTTTCTCAAGACAGATTTGATAGGCATGTTGGTTCTGACAATGATTGGGTGACTTTCAAAGTAAGGTCTAAGTTTGGTGCAAGACATGACTAAAGCAAGTACGTACTTTTCAAGTAGACCATACCTTGTTTCTGCATCTAGGAGACTCTTACTTACATAATAGACTGGATGCTGTTGGCCGTCAATCTCTTTGGTTAAGACTCCACTTACTGCTGTTTCCGTGACAGATAGGTAGATCGTCAGGGGTTCTCCTTTGTTTGGTTTGGCAAGTAGTTGAGGTGTAGTCAGGTATGCTTTGAGATCTTGGAAGGCTGCTTCGTATTCAGGCAACCATTTGAATGATTTGTTTTTCCTGAGGAGGCCGTAGAAAGATCTACATCTTTCTGATGATCTGGATATAAATCTGTTCAGGGCTGCAACTCGTCCTGTTAGCTTTTGGATGTCTTTAACTGACTTGGGAGATTCTAGTTCCAGGATAGCTTTTATCTGTTCTGGGCTGGATTCTATTCCTCTTTTGGTTACCATGTATCCCAGAAATTTGCCTGAAGAGACTCCAAAATGGCATTTGGAAGGATTGAGCTTCATGTTGAATTTTTCCAGGATCTTGAAAGTTGTTTCTAGGTCCCTGACATGATCTTCAACCTTTTTTTACTTGACCACCATGTCATCAATATAGACTTCCATTGTATCCTCTATTTGATCTTTGAACATCATATTTACCAGGCGTTGGTATGTTGCCCCTACATTCTTCAGGCCAAAGGGCATTGTTGTGTAGCAGTATATGCCTCTTTCCGTGATGAATGCAGTGTGTTCCTGGTCAGATGGGTGCATCTTGATTGGTTTGAATCCACTTGAAGCATCCATAAATGTTAGGAGTTCATGTCCTGCTGTGGCATCTACCATTGCATCTATCTGAGGGAGTGGGAATGGGTCTTTTGGGCAGGCTTTGTTGAGGTCTGTGTAGTCTACACATACTCTCCACTTACCATTCTTTTTCTGTACTACTACCACATTGACTAGCCAGTCAGGGTACATGACTTCTCTTATCATTCCAATGTCCAGTAGTTTGTCCACTTCTTCATTAATAATGGCGTTGCGTACAGAGGCAAACTTTCTTCTTTTCTGTTGTACAGGCTTATAAGATTTGTCAATATTTAGATTATGTGTAATGGTATTAGCATCTATACCAGTCATATCAAAATGAGACCAGGCAAAACATGAATATTTATTCTTAAGAAAGCTTACTAATTCTGGTCTGATATTGTCAGGAACATCAGATCCTACCAGTACATGCCTGTCAGGATACTCGGGGTCTAAAATTACTTGATCCGTCTCCTTCTGCCACATAAGTTGTCCTGAAAGGGTACTGTAATTGCTAAGCGAGAGACTTACCTGCCTTGGAAAGTTTCAACGATTCAGTATAACATTCCTGGGCTGACTTTTGTTCACCTTTTATGGTTGCTACTCCCCATTCTGTTGGTATCTTGATAAATTTATGGTATGTGGAGGGTATGGCCCTCACATTGTGGATCCATGGTCTTCCTAGGATAGCGTTATAGGAAGACAGGCAGTCCAGGACTCCAAATCTCTCATATGAGGAAACTCCTTCCACATATGTTGGCAGGTGTATCTCTCCTAGTGTGTTCTTCGTTTCTCCACTGAATCCCACTAGGACATTAGATTTCTTTATGATTTGACTTTCATCAATCTTCATTGCTTTAAGGACATCAAGCATAATCAGGTTTACTGAGCTGCCTCCATCTACTAGAATTCTCAGGACACGTGCAGTTCCTATTTTCATGGTGATAACCAGGCTATCATGGTGTAGATCAGGAATTCCCTGCATATCAGTGTCGTCAAAAGTAATTTGAGGTAAATTTCTAGGTTTAAAAGGAGATTTCATTTTTGACTCCTAGGCAATTTTCTTTTTGCAAATTTCGTCAAAGCCACAAATTTCAAATCCTCCATTGATGAATTTGACCTTATAGATGGGTGGTGCTGGGGGCAGGTCACGTTGTTGCCTTTCTGAATTCTTTCGTGCTCCATCATCTTCCCTGTTCTTTGATGGCATCGGGTCTTTCAGATATCCCTTCTTTAGTAGGTAGGCTACTTGCATGCGGAGCCCCATGCATTCTTCTGTTGTGTGTCCTATGTCCATGTGGAATTCGCACCATCTTGTAGTATCTTTTCTTAAGTTAGGGTTGTCTGATTTCTTTGGCCATTTGACAATGTCTCCCATATTGTCAAGTCTCTTGATCAATCCTGCAATATCAACAGAGAAATTATACTCTTGGATAGAGGGATAAGTATAGGAGTTACCTCGTTGTTCATGTGTATAGTTGACTTCTGATCTGTCAGGTCTTGTGTAAGGAGATGGCCTGGAATTGCTCCCTCTGTGGTTGGAACTTTTTCTGTTGACTTTGTCATATCCTGAGTTATTGTTAGTGTTGTCTGCTTTGTAGCCCTTATCTTCTTCCAGCTGAATATAGTCTATTGCTAATGCCTGGACATCTTCAAAGGTATGACAGGGCTTCATGGTCATTGCATCGTAGAAGTCACTGTCTAGGGGTAGCCCTTGCCTGAAAGCTTCCACAGCTGTTCCAACATCACTTCTGGGGATTGACACCTTTTCCTTGTTGAATCTTGTCATGTAAGATCTTCACCAGGCTTTTGCTTGATCCTGTATAGGTCACTGGATCTCTTTTCAAGTTCCCTGCTGCTTGCAAACTGTTGGTTGAAGGAGTTGACCAGGTCGGCAAAGGACTTGATGCTTCCATTTGGCAAGTTTATGTACCATTGCAGGGCAGTCCCATTCAGGGTTGTCCCAAACCCCTTGCACAGGCAGACCTGTCGTAGTTCACTGGGAATAGATGCTGCCAATATCCTTTGCTTGTAATAGGCTACATGATTTTGTGGATCTGTGGTCCCACCATAGATTCTCATTGAAGGAACCACAAATTTCTTTGGTAAGTCTATCCTTGTTATTTCATCCACAAAGGGTGAATCAGCATAGCTTTCTGGATTTGCTTCCTCAATTGGGGTAGGTACTCCAGGTTTCAAATCTTTCATGGAGTTTTTGAATTTCCTGGAGCATGGCCATCATGATTACTGTATTGGTTTGATCTGGTGGAGCTTCTTCATTTTGAATTTCTTCTGAGTCTGTTTCTTCTCCTGCTTTGGACTTTGGTGGAGTAGGAGTACCAAAATTGGAGAAATCAATGTTCCTGATGATTGAGGAGAATGGTGTGCCAGGTTGAACTTTCAGTTTTGATCCTGAAGTTTTCTCTCCTAGCCATAGTTTCAGGCTGGACTCTAATTCCTTTAATTTTGCAACTTCAGCTTCAGCCTGGGCCATTTTCTGTTTCAGCTGTTCAATTTCCAACAATTGTTGTTGGGCGGCAGCCAGTTGTTGTTCAATGCTATCTCCTGTCATTTCTCAAGTTTTTGTGCTATTTGGTTTTGGATTTTGATTATTTTTGAGCTAGATGCCCCACGGTGGGCGCCAATTATTTTCGCAGGGATTTTATTGAACAGAAACGTCGTGGAAAAACCCTGGGAATAAGGGAAAAACCCACGGGCACCAAGCCAGGAGAGATTATTACTATGATTTTAGGTAACCTGACAGGGAATTTGTATGTCAGCCATGACAGGCTAAGGATATTGCTTAATTAAATGTTGAATACAAGAATGAGAGTAGTAATGCGAGTATGCAAGTGAGTGTCCCTTTCTTTTATCTTCTCTTCTATTTATAATAGCTTCAAAAGTGGTCTCCTCAAGTCTGTTTAGGATTTCCTGGTAAATAGGACTCGTGCCCTATTTACCCGGAAGTAGTTGATTGACTTGTTCTTCATTTCAGCCGTTACTATTGATCCTTTCCTCTATTTTCTGCCTTTGAATGGGTCTTCCTTGTTTATAGGGACTTTGTTTATATGGCCTGATCGTGTCTTTCTTGTCACCTGCCCAGCTTTGATGGTGTTACTCTTGTGCCTGGCATGGTTTCCTTCCAGGCCAGGTCTAGTAGTTGCCTGTCCTGTGGTTCTCTCCTGCTTGGTGCCTGTCCAGGCACTCCCAATGCCTGGTTTTAAGTATTTCTTGTTCAAGTTTTGGCTTTGGACATTGCCTGGTCCTTGTCTGGTCAGGCAGGCTAATTTTGGGCCCAACATGAATCATTTTGGGATACCACGGCAGATATCAAAATTATTTATAGGGTCAATTTTTTTTATAAATACTTTCCCATATCAATAGATGGTGGTAGCCTTTTCTTCACCTTATATTCTATTTATTTTGGTTAAGCAATAGATGCAAATTCTTATGTTTGACCACGTGGCATACTGTATGATGAAAACAATGATATATATACATAGATACTCAAAGTTACGGGAAATGAAGGAGGGGCAAGTGAATGACGATGGGAGTAGTGGCGGGCTGGGTGAGGCACAGATGGAGGGAGAAGAAGGTTGGGTGAGGCCGCGGGATGGTGATTATAAAATAAATGTAGATGCCGGTGTTTTAAGTGCTGTTGGAACGGGTTTTGGGGTTGTTTGTCGAGATGAGGGGGTAGCATGGTGTGGGCATTGACGGTGCAGGAGAATGAGGTGCGGGATCCGACGGAGGCGGAAGCATTAGCTGTCCTTACTGGGGTTCGTGAAGCTCAACGGAGAGGGATGAGACGGGTCGTTGTGGAAGGCGATTGCTTGAATGTCATCAATGACTTGAAGAAACGGAGATAAGGTCGAAGTCATATTTTCTTAGTTTATGAGGAGATCTTTGATACCTGTAATTCGTTTGATAGTTGCGTTTTTTCTTTCATTCGTAGGAACTTTAATAGCGTCGCTCATGATTTAGCACATATCGACCCATGGTTCGTTGGTTGTAGAAGATGGGACGATGGTGCGCCTCAAAACATTATCGATTGTATTGCCCGCGATCTTTTATCTATGAAGTAATACCCTTTTGGATTTTTTCCAGAAAAAAAAAAAAAAGTTACCCTTTTTACATTATTTTATAAAATTTTATAAAATTAATTGAATGGAGTAGTTTGGAATAAATGGTAGGAAATCCAATAGAATAGACCGTAGCAAGGTAAAAGTCGTAGTAGCTGAACGCATTACAGACAAACGGAGCGACGCCTATCTTGATTCATGTTGGTGACAACTAGAATTGTCAAAAAAGAACAATAATAATAATAATATTCAAATCCTCTTATAATAACACCCAGGAGAAACATCATTCCACACGAAACTACGCAAGTTTATTTTAATGCATTATTGTAAATTTTGTTAGAGAAACAAGGGAGTTAGCTTAGTTAATTACACTCACTTAGATTTGTGCAGAAAACATGGAGGAGGTACGTCTCCTAGCAACATGGCGCAGTGGATATTGTCACAGAGTCATATGGGCCCTTAACTTTAAGGGCATCAAGTATGAATACGTCGAAGAGGACTTGCAAAACAAGAGCGATGACCTTTTGCGATACAATCCCATTATTCAGAAGGTACCAGTCCTTGTTCATAATGGAAAATCCGTCTTAGAATCCATCAACATCCTTGAGTATATCGATGAGACGTGGCCTCACAGTCCCTTGCTTCCTGCTGATCCTTACGAGAAAGCCATGGCTCGATTCTGGACCAAATTTATGGAAGATAAGGTATCTTGCATTGGCTTGTATTATGTTTGTTCTTGTTTCTTGACACTAGGCCAATCACATTAACTTCAAGAGCAATGAGGTTATTAGGGGTACCATGTGAATTTTCCGATTGATTTATTTGATCCTATGATTATTGAATAAAACTTTTAAACATTCTAATTGGTGCATGTAGGGACCAGTATTCTACTCTTACTTTCGAGCTGTTGGGGAAGAACAAGTGAAGATAGCTAAAGAAGCCAAAGAAGTGCTTAGAACACTAGAAGAGAGAGGGCTGGGAGATGACAAATTCTTTAACGGGGAAAAAATTGGATACACCGATCTGTGTTTAGGATGGATCTCCTATGGGTTGGAATTTATGCAAGAGGCTGCTGGTATCGTTTTAGTCGAACCGGACACCCTCCCAAGGTTAAATGCTTGGAGCAAGAGATTCAAGGAAGTCCCAGTGATCAAAGATAACTTGCCAGATCGGAATATGATGTTGGCTTATTTCAAAGAGCTTCGAGCAAGATTCACTGCATCTCCAGCATCCTAACTACCTTTGCTTGTAAAATCACTAAGGGTCCGTTTGGATACAATTTTCGGAGGGAAGGGGAGGGGAGGGGGAGTGAGGGGAGGTGAAGGGAGGGGAGAGAAGGGGAGGGCAAATGGGATGTGGGTGTTTGGATAACAAAAATTATGAAGGGAAATGGAAGGGGAGGAAGGAGGGAGATGAAGAATGGATGGAGGATTGAAGGAGGCTAGTGGTATAATTAGAGTCCAAATAATGTTTTCTTTCCAAATCTTGCCACCCTTGGAAAGATTATAATTTGTTCTATAGGAGGGAAAATAAGTCCTCTCATTTCTCTCCCCTTCCATTTCCTTTCTCCCATATTTTTTATCCAAACAAAAGAAATTAAATCCCTCCCTTTCCCTCCCCTCCCCTTCTCTCCAATTCATTCAATCCAAACGGACCCTAAGAGAACTTTCATGGGAATCTTGTTATTTTCTATTTTCTCTCAACTTCTTGTATTCTTTATCACAAGATTCATTATCAATTCAACTTATATTCTATATCTTCTCTCAACTTCTTGTATCATCTTCAACCTTCTTATATTCATTATATTCGAACATTTTTTTTATCACAATTGTAAAGCAGGTAGAAATTACAATCATCTAGCTCCTTTTGGCTAATCTATAAGCTATAACATTACAGTTTCTAGGGACATAACAAAAGGAAATATAATGGAAATTATGAATCAGATTAAAGATTTCTTCAATAATAATCTCCGTTCTATGGTGAAGTCGATTAACTTTCAGGACATGCGATAACACCTGCAAACAATCAGAAAAAAAAAGAGATATGAACAAAATTAGACTCCAAAGCAGCAGTTAGTCTTCCCGAATAGTCATATCCCGAATAGCCAGAGTTTCAGCTTGTTCCGCACTTTGTGCAGATGAGCAACGGTTAGCTGAGCAACGGTCACCCTACAAAGTCACTTCTCCAGAGTTACTCCTGATGACCCAACCTAAACCAACAGACGGGTTTTTGTGCCATAAAGCATCAACAAACAAATCAAGTTGGTCATAATTATGCTTAGCAAGAATAAGAGGAAAAAAAAAACACTATTCCTTAAATCCATCAACTGGTTGTCAACAGGATGCAAATCTCCTTGGGGATTCATCCTATTGATGCGTGCCTTTTAGATGCGTTTATTCACATGTTTGGCACGCATTTCTATTATCTTATTTGATTATTTCATTCTATTTCCTCCTGTATTTGTTACCTTGGGTGTGTTTTAATAGGAATATTACGTAAATAATCTCATATATATTACTCCGTATATCTTAGCACATAATCTTCATACTTTCGCACGTAATATTTGCATATCTCTTTATATTGCCTCTTTCCTTATTGTAAACATAGTTTACGGCTACAACAGTGTATTAGGTTAGGTAATTGATAATTTTATAGCACTATGAATATGTATCTTGATCTATTATGTAATTATGCAATTCTCAATATAATTAATTTGTCTTCTAATTCTTTTTATTCTATCATGGTATCAGAGTTTCGTGCTCTTGATAAAGGTTAACACCTTAAGAGTTGATCCTCTTCCGCTACCACCACTCACCACTCTTACCCTGTCTTCCGCTACCACAAGAATTGCATCAAATTATCCGATCAAACCCAATCTAGCGATCAACCCCTAATTTTATCACCCATGACCACAGCATAAACTTGGTCTCCCATGGCCACCCCTTACAATTTTGGTCACCCACGGCCACCCCTTTATTAACTTGGTTGCGCAAAACTTGGTCACTCACGACCACCCCATACAA
This sequence comes from Silene latifolia, assembly GCF_048544455.1. Taxonomy (NCBI): domain Eukaryota; kingdom Viridiplantae; phylum Streptophyta; class Magnoliopsida; order Caryophyllales; family Caryophyllaceae; genus Silene; species Silene latifolia. Next base: position 192,039,803 of record NC_133534.1, read on the forward strand.
ATTTGGTCGCCCACGTGACCACCCTTTTATAAATATGGTCAACTACTCGACCACTCCTTGAAAATTTAGTCACTCATAGCCACCCCTTTACAAATCTGATCTAACTACTAGACCAACTTGTTCACCTTGGCCTCCCCTTACAAAATTGGTCAGCCGTGACCTCCCCTTACAAACCAGGTCACTCTCGACCACCCTAACAAAGTTGGTCACTTATGGCCTCCCCTTACAAACTTGGTCACTCTCGACCATCCCTTGCAAACTTGGTCATCCACGACCGCTCCTTATAAATTTGGTCACTCACGTGACCACCCCTTAAAACTTTGTTGCCAATTTGGCCGCCCCTTACACACTTTGCTATCAACGATACCAACTCATCCTTGACTGCATGAACCGATCACTCCTTTAAACTCAATCGTCCATGCGGACGCCCCTACAAAATTGGCCACTCTCGCGGTCACCCCTACAAACTTGGCTCAGTACCCACCTTATACTATTTTTTTTCACCACACCCTATTCACCGTAAACCCTCAAAATGTCAATAATAAATTTCCTTTTTATCTCCTTAATTATTTCTCAAAAAAAAAAAAGTTTGCGTTTCCCCTTATTCCTCCATTCCTTTTCTTTCATGCATAAAATCTCCATTTAAACTTTAACCCCACATTCTATTAAACTCTATTTTCTCAGTTCCAAGACTATACAACTGGATTTACAATGAGCATTGTACGTCCAAGGTTATTTTAGTCTTTTTCCAAATACTTTTACAAAAAAAAATAACGTAATCCAATTTTGAATCCAATCCTCCTTCTCTCTCTGACTGCTTCCATATTTTTGTAACTCCTCTCCATCTTCATCCATCATCCAGTTAATGATTCATATTCTCCTTTAAATTATTATAATTAATTGACTATATGGAACAAATCATATGACGTGACTCGTGAGGAATAATTTTTATATCTAAAATTTCTAATGGAGGAAAATAGTTGAAGCTCGTATTCTTTTTACATTAACTCATATTCTTATCTTTATAGCTCGTATTCTTATGTGCTCGTATTTTAAAGTTCTTAATCCTTTTAGGCTCGTATTCTTTTTACATTAGCTCGTATTCTTATCTTAATAGCTCATATTCTTATGTGCTCATATTTTTAAGCTCGTGATCCTTTAAACTCGTATTATTTTAACATTAGCTCGTATTATTATCTTAATAGCTCGTATTCTTATGTGCTCGTATTTTTAAGTTCATGATTCTTTTAAGCTCGTATTCTTTTTACAGTAGCTCATATTCTTATCTTAATAGCTCGTATTCTTATGTGCTCGAATTTTTTAGCTTGTATTTTTCTAATAATTGTTCGTATGATTGGTGTAGAAATTTAACTCAAAGTATTATTAGATCCATTTTTCCTTCTTGATGATGATGTAAATTGCTTATCGTTCACCAAAATATTGTTAGATGCGTTTTTCCTCCTTGATTATGATGTCAATTGCTTCCCTTTCACCATATTAGAATCAGAATTACGGAGAAAGGAGGTTTGTCGTCGTTTAAGAGAAATTTAGAGAAGAGAAAGAGGAGGTAGAGTTTGTCGACCGGAGAGAAATCAGAATTAGGGAAAAATGGAGATGTATAGAATTTTTTTTATTGGGCTTAGATAGTTTAATATGTAATATATGAACCTGTTGTACAATGTTACTGTACAACAGGTTGTAGGATCCTATTTGTGCTATTTTCTCCACACAAAATAAATTAAAAAAATAAAAATTCTCACACAAATTTTACATCCCACCGTTTCCTCCTACATTATACCCTTAGTCATCATTATTCACCCATAAACCCCCTTTAACTTGCTCTTTAGTCCCATAAACGTATTTCTCTTCAAATAAAAAAATCATGGAAAATATTCATCCATCACTTATTATCGTTACCATCTTCATCTCCGTCCTACTCTTCAAGACTCAACTCTCGTTCCGGGCTTTCGGCCGTTCGTCTTGCGGGGGCATATTAGGAATATTACGTAAATAATCTCATATATATTACTCCGTATATCTTAGCACATAATCTTCATACTTTCGCATGTAATATTTGCATATCTCTTTGTATTATCATAAGATGATTCTTTCCTTATCTATATAAAAGTATAATAGAAGAGCCGCTATTCATTAAACTTGACACGTGTCAACTCACGGTTAAAAGATTTCCCGCCGAGCAACTTTTTCTGGTGTTTTTTCGTTTAACAAGGTATATTTACAATGTTTAGATGTTAACATATTCTTTGTTATGAATTTTTGTTTACACATTGATGTTCTAGACTCCTAGTCTTCCTAAATTTTACTTTGTATTTTTCCCCCTTTCTCAAGATGGGATTGCAAAATTTGATTCCAATTGTAAATTATAAAATAAAATCAAGCAAAGCATTAATTAATGGACGGTCTTTCTCAGAATAAATCCTCCTTCATTACTCCCTCCCATTACATATTGTACGGAGTAATTCGTTTCTAGAAAAATCACATCCATCCATCCATATCCATATAAAATTATAATAGAGAAATCACATGATATCATACTGTACACGTGTTTTGCTCTCATTAAAAAATTTCCCGCCAAAACATCCTACCAAAGCACTATAGTACGTTGTTTATGAAAAATGCCCTAAAAGAAAATATTCTATAAGTTCATTTAATTTACTTTCCATAGTATTAGTACATGCCTTTATGGCATAGAAACAAAATAAGGAAACATCCAAAGCAATATGGCTAAGATAAAAAAAAATACGTATGGCTAAGGTTCCTAGCAAAAATAACAATTATGGAAACAATCAATCAATCAATCAATCAATCAATTAATATATAACTAAAAAGGGATTTTTTTTGAGAATTTTTCTATTTGAATTAGGAGATAATTAATTATTTATCATTTTTCTATTAGAAGTAGAAAATAATTAATTAAGCTTTTTTTTGAGAATTTTTCTGTTAGAATTAGGAGATAATTAATTATTTACAATTTTTCTATTAGAATTAGAAAATAATTATTATTTACAATTTTCCTATTGGAATTAACAAACTACTCTTTAATATTTATACACTTATTATTTGCATAATACGGAGGACTGAAACTTATTTATGCAAAAAGTAAAATGAACGCTGAAATATGCTCTTACATATGTTGTTATTTCTAATGTCATACTTAATTACACATAATACGAAGTATTTTTGTTGCTACTGATATATGTATTTCTCCTACCAACTTTAAAGTTATTTACCTCCCAATACACTTCGACATTTATTGTTACTTTATTATATTATTTACATCTATATAAGACCGCATTAGTCTCAAAACTAATTTGCTAATATTTTCAATATAAATATTATGATCGGGTATCTTTTTTTCGTGGAATGATAATCCTTACATCTCATGATTTATATGTTTTTAATTAAGTTTAGGATATATAATGACTTAGAGGATACTATATATACATGACTATTATTACAACTTTACAAGTCTCGCATAAAACAATCTATAAATATTATGAAATATTTAAACAAATAATGTACACTACGGGATAAAGCTTTCTTCGAAAGGCAATTTTGTAATCGTTACCATTCACGATAAGTTATTGACCTTAGTGTGCATATCCAAATATTTTTGGGTGATTCTCCAAGTGACACTTTAACTGTATTTTTGTTCCTTTATACATAGAGTTTTTTATTAATCAAAAATATAACTTTATGAAAGAAATTACATAACACAACTAAAATGTTTTCTTTATCTTTCAAAGTTCTATATTTTTAAGTGAACAAATAGTCAAAATTTTACAAAGTTGTATCTTTAAAAAGCAATTAGGTACATTGGCTTCTTGGCTTGTAGTGGAAGGAGTAATTTATTGGTGCACAAGTGTGATAAGTCTATGGTATAAATGTACGAATCATAGTTTTTCAACAAGTGTATGATATTTTAATTAGATCAAATTTTAAACTATATTATATTAAGATTTATAAATTTAAATATCAAAACAAACTTTATGAGGGGTCATTTGGTTTATAAGGTTGGAATGGTATAAGATGGAGCGTTGTAGAATTCTGAATCTCATACTTTTTTTATGGCTGTTTGGTTCATTTTAATGGGATGTTTGGTCGGGCCTTCTGTAAAGGAATGAAATTGCTTCATTCCAGTGTTTTGTTTGCTTACATGGTGTATCATATAATGGAGCTAGATACCCAATGGATTCTAACCCAATGGATTCTAACTCAATTCTAACCAACAGAATAACATACAGATCTTACTTTCTTTGTATCAATCTTCATTCCTTTCATTTACAAATTTAGAATGAATAACCAAACTGTTTTAAGAACGAATAGATTTGGATACCCATACCTCTAAGGTATCATACTATTTCATTACGTTTCTTCATCCTTAACCAAACGACACTTAAGATTGTATACTATAGGAATAGAGATTGAAATCTTGGTGAAGATAAAGTGGTTGGGTATGAGATTTCAAGGGATTGTAATGGAGTTATATACATGATAGACTATAACTCCTCTCCAATATACCCAACCCAAACACTGGAATTTCATTCCAATCCATTCCAATAACTCTCACCGTATACCCCCCCCCCCCCCCCCCAATTGTATGAATCAAAATGATATTAATAATAGTTATATTATACAGTATAAACATAGTTTGTATTCCGTATTATTTCCTTTTTTTGTTTTGCATGTTCAAACTGCTCTTTATGGGTGGCACATAAACCTTATGGAGCGAGAACTGTTTTTATGGTGGGTGTTTTTTATTTTTCCGAGGGGTGGAGGCGGATTTTTGGGGAAGGGGAAAAGTGTCTCGACGGGTAGGACTACTCATCGACGCTTACGAATATGATTTAGGAGATAGAAAAATATATTCATATGTGGGGGACGAGGGTTGTTCAGGGATAGGGTTAGGGTTAGGATTGATTCTGATGGGTTTGATGGTTGGTTAGTTGGGTGGAAAGGCTTGGATATGGAAAAAGTTGGGCAAAGTGAGGTATTGATTGGAGAAGGTATCACTACAAGAAAAAACTAAAACAGGCGACCGAAATTTGGCGACTGATATATTTAGTCGCCAAATTGGCGACTGATTTTCAAATTGGCGACTGAAATCAGTCGCCAATTTGGCGACTGTCTTTTTTAAAAAGGGAATCAAACTTGACGACCGAGATTTTAAATTTGGCGACTGATTTATGTGTAGTCGCCAATTTGGCGACAGAAATTCAGTCGCCAAAATGAATTTCAGTCGCCAATTTTTTTAATAGAAACCAGGCTGTCATTTTTTAAAAAGGGAATCAATTTGGCGACCGAGTTTTAAAATTTGGCGACTGATATATGTGTAGTCGCTAAATTTGGCGACTGAAATTCAGTAGCCAAAGTGAAATTCAGTCGCCAAAATTTTTAATAGAAACCAGCCTCTCTCATACTTTACTCTTTACGAAACAAAAAAAAAAAAGTCGGGAGAGCGAAACAGCGGCGACGACGACACAACCAACCAACAACACCACACAACCACCCTTCCACCGCCATTTCCACCGCCACATCCACCCTCTTTAATTAGGTTAGTTGTTTTTGTTTAATTTCAGTTTAATTAGTTTAATTTGTTAGAATAATTTGTAGTTAGTTTGATTAATTTGTGGTTAGTTGGTTAGATTTATTTGTAGTTAGTATGTTTGATTAATTTGTAGTTAGATTTAGTTTAATTTGTAGTTAGATTTAGTTTAATTTGTGTTTGAATTAAAAGGGAATGATTAAAGGGGTTTTTGTCTTGGTTTAGGGTTATGGGTGGGGGTGGTTCGGTGGGTGGTGGTCGGCCGGCGGTCGACCGTGGTTGGGGTGGATCGTGGGGTGGTGTTTGGTGTTGGTAGCAAAGTGAAACCGTCTCATTATCATTAGTATTAAGCTAAGTGGAACCGTCTTAATTAATATTATTATTATTATTATTACTAAGTTAAGTGAAACCGTCGTATTATTATTAATATTAAGCTAAGTGAAATCGTCTTTTGCATTAATGGAATTAGCTAAGTGGAACCGTCTTTTGGATTAAGAGAAATTAGCTATTAGCTAAGTGGAACCTTCTTTAGGACTTGATTTTGATAAATTTAGTTTGATAATTCATGTTATTGATGAATTGAGGTTGAATAACCTTGTTTTTTTTTGTTTTTCTTTTCTCTTTTCAGGGTTGTCACCGCGCTGCTAGGCACCACCGTACGCGGTAGCTGTTGCTTCTTATTTTCTTTTCATTTTTTCTTTTACTTGATTAGGTAACCTTCTCTTACCAGTTACCTTTTAAATTTACTAATTTTAGTTCAAATTATGCTACGGACTTTAGGATAGAAACCTTTATTATGTGGTTGAATTGTGCTATTGATTGACTTAATTAATTTAGTACTTGATTGTGTTGTTGTTTGATTTGATGTTGACTTAGTACCCGTTCAAGAATTACTCATTAGGAGTAATTCTTGAATAGTCCCCATTTTGGGACTGTCTTTGTACGTTTCAAGTCATTTAGGTAGTAAACACGTACTTGTGATTTATTAATGAGGAATGAGTTTGGTGGCGATCCCTTTAATGTTCTCCGAATACATGTATATGTGGAGTAATTAGTTATTCTACATAGATGTGTATTTGGAGAATCAAGGGAATTGCTGCCGAATTTTTCCTCATTAATAAATTACAAGTGTGTTTGCTAGTGACTTGAAACGTACATTGACGGGTTTAGGTTGGAGTGATAAGGACCCCATTCGAAGATGGATTACTTATTGACAATATTTATATATTGTTTTCATATGTTTATTGTATAATGTGGAGTATAATGTTTAAATTTTGTATGTAATATTATTGTTATTTTTTTAAAATGTTTAAATTATTGTGGGGTCTTCTTTAGATTAAAATGAAGAGATTGGAACGTTCATGGATGTATGAAGGAAGATTAGACCATTCCAATAAGAAAAGACGTCCTACCACTAGATTTATAAAGGGTGTTAGCGAGTTTATTGAAATTGCTAAACAACAAGATGAATATGACTTGGTAGACAAAAACCTTAGGTGTCCTTGTGCCAAATGCAAAAACCTGAAATACCACCTTGACATTGTAGTAGAAGAACATCTCATTATAAACGGGTTTAAGCCAAATTATTACAATTGGATTTCACATGGAGAAGCATATTCTCCAATTCATGAACAAGCTCACACCCAACAAATACAAAATGATGAGAACCCATATAGAGAGATGGTTGTTGATGCTATGGATTCCACTATTTTTAATAGTGATGACCATACAACCATTTCTGAAGAACAACCGCCACACCCACAAGCAAAAGCCTTTTTTGACATGTTAAAAGCCTCAGAAAAACTCTTGTATGAAGGAAGCAGAATGACATTGTTACAAGCCACTTCTAGGCTAATTACCTTGAAATGTGAGTTTAATATGCCATTTGTTGCTGTTGATGGCATTGCCTCGTTCCTTGAGGAATCTTTCCCCGATGATAATATCATGACCCGAAGTTTCTATACTACCAAAAAAGTAGTTAAAGGTCTTCAGTTACCGCATGAAAAGATTGATGCATGTCCTGAAGGATGTATGTTATTTTGGAAAGATGATGCTTTGCTTGACAAATGTAATGATTGTGGGGCGGATAGATATGAGACAAGTGAAGGAGATACAGTTTTGGTGTTGAAAAAAGGCAACGGTAGTAAGAGGGCCAAAAAGAGTAAGAAACCAATAGCATGTAACCAATTGTTTTACTTTCCTCTCGCACCAAGACTTCAAAGAATCTATGCCACCAAAAACATTGTCGAACAAATGAGATGGCACAAAGAAAACCCACGTGCTCCGGGGAAGATGAGTCATCCTAGTGATGGGGAAGAATGGAAACGATTTGATCAGATGTATCCTGATTTTGCCAAGGAACCCCGCAATGTACGACTTGGCTTGTGTACGAATGGATTTGATCCTTTCGGTAATTTTGGGAGGAAGTATTCTTGTTGGCCCGTTATGGTCACACCATACAATTTACCACCTTGGTTATGTATGAAAAGACCATTTATCTTCTTGTCACTTATTATTCCCGGACCAAAAAGCCCGAAACGTAATTTGGATGTTTATTTACAACCATTGGTGGAGGAGTTGAAATATTTGTGGGAAGTTGGGGTGGAAACTTATGATGTGTCTAAAAAATAAAATTTTCAACTTAAAGCTTCTCTTTTGTGGACAATAAATGATTTTCCCGCCTATGGTATGCTATCTGGGTGGTCTACACAAGGACAAAAAGCATGTCCTTGTTGCATGGAGGAAAGTAAGGCATTTTGGCTTCCCAATAGTAAGAAAATAAGTTGGTTTGATTGTCATAGATGCTTCTTACGAGAGGGAAATCCACATAGGAGGAACAAGAAAGCTTTCACAAAAGGTAAAGAGGTGCTTGATGCCCCTCCGAAACGAGTGCCTGGGGATGAGATATGGAAGACGGTATGTGATTTACCATCCCCTATTGATGGTACCGAGGAAGAATTTAAAGAATTGAAAAAGCAGAAAAACGGTTGGTTTAAAAGAAGCATTCTTTGGGACCTTCCTTATTGGAAGACAATGTTGATAAGACATAATTTGGATGTAATGCACATAAAAAAGAATTTCTTTGAGCAACTAATTGACATGATCATGGATGTAGAAGGTGAAAAATGTGATAGCATTGCTTCTAGAAAAGATTTGCAGAAATTTTGTCATCGTCCCAAATTACACATTCGCGGCGACGGGTCTAAGCAAACATCCATTTTCACTCTCGACAAAGCTAAGAGAAAGGTATTGTGTGAGTGGTTACAAAATTTGAAGTTTCCTGATGGGTATGCATCAGATTTTAGTCGATGTGTTGATCTTAAGAAGCTGAAGTTGCAAGGCTTGAAAAGTCATGATTGTCATGTTTTCATGGAGCGATTATTACCCGTTGCTTTGAAACACCTCGTGCTGACAAACGTTTGGAATGCAGTTGTTGACATTAGTCAATTCTTCCGAGATTTATGTGCCTCTTCAATATGTGTTGATGACATGATTAAATCTGGAAGAGCAAATACCACAGATATTGTGTAAGCTTGAAATGATCTTTCCTCCTACATTTTTTAACTCCATGGAGCATCTACCGGTTCATTTGCCATATGAAGCCAAAGTTGGGGGACCCGTCCAATATTGGTGGATGTATCCATTTGAAAGGTAACTAGTTTTGTGACCCGTGAAAATCACGGGTTTTATTGTTTTTGTTCTTTTATTTTTACGGCATCGTTCATGAATGTGTTATTCGGCTTGTTTGTCTTCTTGCTTATTATCTTGGAGATATGTTGGTAGGATACCTAAGTAAGGAGGGTCCTGAGGATAAAACATATTATATCTAAGGGGGTTTGGGAATTTATTATATTAGAATAGTTGGAACTTGTTGGAAATCACAACCTCTTTATTGAACAATGACACCAAAACTCATGAATCCCTCATTTTAAAAAACATACGAATGTCCATTCTCTGATTTCGAAGGTTGGTATTGCATATAGATTAATGGGAAATTGTATTGTCTTGTGTTTCATCAGAGCACTTTAAACAATTTATTCACAAAGCCTAGAAGGAAAAGTCAACAAAAATTATGGAAAAACGTAAAATTGCATTCAAATAGTGGAATATTAAGTTTGCAAACTACTCTTATTTTGCTACGGTCCTCATTGTCTTTGTCTTTTTACTGATTGTTGTCTTGTTGTGTTAATCACTGTCGGTCCCCTTTCTATTTTTGTTCCCTGCTTTTTTTACGGTGTTTAGATTGTCTCTGGATTTCGAGGGCGCTTAACTTTGTCACGGTGGTTATTCAGTTCACTCAACATTGACGGCTTTTGGTATTCTATTACTTGATATATTATTTTAGTGTTGTTTTGGCGCGTTCTAAGAACCTTGGTCTCATTTTTATCCGGCAAAGAAACAAAAGGTTGGACACTTGAACATCTAATTCTATTCCTTATTAACTAAAGTATTCTAATGAAAAAAGAAATGTAAAATAAAGTAAAAATGTAAAATAAATAAATGAATGGATAATAATGATATTTTATAACTAAATTTTACATATTGTCTTTAGTCAATTAGAGACGATATGAATAATGCATAGAAAGCGTTCTGTTAAAATACAACTTATGTTTATCTTACTAATTAGGCTAAAATTACAAGTTTATTTTCTTAAATGCAAAGGAGTTTGTTAAACTTTTTCAGCAAATAATACATTTATAATTCTTGTCGATTTGTCGGTCTTGCAATATCGTCCTTGTAAATTCAATTGATTTCCAACGTATTGGGAAAAATATTATTGAAATGATTTTTGTATAACGAAAGACCTAAGTGATGTACTTAAATTATTTGCAAGGAGTTGATGACATGTGACTTATACAAATAAAATTTTAGAATAAATACGTATTCAATATTTTTTAAAATAAATTTTATGTGAGCAATTTTTGGGAGGATACACGAGAAAATGTATCTGTTCAACAATGACGTCATTCTAATTTCATTTCTATCTTGTCAATTAGAGTCATCTCTATATCTCTTGTTGTTGGTGAACTTTTATGTGAGAAGTTTTTACACCTATCCCAATAAATTCTAAAGAAATAAGGATGCACAATTTGTATTATTATACTTCAATTTTTTTAATTATCACCTCATTTGCTTGTGTGCAATAATTAAGATTAGGAAAAAGTTTGCAATTGGTGGAGTAATGTGAGAATTTAACCCTTAAACGATGACATTTATTTTGTAATTTTTTTAAAAGTTATAAGAAGCATTTGGTAAAAAGCACGTCCCAAAATAGAAATTAAAGAAAAAAGAGTGATAATATAAAAATAGACAAAAAAGAGAAGTGAGGTGATAATTAAAAAATATTCTTAACAACTGATTATGAGAAAAGAAAAATATATACAAATCATTAAAAAAAAAACAATTCTCGAAGAAATATTGGGAATGCTAGAAGAAAATATTTGATGGAAAACAAAAAATAATTTAGAGGCTTGAAAGCATTCAAAGTTGAAACAATGAATTGGAGAATCATCATCGGATTACAATCAAAAACCATGCAAAATATTTATCTTGATCTACATTAAAAGATCCAATTTATATCCTTGGAGCATATAACTTCAACACTTCCATTAAGTCATTTGATTTATAATCTGTTATTAACTAAGATATTTGATTTATAACATGATTAACAAAATACAAGTTGAAGAGTACACGCAAAACTAATAAAGTGCACAAAAAGGTGTAAGATAATTTAGTACAATTTATTAAATTTGTCAATTAATATTCCAAGAGTTGAAATATATAATGTAACATGTCACCAATAATTAGATATTCATACTAAAATTTGATATTGCGCATACACCATAATAATAAAAAAAAAAATGAAAACTCAATAAAAATGAAAATTATATTCAAGCCAAAAGATAATTGCAAAGAAGTTCCATAACCATTATTTCCAGATTTCATGCAATGTTTTTGATATGCGAGTATGTCATCCTCCTACAATTTTAATACAAACAAAACAATAATAATTAAATATGATTCTAACTCTTAATTAATTCAAAACATAATAAGAATAAAAAAGTTAAATAATTCAATTGGTTATATATGCATACTTTACCCACCAACTTTTTGGATGAAAATAAAAAATAGGATTGTTGTAATATTTATATAAGAATTTTTTTGTAATTAATTATCTAATTAATTTCAAGAATTTATTTGAGAGAAGAAAAATGTTTTGTGAACTAAGGGGGAGATAAAAAAGTATGGTGAAATAAATACAAAGTATAATAATTATGAGAAAAAACCAAAAGACCATCTATTAAATAGAAGAAATAAAAATTAAATGAATAGGTAGATTAATACCAAATTTATGAGAGGAAAATAAAGAGTTTGTATTAAGTTTTTGTGTGTGTTTGCAACTAATATTTGTTATTTTGTTTGTATTTTATAAGTATGTAACACATGGTATTTAGAGATTACTTTTAGTTAGATAATCAAGTAATTAATATAATTGAATTATTATTAACCAATAGAAAAATTACGCAAAAATAATAATTAAATATGATTCTAACTCTTAATTAATTCAAAACATAATAAGAATAAAAAATTTAAATAATTCAACTGGTTATATATGCATACTTTACCTACCAACTTTTTGGATAAAAATAAAAAAGAGGATTGTTGTAATATATATGTAAGAAAAATTATATAACTAATTATCTAATTAATTTCAAGAATTTATTTGAGAGAAGAAGAATGTTTTGTGAACTAAGGGGGTGATAAAAAAAATTATGGTGAAATAAATACAAAGTATAATAATTGTGAGGAAAAACCAAAAGACCATTTATTAAATAAAAGAAATAAAACTTAAATGAATAGGTAGAGTGATACAAATTTATGAGAGGAAAATAAAGAGTTTGTATTAATTTGTTTTTGTGTTTGCAACTAATATTTTTTATTTTGTTTGTATTTTATAAGTATGTAACACATTGTATTTAGAGATTACTTTTAGTTAGATAATCAAGTAATTAATATAATTGAATTATTATTAACCAATAGAAAAATTACACGTGGATTAAAAATTAAATGCTTTAAGTATGTTTTTAACTATATTGTATATATTTTCATTATTAGGAAAATTTAATATAGACATAAATATAGAGTAATGAGAAATGAAATATAAAAGGTCTAACTTTTTATTTTTATTTTTATTTTACAAAATACACATTGCATGAAAATTGTTTAGGGAGTTATCTTACCAACTAAAAAATGGTAGATATTTTGTCTTCCCTTTTATTTATAAATCATATTCATAGATTTACATATGTATTCAATTTAATGAATTTGAGCAAGTTTATTGCAATAATATTTGAGAAGGAGTTGCAAATATAAATAATTTAAAATTAGAGTGATGTAAATTTTTATTTTTCATTTAACCAATTGTAGTTTTAAAAATTAAAATGTCAATGTTTAATGTTAAGTATGTTATTATTTGCCCTTTTTATTTACAAATTCTTTGTTATTTCATAAACGGCGTAAAATTAAAATAATGTGATATTTATTTGTTACTTAAAATATTCTAAGAATAAACGTAGAAATTGAAAATATAGTATGAATTTTGATTCTTAATTGTTTTTTAGTTTATCTAGAAATTAAAAAGGCCAAAATTTAATGTTTCTTATGCTAATTTACTTTTTATGTAAATATTTTTTAATTTGTGTATCGTTTTAAATGGATCGTTATACGAACATGAATTACCCTCTTAATTAAACACGTCATACTACATGGAGGATTTGTGACGTGGAATTTTGGTAATGCAAGGTGGCATTTAATAGTATGAGGTGGCATTGTCTACGTGGACTTTTAAGGTTTACCCTTTTAATAATATTTATAGATTAAGATAATCTAGCTACTTTTAAATTAAAATTAATAATAATAATTAATCTATTTATTATATGTTAACTTTATTATTAATAAAACTCATCATTAACTTTTATAGGTTTCTTAATCATTTGAAGAAAAAAATTGGTAATAAAGCTAGGGTGGAAGGTTCTATATGCAATGCTTATTTAACGGAAGAGATTGCAAACTTTTGTTCTCTTTACTTTGAAAAACATATAGAAACCAAAGCAAAAAACTTGAATGTTGAGAAACCGGATGAAATAGACGGAAGTTTACCCGAATTTTTTCAAACTCAAGATGATGAAGGGTGTTCATCAAAGGGGCAAACAAGATATTTGGATGATAAGGAGTATAATCGTGCCCACCTTTACGTGCTATCTAATTGTGACCTCTTGGAGTCATACGAAACACAGTTTGTTAATGATTTCATTCAGAGGAATCCTAATATAAGTAAGGATGATGTTTGGGACAAACATGAGGACCAATTTCCATCATGGTTTCAGAAACATGTAATTGAGTTGAATATTCAAGATGATTTGATAAGAAGTTTGGCTTTTGGTCCATCAAAAATGGTAAGAACGTGGAATCGATACTCGGTTAATGGGTTTAATTTTCAAACATTCAACCACGGTAAAGGTAAGGCTAGGTGCAATTGGGGGGTTACTATTTCTTCTCTTGATGACAACGAATACTATGGTATAGTTGAAGATATCTTTGAAATTAGTTATAATGGACGTGACCGAGTTTATAAAACTGTCTTAATCAAGGTTGATTTGGAAGGATAATTCTGTGTATTTGGAATGAGAGTACATGAACAATACAAGCTTGTAGAAGTGAATCGTACTAGAACATACTCTAAGTATGATCCATTTATACTTGCACATCAGGCTCATCAAGTGTATTTTGCTACTTATCCAAGCACAACAAATGATTGAAATCAAAATGCGTGGTGTGCAATCTTTAATACAAAGGCACGGTCACAAGTTGATACAACTTTTTTCCAAGAAGAAAACGTTTCAAATGAAACACTTTTGTCTCCACCCGATGAAATCAACTATGAGCATGAGAATAAAGATGGTGAAGACATGGAAGAGGAAGAATATTATGATGTGGAAGAGAGACTGCCGGGGGAGGATGAGGTGGAGGAGGAGGAGAGAAGGGAAGAAGAGGAAGAGAGGAGGGGGGAAGAGGAGGTGAGGAGGAGAAGAGAGGAGGAGAAAAGGAGGAGGAAGGACGAGGGGTTTGGAGAGGAAGATGATTATGATGATGATGATGACGATGATGAGGATGAGGATGAGGATGAGGATGAGGACGAGGGGTTTGGAGATAAAGATGATTAAATTGGTATAATTTTGTATTCCTCAAGAGTAAATTATTAAAATTTGGAAGTCTGTATAATTTTCATTTATCATTATTTGTGTTAATTTTTATTTGTATTACTGCAGATGGCTGGAGAAGGTCGAGGTAGGAAGCGTGGAGGCGGCTCAGGTTCTGGACAGAGTACGCGTGCAGAGGAGGAGGAGGAGTTTGTGCAGGAGGATCCGATGCAGACAGACGGTGACGGTTACGGTGAGGAGACTGACGCTACCGACGAGCCAGTACGGGTGCCGATACGGTGCACTTCGGATCATCAGATGATTCTTGAGCCGGCGGGATTATGGTAAGTTTTATTCTTTATTAGTCTACTATTTTTATTTCTTTTTTTTTTTTGTAAAATAATAATTGTTTCTAATTTTACATGTTCAAAATAAATGCAGGTTTGTGGACGATTGTGTGGTACGAGGTGTCACGAAAAGCACGAAGACTAATTTCGTGGGTCCAATTCCTACATCGTGGACACAAGCTTCTAATGCACAAAAAGAGGCGTGGTTCAATAACTTTCGGGTATATATTTTCCGTAATTCTTTGTTTTAGAAACAAAATAATTAATTTTGATAATTTTTTTAAGAACCAAGGTTATACTTTTATTTTATACTAATATGAAATTTTGTCGCTTTTTTTTGTAGCTATCATTTGCTTGGTCACCGTCTCAAGAACAGAATGTCCGTAACAGGTACAATGACGTCGGTACTCGACGATATCGGGACGTGATCTGGAAGACGATCAGGCGCCCGAAGGAACCAGAGCACATGAAAGGTATTTAATTAACTTGTTTTGTTATTTGTATTAATTAGCATATACTCTCTTATATTATAAATAATATCAGTAACTTATTAGTTATGATTTCATATGTGTAATTGCAGGTGATAAGTATGAAGGCTTAATAAAGCATACCAAAATTGAAGCTTTTCAGAAGAAGTCTAAGCAAGCATCCCTCAACAAAAAAGGAGGAAAGGAAGATGCCGTGAACGAGCCTACTCATTTCGCGGGTTCACGATCGTTCTGGGATCGTGTATTGGGTGTAAGTTTGTCTATTATTTCACACTTTTTTTGGTTTTCAATGCAACATGTTTATTTTATGTTAGATTTTTTGTTGATTTTCTAACATGTATGTTTTTTTTTTCATTCAGAAAGGAAAGAAGAAGTCAAAGCCGATTGCGACGGTACCGGAACTGTTTCTGGACACGCATTCCAGGGTTGACCACAAAGGGGTTAGAAGTTGGACTAAGCCAAAAGACAAGCAATTATATGTAAGTTTTCCCTAACACTTAATTTTTGTTAATTTATTCTCTTTTAAAATGTCGTATATAAGGTGGTTACCATATTAACTTACAACGATTTGTTTAATATTGTAGGAAGCATTTGAACAAGAAAAAGCCGCCAATCCAGAAAAACCGGATAATGACATATGGTATGAGTTGGTGGATGGCTTCAAGAAAGGGCACGTGTATGAGAAAATGGGAGGTGTTGGGTTGAAATGTAGTTTGAGAAAATGGGAGGTGTTGGGTTGAAATGTATGGTGTTGTGTGTGTTGAAATTTGGGATGTATGGCGATGAAATTTGGGTTGATGTATGGCGTTGTATGCAGGTTGGCTAACATTGAAAACGAAAAAAACCACCAAAACATACAGCAACTTTGGCGACTGAAAAGGGATTTGGCGACTGAATTTCAGTCGCCAAATTGGCGACTGATTTGAGGTAGTCGCCAAAATGGCGACTGAACTTCAGTCGCCAAAATGGCGACTGAACTTCAGTCGCCAAAGCCCCTATTCAGTCGCCAAAGTTTCTCAGTGAAAGTGGCTACGTCACCCAAATCTGGCGACTAATACCAAATTTAGCGACTGAAATTCAGTCGCCAAATTGGCGACTACCTAAAATCAGTCGCCAATTTGGCGACTATTTTTTCAGTCGCCATTTTTGTCATTTGGCGACTGATTTTTCAGTCGCCAAATTTGGCGACCGACTTTAGTCGCCAAAGTTAGAAAAGGCGACTAAGGTCGGCGACTGACGTTTGGCGACTGATTTCAGTCGCCAAATTGATTTTAGCGACTGATTTCAGTCGCCAAAATCGGTCGCCTGTTTTAATTCTTTTTGTAGTGTAAACAGGTAAATTTTATTTGAAAAGTGTTTTATATGAAAATAAGAACCGGTGAAGGAATGGAGGGTTCCAAACAATACACCCGAGACGATATAATTGAATGGAGTTGTGTGTGTTACAATCATTCTCATCACGCAAAAAAAACCTCAATTAAAAGTTAATGATATACTCCCTCCGTACCACACCAAAGATAACACTTACTATGAACGGTCATACCACACCAAAGGTAACATTCCTTATTTGGCACATAACATTACCAAGTTATCCTTATAACCATTTGATATTTATACAAAATGTCATTACATACCCCACCTACCAACCCACAATTAAATACCCAATTACATACCCCACCTATTTATTCCCTCTTTACCCTTACTTTTTCCACTTTTTCTTAAATACTCAATTATTCCCTACGTTACCTTTGATGTGGTACGGAGGGAGTAATATTGACATGACATATACTCCCTACATATTTATCCAATGTTCCCACATACAATTTCCGTACAATCTAATCCAATGTTTCCCTTCCGTACAACCGTACTTGGTAAAATAGTTGACATAATTATCCTCTTTTATTTATTTACATTGATACCAATGCAACTAAAACTCCACATTACGACATTTTTTTATACACCCCTAACTATTTCTAAGAATATCGCCACAAAAAAACACTATAAAGTCATTCCACATTAAAATTTCTGCGATGACCCAAGGGAGCATTGGATTGGATTGAAGGGAGAATAACATTTGATTGTTTAGTTTTGTCTCTAGTAAAGAAACAAATTGAGTTTATATACATGATAATTTAAAAACACCATAGGGAGTCTATTCTTGACAAAAGCATTTAACGATTGAGGACAAAGGTACCATAGCTTGACACAACTTGGAGGTGATTTATTGGTATCCTTCTAGGCTTAGTAGTTTGAAGCAACCATATCTATGAAGGAGTGTGTACCATTGAATTGCTTCCCCTTTAGATAATTTCCGCCACTTAGATGAGGAAAGTGGCTATTCTTTTTGTAGATGCATCCGTTACTTGATTTTGTGTGCTTTAATGCTTGGATGTATCGCCATTTTGGCAAGCCCCACCTTGCCTTGCAAGAAGGCACCCTACCTCATGGATGTCTTGTTGTGAGTTGAAGGGGCGGAGTGAGACTCGCTAATTATCTCACATCGGCTATATTACTAGGACAGTTTAAATAAAGGTCTAGTTTTAGTCACCTCTTTACTCGGGACGAGTAAAGGTTCGGTTTGGGGATATTTGATGTGGCTCATATTTGCGCACATTTAGTCCCTTAATTGAGCCTATTTTGCATATTATTATAACATTCTATAGCCATTTTATCCGTCAAATGCTTTCTATTTTGCTTTCCTAGTGCATTTCATATGTTTTGTAGGAAAGGAGGCAATTAGGCGGAAATTCCCGTATCTTGAGCTTATTTGGAAGGACATTGACGATCTTGGTAGAACGAGTGTAGAAGAAAAGGCAAGAACTAAAGACCAATGTTTAAAGAATAAGAAGTATGCGAGAGGAAGTATTCTGAACAACAATCCGGGCGTCCAACGTAGGAAGCCGCTTGTCCAAGTACCCAAGAATCCGAGCGTCCCGACCTTCGGCCGCTCGTCCAACCTGCCTACAATCCGCTCGTCAAACCCTTGCATACGAGCGTTCCTCGGCGTCTTCGTCAAAGATGCGCATCTCCCCGAAATACTTGCATTTCCCTACTTAGAACTTAGAATTGTTAATTACTAATTTAGCCTTAGTTAACCTAATGAGGCACTACTATAAATACCCCATTTTGATGATAATCAAAGGGGGCTTCCACATTAGAAAATCCTCTTAAAATAGATTAGGAGTAGATTAGATTAGATTACTCTTTAATCTTTCCACAAATTTCACATTAATCTGTCCTTAATCATTGTTCAAGTTTATTACTTTTGGGTAATTTAAGATTATTGGGTTATTGGAGGATTGACAACCTTTCATCAATCAATCAAGTTTTCTTCTTTTATTCTTGCTTTATTATTTGGATCATCTCGAGTTTGGTATAACTCTTTTACCCTTTGCTCTTTATTGTTTATTTCCTCATTTTCTTATCATGTTTACACTTGTTGTAATGATTGACACCATTAATGACATGTTCTCCATGGTAATGAGTGAGTAGTTTCCTTAACTAGGATTAGTGGGTAATTAGGGGAAACCAACATTGGGAATAATCATGCTTAATCTAATATGTTTTCATAATAAATTTGCTAGCTTGTTGTGATGTCAACCTATGCACATGTTATGTTTGATGAAATGCTAAGCCTATGAATCCTTGCATTTATAACCATCTCTTATCTATTCAACTTGACTTGTAAGATATAAACCAACTCGAGTCTAGTTAGACCATGCATAGAAGTGATTAGGGGGAAAGTAAGTCGACTTGTAGGTGTTGTACAATCTAATCGATTCGGCTCCAAGACCCAACTCTTCCTAAGAACCGCAAGACATACACCAACTCGGTTCCTTTACGACATTAATTGCTTGCAACCTTGTGAACATGTTTGTATGGTTAACTCTCATGAAGCCCCTATGAACCCATGATATCCTAGCACTTTTAATCATTTGTTTAAATCCTTCATTCTATTTCTTATTTTACTTTATTGCTTGCATTAGTCCAGAACACAACTACAAACCCAAATCAATCGTGACACTAGCATAAATTGAGATAAATAGACTTAGAACCCAAAGCACACCGTCCCATGGATCGAACTCGACTTAACCACTAACTAGTTATTTGTTGAGTATTATAAATGTGTTTGATTGGGTGTACAACGACACGCTCACGTCAGTTAGACCCGCTACATAACACAGAGTGCCTTAATAAGTTGTGAAAGCCCGTTAGAAGCGTTCTAGGTCGAATAACGATCTGAGAAGACCTTTTCACTACCCTACAGACTGTCTTATGAATGACCTTTGACCATACACTTGACCGTCCTCCTTCCATGGTGAATCAATGTCCTAGCTCTTTCTCTCTATATTTTATCAACTTTATTTCTCACTTTTAATCCTTTTATTTAATTGTATTAGTTAAACTACAAAACAAACAAACCCCCGAACTGTTACCAGACGGACTATAAACTGGCAATTAGAATAGAATAGCCTCTATGTGGATACGATCCTGACTTTTCCAGCTATGTTAATTAGAGACCTTTGGGTTATTTTTGATAGGTTGCGACAGCCTCATCAAATTTTGGCGCTGTTGCCGGGGAGACGGTGATTTTCTGTTTGTTAATTTTAGTTTATCTTTTGTCTCATGGAACTTTTGTTCCTTGGGACAATTCTCACATTTTCCTTTAGTTTTTGTTTATGCCCAGGTCTCACGGATCGGTGCTCATACCATTTGATCCCGAACCAGAGAAGACTTTCTGTGCTAGACGAAACTTTTGGAAGGAAATCCATCAAGCAGAAGACTTGAGTAAGCTTGATTTAGTCTATGAAGAGTTTGTAGCAGAAAAACCAGTCCTTTGAAGAGGTTATTCATATTTCTGCTATTACTACTAAGTTCATGCCTAAACTAGCTAGCCATTTTGAGCCTACGCTCGCTTATATTCCTAAGGGGTTCAAGCTCCCAATAGCGGATAATGACACTTTTGATATCCACCCTTCCTATATTAATATGTTTGAGCGAAATAAATTCGGTGGTGTGGGAGGTGAAGACCCTGGTAAGCACATGGAGACATTTACCGATTATTGCTTTGCTATTCCGCTTACCGTAGGGGTTACGCAAGAAAAGGTGAAAGAGGTACTCTTTCCTTTCTCTTTGAAAGATTTTTGCTCGCGAGAGGTATTGCGACTTAGACAAGGAAGCAACGGGTATAACTAATTGGAATTCATTGGCCTTAGCTTTTTACAAGAAATACTACCCTCCACAGCGAACTAATTCTTTAAGGGGACATATTACTAGTTTCAAGCAATGCCCAACTGAATATCTAAATGAGGCTTGGGTCCGATTCAAATGGCTTATTCGCTCCATTCCTCATGACGGGTTTCAGCCATGGTTCCTTTGCAACCATCTTTAAAATGGGTTGTATGACATTCATAGGGCTATTCTCGATCTCGATGCTTCTACTATTTGTAACACCCCCATACTCCAAGTGCCTTACCAGGACCACTCAGGTATGAAGATATTACCATCTCGGTTACCCGAGGCATGATAATCATAAGACAATGAAGAAACATACTTTATTAAACAAGTTAAGTGATTACATAACAAAGCCAAATCGTAAGCAAAATACAATGCTCTCAAACTATAAACCAACGAAAGGAACTGTCCTAACAAACACAGCGGAAGACTAAAGACTCGGATATGTGATGACTCCATCCCCAGCTAGATCCCACGCGTATCCAAGATATACGCCGCTTAAGCAATCGCTCACCACCCCGAATGGATCACCACGAGTTTTTAAAACATTTAAACGGGTCGAGTACTAATCACACAATTTATATACATATCAACAATCCGATAAAAAGACAGCTCACACCGTCACACATACAATCACACCAATCCCAACAATCTCAATCACCGATCGTCCACCTTTGGACCAGCCACGCGAGTGGGGGACCGCAGCCGTACCCACCAAATCCCCGCTCCACATAGTGAGCGATAACCCTGTCCATTAATGTGCACATCCCCTTCCGTGGCGGGTTCCACGAAGGGCGAAACTAGGGCGTGAAGCCACTCCCGCAAGTGACTCCACTCAGCCGAGAACGCATCTCGAGAACCATAGGCAACCAATCACAATCACAATATCAACAACCGTCTGAATCTATCAACAGTGTACAATCACAATCACAGCCGTCACAATACAATTACTATATCAAACAATCAATCTCAACACATCAACAATCATCCCATTATGGGACTAATACTGAGTAGGAAATCCTACCTGGAAAGCACAATTATCAGACGGTCTCTACAGCTGTGTCAAAAAGCCTCTTTTACAAAACCTCCTCCTATCATACAACATACAAATGCTACCAAATCACATACTACACATAAACCCCCAAATCTCTAAATTAGGGTTTAACCAAATCAAAGGAAAGACAATAAAAAGGGTACATAGATCTTACCCTCGACGCAAGGAACTCAACGGTATAAGCAACGCTAAGAATCGACCTTCCAAACTCCGGGGATTGCTAATTATGCGATTAGGATGAAGAACTTGCTTGCTTTCTCTCTTAAACAGTAATTTAGGTTTTGCAAAAGTGATTTAGAATAATGACGATAAAGCTTATATACCTTAATCGCGTAATTAACAAAACCCGAGAAAACTCCCCGTAAAACCGGACACTCGATCGAGTACCCGAGATACTCGATCGAGTACCCCCTTACTCGATCGAGTACCCACGTTACTCGATCCAGTACCCAACAGGTCAGAAACTATTTTAAAACGCAACTCACCCTTACTCGATAGAGTACCCAAAGACTTATAAATACGGAGTATTACAGTCTTCCCTCCTTAAAAGAACTTCGTCCCCGAAGTTCAACCCATACATAAAAACAACCATACTGACTCGACCAAGACACAACAACTTAGCTAAGGACTCAAGAACTCGACCGAACATAGAACATGAACTCTTAACCCCCATTCTACCAACTATGTTTACTTCCACAACATGACTCACTATATCGTATCTACCACATATATATCTCTCACGACACCAACTCCATACATAACCAACTACCATCCTCTAATGCTGCTAGCTCCATAATATCATCAACTATCAAATCCAATACCAAGACACTCATAGACATCAAACGGAATGTTACACTAATGGCAGGTTCCAGAAAAATATTGATGATGATAAGGGTTGGAACATTAGTGAGGAGATGGCTACGCATACAGTAGAGTATGGAAATCCGAGGGGAAGTGTGCGCAACAATAGTGGTGAAAATAGTGTTGT
This sequence comes from Silene latifolia, assembly GCF_048544455.1. Classification (NCBI taxonomy): domain Eukaryota; kingdom Viridiplantae; phylum Streptophyta; class Magnoliopsida; order Caryophyllales; family Caryophyllaceae; genus Silene; species Silene latifolia. Next base: position 192,062,681 of record NC_133534.1, read on the forward strand.
TTCTGCACAATTGGAAGCTATAAATGTCAAGTTTGATATACTTGAGATGGGTCAAGCTTCAGGAGTCCAACAGACAGCTAATGCTTTGGTGCAAGAAGAAGTTTCCTATGAGAGATGTAGAACTGAGGGACATTATGCGGGTAATAATATGATGGAGAACGAACAGGTGCTTGCTTTTCAACACTACAAGCAAGCTAATTCGTACTCTAATTTCTATAATGAGAGAACTAGGGAGCATCAATAACTGCTCTTGGAATAGTCCAAATGTGTTGAATCCTACTCCTTCGCCACTGCAACAATAGCAGGAAGCTTATGTTCTGCCGCATTGTAATCAACAGCAGGGGTTTCAAAAGCCCCTATCATTTCCTCCGCCTCAGCAAAATACATCTCAGAATCCAGGTGAAATGGCGGAGTTGAAGGGTATGCTGCAATCTATTATGGTGAACCTCCAAAAGAGTGACCAAGCCATTGATGCATCAATAAAGATGCTAGAGAATTAGATGGCTCAATTGGCATCTAAACAAGCTACAAGGCAACCGGGTCAATTGCCTTCTCAACCGGATAAACCTCATGAGACGGTTAGTACTATCAACCTAAGGAGTGGTCTTACTTATGACGGACCCGAGATGCCTAAAGATGGGAATGACTTTGTTATTGAAGAATTGGATGTCAATGCCAAAGATGAAGTTCACGTTGAACAAGAAAATGATTCGTGAGCTAATGGTCGATCAAAAGGTACTGAGTGTTGATCGAAAAGCCCATATGTTTGATTGACAGACACTGTTATTTGATCGACGGGTGCTTCAAACGATCAATTGGGACCTTCTGATAACGCTTCTAGTACATTGCCGAATGAGGGGTCGACCTCCACTACTGGAAAGGAGTCTAATTTTGAGAACGAAAAGGGTATAGTTGAGCCGTAAATCGTGATTAAGCTCCCGTTTCGAACAAGACAACTGAATACCGAAATACAGCTGCAGTTTAGTAAGTTTTTAAAGATTGTCAAAAACCTCTAGGTTACCGTTCCATTCACAAATCTAATTACCCAGGTACCTTGCTATGCCAAGTTTATGCAAGAAATTTTGACTCGTAAGAGGTGTTTTGACGAGGTAGAGACTATTTCTTTTACCGAGGAATGTAGTGCACTCCTACAAAATAAGTCTCCGCCAAAATTAGCTGACCTAGGTAGTTTCACCATCCCTTGTTCTTTAGGCACTCATAATATTGATAATGCATTATGTGATTTGGGTGCCAGTGTCAGTGTCTCACCTTTGTCTCTGGTTAAGAAGATAGGTTTGACTGAATTTAAATATACCAATATGACTGTCCAAATGGCGGATCGTTCCTTGTCAAGTTCTTTAGGGATTCTATAAGATGTTCCTGTGCAGGTTGGGAAGTTCTTTATACCCACTTATTTCATTGTTTTAGATATCACGGAGGATACCTATACCCCTATTATCTTAGGGAGACTATTTTTGCACACTGCTGGTGCAAAATTTACATAGGAGCAAGAATGTTGACTTTAAAGTGGGGGGGGGGTGAGAAATTGACATACACCGAGTCTAGTGTTCTTCAGGCACCTATGCAAGTTACACCTTGCCATGTTGTTTCCCCTGTAGAATCTGAGAGGGTAGCTGATGTCACTATAGTTGAGTCATGTCTTGCTGTTGTTATGATACGTCCGCTCCATGTTGGGAGCGAGATGGAGAACCATTCTTCTATTTCTCTTTCTCAAGGACATGACAGTTTAAGCTGACCTTGCGGATTCGAGAAGTGGAATTAGTACAATGGCTACGATGCCTAAAGTTGGAGATGAAGATTGTGGCGGAAGGATAAGAGGCACAATGTCGTGTGCAATGAAGGTGCACCCTACGGCTAAGTTCCATGAGATAGCCTCTGCAACGCGGTGCCCTTCATGTCGTGAAGAAAGGGTTGAATGGCGACCTAAGATCAAGGTCAAGGATTCTGAGGGTACTTCGTTTAGTCAGCGGCCATGATGTGGGTCATTCAATTACTTTAATAAATGAGGTAATAAAGGTCGTGAGGGATCGTATAAACCAGCGCTGATTGGGAGGAACCCCTGATTATAAAAGCTTTGTAAAGTGTGCTTAGTTTTAGTTTTTAATTCATATGTTTTACTCATGTTTCCTTTTTTGCATTTTAATTAGTTTCACATGTTAGTTGCATTTTCATCTAGTTTAGAATATCTTATATGAATATAATTTTCGAAAAGAGCCTAATTTTTCGTCTAGCATTAGGCAGGTAATATACAGTGTTGAACCATATAGATATATGATTAAGTTTTGATAATGACAAGTGTGTGCTTCGTTTTATATATACTCTTAGTTGTAATCGTTTGTTTAGTCTTTGTTAGAATAACTTAGGATTACAAGTTTAGCAAGTAATGTTATAGCTCTCTTAGCTATAACATTGAAGATTTGTGAAGCATCATTCAAGTAATGTTATAGCAGCTTGAGCTATAACATTGAAGGTTCTTAAAGCATCATAACCAACTGTAACAAGTTTCAAGTATGATGATCATTCAAGCAAAAGGCTAGATCAAGTATTTAACAAAGCTCAAGATGAAGAGCTTTTGGTCAAGATAAAGAGAAGATCCTTTACTGAAGATCTCCAGGAAGATTAGTTAGTATAGGTCTTCATCTAATGACGGTATCTTAAGATAAGAGTATTGGGAAAGTAAAGTTATAGATATTTCACCTATAACTTTACTAACCAAACTTAAAGTTATAGTTGTTTCTACTATAACTTTAGGTAGCATTTTAATGGCACGATTTTAATAGTTTTTAAAATCATTTTTCAAAGGATAAAATTCTTTAAACGTATTTCGAAATCATTTGTGTATATAGTAGAGCTGAATTATGGGTTATTATAATGGATGACTTGCGTATCCCTATTGGTTAGTAAAACGACTTATGGGTCGTCATGCTACCTAGGGTTTGCTAGTCTATTTAACCTAACCCTAATCCATGAAGATGGGTTTTTATCCAAGATGGGCACGGGCCTAGGGTTTCAGCCGTGAGCTGCAAACCATTGGGGCGTGTGAGGTTGTTGTGCTTAAGTAAACTATCTAATCAAATCTAGCTTATATTTATATAAGATATTTTCCTATCTTTATAATATATGATTTGATTTTGTTTACTTATTCTAACTTCTTAAAAGATATAGTTTTAGATAACAAATAAGATTTACTTTTATCTTATTTACCTAAACTATAATATCTTGGATTAAATTAGGACAGAGATAAAGATTTATCTCTTGTAATCTTTGCCGCCTATCTCACGGCATCCTAGGGTTTCGTGCAAACCCTAGTTCCCTCTTCTACTATAAATACAATTGATCATTCCTTGTTTAAGCAAGCTTTTCGAAATACAACAATCCTTGCAAAACATATTTGAGTTTAATTCTTAATTGTCTTATTGTTTTGTTTTTGAAAATATTGCGAAAAGTCGTGCTCATCAAATTGCTTATCTTTCTTAAGATTACGTCATAAGATAATAGTACTTCATATTGTTTCTTACTCGTTCAATTGTGTGAACACTTAGAAGAACAATCAAGTGCTTTCATAGCAACTTAAGATAGTCAAATCGAATATCTAGTGATATTCAAATCGAGTTATAGTTAGAGTTAACTATACGAGTTGGGTTGATAATTTTGTAATCCGGAGTAAGGTACTAAAATTATTAATCGAGAATAGTGGACGTAGGCTTCGACGTGTGAAGCTGAACCACTTCAAATATCGTGTGTCTTTGCATCTTTCGTTTCAGTCATTTCATTACGTTCATAATCAATTAGTTAATTAGTTAAAGTTTAATTAATAAACTTTAAGTAATTAATTACCTTGATATAAAATAAAAAGTAGGCATAATTTTTAAATACTCAATTCACCCCCCCCCCCCCCTCTCGAGTATTTCAGGTGTGATAGACTCTTCAATTGGTATCAGAGCCTTGTGCTCTTGATTGCCTAACCGCAAAGAGGCTAGATCCGTCTATCTTTTTATCTTTTTATTTTATTTTTATTCCGCTGCCTTACACGTGTGAAATGGATTCCAAGTATCTTAAGGGGTCGTTTGGTTGCATATAGGGATTTGTATTGCCTAGGAAGTCATAAAACACGTGAATTTGGAATTCATGTGAATTGCAAAAAAATGTTTGGTTGCCATGGAGGAAGTGCAATTCATGTAGGAATTCTAACTTACCTAAGGAGGTCTAGGTAAGCAACTTCCTCCATTGTGGAGGAATTGAAATTCATGGGAACTTCCAATTCATGTGAATCGGGGTAACCAAACAACATACCCATTTTGCAATTCACATGAATTTAAGTTCCTGCATTATTTAGTGGGTAACCAAACAACCCCTAAGTGTCCCGTCTTTGATGGGAAGAATTATGGACTTTGGAAAAACATGATGACACACTACATAAAAGGACATGATTGGGAGTGCTAGACGATTATATAGAACGGACCACATAAAATCTTGGTCGCATCTTCGGAAGGCACTACCTATGAGAAAAAAGAAGAAGACTATGTTGAGGCTGATTACAAGAAGGCTGAGAAAAACTCGAAAGCGATAAGCCTGTTACAAAACGGAATGACATCGACTGAATTCGATCGTTTTTATTCTTGTACTTCGGCCAAGGAAATATGGGATGGTCTTGAGTTGGCCTATGAAGGAACATCGGCTGTAAGGAAATATCGCATTGACTTGCTAATTCAAAAATATGAACTTTTTAGAATGGAAAATAATGAATCACTTGATAGCATGTCAGCACGATTTTCTACTATAGTCAATGAGCTCAAAAATCTTGGTAAAACCTTTAACTCCGAGGATATTGCTAGAAAAGTACTTAGGAGCCTAACCAAGAAATGGCGTCCCAAGGTCACGGTTATGGAAGAAGTCAGAGATCTCACTTCCCTTCCTTATGCAGAACTTATTGGTGCTCTCATGGCTCATGAACTCGTCCTGGATGACGATGAGGCCGAGTTCAGTAATAAGAAGAGCATGGCTCTACAAGCTTCTTCTAAAGAAGAAGAGGTAAGCTATCTTGAACTTAAGAAGAGCGTTAAAAAATTGTCTAAGAATGCCTTAATAGAATATTTTGAGCAATCTCTTGATAAGTGTCACGAACAAGAGATGGAATTGAAAGACTTGAAAGAACAAATTCTCGATATTGCTGAAGAAAATCAACTCCTTAAAACAAAAGCCAAAAAGCTCAAATCTAAAGTTACAGCTAATACGACTACAACTTCAGATACAACAAATGCTGAGAAGAAGGCTCTTGAGTCTAAAGTTATAGCTAATGAAGCTATAACCTCAGACCTAAAACTCAACATTAAGCATCTTCAAGCCAAAGTTATAGCTAGTGAAGCTATAACATTGGAATTGAGGAAAGTCAAAGAGCTTCTTGAGACCAAGGCTACAGCTAGAGAGGCCGTGATCTCAGATCAAAAGAAGGAGATTGAATCTCTAACTCAACAATTAAAGGAATCTAAGACTGTTCTTTCAAATACTAAAAGAACGCATACCGAGATGGTTTGAGTTCTTAATGATAGATTCCAGAACTTTCGTGACAACTATGAAGAGACTCATCCTCCCAAAGTCGTAGAGTCAGACCATTCTAAATGCAACAAAGAAATAGAGTCCCTAAAGGAATTACTTTTGCATGCTAGGAAAGTTCATGAGAAATGGGAAGGTAGCACACGTGTCCTAAATTTCCTAACTGAGCAATCAGATAATAATATGAAAATGGGATTAGGACATGAGTGCTACGGTCGTAGAGATCACTCTAAATGCAAATCAACCCCTTCCGAACAAGATTTCAGAAGGAGAAAATATACGAATTTACCAAAATATTTGATTTGCAATTACTGTGGTCATACTAGACATATCCAAGAAAATTGTGTCAAATATGCTCAGGATTTAAGAAAAGGAATCAACTTTGTTAAAGCATCCGACACTATTTTCGAAGATAATGATTGTACCCCATCAGAACCAAGTACAAGTGAGGAATGCAACAATGATCATCGTTGGTTCTACGATATGAGCTTCGATTTCAAGAAGGCTACCAAATCAAAACAAACACCTAAACCTAAAGAGCCCTTCGAAACCAAAGCTCCCCCCAAACAACCTGAAAGACCTCGACATAAGGAACCCATAACTCAACCTAAGACGGTTCCTAAACAGACCCATTCGCCTCCAAAACGTAAAGTCATAAAAAAGGTTTGGGTTAGAAAAGATCTAGTTTTTAGAGTGACTAACGTCAAAGGACCCAACTTAGCTTGGGTACCTAAAAACTGCATCTAATCATTTTGCAGGTTGTGGTGAAAGAAAATAACCTATGGTACCTTGATAGTGGATGCTCAAGGCACATGACTGGAGATGTAAATTTATTTCTTTCACTTGAACCCTTCGATGGAGGTAAGGTCACATTTGGTGATAACAAGAAGGGTAAGATCATCGGTGTTGGTAAAGTTGGAATATCCTCCTCTCATGCAATTAGTGATGTTTATCTTGTTAGTGGTCTCAAGCACAATTTACTGAGTATCTCTCAATTGTGCGACAAAGGAAATAAAGTTGTCTTTCATTCAGATTCCTGTCGAATAATAATTGAAGGAACGAGTAGTGTTGTGCTTGAAGGACACCGTAGAAGGAATGTCTATATGATTGATTTAAATAATATTCCTACGAATTCATTCACATGCATGAAAGTAACAACAGATGATCCGTGTCTTTGGCACAAAAGATTTGCTCACATAAATTCAACAACATTGAATAAGCTAAAGAAATGGGATCTGGTTGAAGGACTTCCATCAATCAAATTCGATCAAGAAACCCTATGTGATTCTTGTGCTCGTTGCAAACACGTTAGATCATCGTTCAAACCCAAGAGAATAGTAAGTACCAAAGAACCACTAGAACTCGTGCATATGGATCTTTGTGGCCCAATGAAGGTAAGAACTAGAGGTGGATCCAGGTATGTCTTCGTTCTAGTTGATGACTATTCTAGATTTGTTTGGCCAATCTTTCTCAACTCAAAAGATGAGACTTTCGAAGAATTTCAAGTTCTAATGAAGCTTGCCCAAAATAAATATAAATCAAAATTAGTTTCCATTCGTACGGATCATGGCACCGAATTTGATAATCAAGCTTTTATACAATATTGTAGGGAGAATGGTGTTGGGCATAAATTCTCGGCACCACGAACCCCACAGCAAAACGGTGTTGTTGAATGTATGAATAGAACATTGGAGGATATGGCACGCACAATGTTATTGTGTAGTGGGCTACCTCGAAATTTTCGGGGTGAAGCTATTAGTCTTGCATGCTATGTTCATAATCGAGCTTTGATTAGACCCATCCTCAAGAAGACTCCTTATGAGCTTCTCAGGGGACGTAAACCTAACATATCACATCTACGTTGCTTCGGGATTAAATGTTTTGTCCATAATAATGGTAAGAATAGATTAAGTAAATTCGATCCCAGAAGTGACGAAGCGGTGTTTGTCGGTTATTCTAATCATAGTAAAGCATATAAGGTTTTCAATAAAAGAACCTTATGCATCGAAGAAAGTGTCCACGTCGTTTTTGATGAGAATAATATGTTTGACAAAGCAGAACAGGATGAGGAAGAAGATTTGAACGAACCTGATTTCCGATTATCCAGGGATGAACTTCCAGAATTGGATGAGGAAGATAAAGAAATTGAGGGCACAAATGATGAACAAGGAAGCCCTTCGAATGATAAAGGAAAGAAATCGAGAGTTTAGTTGATGATACTAAAACCTCTTCTCAATCCAAGCAATTGGAGGACAAAGTTATAACTGATGGAGCTATAACTTCAACTTCTAATCAACGAACTAAGTCCAAAGTTATAACTGATTCTGTTATAACCCCAGACTTGGATTCAGGGGGAACAAGGCTTGAACCCCAATCATTCGAAGAAGGCGAGACAAGTTCAGATGAAGATGTGCCTCCTGTTTCTAAGAAATGGAAATATAAAGATTCTCACCCAATGGAAACCATCCTAGGAAGTCTGAATGAAGGCGTTCGAACTCGTAGAAGACTTAACAACTTTTGCTCATTCTACTCCTTTCTTTCAACCATTGAGCCAACAAATATCAAAGAAGCACTTGCCGAACCAGATTGGATCGTTGCTATGCAAGAAGAGCTTCAACAGTTCGAACGAAACAAAGTGTGGCATTTGGTTCCAAGACCTAAAGACCGAACGGTTATCGGTACGAGATGGGTGTTTAGGAACAAGTTGGACGATACAGGAGTTATTGTTCGAAACAAAGCTAGATTGGTTGTATAAGGGTATAATCAACAAGAAGGAATTGACTACGATGAGACCTTCGCTCCTGTAGCCAGACTTGAGGCTATTAGATTATTAATAGCATTTTTTTGCTCATAAAGGAATTAAACTTTTTCAAATGGACGTTAAAACAGCTTTTCTTAACGGTTATTTGAATGAGGAAGTTTTTGTTGAACAACCCCCAGGATTTCTCGATAGCAAGTTTCAAAACCACGTTTTCAAATTAGATAAAGCCTTGTATGGTTTGAAACAAGCTCCGAGATCGTGGTACGACAGATTGTCAAAATATCTTCTTGAAAGTGGTTTTAAAAGAGGATCTGTCGATAAAACCCTATTCGAAAATCGAGGTTTCGATTTATTAGTTGTACAAATATACGTTGACGATATTATTTTTGGTTCAACTAATAATCGGTTATGCAAGTATTTTTCAGATTTAATGACCTTTAATTCGAGATGAGCATGATGGGAGAACTCAAGTTCTTCCTTGGACTCCAAATCCAACAAACTCCTGAAGGGATTATGATACACCAACAAAAATACATCAAGGAGCTAATCAAGAAATTCGGTATGGAAAATTCTAACTCTAAGCCAACTCCTATGGGCACTGAGAAGAAGTTGACCTTGGATGAGAACGGTAAGTCTGTCGATGAGACGACTTATCGAGGTATGATTGGCTCACTCCTTTATTTAACTGCAAGTCGTCCGGATATTATGTTTAGTGTATGCGTATGTGCTCGATTTCAATCGTGCCCTAAAGAATCGCATATGATCGCAGTTAAGAGAATCTTGAAGTATTTGATTGGTACATCTAAATTATATCTGTGGTATCCTCTTGAGTGTAATTTCGATCTCATAGGGTATTCAGATGCAGATTATGCAGGTTGTTCACTTGACATAAAAAGTACTTCCGGCATAACGACGTTTGTTGGACCGTGTATCATCACGTGGGGGTCAAAGAAGCAAAATTCCGTTGCATTATCTACTGCTGAAGCCGAGTACATTGCTGCTGGACTGGTATGTTCTCAACTTTTATGGCTTAAGTAACAACTATGTGATTACGGTGTTAATGTAGGGTGTATACCTATTTTATGTGACAACACAAGTGCTATCATTATATCTAAAAATCCTGCACATCACTCACGAACCAAGCATATAGACATCAGACACCATTTTCTACGGGATCATGTAGATAAGGGCAACATAAGACTGGAATTTTGTAGTACATAGAAACAATGGGCTGACATTTTTACCAAAGCATTAGCTAGAGAACGTTTTGAGATTTTAGGATTGGAAATTAGTTTAATTGGTGGCAACTAAACTTGTCACAAATATTTTATTTTCTATATGACTGACTAGATTTGACGAGATTGTATGACTGTGTCCGTATTTTTCGTTGCACGCTTATTTATGTCAAATTTATATTATATTATGAGAATATTCCATTTTCTAGTCATATATATCTTAAGTTTTATTATGAGCCAAAAGTCGTAACCAATTGTTCCAATTTCTTGCCAAAACCGAAATTCCCACAAATTTATCTCTTACCATATCTTACCATATCTCAATATATCTTGTCATATCTTTTAGACAAATTACCCTAACTACTTGTTTATATTATGGTAAATATTTTTTTTTGTTAAAAAAAAAAATCAAAAACTTACCTAACTCCTCTCCACACGCCACCTCCATTATCCTATTTCCCTTAAACCACTATTACCATAATTAATTCCATGCTCCCATAAATACTTCCTCCTACCGTCACCATCACAAACACAACACCCAAAGACCTTCGTTTTAGACTTTTCTACACACTCAACCTCCAAAATCCTTTCATCATCATGACTCCTCCCTCAACCCGTTTTCACTCGCCATCAACTCGGTCCACAACTCGGACCGGGTCCTCCAAACCTTCATGCAACAAAACCTATGTCCCTATCAAAACTCCCTCACCTTCATCAAACCAAAAACCAACTAACCCCGATCATAACCGGGTTGATCCTAACTTAGAACGGAAAAGACGGAAGTTAAATAAAGGGAAAAAGAAGGCCGTGGGGTTTGAAGATTCGGTGGAAGAAACTGAGGTTGTAGCTAATCAAGAAGGTCATCAAAGGACGATGTTTCGTGAATACATGCCGAATGCAACATCAACGGGGCTTGATAAGCTTCGACTCACCGCGGATGAAAGAACCCGTGTCAACTATGTTATGAGGTACGGTATTCACGGTGGTCGTATTTATTCCGAAAAGTGGTATGGAAAAATCGAAGCCTTACAATTCTTTAAGGACTTCTTGAATTTTCAAGAATGGAAGAAAGTTTGTTCCTTTGTTGGTCCGGTTTATCCTATTGAGGTAATACAATTTTATTCTTCCGTCTCTGTCAAAAATAATGTGTTGCATGCGGTGGTGAATGATACCGAAGTCAAAATCTCCCTTACCGATTTTTGTACTCTGTTTTCGGTCCCTGATGATGGGATCAAAATAAATCCGAGTGCGAAATGGGGAGATGTGACGGAGGAAGAAAAGCTTACAATTAAGAAGTCGTTTGATGTTGATGCTACGGGGTCAAGTAACATGCTTGCGGGGTCATTTACCCCAAAATTGAAATTATTTCTTAATTTCATTTGGAACACGGTTGTTCCGAGAAGGGTGGTCGTGATAAGTTGTCTAGTTATGAGATGGTGTTGTTGTCTAAGTGGCTTGAAGGATCCAAAGTTAGTCTTCCTAGTCTCGTGTTTCATAAAATCGTTCAAACAAGTGTTTGTGTCACTGAGGAAAAATTTTATACAACTTTGGATTTGCCATATGGTATGTGGGTCTCTCGGCTTTTGGAGCAAAAAGGGGTGATTGGGATTTCTAGCTATGGTGTAAAGGTGAAAGATGAGATGTGTGACACTCATCTTAAATTGATGAAAGTCGGTGCTATTGGACCCGATTTGGTGTTTTTGGCAAAAGGAAATGTGGTGGAGAAATCTTCGGATGTGGTCTCGGTTGTTGAACAAAAATTGGAGTTGTTTATGGCAAGTATTTGTGAGAAATTGGATGCGCAAAATAAGATGGTTGTGGAGTTGGTCTCGGGTTTGGGAAAAGACAAGAGTGAGGCTTCGGGTTCGAAGGGTTCGGATCATGGTGAAGTCTTGGCTTATTTGCATGGGTTTGAAGCACGGGTTGATGCTATGGCTGAGGATACGGCTAGGGCGGCCAAGGACTGTGTTCGTCATTCTAGTTCGTTGGCTAACTTAGCTAGTCAAGGTGGGGCTTTGTGAAAGGAAGGGAAGGCTATGCATGAGGATATGCGGGTTGTGTACGAGGCTACTCAAACCTTGTCAATGAAGGTGCTTAATTTTGAGCGGTGTCACACGGCACAAGCTAACCATGCCCGTTCATGCTTTGATCGTCTCGACTCTCTTGAGTTTAGGACCCGTCCCGGTTATGTCAATCCCAATGTCGTGAAACGTGACATTCCTTAAACTCGTCCTCCTCTTTTCCTTGCCTTTTCTTTTGTTAGAATTTATATTTTGAATAATTGTCCAATTCGGCCCATTTTGGCTTGCTTTTCATTCGGCTCATTTGGCTTAAATACTTGTTCTTATTCGGCCCAATTGGCAATTAGACTAGTTTGGTTTGTAGTACACTTATTTTCTATTTGTCTTGTTTATGTAGATTACTTTCTCGTTTTCTAATATTTCCTTGCATGATTAATCCGTGTCTCGACTCATATCATTCTAGTTGTTTTATGTCTTTTCTCGTCTTTTCGATGATGTCAAGAGGGGGAAGAAATTTTCGTGACTTAAGTATTTGCCTAAGCTTGCTCCTTGTCGGAATCTTTAATCTCTTAAGGTCCTTAGATGCTATACTTTGTATATAAGTGATTGTTCTTGCGTTCAAATGTCTATGACTTTTTATAGTATTATGTTGAGAGGGAACTTACACTTAGTCACAAATCCTAAGAGACTTGTCATCATCAAAAAGGGGGAATTTGTTGAACCATATAGATATATGATTAAGTTTTGATAATGACAAGTGTGTGCTTCGTTTTGTATATACTCCTGCTTGTAATCGTTTGTTTAGTCTTTGTTAGAATAACTTAGGATTACAAGTTTAGCAAGTAATGTTATAGCTCTCTTAGCTATAACATTGAAGATTTGTGAAGCATCATTCAAGTCATGTTATAGCAGATTGAGCTATAACATTAAAGGTTCTTAAAGCATCATAAGCAACTGTAACAAGTTTCAAGTATGATGATCATTCAAGCAAAAGGCTAGATCAAGTCTTTAACAAAGCTCAAGATGAAGAGCTTTTGGTCAAGATAAAGAGAAGATTCTTTACTGAAGATCTCCAGGAAGATTAGTTAGTATAGGTCTTCATCTAATGACGGTATCTTAAGATAAAAGTATTGGGAAAGTAAAGTTATAGTTATTTCACCTATAACTTTACTAACCAAACTTAAAGATATAGTTGTTTCTACTATAACTTTAGGTAGCATTTTAATGGCACGATTTTAATAGTTTTTAAAATCATTTTTCAAAGGATAAAATTCTTTAAACGTATTTCGAAATCATTTGTGTATATAGTAGAGCTGAATTATGGGTTGTTATAATGGATGACTTGCGTATCCCTATTGGTTAGTAAAACGACTTATGGGTCGTCATGCTACCTAGGGTTTGCTAGTCTATTTAACCTAACCCTAATCCATGAAGATGGGTTTTTATCCAAGATGGGCACGGGCCTAGGGTTTCAGCCGTGAGCTGCAAACCATTGGGGCGTGTGAGGTTGTTGTGCTTAAGTAAACTATCTAATCAAATCTAGCTTATATTTATATAAGATATTTTCCTATCTTTATAATATATGATTTGATTTGTTTACTTATTCTAACTTCTTAAAAGATATAGTTTTAGATAACAAATAAGATTTACTTTTATCTTATTTACCTAAACTATAATATCTTGGATTAAATTAGGAAAGAGATAAAGATTTATCTCTTGTAATCTTTGCCGCCTATCTCACGGCATCCTAGGGTTTCGTGCAAACCCTAGTTCCCTCTTCTATTATAAATACAATTGATCATTCCTTGTTTAAGCAAGCTTTTCGAAATACAACAATCCTTGCAAAACATATTTGAGTTTAATTCTTAACTGTCTTATTGTTTTGTTTTTAAAAATATTGCGAAAAGTCGTGCTCATCAAATTACTTATCTTTCTCAAGATTACGTCATAAGATAATAGTACTTCATATTGTTTCTTACTCGTTCAATTGTGTGAACACTTAGAAGAACAATCAAGTGCTTTCATAGTAACTTAAGATAGTCAAATCGAAGATCTAGTGATATTCAAATCGAGTTATAGTTAGAGTTAACTATACGAGTTGGGTTGATAATTTTGTAATCCGGAGTAAGGTACTAAAATTATTAATCGAGAATAGTGGACGTAGGCTTCGACGTGTGAAGCTGAACCACTTCAAATATCGTGTGTCTTTGCATCTTTCGTTTCAGTCATTTCATTACGTTCATAATCAATTAGTTAATTAGTTAAAGTTTAATCAATATACTTTAAGTAATTAATTACCTTGATATAAAATAAAAAGTAGGCATAATTTTTAAATACTCAATTCACCCCCCCCCTCGAGTATTTCGGGTGTGATAGACTCTTCATACAGCGTATGCTAGTGGCAGTTAGCCACGACCTCCCCATGTTTGTTGCTGGTTTAGGGCGGTTCATTTTGCAATTACTGTGAGTTCTCTTTCCCTTTTTTATATACAATTGCATCCATATTAGTTTTGTGTACCCTTTCCCCTATTTGTTGATGCTGCTGATGGTTTTCTGAACATAATTAGGGCATTGTGTGATTTTGTTTGGGGAGGGTATATATATGTCTGTTTTGCATCCATATGCATGTTTATTGCATTTATGCATGCATCTAAAATAACAACAACAACAACAACATTAGAGCCTTAATCCAAGAATGATTTGGGGTCGGCTAATATGAATCATCCCTTACAACGTCCATGGGTGAGCGCACATGTAATACCCCGTTATTTCTTGTTATTAATGGTTATTTCTTGTTATTTATGATACAATTTGGTGATATATTTTGAGTATATATTAATAATACATTTGGATACGTGTTTCAAGTATGTTTTGATCTCTGTTAAGTTTGTTGGTTTATGTTGGATATTTTGTTGGGAGTTGGAGTTGTTGGAATATGTTGAGTTAACTTCGGGACGGAGTTTCTTTTAAGGAGGGAAGACCGTAATACCCCGTATTTTAGTAGTTGGTCAAAGGTTGGTCAACATCATTTTATTGAAATGGGATTTATGGAAATGGATATTTTATATTAATTATTTATTAATTATTGAGACATATAATTATGAGGCGGAAAATAATAATTAAATAATCCATATATGATGGAGGATGTATACATGTGACGCATACTAGTATAAATATATATGGTGACGGTATTATACGATAATTAAGGTAATAAGTATTTTATACGGTATTAATATGAGATAATAATAATATTACCTAATAAGATAAGGAAAGTTCCTCCACCTACCTATTAGTATAAATAGGACCCTCTAGCTATTCTTTTGTCACTGGTATTCACACAAATCACAATTAAAAGTAGGAGAGAAATATAAGAAGAAAAAGGAGCTTCACATCTATCTTACAACCGTCTTAAGGTAACCGTCTCATAAACTCTTTCTTATAATTAAATTAATAAAATAATATATTGACCCGACCTTGACCATAGACTTGACCTAGACTCGACCGTTGACCATCTTGACTAGGCGTTGACCTACGTTGACCGTGACTTATTAATAGTGTAATTTCAATTGCTGTAATAGACTGTTGAACACTAATCACGATTAGGAGACCCAAAACCCAACCCAAGGCTAGACGTGACCTGACTCGATTCTGGGTAGGGGTTCATAGGGTGGCGTGTGGTGGTTTGAGGCTGGTGGTGGCGCCTGACATGGTGGTAGGGGGCGTCGGAGGTAGTGGTGATGTCGTGTTGTTCTTGTTGTTTGTTGGTGAACCGTGATAAATAAGGAGAGACCACTGACCCATAACCCAATTTGACCGAACCATGACCTGGGTAAGGGTAGGACCGGTAGCTGTGGGTGGTTAGGGGTCAGTTTTGATGGTAGTTGTGGTGATTGGTCGCGGTAATGGTGGTTGTACTGTGTTGTGTCGCGAGTTGTTGTATGCAGGTTGAAAACTCGGCTTTCTGCACTGGGTTCGACCCCACCCTAGGTCAATGCTAGGCTCCACCATGGGTTGGTGGCTGACTACGGTGGCAGTCGTGGTGTTGGGTTAGGGTTGAGTCGAGGCTAGTAAGAGGGAAGGAAGGGAATTGGTTCGGTGTTGAGTTCAGTTTGGAGGAGGAAGGTGTTTGCTTGGTGTGGGCTTGGTGGTTGTAGCGTGGTGGTAGGCTGGCCAGGCGTGGCAGAGGTGGTGGCTGCCCCAACCTGACCTTGATGGTGGTTCGGTGTTGGAGAAGGAAGTAGTCGGGTACAAGTAAGGGGATGGGATAGTTAGCTAGATGGAACCGTCTCAAGTATTATTAATAACTCGTTTAATTCGTAAATATATTTTATTAACTAATTGATAGTGAAGCGGGTTTTGACTATTAATTAATTCGTATAGTATTAACTAATTGGCTTTTGGGTATAATTATAAATATTAATATTACCCCATTTACTTAGGTGACGGGTTTTAAAAATTGAGTCGTGAACTTATAATTAATTAAATAATTAATTAAGCGAGATATGTTTATAATTATTATGTTATAATAATTGGATAGGTATTGGACTTACGGAAGACCGCTTGTGACTATATTTATTATCATTATATTGCTTGGACTCAGAATTCGCTATCGAGGTAGGATAGCTACTCAATCACTTTAATGTTTACTTGAATGATATTATCTAATTGTATTGGTTGAATTGTTTGGAATTGAGATGGATGATATATGGTTGTTGGTTCGTTGTATTGAGATGATTTGATTTATGACTGCCTCAGCTCGTGTCTGAGATGAATTATACTATTGGTTTCCTCAGCCTCGTGTCTGAGATGGTAAGAATGTTGTATAACTCAATTGTTTGCATTTCATATCATAAGCACTTGCATTGGTTTCCTCAGGCTGGTTCTGCAGGACTTGTCTCTGGGATGTTATTGAGATTACCCCGACCAGGGATTGGCGGGATGAACGGGAGCCTCGGAGGATAATCATGAGCATGCATTTCATTTGCATTTAATATTGTCTTGTATTCATTTATTGTTTTTGTTTAGTTATTCCTACTCAACCGTTGGGTTGACGTGTATTCGGTAAACACCTGTGATGAACCAATATTGGGGAGCAGTTTGATTGGCAGGTTAAAGATTGGGACGAGTGGACTAACGAGTCAAAGATAGAGACCTTCACGAGTTTTATAGAAGATGTAATAAAGACTTAGT
Source organism: Silene latifolia (assembly GCF_048544455.1). NCBI lineage: Eukaryota > Viridiplantae > Streptophyta > Magnoliopsida > Caryophyllales > Caryophyllaceae > Silene > Silene latifolia. The sequence goes on from NC_133534.1 coordinate 192,079,462, forward strand.
TACATATATTTTCCGCTGCGAGTTTTGTAATTTACTTTAAGATCGTATTTTATTTAAGTTGTAATAAGACCATTTAAGTAATTTAATTAATAAAGTACTTTGGATTGCTATACTTTGTAACTAATGCCTCAGGAAACTGAGATGGTAACACACCTATTTAATTAGGAATGTCTAGTAAAGGCTCTTGATTAAATGAAGGTGTTACAAAGTGGTATCAGAGCGAACGATCATCGGGCCTAAACCAATGAACCCAATGAACTTAGGATGCGTCTAAATAAAATGAACCCGGGGTAGGAACTGTTAGGAGCCCTCAGTGCGGTTAAATAGACGTCCTTAATTTGTACTCCTTGGCCCTCTCAGTTTTGAACCGGTCACGTCGGGTAAGGATAAGAGAGTGGGTAGTTAGTATTGAGTTGATTTATGAGCCAGTTGGATATTACTTTTTAATCTCGTCGCAGGATGAAAGATTGCGAGGTAAGTAAAATGGATGAGATGTAAAATAGTTGAGAATTGTATGCATATTGCATTATGAGATGTATGTTAATATATGATGGATGATGGATGATGGATGATGGATGATGGATGATGGATGATGGATGATGGATTTAATTGTCATGATTGTATGAATTAGAAATCGTGTCTAGTGATATACGGTACATGTTACCCGAAACCATGCTTCTTACAATGTTTTTGCAATGATTAGATAGAATATGGATTTATGTACTTGTGATATAAGGGATAGGAGTAATATAAGGAATGATAAAGTTAGTTGGCTAGCCTTGTGAGGAGTGTGATGACCGAATTGAGATAATTTGGGTATAGGAGGATACTTATAAGGACTTATGACTTGGTAATGGGTGACCTAGAGCTGAACTCGTTTTTTTTTTTTTTTACCCATTTTGATCTAGCTGCCTTTTGTTCTCTGATTATCGTCTAAGTTCGAAATTTTTGTGGATGGTAGCCTTGTGAGTTAGCTTTCGTTTGGCACTAGTTTCATGTTTATAAGCTATATGGTTTGGGAGAAATAAATATTTTAGTGGACAGTGGTCAGAATGTTCCTGTACAGTTAAGTTTTTGACAAACGATTTTGTAAATTTTTTCATTTAATTTGTACCTAAGATTTTTGTCTAATTCCAACTCCAATATTTAAAAGATTAATATATGTTTTCAAATTGATAAGCCACGTTGCAAGAGCATATTTTGATATTTAATTGTGATTTTTACAAATTGGCCCAAGTTATTGACAAATTGCTGACCAGTTTCTGTTTTGACCAACCGGATTGTAAAAATCATTATAAATGGATCTTTTAAGATTTAGACTTGATTCTTTTTCTCATGTTTTAAAACTCTTTATATTTTCTGGAAGGTATAAGAAATTCAAAAAGAAACTTAACGGATTATTTAATAGTGATTTTAAAAGATATAACTTGATTTTGGGTTTCTGAAAATGATGTTTTACAAAAGTTTCAATATAATTATTTTATCGTTTCCTGAACCATGTTATTTTAATATAGAAGTGACGATATGGGATTTTAAAATGGGGAGTATAAACCACAGATTTGAATTGTGACCTAGAAGGGGTGACAGTTTTAACCAAGATATTGGTGGTAGGATGACCTTAGTTCAATTTAACTAATCACATGATTCTATTTTGGAGGAATTAGTTTGTTACCCTATAACTTTTCATAGTACGGAGACTTATACCCTTTCTTTTACTTTTTTTATAGACAATATGGCACCAAAGAGAGCTAGAGCTTCTACCATGACCGATGAGGAGATTGAGAGGATGCAGGACCGAATGCTGCATTATTAGAGATTGTAAAAGGGAAGAAAGATGAGATGAATCCTTCTAAGGTGGGAGCATCAGTGGCTCAATATAAGCCGGCAAAGTATGAGGGGGTTGGGGAACTATCTTTGTTAGGAGAGTGGTGTAGGGAGTTTGATAATATTTTTGAGTTGATAGCTTGTCCAGAGGAAATGCAAGTTGACCAGGCTGTGTTTTATTTGAGAGGGAAAGCTGGGAGGTGGTGGACTAAGAATAAGGCAACTATAAGAGAGGCATTTCAGTTGAATGAGGAACGTTATGTGCCATGGCAGAATTTCAAAAACATTTTGAGAAATACCTTTATACCTGAACACATTAGCAATAAGATGAGGGCTCAATTTGATTTTTTTAAGATGACCGATGAGATGACAGTGGAGGTTTATCATAAAAATTTCATGGAGTTAGCTGAGTATGTGGCAAATTTGAATTATAATGATGAAGTGTTGGCAATGAGATTCGAGAAGGGGTTGACTTTGGCTATTAAGAAGAGACTCACTGCTGGTGTCCCTACCATTGTTGAGGAGGTATACCAGAGAGCAGGTCATGCTGAGAGAATTAAGGAGATGGTGATTGAGGAAAAGAAAGAAAAAGGAGAAAAGAAGAGAAAGTCTGAGGCTGTGAGTGAGGGAGTTGGGGGTAGTAAGAAGGCAAACACTAATCAGTTTGGAGCTTACACTGGTAATGGGGCAGCATTTGGGGGTAGTGCTAGTCATGGTGAGAGTCGTAGCGCCTTTAGAGAGCCAGTTCAGTGCTTTAGATGTGGGAAGATGGGCCATAAAGCCTCTACTTGTCGAGTGGTTATGGATGGTCAGAGTAGAGGGTATGGGAGTCAAGGAGGAGGTTGGAGTAACCAGAGGAGTTACAACAACTACTCTAACCAGAACCGTTACAACAACTATACCAATCAGAGCTCTAGAAATGGGTCTTACCAGAGGCAAGGAAATAGTGGGAATCACCAGAGTGCAGGCAAGAGCGTAGCCGGATTCAATGGGACGGGGCAGGAAAGTGCTAAGAATAATAGAGTTGTTTGATTAAGTATGTAGGTTACGGGGACGTAACCCTTTGTTTTAGGGGGATAGGATGTAATACCCCGTTATTTCTTGTTATTAATGGTTATTTCTTGTTATTTATGATACAATTTGGTGATATATTTTGAGTATATATTAATAATACATTTGGATACGCATTTTAAGTACGTTTTGATCTCTGTTAAGTTTGTTGGTTTATGTTGGATATTTTGTTGGGAGTTGGAATTGTTGGAATATGTTGAGTGAACTTCGGGACGAAGTTCCTTTTAAGGAAGGAACACTGTAATACCCCGTATTTTAGTAGTTGGTCAAAGGTTGGTCAACATCATTTTATTGAAATGGGATTTATGGAAATGGATATTTTATATTAATTATTTATTAATTATTAAGACATATAATTATGAGACGAAAAATAATAATTAAATAATCCATATATGATAGAGGATGTATACATGTGACGCATACTAGTATAAATATATATGGTGACGGTATTATACGATAATTAAGGTAATAAGTATTTTATACGGTATTAATATGAGATAATAATAATATTACCTAATAAGATAAGGAAAGTTCTTCCACATACCTATTAGTATTACTAGGACCCTCTAGCTATTCTTTTGTCACTTGTATTCACATAAATCACAATTAAAAGTAGGAGAGAAATATAAGAAGAAAAAGGAGTGCTTCACATCTATCTTACAACCGTCTTAAGGTAACCGTCTCATAAACTCTTTCTTATAATTAAATTAATAAAATAATATATTGACCCGACCTTGACCATAGACTTGACCTAGACTCGATCGGTGACCATCTTGACTAGGTGTTGACCTACGTTGACCGTGACTTATTAATAGTGTAATTTCAATTGCTGTAATAGACTGTTGAACACTAATCACGATTAGGAGACCCAAAACCCAACCCAAGGCTAGACGTAACTTGACTCGGTTTTGGGTAGGGGTTCATAGGGTGGCGTGTGGTGGTTTGAGGCTGGTGGTGGCACCTGACATGGTGGTAGGGGGCGTTAGAGGTAGTGGTGATGCCGTGTTGTTCTTGCTGTTTGTTGGTGAACCGTGACAAATAAGGAGAGACCATTGACCCATAACCCAATTTGACCGAACCCTGACCTGGGTAAGGGTAGGACCGGTAGCTGTGGGTGGTTAGGGGTCAGTTTTGATGGTAGTTGTGGTGGTTGGTGGCGGTAATGGTGGTTGTACTGTGTTGTGTTGCGAGTTGTTGTATGCAGGTTGAAGACTCGGCTTTATCCACTGGGTTCGACCCCGCCCTAGGTCAATGTTGGGCTCCACTGTGGGTTGGTGGCTGACTACGGTGGCAGTCGTGGTGTTGGGTTAGGGTTGAGTCGAGGCTAGTAAGAGGGAAGGAAGGGAATTGGTTCGGTGTTAAGTTGAGTTTGGAGGAGGAAGGTGTTTGCTTGGTGTGGGCTTGGTGGTTTTAGCGTGGTGGTAGGCTGGCCAGGCATGGCAGAGGTGGTGGCTGCCACAACCTGACCTTGATGGTGGTTCGTTGTTGGAGAAGGGAGGAGTCGGGTTCAAGTAAGGGGATGAGATAGTTAGCTAGATGGAACCGTCTCAAGTATTATTAATAAGGGTTATTTCATAACAATAATCCATCCTATTAATGATATGCAATAATCACTCTATCCTATCAATAATCTCAATTAAATCCAACCTAAGCACCATACCTTCTAATAACGAACCAGCTGATATTTTTTTATGTTTATGTGTATCAAATAAACCAAGTACTTAATTCATCACTTGGAAATATTACACATAAATATCACATATACCAGTTAGGTTGTCCAAAAACTATCAAATATTCCAACATAAACTTAAAAAAATATCCGTTGGTTCATTATTAGAAGGTATGGTGCTTAGGTTGGATTTAATTAAGATTATTGTTAGGATGGAGTGATTATTGCAGGCCACCAATATGATGGATTATTGTTATGAAATAACTCTTTTAATAACTCGTTTAATTCGTAAATATATTTAATTAACTAATTGATAGTGAAGCGGGTTTTGACTATTAATTAATTCGTATAGTATTAACTAATTGGCTTTTGGGTATAATTATAAATATTAATATTACCCCATTTACTTAGGTGATGGGTTTTAGAAATTGAGCCGTGAACTTATAATTAATTAAATAATTAATTAAGCGAGTTATGTTTAGAATTAATATGTTATAATAATTGGATAGGTATTGGACTTACGGAAGACCGCTTGTGACTATTATTATTATCATTATATTGCTTGGACTCAGAATTCGCTATCGAGGTAAGATAGCTACTTAATCACTTTAATGTTTACTTGAATGATATTATCTGATTGTATTTGTTGAATTGTTTGGAATTGAGATGGATGATATATGGTTGTTGGTTGGTTGTATTGAGATGAGTTGATTTATGACTGCCTCAGCTCGTGTCTGAGATGAATTATACTATTGGTTTCCTCAGCCTCGTGTCTGAGATGGTAAGAATGTTGTATAGCTCAATTGTTTGCATTTCATATCATAAGGACTTGCATTGGTTTCCCCATGCTGGTTCTGCAGGACTTGTCTCTGGGATGTTATTAAGATTACCCCGGCCAGGGATTGGCGGGAGCCTCGGAGGATAATCATGAGCATGCATTTCATTTGCATTTAATATTGTCTTGTATTCATTAATTGTTTTTGTTTAGCTATTCCTACTCAACCGTTGGGTTGACGTGTATTCGGTAAACACCTGTGATGAACAAATATTGGGGAGCAGTTTGATTGGCATGTTAAAGATTGGGACGAGTGGACTAACGAGTCAAAGATAGAGACCTTCACGAGTTTTATAGAAGATGTAATAAAGACTTAGTTAACATATATTTTCCGCTGCGAGTTTTGTAACTTAATTTAAGATTGTATTTTATTTAAAAGTTGTAATAAGACCATTTGAGTAATTTAATTAATAAAGTACTTTGGATTGCTATACTTTGTAACTACTGCCTCAGGAAACTGAGATGATAACACACCTGTTTAATTAGGAATGTCTAGTAAAGGCTCTTGATTAAATGGGGGTGTTACAGCACACCTCAAAATGCGATAAAAATAGCAAAGGAAAAGTGAAAAACAAAAGGGGAGTGAAACATAATACAAAAGTCAAGGTAAACTTATAGGTTTTAAAATCAAAGTCCGAATTTCTTTTATAAAAACTTAAAATTTAGCTCGAGAATAAGATCAGAACGATTTTGAAAACCGAAGTAAAAGTTAAGGGTCCGGAATACCTTAAAAGTGAACCAAGTAAAATATATAAGAAAGTTGTTGATAAAAATGTGTAATAGATCCGAGAAGAACAAATAATTTTTTTAAAAATTAAATAAAATAAATAAATATCTCAAATAACATCAAATACTAAAAATCCACATGTATTCTTTCCCTCTATTGTGCCCTCTTCGTCGCCATTCTCTCCTCAAACCCAAGGAATCGCATATCGTGCTCTATCACTCTTAGCCATGTTTGTCTCGTTCTCCCTCTACCTCTAGGAACCTTTTCTGTTCCCCAAGTCTTCAGCCTTCTAACTGGTACGTCCATAGGTCTCCTTTTCACATGGTCAAACCATCAGATTTTCTATCATCTTGTCCTTTATTGGCGCCACTTTTACCTTTTCCCTAATCACCTCATTCCTTAATCGATATTTCCTTATGTGGCCGCACATCCACCTCAACATACGCATCTCCGCCACACTCATCCTTTGAATGTGACAATGTTACACGGCCCAACAATCGGAGCCGTAAAGTAAGGCAGGCCTAATTGCCATGCGATAAATGTAATACCCGCCCTGTTTAAGAACTCATTGACCGACCTATTAACCAAAGGAGACCCTTAGCAAGGGTTACGGGAGAGATTGGGTGATCGATATAGCTTGTTACTCGACCTAGTTAGGGTTACTCGGCCGAGTAACTTCGATACTCGGCCGAGTAGGGCGTACTCGGCCGAGTATGTCTATACTCGACCGAGTACCTCGTCAGTCAACGCGTTATTATAAAACTCGGAGTCTAAAATATAATCACTTTTCGACGGTTCCTTTCTTTTTCTAACCCTAATCTCTCTCTCTCCCAATCATCTCAAATCACCTTATACTTCTCACATGACCTTTGACACTAACCCAAGAAGGGATATGGTTTATGCATGGAGTCATCGAGTCGGGTTGTCACCGTCATCGGCATCGGTTGCGTCTCAAGGTGAGTTTGTGTTTAGTGGTTATTTTTCAGTAGATCTTGATTAGTTTAGTAATAGGATATGGTTGTTATTTGTAGGGTTCGTCGTCGAGTCTTGCTTGGCATGTATGATGGACGCACTGTCACGGAATAGCGAAAAGGTAGGGTTTCCCTACTCAGCTGCATGTTTAATTGATTTAAGACGGATTGATTGTTGTATTGGCATGATTAGTATCATTATTGGAATTGTCTTTCTTGGTTATTGTTTGTCTATGTTTGCGAGGTGCATCCTCGGCTGAGTGGAGTCATCATTCGGGAATTGCTTCACGCCCTTGATTCGCCTCTTGTGGTTCCCGTCACAAGGGGAAGTGTACATTAATAGACATGGGTTATTACTCGTTGCGATGAGCGAGGCTTAGGTGGGCAAGGCTGCAGTCCTCCAATAGCGGTAAGGATTACCTGTTGTGATGTTTAATTTGGCAGGGCTACACACTAGAGTGTGTAGTCAGTTACCGGTTACCGGTTACTGGTTACTGGTTACTGGTAGAGTTTGGAGGATGATTGTATGATTGGATTAAATGGTATTAGTTGTCTTGGTGCTTTACTTATCTTGATTACTCAGTGGACTGACCTCGTGTTGTGTTTTTAGTACTGTGGTGATCGATTCGGGGATGGACGATGCTTGCGGGACATGGAAGGGAATCGAGTCATCACGCTGTCAAACTAGATGCCCAGTCACTCATGCTTAGTAGTTCTTCCAGTTTCTCATGTTGTAATCTTTCCCACGTTGGTTTATGTTGTAAAGGATACTTAATAAATGTTATGTTATTGTTTATTTGATCTACTTACCTCGGGCAACCGAGATGTCGGCACCTTTATATCCTAGGGTGGTCCTTGGTAAGGCACCTTGGTATATGTGGGTATTACAAAGTGGTATCAGAGCGGCGATTTTGGAACCTGAACCAAATGAATGTAAGGTGTCAAACTAAAATGAACCTGGTGTATTTGTGTTGGAAGCCCTCTTATGTCGGTTTTGAGTGAGAAGGCGCCCTCATCTCAGAATCCCGGCCCCGTCATGCTTAAGCCAACCACAACCGAGGGGGGTAAACGTATGGGAGTGTGTGTGTGTGTGTGTGTGTGTGTTGAATGTGTGATGTGTGTTTCCTAAAGTGTGTGTCAATGGTTGAAATAGATGGAATGCAAGTATGGTAATGTTGTGTCTATGTATGTATGGATGAGTCGAGTAGTTGATCCAAATTTTTATGCATGGTTGTACATGGCGGAAGAAGTAATGATAGACGGTAATGTTATAGCATGAAAAGAAATGACAAGAGTGTGAATGGCTGAGTTAGTGGTGTATGCTTAGATGGAGTAGATGCTTTTAGAGTTAGTGTGTATGTATTCTCGTAGATGGAGTTAATAGTGTAAGATTATGTCCTATTAGTAATATAATCAAGTTGAGTACGATATATGTGTTCGTGACATGAATCATTTCTGCTAAAGGGTTTATGTGAAGTATAACATGTCTTGCGTAAGTAAATCGTCATGAGTGTATAACTGAAAAGTTGTGTAGTGTATTTTAGATGTAAGGTCTAAGCATGACGAGCCCCCGATTAAGTGGAACTCCGAACAACGTTTACTGTTTTGCAGAGAAATACTCTCAGAATCTTCATATTCCATTACTGTTCAGGTAAACTCGGCCGAGTGAAACAGATACTCGACCGAGTAGGACAAATTCGGCTGAGTATGAAGGCCCTCGGTCGAGTACTAAGAATGACGATTTAAGCCAGCTACTGATCTCTGAGTACTCGACCAAGTAGACAAAATACTCGACCGAGTAGAGACTACTTGGCCGAGTAGTCCCAGAAATCGGCCGAGTACCCCAAATTCGCGGTCCAACTCGTGATTTTCCGGAAACCCTATAAACTCTTTTACTCTAATATTTCCGCCTCCTATTCTCATTTTTACACATACTCTCATTAAAACTTCTCTCTCAAAAATAAACTTGGGTGATTTTGGTTGAACTTGTTCTTGGATTTGCTCTTGCCTTTGCTCTATCTATGCAATTTCCGACTTAAGGTAATACAACTATTCAAATTTCTTTGTTTTTAATCAAATTAACGGAGTATTTGCCCCAAATCTGAAATTTTACTCTTGTAATCCAAGAATTTATGCTTGTATGGTGCTAGTTTGGTAGTAACTACTCTTAATCCTCGATTTATTCATGCGAAAGACAGTTTTTATGCTCAAAATCACTCATTTCATGCCGAAAATTTTCTAGTGTTTTTCCCTAAAATTTCGGTTTTGGTCACTTAGATTGCTTCTAGGATGTTTTTAAAGGGTTAATTGTTGATAAAAATGCTTTAATAGGTTGGTATTTCATGTCTTTTGATAGAAAAATCCGTCTTAAAAGTGTATAAACTGAAAAATAGCCCTTACCATGGTGTAATTTCCGGAAAATTCTTGTTGAACTTGTACTTTCACAGCATGCCGAAATCAAAAGCACCTTCCAAGAAGCGAACTCATGATAATACCACTGTGGAAGTTGGCCAACCGAGCCAAGAGCCTCTTGTTCCCCCGGTCGAGGAATATCCATCGGTAATCTTTACTGATTTTAAGCAACGGGCTGCTTTCGCGGCTTTGATGGGTCGGACCATGAGGCCGACTCGTTGTGTGGATCCCGATATTTTGACAACCTTGGGGGTGGAGTCGGATATCTCCCACATATTCGAGATCTTGGGAATTGAGGGGATGTACCATCTTTGAAAGAAGGCTTAACCATTTCTTACACTGGATTTTTTTAGCTCTCTTGACTATGATATGAGTGGCAAAACCGTTAGATTCCGTCTTAAGAACACCGACCATAAGCCGACTCTTGACCAGTTTGCCGAGTACCTTGGGTTAGAGGCTGAGGAGGAGGGATACTTGAGTGATGTTGCGACCAACAGTAGGGCACCCCACTATCTGCCTTATCTTACCGGTACACCTGTCCCGAGCTCGAGTGCCATGTTGATTAAAGATGTTCAACATGTGTTTCTCCGCATGTTTCTGAGAATGATGACCTGTTTGCTGTTTAGGCGGGATGATGTGAGTAAGTTGAAAACCCATGAGTGATGCTTCAAGTGTCCTATCTTAACCCTCGTCGGGGGAAGCTCTTTTACTACAGTTCTCCCAGGGTCGTATGCTCCAGTTTTGCACTAATGGCTCGATCAAAGAATCGTTACCTTACTTGTGGGGCTATAGTGACCCGCTTATCTCAGAGACTGACAAATATTAAGGCCCCACCAGCGTCGGGAACGGGGATGTCTGAGGCTACACCTACTATGGATGAGAGGTATTTGTGCCACATTAAGTGCCTGAGGAGGTTAGGTGATGGGTCCTTGGCTTGGAGGGTGAACGGGACCAAGTGGATGATTCTTGTGGGGTAATATCCGTATAATACCCTTAAATTTTAGGACTATAACGTAAATTTAACATGCGATTTATGGTCATAAACGAAAAACAATAGAGAAACGATAAAGAACAAGAATCAACCTCGGGTCCTTTGTGAATGCGGCCTAAGAACAGAAATCAAAGTAGATTTCCTCCTAATCGTTTCACCCAAGACCGTCTGAGACTATGCCCTTGTGCTAGAATGTATTCTCTAATTGCCTTGCAATATTGAGAGAATTGTTGTGAGTTTTTGCTAGATGTGAGATCTAGGTTTTGAGAGGAAATGTTCTCCAAAACCCTAATAATTTTTGCAAAATGAATTGATTAGGTCACAAAAAGAGAGGAGCTCTCCTTTTGTTCCTCACTCGGCAAACCGTGAGCATAGGGGGAGGAAATGGGCTTTCATTTCCTCTTCATTTTGACTCGTGGTCCGATTCGAAAAAGCTAAATGTATATGACGCGGTTTTATTATAAATCGTCATCGGTTATCGGTTATTAAAATATCGACTAGTAACAACGATTAGTCGACATATTAATACATGTCCGACAAAGACAATATTGTATAATTAATTCAATATACATTAATTAAATATAATCGTTTATATTAATTTACGAATTAACTGCTTAATTCGCCTTAGCCATTATTATTTAATCCGTATTAAATAAAATATCTCAACATCACGTTTGACTAATTATTAGTCAATAACTCCGACTAACTGCTTAGTCAAAATTGGCATCAACATGACTGTATTTTCATACCGTCACATCTCTCAAACGTATCCTATAGGTGTGACTTTTAGGGACCAGTTGATCACCGCCATCTGTATGACAATAACGTCAAACTTATCTAGCAAACCAACCGTTATTGATAAACGTGGACCAACTAATAATAATACAAAAGTATACCCTTTGATCCTTTTAGAGATTTAAATGTTATTGCACTAACTGTAGAGGACACCAGCCCCAACAAGCTCCCACTTGTCCGTACAAGTGTATGTGTAATAACGTTATCCGCACTAACTCGGAGGACACGGCTCAACAAACTCCCACTTGTCCGTACAAGTGTATGTGCGATAACCGATTCTCATATTCATTTAAAATTTCTCCCACTCAATGTAAAACAATTTGCAGATCCGGATCCGCAAAGGTCGTATTTTACAATCGATCTGTATCAAGAGTGGTTTCCCCGACTAGAGAGTAACTCAACTGATAAAACGAATTCGTATTCGAGCATGGCCATGCATTTCGATTCTGACTCCTCGAGTGGCCCCGAGAAATATCGAGTACCGATAAAGGCTGAATATTTCCTTCAACTCGACTCCTTCCGATCTAAGCACAAAGCATGAAATGACCGAAAAAAATCTACTCGGCCCCCTGTTACGGATGACCGTGAGAAAGAAACCAAAGTCACCCAAAATCGGCCTTAGTCTCAAGAGACAGTCGATAGTCAAAAGAATCGACTCTTAGGATCACCATGGAGGTCCTATCCACGACTGGGCACCGAATGTTATAAAACATTTAGGACTCCACGTCGATGTCACAATTGTGTCCTACGAAATATCCGTATAAATCGCCTCTGTGATTGGTCAGTCAACCTTTTGACTTATGGCTCGTTGAACCCACCATCAACCAACGTCGCAAAATAATTACCTTGAGTTATCAGCTCACGTGGGCAATTAAGGACCAAAAATATAATGTTTGTTCAGTTCACTTTGTGGTGTTCAAAATTGTCGTACAAATCCACATGAAAAACAAAATATATAAATATCAAAACGATGATGTCATATAGAGTACAAAAGAGAATGAATCTAATCCATAAAAGAGTACTACAACTCAGGAACACGTTTAATTCCCATGGAATTAACATGCCCTTCATGCTTATCTTGTCGTAATGGTTTAGTGAGAGGATCTGCTATATTATCATCTGTAGCAATCTTTTCTATCACTACTTCCTTTTGCTCCACGTAATCTCGGATTAGATGAGCTTTCCGTTGTACATGTCTAGACTTGTTGCTAGACTTAGGCTCCTTAGCTTGGAAGATGGCACTATTGTCACAGTATATGGTGATCGGGTCATTCGAACTAGGCACTACAGATAGTCCTTGTAAGAATTGACGCATCCATATCGCTTCCTTTGCAGCTTCAGACGCGGCATAGTACTCGGACTCATCGTAGAATCTCTTTGTAACACTTTGTTTGGAACTCTTCCGGTGATCGCAGCGCCATTAAGAGTAAAAACGAATCCAGATCGAGATTTCGAGTCATCTCGATCCGTTTGGAAGCTAGCATCAGCAGAATCGGTTGCGCATAGCTTTTGATCGCCTCCATAAGTCAATGCCCAATCTTTAGTCCTCCGTAGGTACTTAAGAATGTTCTTGACACCATCCAATGTGATTCACCTGGATCTTTGTTGGAATCGACTTGTCATACTCAATGCATATGCCACGTCCGGACGTGTGCATATCATGGCATACATGATTGATCCTATAGCCGAGGCATAAGGAATCCGTGTCATGCGCTCTTTCTCTTCCGGTGTCTCTGGTGCCTGAGACTTGCTCAAATGCACCCCTGGAGCCATAGGAAGAAACCCCCTTTGGGAGTTAGTCATGCTGAATCTCTCTAGTATCTTGTCTATATAAGACTCCTGACTGAGAGATAACTTCCGACGTGATCTATCTCGATAGATACGGATGCCCAAAATTCTTTGTGCCTCTCCCAGATCTTTCATCTGGAAATGGTTCTTCAACTATACTTTTACCGAAGTTAAGAGAGGTATGTCATTCCCAATCAGGAGTATGTCATCGACATACAATATTAGGAAGACAATCTTGCTCCCACTCGACTTGATATATAGACATGGTTCCTCGACCGATCGAGTAAATCCATTTTCTTTTATCACTTGGTCGAAGCGATGATTCCAACTCCGAGATGCTTGCTTAAGTCCATAAATGGAACGCTTAAGCTTGCACACTTTCTTAGGATGTTCAGGATCGATGAAACCTTCGGGTTGTACCATGTATAACTCTTCCTCCAAATAACCGTTTAAGAAGGCGGTTTTCACATCCATCTGCCAAATTTCATAGTCATGAAAAGCGGCAATCGCTAAGATAATCCGAATGGAACGCAGCATGACTACGGGTGCAAATATTTCATCGTAGTGCAAACCTGGCACTTGGGTGAAACCTTTAGCAACTAGTCGTGCTTTATAGATATCTTGGTGACCTTCCACAGAATGCTTTATCTTGTAAAGCCATTTGCATTGAAGGGGACGAACCTTAGCAGGTAAGTCAACAAGATCCCATACGTTGTTCTCACACATGGAGTCCATCTCGGATTGCATGGCCTCAAGCCATAGCTTTGAGTCAGAACTGGTCATGGCACCTTTATAGGTTGCGGGTTCACTACTTGTTAAGAGTAGTATGTCATCTATGTCATGTTCCTCGACCATACCAATGTATCAGTCCGGAGGAATAGAGACTTTTCCCGACCTCCTAGGTTCCTCAGGAATATTCACCGCAGCCGGGATTGAAGGAATTGGTTCCTCCAATGGTTGCTCGATATTTGGTTCTGGAACCTCCGACAGCTCGAAGGTTCTATCACTCTTTGCATTCTCGAGAAATTCCTTCTCTAAGAATGTCGCACTAGCCGCAACAAATACACGTTGTTCGGTCGGCGAATAAAAGTAATGACCAAGTGTTCCTTTAGGATAACCTATAAAGTATGTCTTGACCGATCGCGGGCCGAGCTTATCCTCGTGTCTCCACTTGACATAAGCCTTGAAGCCCCAAACCAGTATAAAGGACAAGTTAGGGACCGTTCCCTTTCATAGTTCATATGGAGTCTTGTCAACAGCTTTAGACGGACTTCGGTTAAGTATTAGAGCAGCTGACAGAAGAGCATAACCCCACAATGAGTCAGGCAACACGGTGTGACTCATCATGGATCGAACCATATCAAGTAGTGTTCGATTTCTTCGTTCGGACACACCATTCAACTGAGGTGTTCCAGGTGGAGTTAACTGTAAGGCAATCCCACAGTCTTTGAGGTGTTGATCAAACTCGTGAGAAAGATACTCGCCACCACGGTCTGATCGTAGTGTTTTAATCTTTCTACCCAAAGAGGTTCGTACCCGATTCTCGGTATTCCTTGAATTTCTCAAAGGATTCACTTTTGTGCTTCATTAAGTAGACATAGCCATATCTACTTAAATCGTCCGTGAAAGTGATGAAATACCTATAGCCTTCTCGTGCGGTGATTGACATAGGTCCACACACATCCGTATGTATGAGTCCTAATAGGTCGCAGCCGCGCATTCCAACACCTTTGAAGGAAATTCGAGTCATCTTACCAATGAGACATGATTCACACGTGCCAAATGATTGAAAATCAAAGGCCGAGATAGCTCCATTATTTATGAGCTGTTTCACGCGTTTCTCATTAATGTGTCCCATACGGCAGTGCCATAGGTATGTTTGATCTTTGTCACCAACCTTTAACTTCTTATTCATTACGTGTAATATTTCGGTGGTCTGATCTAAAACATAAATTCCGTTCATGGAGACTGCCTTGCCATAAATCATATCGTGTAATGAGAAAATGCAAGTATTATTCTCTATTACAAATGAAAAACCAAGTTTGTCAAGTGCAGAAACTGAAATAATGTTTTTAGAAAGACTGGGTACATAATAGCAGTTATCTAAAAATAACTCAAATCCGCTAGGAAGCTGGATCACGTATGTTCCCCTCGAGACGGCAGCCACTCGTGCTCCATTCCCGACACGCAGGTCCACCTCACCCTTTACGAGGGGTTCGATGTTTCGGAGCCCCTGCACATGATTACAAAGATGAGAACCAAAACCAGTATCTAGTACCCAAGTTCCGTAACTTGCGTGGTTAATCTCAATCATATGAATAAAAGTAGAAGAGGAAGAAGACATACCAACAGGTTTAACGCGACCTGCTTTTATGTCTTCATGGTAAACAGGACATGTACGCCTCCAATGCCCAGTCTTGTGGCAATGATGGCATTCCATGTTGTCGGTCTTGCTCTTTGTCGCGCCTGATGAGTTGCTCGACTCACCAGGCCCACTCTTACCTGACCCTGACTTCTTGAACTTCGGTTTACCTATTGCTAGGCCTGGCTGAACTTTGCCCTTTCCCTTTCCCTTGTTTGACACAACGAGAACATCCTGTTTCAGGCTCCCACTAAACTTCATGTCCTTCTCGGTCTGTACGAGAAGGGAGTGTAGTGCGTGAGGACTTTTATTCAAATCATTCATATAGTAATTGGCTCTAAAGAGCGCAAAACCATCGTGGAGTGAATGAAGCATGCGGTCAATCACAATGTTCTCGCTGATTTTACAATCAAGCGCCTCCAGTTTCTCCACATTCTCAATCATTCTGAGAATGTGTGGGCTAACCGGTTGGCCCTTCTGGAGTTTCGCATCAAAGAAGCGAGTGGTATGCTCATAGGTCACGATTCTCGGTGCTTTCGAGAATTCCTTAGTGAGCGTGGTGAAAATCTTGTTTGCACCTTGGGCTATGAAGCGTTTCTGCAAATTGGGTTCCATTGCAAAAATGAGTACGTTCTTTACCGCACCCGCTTCCATGGCGAAATCGTTATACTTGTCGATCTCGTTAATTCCAGCCGTGGGGCCTGGGTTTGGCGGGATGGGCTCAGTCAGATATTTGAGCTTCCTGTCAGCAGCGGCAGCATTCCGTAATGCCGCCTCCCAGTCTGCGAGGTTTGATCCATCATTCTTCAGTCGAGTAGACTGATTCATCTGATCCATGAAGATCCGAAGCCATGACTCACGGTCCAATGTGACACTTGGCATTGGGTCGTCAGCACGGCCAGCCATTTTGTTATTAGCAGTTTAAGTGATCGTGATCTACACTGAAAAGAAAGGAAAAACAAAACGAAATAAGCAACTCATCGAGGTGATTTAAGTCTATTTAAAATTCATTTTAATCGTGTAGACTCATTGCACTTGCATAATTGATCTCCCTCAAGAATAATACAAGTGATCCCAAGACTCAATTTCCGTAAATTGATAAGCCAACTGTTTAGCTAGTTCTATCGTTAGAACTCTTGGTCGATAGATTTCCGTAAATCCTATCTATAGTCCACCATAATCACAGGATCGTACGAGTGACCATAGTGTTGAGATAAAATAGGTCAATCAGTTCCAACTTACCCGACGTAGAAGGGTTCATATTATGCCTACCGACGAAGAAGGGATTCATTGGAGTTTGACCTATAAAGACTATTCTCAATTTTTGGTTATACGAGGAAGATCCCACCAACTCAGTTTTAATTCATTTTAAGTGAACGAATAACTAGCATTACGTGAATGAATTAACTTAGGTGATGGCTTAAATTGATCGTGTGACATGAGAATGTCATAGAAAACTAACGCGTGACCTCTATATGAGTCAGTTTTCATGCAATTATTAGGTGGTTTGGTTTTAGGCGGAATATGATGCAATCTATCGTTACGATAAAATAAATAAAAGAATGCAAAACGTAAATAAAAATTCCTAGTGTGGTCTATCCTAGTAAAAAAGAACATAATACAACTTTGGAATCCACCGTTGGACCCGAGAAGCTTGTCTTGATGTTCCATCTCTTTCATGCAGCGGGAGTGAGCATCCGGTCTCCATCTTTGGTCTTCTCAAAATTACAATTAAAATTACAAAATATAAACCTATTTACATTCTAAATAAAAACTGTAATAAAGAAAAACAAAATGGAGATGCGAGATCTCAAAATATAACCAATACCGTGTTCCATCATTACGGTAACACGTTCTACTAAGGCCACACTAAGTTACAACCGTTTGTAAAAATTAAATACGTAATTTAAACATTCAAGGCATTCAAAAAAACGATAAATAAAATGCATCAACTAAAAATAAAATTTATTCGTGACATAATTCCGTAATTATGTTAAATTTATCCAAACCACCTTTAATAATTAAAATTATGTGACAAAACCGCTTTAATCAACTTAATTTTAATTCATTACAATCCGTTACTTTAAATCGCTTTAAAATAACTAAATGGTACGTGAGTGAACCGTTTCACTATCAAGCGAATGCATAAAATCCGTATTATGCATAAAACATGGCCAAAGAAAAAAAAAAAATTTATTTATAGCTGCTGGCCGAGAGCAGGAAAAATAAAACAAAACAAAAAAAATTTTAAACGGCTCAAAAGAGCACGGCCGAACAGAGATTTTTTTTTTTTTTTTTTTCAGCAGCCAAGCCGAGAATAAGAAAAACAGCAAAAAAAAATTTCAGCGGCTCAAAGTTTTTAGCGTGGCCAAAAACAAAAACAAAATCGATTTGACAAAAAGAAACAATTGTAATTCAAAACTAATCCATATAGAATTAAATCAACAATCGTCAAAACAATAACATATTGCTATAAAAATTAAACATGATAACAATATGCAAGAACAAATCGAAAACAAAAGATCGTCTAATCAGACATAAGCCGTGTGGCACGGAATTCAAGGCAAAAACAGAAAACAGCCGAGACACAAAATGCCGAGACCAAAAAAAAATTCTGCCGAGTCAAAAAAACAGGTCGCACGGAATTCTAAGCAAAACAAAATCGTTTTTCAACATCGTTTGATGAAAATCACAATGAGAAATTCACGTGACCTCGCTCTGATACCACTTATGGGGTAATATCCGTATAATACCCTTAAATTTTAGGACTATAACGTAAATTTAACATGCGATTTATGGTCATAAACGAAAAACAATAGAGAAACGATAAAGAACAAGAATCAACCTCGGGTCCTTTGTGAATGCGGCCTAAGAACAGAAATCAAAGTAGATTTCCTCCTAATCGTTGCACCCAAGACCGTCTGAGACTATGCCCTTGTGCTAGAATGTATTCTCTAATTGCCTTGCAATATTGAGAGAATTGTTGTGAGTTTTTGCTAGATGTGAGATCTAGGTTTTGAGAGGAAATGTTCTCCAAAACCCTAATAATTTTTGCAAAATGAATTGATTAGGTCACAAAAGGAGAGGAGCTCTCCTTTTGTTCCTCACTCGACAAACCGTGAGCATAGGGGGAGGAAATGGGCTTTCATTTCCTCTTCATTTTGACTCGTGGTCCGATTCGAAAAAGCTAAATGTATATGACGCGGTTTTATTATAAATCGTCATTGGTTATCGGTTATTAAAATATCGACTAGTAACAACGATTAGTCGACATATTAATACATGTCCGACAAAGACAATATTGTATAATTAATTCAATATACATTAATTAAATATAATCGTTTATATTTAATTTATGAATTAACTGCTTAATTCGCCTTAGCCATTATTATTTAATCCGTATTAAATAAAATACCTCAACATCACGTTTGACTAATTATTAGTCAATAACTCCGACTAACTGCTTAGTCAAAATTGGCATCAACATGACTGTATTTTCATACCGTCACATCTCTCAAACGTATCCTATAGGTGTGACTTTTAGGGACCAGTTGATCACCGCCATCTGTATGACAATAACGTCAAACTTATCTAGCAAGCCAACCGTTATTGATAAACGTGGACCAACTGATAATAATACAAAAGTATACCCTTTGATCCTTTTAGAGATTTAAATGTTATTGCACTAACTGTAGAGGACACCAGCCCCAACAACCCCCAATCCTGAGAATTTACCAGTGGTTAAACACCTAGAGGAGTATAACTCGAGCAGTGGGGAACCTAGACCTGAGCCTCAGTTCTACCTGATCGATACCACCATCCTCCTAGACTTACCTGAGCCTATCACTAGCTCGGAGAAGCAGGCGACCGTTCCCTCACCTCGCGAGCACCGTAGAGTGAGGGCGACCAGAGAAGCAAAAACTGAGCCTTCCTCTACCACACCTAACTTCTATCCGACCCAGTACTCGCCCTTCCCCACCGTCCACGACCCTAGGATGCAGGTCAGTGAGTTGACCGAGCGGATTTCTACTACCCTGGTGTTGCGAAACATGCATGAGATGGCCTATAACCAGAGTATAGGGATGGAGTTGGAACAACCGGTATGGTGGAGAGGGCCCGGGATTGACATTAGGGGATTGACACCGGGGTGTTCCATAGTTACGGGGTGGACCCCAACTCTTGGAGAGCACCGACGGACTACGAGTATGGCTGCCTCGCAGGACCGTGGAGTCTCAACTATGGCAGCCAGCTAGACGAGGTAAGGAGGTGGACCGGCGGTGGAGGCCACTCATCTGTAGCTTATCAAGGAATGGGGACATCTGGTACAGGTGGTGGCGAGGATATGGATGAGGATGCAGACAACTGAGCTCCGCTTTGATCTTTCTGGACTTGTTGTTGGATATTTGTCAGACTTTTATCGTACTTTCTTTTTATTTTGTTTTGGATGATTGTAATCGGCCATAAGGCCAACACTTGTTTCTTTTTCGTCGTACTGTTGGGGACGTTGAGACGGGATTCTTGTTTGGGTGGTAGACATGATATGTGTTTTGCAGGTGCATCCTCTCCATGACTTACTTGAGGGTGAATGTGAAATGGCACATTCTGGTCTAGGTTTAACACCCTAATACACCAAGGTGCCTTACCAAGACCACCTAATGCATGAGAGTGCTACCATCTCGGTTATCCGAGGCAATGTATATCAAATTGACCATAAAAGGTCATACTTTAATAGATAAGTTTAAGCGATTACATAACAAAATCCCAAAACTATAGAGTGATATACAACTGTTCCAAATCCAAATCAAAGTAAAGTAAATAAAATGTTTGACGACACAGCAGAAGACTTCTAATCGACTCGTGATGACTCAAGCCCAGTTATCCCTCGCGCATCCATATCATACATGCTCAATAACTGCTCACCATCCCGGAATGTATCACCACAGTTTTTAAAACAATTAAACAGGGTCAGTTACTGATTACACAATATAAGATAAGGCAATAATAACAATACATACAATCCTCCAACATTGTCACATCACCAATCACCTGACTAGCCTGAAGGTCTAGTCCTGCCAGATTACGGCCGCAACCAGTAATCCACACCGCCGGTAGGGGACCGCAGTCGTTCCCACCTAAGCCCCGCTCATCTATTCCGAGCGCAAACCCATGTTCCTTAATGTGCACATCCCCTCTTGTGGGGGGTTCCACAAGGGCGAATCAAGGGCGTGACGTCACTCCCGCAAGTGACTCCAATCAGCCGAGGGCGCACCTCGCGAACCACAAACAAACAACAACAACCAACTACAACATCAACAATTACCAATTCAATATGATTTAGATAAATGACATCAATCAACCATCAACAACCAATCAACCATCTAATATACATGTAACCAACAGCTGAGTAGGAAACCCTACCTAGAAATAAAATTACTTGGTTAATTGTAGGAGGTGACTTTATAGAGGAAGATTTCTAGTACTTATGTAACACCCATATACTCCAAGTGCCTTACCAGGACCACTTAAGGCATAGGAATGCTACCATCTCGGTTATCCGAGGCAATGTAAATCAAATAGAAAATAGAGAACATACTTTATTAAAAATGTTTAAAGTGATACAAGTCCAAAACCAAAACTGATAAAGTAAATACAACTGTTTCCCAAAAATACTAATCTAAATAATGTAAAAGAATGTTTAAGACACAACGGAAGACTTCTAGACATCTTGTGGAAACTCAACCCAGCTATCTCATGCGCATCATCTCATACCTGCTCAATAACTGCTCACCATCCCCGAATGGATCGCCACAATTTTCAAAACATTTAAATCGGGGTCAGTTACTATTTACATAAAACAAAACAACAAAAGCAATACAATGATCATCCAATCTCCATCATAACACCACACACCTGACTACACACTGAAGTGTGTAGTCCTGCCAGAATACCCATCGCAACAAGTATTCCACACCGCCAGTGGGGGACCGCAGTCGTTCCTACCTAAGCCCCGCTCATCTCATCCGAGCGATAACCCATGTTCCTAAATGTGCACATCCCCTCTGTGGCGGGTTCCACAGAGGGTGAATCAAGGGCGTGAAGCCACAAGTGACTCTACTCAGCCGAGGGCACACCTCGTGAACCATAGACAATCAATCACAACCAATCACATTATACAACAACAATTACCAATTACCAATTCCAATATGATACAAATCAACAACAATGATCAACCGTCAACAAAACTATGTAAACAATAATCGAGTAGGGAAACCCTACCTGGAATAAGCAACCACAAGACCGTCACACGCAGCTACTCAGTAATGTTCCTCTATGAATCCTCCTCCTATAACACATATTCATATAATTATCACCTAATCAACATAATACTCCCAAAACCCCTAAATCTATCCAATTAGGATTTTAAACAAACTCAACGAAATATTATAAAAATTATACAGGAATCTTACCCTTGATGCGACGAACTCAACGGTGAAAAGAACAAGACAATCCGATGATCCTAGCATTTGGGATTTGCTAACAACGCGAAGAATGAAGATAACGTAACTCTTTTTTCTCTCTTGAAAGGTTTTAGAAAGGTCAAAAGTGATTAAGAAATATGACGGAATCATTTTATACTAATCACGCATTATTAACAAAACCCGGCTAAAATAAACCGTAAGACTCACTTACTCGATCGAGTAAGTCACTTACTCGATCGAGTAAGTCACTTACTCGATCGAGTGACCCTTACTCGATCGAGTGCACAACATACTCGATCGAGTACCCATCAGGTCGCCTACTGTTTCGTATAAAAATATACTTACTCGACAGAGTAAGCCCCACTCGATAGAGTACCCATAGACATAGAAAACCAAGTATTACAGTCTTCCCTCCTTAAAAAGAACTTCGTCCCCGAAGTTCAACCCATACAGAAAAACAAAACATACTATCTCAACTCCGACACAACAACATAACCAAAAACTCAAAACAAAACTCCCAACCAAAACCCAAACCGACTCAAAGCAACTACTAACTATACTAAAACTAACATAAACCATACCAAAACCTTATGCGACCATCTCCTACTCCCCTAAAAGAAACATGGTTACGTCCCCGTAACCACACATACCTGATCAAAAAGAGACGGATACCGCTCCCTCATAGCCTCTTCCGCCTCGCAAGCAGCTTCCTCAACCTCATGGTTAGACCATAGAACCTTAAGCAACATTGTTTCCCCATTCCTATTTTTTCGAACCTTGCGATCAAGAATCTGTTTTGGCGCCTCGAGATAAGACAAGGACTCATCAAACTCTATGTTCTCCAACTCTAACATATGTGAAGGATCGCTCACATACTTCCGTAACTGAGACACATGAAACACATTATGCACCATATCCAAAGCCGCTGGTAACGCTAACCGGTAAACAACCTCACCCACACGATCTAAAATCTCATATGGTCCGATAAACTTCTGGCTCAGCTTCCCTTTCTTACCAAACCGCCTGACACCAGGCATAGGAGAAACATTCAACAGAACCTTGTGCCCAACATGAAACTCTATGTCACGGCGATGTAAGTCTACATAACTCTTTTGTCGATCCTAGGCCACTTTCATCTTTTGCTTGATCAGCTTAACCTGTTCTATCATCTCCTGTACCATCTGTGATCCTAAAACCACTACCTCAGCTCTATCATCCCAGCTAATCGGACTCCCACACCTCCTCCCATACAAAGCCTCAAACGGTGCCATCCCAATACTCGTGTGATAGCTGTTGTTATAAGAAAACTCAATCAGATCCAACCTATCTTCCCAGCTACCACCGAACTCCATCACACACGCCCTCAACATGTCCTCCAAAGTCTTGATAGTCCTCTCTGTCTGCCCATCTATCGAAGGATGAAAAGCAGTACTCATCTTTAAAGTAGTTCTTATCAGCTCCTGTAACTCTCTCCAAAACCGTGATATGAATCTCGCATCTCTATCTGAGACTATATCCTTAGGCACCCCATGCAACTGAACCACATGCTTCCTATAAGCCAAAGTTAACTGTATCTTGGTCCAAGTATCTTTCATCGGAACAAAATGAGCTGACTTAGTCAAACGGTCAACTATTACCCATAACATGTTGTTACCTTGTTGACTTCTCGGCAAACCCACTATAAAATCCATAGAGATAGAATCCCATTTCCACTCAGGCACCTCGAGAGACTGAATCTTACCTTGTGGTCGTCGCTGCTCTCCCTTAACCCTCTGACATGTCAAACATCGAGCCACAAACTCAGTTGTTTCCTTTTTTATCCCAGGCCACCAGAAAGTCTTCTTCAAATCCTTATACAGCTTGTCACCACCCGGATGTACTGAATATGGTGTGCAATGAGCCTCTGTCATGATTATCTTCCTCAATTCCTCATCATTATGAACACACCACCTGCCATCAAATCTCACACTACTATCTTTATGAATAGAGAACCGAAACATTGTCCCTTTCTCTACTCCAGCTCTATACTCCTAAATCTTAGGATCCAAAGCCTGTTTCCTGCGAATATCATCGTAGAGATCTGGTTCCACTGTCAAGTCCCCTCTAACATCCTCTTTCTGTATCATATGTATCCCCATCTTCCCTACCTCATCTCTCAACCTCATCTCTAACATCCTCTTTCTGTATCATATGATAATAACGTCAAACTTTCTAGCAAGCCAACCGTTATTAGGTAAACGTTAATCAACTGATTAAATATACGAAGTATACCCTTGTGAACCTGTAAGAGATTTACAAATGTTATCACACTAATTTGTGGAGGACACCAGCTCCAACAGCTTTGTACTTACCCAGCCAATCCATGTCAACTGTCATCTTAAAACCATCCATGGGAAACTCTAACAAATCTACCGGAAGGTCAACCTGCCCAACTATCATAGACACACCCTTATACAACCTCCCACAAGTTACAGACTCACCCGACGGTATAAAAACCTCCTCTTTTACAGACTCAAACTTCCCCAAACCCAAAAGCTTAGCATGACTCGACGATACAAAAGATTGTGAAGCCCCTGAATCAAACAAAACAAAGGTAAAGACACCATTAACAAGAAAAGTACCCGTGATCACGTGAGCATCATCTTCAGCTGCTTTCTTCTCCATCATGAAAAGCTTGCCAGTGGTCTTTTGTCCATCTCCCTAGACATTACTAGCAGAAGTAGACGGCTTGGCAGTCGACCCCTGGTTGTTGTTTGTTGCTGGTTTCTTATATGAATTACCGCCATTGCGGTTGATACCCGTCGTTGTGAGTACCAAAGATAAAATTTATAATCTCCTATTAAGACTAACCTAGGCTAGTGGTAACAGGGTCGAACCACAAGGAGGCAGTTGTAAACTTTAGTTGATTTATGTTCAGTCCGAGGTAACTATTGTGGGGGTTGATTTGAATTGGTCTATAGCTAATAACAATAAAAGAAGATAAACTAAAAACACGATTCAAACAGATAAAAGAAGGGTACTAGGATGGTCGGGTCGTTATAGCTTCGGCGGCAGCAAACTAAGTCGGTCTGAATCAAACACAGGTAAGGCGGGAAATAAGAGGTCCTCTCGGTCCACTCCTAACAAATAGCATCTTTCGATCTCGCTATAGGTCCCTAATGTCACTAATACTAACTTTCGTCCTGAAAAGCGACTAATGGTCTAAACTATACCTATCTTTCGATCTCAGCACAGTTTAGTCGATTTAATTGATGGTCAAATAAACTTCCCTATCTTTCGATCTAATGGGTCAGTCACAAAATAGGTATCTAACCGGTCGCATGCATTCGATTTGTTAAATACAAGATTAAAAACAATTAAAACGAAGGATAACCTTACAAGGTCAGTCGATCGACCAACAATGTCAGTCGATCGACTGACAAGCGGGTTCAGTCCGTGTTCAATCTAGTGCCGCCTATGCTACAACTCCCCTACATCCTAGCACTATAGATTTAGCTACTCATACTAGGAACGATAACAACAATAATACTAGGGCGATAAGGTACTGAATTCATGATTAAAGCGGTAAAACAAATAATTAACATGCAATAATAAAGATGGTTTCGGGAAACTACTAGCAATTCTAATCTAATAACGAAATAGGGATGAACTGTAATTAAAGCAGAAGAGTACCGAATTGCAGAGGAAAGATTGATTATTGAAAACCGAAAATCCAATGCGAAAACAATATTCCGAACCCTAATTAATGAACTAGTAAAAACTGATGAAACTGAATGTGAAAACTTAAGTAAATTCTCCTCCCAAAACTGGATGTTCTAGGTTACGTTATATAGCAAACTAACGTAACAATTATTTCCTAAACCTAAACTTCATGGGCTTCAAGTTTCTCAATCTTTTAATTCCCGTCTGGAATAGAAACCTGGTCGATCGACTGATAATGCTGGTTGATCGACTGGATCTCAGCAACAGTGGCTTCTGGAACCCGAGCATTGGTCGATCGACTGAAGGTGGTAGTCGATCGACTGATTGAGCTGCTAATTGACTTCTTAAAATACGTGGACTTGTCTTTTGGGCCTTGGATTGCGCACCAAGCTCGTTCCTTAAGCAATTCCTTTACGTCATTTGCAATGCAGGTTACTCGGGGACAGATTTGGCTCGATTTCCCGTTGAATTCTTCACATTTCTGCAATAACGTACAAAATACGGAAGTAGACGGAAATAGGGAGAAATGTAGCATAAACTACACAAATGAGCTCTGAAATGCGTGTAAAAAGAGATGTAAAACATCATATAAATGACACGCATCAAACTTCCCCAAACCAAACCCTTGCTTGTCCCCAAGCAAGAACTAGACTCGATCTAATGACCTAATGGAACGAGTTCAATCTCAGAGCGAAATGCAAACTGTAAGGCCTAAACCAATTTAATGCACAACCAACAATCAATTAGTAATGTGAATCATGCAAACGAATTATAAAGTCGTCAAAAATCATTTGAACAGATTGATTGTAAAGACTTATCAAACTGGACTCTCACGGGTCACTCAAAACTCTCAATAAGCACAGGTGATATATATGTAAGATAGAAAGAATAAATTTTGTAGTGACTCTCCCCTAACTGCAACTTATGAAAACATGCCAGCAATAAATTATGAAGATGACCTCTATGACCGTACATATGCATTCCAACCAAACAGATGACCATTGACACATGCCGAGGTATAATTATGGAAATGTGAGGTATGGGTAAGAAGAGGCAAAACATTTTATGGTAAAGTGGAGGTACAGGTGATCAAGCTAGTACCAAAACGGAACCAAAGGACGACATCCAACTTCTTGCTCATAAACGAATGAAACGGTGCTATGGCAAGCACAAATCTCACAAACTCCAAGTATAAAGGTAATCAACTAACTCCCCATAAGATATAAATGGAACATGGGAGCAAAAATAGCCATAAGATAAGGTATAAGGTATGCGAATTGATTTTCTCTTCTTTCACGGACTTCAGTCGATCGACCTAAAGGAGCAATCGATCGACTGCTCTAAACAGTACAGAAACTTTTCTTTTTTTTTTTCTTTTTCGAATCTTTTTTTCTTTTTCATTTTTTTTTCTTTTGTTTCTGTAACACCCCCATTTATTCAGGAGCCTTTAGCTAGACATTCCCAAGTAAATGAGAGCGTTACCATCTCGGTTTCCCGAGGTAGTGAATAACAAAGTACAACAATACCAAAGTACTTGAAATTAAAACTTAGCGATTACATGTTTATTACAAATTAACCAACTAAACTTAATATAAAATAAATACAACTCGCAGCGGAAAATAAATAAAGTGATAAAATCTTCTATGTGGTCTAGACTTCTAGGTAGATTGGTCAAGTCCTCACGCATCCCATAGCTCCCAAGTCAGCTAATCTTTAGTACCTGTCAAATCTGCTCCCCATTATGGTTCACCGCAGGTGTTCACGAATACACAGTCAACCGCGAGGTTGAGTAGGAATAAACTAAACAACAATAATAATAATCCAACCAAAATAAACATCCTTCAAATTCTCATCACTTCATCCGTACAATTCACTTACGTCACTGGCAGTAGCACAACCCCCCCTTAACACCGTGCTATGCTCAACTCAACTGGCAGTGGTATTTTCATACCATGCTCAACTGGCAGTAGTACCCTCCGTACTATGCACAACTGGCAGTAGTAATCACTTACTATGCACAACTATCACTGGCAGTAGTAATTACTTACTATGCTCATCCGCAAGAACGATTGCTCGCTATGCACAATCGCGCAAGAACACCCTTCGTGTTATGCTCAACTGAATAATCAACTCTCCAACAATCCAATACTCAATGACAGTCCCGTCTTACTGCTCAACCAACAATTTATCATACTGAAATACCCTATTCAAATAATAAATCATGATTGGTAATTTTAGTCTCATCAACCGTCACATTTAAATATTCATTCACTTAACAATAAAACCGAGTTGAGTAGGAAATTCCTACCTTTCAAGCAACTCCGCACGCACAAATCCAGTTAGTATTCGTCCACACCGAAATCTACAATTATAATAACACACTAATTATTATTAACTAACAAGTTAACTATTTCAATTAATTACCCATTATAAACTAAGCTGACTAGTTTTTTTTTTACCAATTACTCCTACTTAAACCAATTTACTCAAACCTTGTTTTATGACTAACCCTATGACTATAACCCACAAACCCAGTTGCTTAATAGGCCGTACAATATCCATTCATTACCATACATACTCATCACCTCTAACATATCCTACACTCCTTCACACACCACGCGCACCATCATCCATCACGCATAACCCAACGACCACCCCACGGACCACCACTAAACTCGACGCCAACACCACGACTCCCTCACCACACTACAACTCACCAGAAGCCTCGCTCTCATCCTCTCACAATACTAAAACAGGGGACCTAAAATACGACGATGCCGCAATGGCAACAACTGGAACATAATAAGCTACACTACATGGTCCAACCACCACCCGACGCACTACATCAATGTCGCATCCTAACTCCGCTTACACAAGATACTCGGTCTCGAGGAAATCCCGCGCCAAAACCGTTCAAAAACAGAGCAACACGATCAGTCCTAAACCCGCCATACCAAGTCCCCAGAGTTAACATGGAAACAATCCTAAAATAGACCTCACATAAACCCATCCTACCGTCTATGTTTACTGGTGATGTCGCCGCTAGCAAATTCCGATGTAATAAGGTCTTATATCTTGCTATAATAAAATAAATCATACAACTTACCTTAGCTAATTAGGGCGCGATGACGATGGACACAAAAAATAGGACGATGATGATGATGTCAGGGTTATGATGATGACGACGATGCCGACGAAATTACAGGGATGGTGATGATCGTGAGTCCCGCCGCACACGCTCTCTTCCTCTTGGTTTCCTTTTTTTTTGTTCTTGTTGTGTGAATATGGAAATCGTGAAGGGAAGGGATGTATATATATTTATAACTTAGGTATCTCCCACTATTATAATAATAATAATATATAATATGTATAACATAATATAACGCTTTTACCTTCACGGATGTTATTATCGCTTTTCCCTTTTAGTCGCTACGACAAATAAATAATAACCTATTATAATTAGACCAGTATAGTATATTACTAGATGGATTTCTTTTTATATATAGTATATATCATAATGTGACATATGAGTATAATGTACGATATGCTACCGTGTATTTCTATTACTAGCGTTTATTAAATTACGGGGTATTACAGTCTTCCCCCCTTAAAATGAACTTCGTCCCGAAGTTCATCCAAAAATGCTTCGACAGCTCTATAAACATCCATACAACTGGGTACCATTCCAACTTATAATCATTGCAACACAACTAACTATTTATTATTATCAAGCTATATCAACTTATCAAAATGTATCACAAAACTAATTCAAAACATGAAAATGTATCACAAAATAAACTTAAAACATGAGGTGTCACATTCTACCTCCCTAAAAATAAACTTCGTCCCGAAGTTTCGGAACTACTATTACTTATTAAACTACTGACAACTTAAATACTTATATAAAGTATAAGACTCTAATCGTCTTAATAAAACTAGTTACCCTTCTCTCCATTCCCTTGCACTGTACTAGTTGTACCAAAAGTCTTTCCACCATTACTCTGATTGCCCCCATTGCCTTGCCTATTGTTGTAGCTCCTCTGGGTACTCCATTGCCCTGCATTCCTATTTCCCCCAGTACTTGGTGCGGGAGTTCGATAACCCTCTTGGTTCCTATTTTCATTACTTCCCCTAGGTGCACTCCTGCATTCAAAAGCTCTATGCCCCATTTTATTACAGTTAAAACATCTCCATCCTCGAACTGGAATCTTACCTGAGCCTCCTTCTCCACTTCGTGTTGCACTTCCACTATAACTAAACCCTCCGGGTGAAAAATGTTTAGATTGAGTATTGTTTTTCTTACTACCCCCAACTATCTCACTTGATGACTCAGCCTTTCTCTTCTCACTCTTTTCCTTCTTCTCCTCCTTCTCCCTCCTCTCTTCCTTTAACATATCTGCAATCCTCTCTGCGTGCCCAGCTCGTTGATAAACATCATCCATGGTACTTGGTTGACCAGCTGCAAGCCTCTTCTTAATAGTGGTCGTTAATCCCTTTTCAAATCTGAGTGCCAACATCTCATCACTAAAATTCAAATCAGCTACATATTCTGACAATTCCATAAACCTGTTATAATAAGTCTCTTTGTCATCTCCTCATCATCTTGAAAGAATCAAATTCAGCTCTCATCTTACTCCTAATATGTTCTGGTACAAATACAGCTCTCATATTCTCCTTGAAACCCTTCCAAGTGATAAAAGGTTCATCACTCTCCCTCCAAGCTTCCCTTATGACCTCCTTACTACGATTCCACCACAAACCCGCTTTTCCCCTCAGATAGTAAGCAGCTTGGTCTACTTGCATCTCCGCAGGACATCCTAGCAACTCAAAAAGGTTATCAAACTCTCTATGCCAATCTCCTAGTAAGGATGGTTCACCTAATCCGTCATACTTCGTCGGGTTGTGCCTTGCAATACTAGCACTCATTTTTGCTGGATCCTGAACTGAGCCCTTAGCCTTCAATGCCGCAGTCAAAGCCTCATTCATGGATATCAAACGGTCAATCTCCTCTTGGGATATGGTAGAGGGTGTAGGTGTAGATCTCTTTGGAGGCATGGTTCTATAAAAGCAAAACAAGACAACATAAGTTTCTACCCGAGGAAAAGATGGCTCAACATTTTTAAATATTCTATACTTACAAAACAAGGTTTGGTTAATTTTATCCTTTCTCACCCCTCTTTAGGTCCTCCTATCATCACTCCTACCTCCCAATTATCATAAATTAGGAATCGACAAAACATTCATATTAAACTTTTGGTAAACTCGCGTTTTTTTTTTTCGGAATCAAAGTCAAGCTGTAACTTTCAAAAATCACCATTAAATAACCGTTACATTCTACATTGAGTTTTTATACTTTCCATAAAATATAAAGATTTTTCAAATCATGAGAAAAAGAATCAAGTCCAAATCTCGAACGACCATTTTATAAAGATTTTTACAATTCAGTGGGTCCAAACAGAAACCGATCAGCAATTTGCCAAAACCTTGGGTCAACTTGTAAAAATCACTATTAATTGTCAAAAATTTACGTTTCCACGCTCCTTATCAATTTGGATACATATTTGAATCTTTTAAACAGTGGAGTTTGAATTAAGCAAAAATCTGAAGTACAAATAAAATGAGAATTTTTACAAAATCGTTTGTCGAAAACTTAACTGTACAGGAATATTCTGACCACTGTCCACTAAATTATTTATTTCTCCCAAACCATATAACTTTTAAACATGAGACCAATGGCATTGGTAAGCTAACTCACTGAGTTATCACTCATAATAATTGCAACCTTGTATGATGAACGGAGGTCAAATGGCAACTAAATCAAATAGGGGTAAAATCTGACGGAATAAAGTTCAGCTCTAGGTTCCTTTCTACTAGGTCACAAGCCCTTATTAACACCCTCCTACTCCTATATCAACACAACTTGGTCGATAAACTTTCACACACGACTAGTATATAATCTAAAGCATTCATATCACAAGCTTAATAATTTCACAATATATTTTAAATAACATGGCTTTGGGATTCACACAACCGCATATCACTAGACATGATTCTACTATCACACAACGTCCAAGCACAAAATCAATATCAATTTATAATTATTATCATGCTCATGATCAAAAAAATTCAACATAAACTCCTCATTTCATTCATTCCACACCCCTTAAAATCAAGGTTATGTCCCGTAAACTCAGTCATCAATGAAAATAATATTCAAACAAAGCAACCAAAACTCCTACGACAAAATAAACAATATTCATTTTAAATTACCCCACTCTGTAACATCTCTCAAGGGAAACCGGTTCAAAGCTGAAAGGGCCAGAAGTTTGGTGTGAGGGGGCCCCTAACTCATCCCAAACCTTAAATGGGCTCCTTACAGTTTCTATTCGGGTTCATTTTATTAGACACATCCTATGTTCATTATTGTTCATTGGTTAGGCCTGAGGATCGTTTCGCTCTGATACCACTTTGTAACACCCCCATTTATTCAGGAGCCTTTAGCTAGACATTCCCAAGTAAATGAGAGCGTTACCATCTCGGTTTCCCGAGGTAGTGAATAACAAAGTACAACAATACCAAAGTACTTGAAATTAAAACTTAGCGATTACATGTTTATTACAAATTAACCAACTAAACTTAATATAAAATAAATACAACTCGCAGCGGAAAATAAATAAAGTGATAAAATCTTCTATGTGGTCTAGACTTCTAGGTAGATTGGTCAAGTCCTCACGCATCCCATAGCTCCCAAGTCAGCTAATCTTTAGTACCTGTCAAATCTGCTCCCCATTATGGTTCACCGCAGGTGTTCACGAATACACAGTCAACCGCGAGGTTGAGTAGGAATAAACTAAACAACAATAATAATAATCCAACCAAAATAAACATCCTTCAAATTCTCATCACTTCATCCGTACAATTCACTTACGTCACTGGCAGTAGCACAACCCCCCCTTAACACCGTGCTATGCTCAACTCAACTGGCAGTGGTATTTTCATACCATGCTCAACTGGCAGTAGTACCCTCCGTACTATGCACAACTGGCAGTAGTAATCACTTACTATGCACAACTATCACTGGCCGTAGTAATTACTTACTATGCTCATCTGGCAGTAACGATTGCTCGCTATGCACAACTGGCAGTAACACCCTTCGTGTTATGCTCAACTGAATAATCAACTCTCCAACAATCCAATACTCAATGACAGTCCCGTCTTACTGCTCAACCAACAATTTATCATACTGAAATACCCTATTCAAATAATAAATCATGATTGGTAATTTTAGTCTCATCAACCGTCACATTTAAATATTCATTCACTTAACAATAAAACCGAGTTGAGTAGGAAATTCCTACCTTTCAAGCAACTCCGCACGCACAAATCCAGTTAGTATTCGTCCACACCGAAATCTACAATTATAATAACACACTAATTATTATTAACTAACAAGTTAACTATTTCAATTAATTACCCATTATAAACTAAGCTGGCTAGTTTTTTTTTTACCAATTACTCCTACTTAAACCAATTTACTCAAACCTTGTTTTATGACTAACCCTATGACTATAACCCACAAACCCAGTTGCTTAATAGGCCGTACAATATCCATTCATTACCATACATACTCATCACCTCTAACATATCCTACACTCCTTCACACACCACGCGCACCATCATCCATCACGCATAACCCAACGACCACCCCACGGACCACCACTAAACTCGACGCCAACACCACGACTCCCTCACCACACTACAACTCACCAGAAGCCTCGCTCTCATCCTCTCACAATACTAAAACAGGGGACCTAAAATACGACGATGCCGCAATGGCAACAACTGGAACATAATAAGCTACACTACATGGTCCAACCACCACCCGACGCACTACATCAATGTCGCATCCTAACTCCGCTTACACAAGATACTCGGTCTCGAGGAAATCCCGCGCCAAAACCGTTCAAAAACAGAGCAACACGATCAGTCCTAAACCCGCCATACCAAGTTCCCAGAGTTAACATGGAAACAATCCTAAAATAGACCTCACATAAACCCATCCTACCGTCTATGTTTACTGGTGATGTCGCCGCTAGCAAATTCCGATGTAATAAGGTCTTATATCTTGCTATAATAAAATAAATCATACAACTTACCTTAGCTAATTAGGGCGCGATGACGATGGACACAAAAAAATAGGACGATGATGATGATGTCAGGGTTATGATGATGACGACGATGCCGACGAAATTACAGGGATGGTGATGATCGTGAGTCCCGCCGCACACGCTCTCTTCCTCTTGGTTTCCTTTTTTTTGTTCTTGTTGTGTGAA
Organism: Silene latifolia; assembly: GCF_048544455.1. Taxonomy (NCBI): domain Eukaryota; kingdom Viridiplantae; phylum Streptophyta; class Magnoliopsida; order Caryophyllales; family Caryophyllaceae; genus Silene; species Silene latifolia. The sequence goes on from NC_133534.1 coordinate 192,113,421, forward strand.
TATGGAAATCGTGAAGGGAAGGGATGTATATATATTTATAACTTAGGTATCTCCCACTATTATAATAATAATAATATATAATATGTATAACATAATATAACGCTTTTACCTTCACGGATGTTATTATCGCTTTTCCCTTTTAGTCGCTACGACAAATAAATAATAACCTATTATAATTAGACCAGTATAGTATATTACTAGATGGATTTCTTTTTATATATAGTATATATCATAATGTGACATATGAGTATAATGTACGATATGCTACCGTGTATTTCTATTACTAGCGTTTATTAAATTACGGGGTATTACAGTTTCTTTCTTTCCTTTCTTTCTTTTTATTTTCCCAACTTCATCTCAAAAGAGCAAATACCACCAAAAATGAGTAACAACCCCAAGAACGCAGACTACTAGCTTGACAAAGGACAGGCTAAAATATAGGATGTAGTAATTGGGACAAAAAGGATATTTTTGGCAGTGTGAAGCTTATGGGTAAAATGAGAAAAAGGAAACCTCTACCACATGTGTCAACTAACCACAAACCGAATGCATACAGGTATTAAGTAGATCAAATTCATAATTATGCAAATTAAGGAAAAATGTCTCATAAGGAGTACTACTCACATTCCTAGATGAACTGGTCATGAGTGTCACCAGTTATAGGCTCTAAACCTCAGAAATATGATGTAGGTTGCCAATTATTAAAGTCAAGTCTCAAGTTCAGCAAGTAAATTAACGAAAAACTCGTAGATATGCACTTATATGATTCTACTAATAACATGTCAAACAAGCACGGCTCAGGCAAAACAGATGCAAATGCAATATCATCCTTGAAATACTACCGCTCCGACTCGACCTATATGCTAAAATAAACGTGCATTTTTTGGAATTTTTGAAATTTTTCATTTTTTTTTTTTTTTTTGATTTTTTTTTGTATATATAATGGAAAAAAAACAATGCAAAACAAAGTTAAACGTGAATGCAAGCAAGTGATATGCGACGCAAAACCCTTCCCCAAACCAAATCGCACAATGTCCCCATTGTGCAAAATCATATAGTGAAGAAAAGAGAAATGGGAATTTGCGAGAAATTAAATAAGCAAGACATAAAGGAAAGATATGGAACTCACAAGACTTTAAGCGCAGCAAAGGAAACCTCCCCAAACCAGCGTGAGCTAGGAGGTTTCAGTAGCCAGCAGCGCTACCAATAAGAGTGCCTGAAAGACAGAAAATACCACGCATAAGACCGAAGAAAGCAATTTTGAAACGTAAAAATTGTGCATAAATGAGACAATAGAAGAAATAGATAATTTAACGGAAAATGAAGTGGAGTAAGAGCCTCCCTTAAATCCGCATATCGACCAAACACAGCAGGGGAGAGGTCGTGAACAAATACAGCAGCAGCAGTGGTCGATCGACCACTTAACCCAGTCGATCGACCAGGTGGACGTGAACAGTAGCTCCTGTAAACCTGCAATTCAGTCGATCGACCAATGGTGCGGCGATCGATCGATGAAAACACTCTTCTTGCAGCGTCTTATTTCTTCGTAATTGCTCAATGATTTGAGCTAACAAGCTCTAAATACCTGCAAATGCACAATAATACGCGCCCAAAATTGCGCAAAACCCAGAAGAATGTCTAAAGTACTTAAAAATCCTAAGCAAATAAAATAAAAGCGAAGTTTTCACGCACACAAAAGCAATAAAATGTCTTAACAAAATTAAAATGAAGTCTATAACGCACTTGATCAACTTAATAGTTGATCAAGAAGGACCACGGTATGGCCCACTTCGTCGGCTTTTGGCTACTAGAGGTAGCCTCAATGGTGCTCATCTTGTCAGTTGCACCCTTCTTAGCATCGACAGTCGGAGAACTCAGCTGATCAGCTTCGTCATCTCCCCAATCAAGGATTTCCCTGGAATCGTCGGAATCCAAATCAGACCATATCACCTTGGCTGGCTCATCTTCCACGTCCTCATCGGTCCCATAACTTAGGCATCCAAGACCGCCTCTTGAAACGATCTGCTCTTCCTTCCCCAAACCAGCTCCTGCAATGTCTAAAACAACAAATTCTTCCTCCTTCTTGCTCCTAATCCGGGGCGGAGAGGTTAATACAGGAGTAGTAATAGAGACAGGTAATTCAGGGAGCACAAAGTACGATTTCTTTTCAGAAACCGTATTACATGTAACAGGCCACATGGGATCCTTTTTCTTAGCCGGCTGGGCAAAGACAATAGAGTGCTTTCCCACTTTGAAAGTCAAGGTACCTAGACCGACATCGATGATCGCACCAAAGAAGCGGTGTGCGAAATGGCCTACCCAAAATGATGGGAATATGGTCATCCTCAGGCATATCAAGGACAACAAAGTCGACAGGGAAGAAAAACTTCCCTATCTGGACGGGTATGTCCTCTAGGACTCCTATGGGCTCGACCGCAGATCGGTCAGCCATCTGGACTGTCATTTCAGTAATAGCAAACCTGGTCAGTTTAAGCTTCCTAGCTAGACTCAAGGGCATGACACTTATGCTAGCTCCTAAGTCACATAAAGCCTTTTCGATAGAAAATGTACCTATGCTACAAGGGACGGAAAAACTGCCCGGGTCTTCTAACTTATGGGGCGCAGTGTGAGACAAGTAGGATCAAGACTCTTTAGTTAGTGCAACAGTATGAACATGTTCCAGCGATTTTTTCTTTGACAACAACTGTTTCATAAACTTAGTATATGCTGGCACTTGGTTAACTAACTCAAGGAAGGGTACCTGAACATTCAAGCTACGAATAACTTTCTCAAATTTACTGAAAGATACCTGTTCCTTTGTCGGCACGAATCTCTCCGGATATGGGGCTGTAAGGAGCACCTTAGCCCTCTCCTCTAATTCGCGCGCGCCGGCGTCCTTGGACTTTGGCTGGAAGTCCGTCACCTTTTCTTTGTTGAAGCTAGACCCCTCCTCAGACCGTCTCAGATGAGAGCCATTAACCGTCATTGGATCGAACTTCGGAGCCGGGACTGACCCATCAGCACTCGGGTGTGCCCCCAAAATTTTCGGGACTGTGGTACCCCGAAACAAGTGGTCTCGTAGATTAGTTGGCATTAAAGGACGAAATTCTTCAACATCAGCAGTGATATTGGTCGATCGACCACCCTCCTCAGTCGATCGACTGGGTTGCACTGATTCGAACCTCCTCAGTAACCGTGTTTGGTCGATCTACTAGGTACGTCGTCGATCGATCGAAATACCGCGACGATTTGTTTTTTTTTTATTTATTCGTTACTGACTTTGTTTGGACTCGGATCTGCCTCATTCTTTTCAACAGCTTTATCGACCATGGCAGGACCCTCAAGGGTGGACCCGCTCCTCAAGGTGATGGCATGTAGGGTCTCCTTTTGTTCGGGTTGAGTGGGTAAGTGTCCGGGAGCTCGAGTGTTACTTTTGCTTGCCAACTGAGCTATTTGGCTCTCTAGCAACTTCACCCCGGCCTCTCTTGCTTGGGACTCCTTCAGCAACAGATTCTTTAGCTCGGAAAATTCAGAATTTTGTGTCTTTTCTTCTGCTGCGCACATAAGGAGGCTTTTGATATTCTTTGTTGCTTTTGATGCGGAGGCACATATGGTCTGCTTTGTGGCGGAGGTTGAGTTGGATTCAAAACATTCGGCTTCTCCAACTCAAGTTTGGATGTTGTGGCTCGTAGTAGGTATTGGTCTGCCTATAGTGTTGAAAGGCGGCGCATGATTCAAAGGGACTAGGGCAGTTTTTCGAGACATGGCCCTCAACTCCACACCTTTCATGCACGAAGGGACCGTCGACATGGCATTGACTTGGTACATCCCACCTTTAGAAGCTCCTCCTAGCTCATACTTGTCAAATCTCGCGGTGAGAGCCTCAAGTGCAAAGAACGAGAGGAAGATTCAGCAGCTCTCCTCTGGTTCCCTCTCGAATTCCCATACTCGGCCTTGTGGGTAGCTAGATCATCAATGATCTTCCACCCCTTGGTTGCTCCCAAATTTTCAGCCGAATCTTCCATTGTCGTAGCATCCAAAATGGCCCTCGATCGTCGTACAACCCATTGTAGAAATGATTGCACAAACTCCATTTCGCAAACCCATGGTGCGGTATGGTTCGCACCAACTTCTTGAATCGGACCCATGCCTCGTGAAAATTCTCATCTGGCCCTTGTTTAAACCCGTGATTTGAGCTCTAATAACGATCGTCCTTGAAGCAGAAAAGTACTTCTTATAGAACGCCAATGCCAATGTATTCCAATCAGTGATCTCCTGAGCGGCTCGGTCCAGATCTCTATACCATTCCCTTGCAGCGTCGCGAAGGGAGAAGATGAACATAGTCTCTTTGATCGGTCTGGGTCACGCCGGTGGTGGGGGTATGGAACAATGATGAGTCGATGAAGGTCTCTATATGTTTAGTCGCATCTTCATTTGCGGCTCCCGAACTGGTTTCTCTCTACCATAGTAATGTAAGCGAGGCTTTGGTTCGAATTTCTGGCATCTCCGTAACTCGAACCCTTGTATAAATTGTCGGTGTCGGCTCGGAAAAACTAGCTATACTTGCTTCCTCGGCCATGACTGGAATTTTCGGAGAAGTAATTGTCTTGGCTGAAGAAGTGGAAACGGGTGAAGACTGTGGGTCTTCTTCGAACAGTTCGTTCTCGTGATAGCTTGACAGAGTACTCAGCTCTTCCTCTGTCGGTAATACTCTTTGTGTTCGCCTCAACTCGCGCAGGGATCTCTCAAGCTCAGGGTTCAATGGTACTAATTCTCCACCCCGTGACTGCGCATAAGAAGAAACTACAAAAAGAATATAAGAAGAGTTTAAGGAACAGAAGTCCCTAAAGGCGAGAAAAACTAAAAATAAAAACAACTAAAATTAGGACTATTGCCTCCCAGGCAACGGCGCCAAAATTTGATACCCGTCGTTGTGAGTACCAAAGATAAAATTTATAATCTCCTATTAAGACTAACCTAGGCTAGTGGTAATGTGGTCGAACCACAAGGAGGCAGTTGTAAACTTTAGTTGATTTATGTTCAGTCCGAGGTAACTATTGTGGGGGTTGATTTGAATTGGTCTATAGCTAATAACAATAAAAAGAAGATAAACTAAAAACACGATTCAAACAGATAAAAGAAGGGTACTAGGATGGTCGGGTCGTTATAGCTTCGGCGGCAGCAAACTAAGTCGGTCTGAATCAAACACAGGTAAGGCGGGAAATAAGAGGTCCTCTCGGTCCACTCCTAACAAATAGCATCTTTCGATCTCGCTATAGGTCCCTAATGTCACTAATACTAACTTTCGTCCTGAAAAGCGACTAATGGTCTAAACTATACCTATCTTTCGATCTCAGCACAGTTTAGTCGATTTAATTGATGGTCAAATAACCTTCCCTATCTTTCGATCTAATGGGTCAGTCACAAAATAGGTATCTAACTGGTCGCATGCATTCGATTTGTTAAATACAAGATTAAAAACAATTAAAACAAAGGATAACCTTACAAGGTCAGTCGATCGACCAACAATGTCAGTCGATCGACTGACACGCGGGTTCAGTCCGTGTTCAATCTAGTGTCGCCTATGCTACAACTCCCCTACATCCTAGCACTATAGATTTAGCTACTCATACTAGGAACGATAACAACAATAATACTAGGGCAATAAGGTACTGAATTCATGATTAAAGCGGTAAAACAAGTAATTAACATGCAATAATAAAGATGGTTTCGGGAAACTACTAGCAATTCTAATCTAATAACGAAATAGGGATGAACTGTAATTAAAGCAGAAGAGTACCGAATTGCAGAGGAAAGATTGATTATTGAAAACCGAAAATCCAATGCGAAAACAATATTCCGAACCCTAATTAATGAACTAGTAAAAACTGATGAAACTGAATGTGAAAACTTAAGTAAATTATTCTCCCAAAACTGGATGTTCTAGGTTACGTTATATAGCAAACTAACGTAACAATTATTTCCTAAACCTAAACTTCACGGGCTTCAAGTTTCTCAATCTTTTAATTCCCGTCTGGAATAGAAACCTGGTCGATCGACTGATAATGCTGGTCGATTGACTGGATCTCAGCAACAGTGGCTTCTGGAACCCGAGCATTGGTCGATCGACTGAAGGTGGTAGTCGATCGACTGATTGAGCTGCTAATTGACTTCTTAAAATACGTGGACTTGTCTTTTGGCCCTTGGATTGCGCACCAAGCTCGTTCCTTAAGCAATTCCTTTACGTCATTTGCAATGCAGGTTACTCGGGGACAGATTTGGCTCGATTTCCCGTTGAATTCTTCACATTTCTGCAATAACGTACAAAATACGGAAGTAGACGGAAATAGGGAGAAATGTAGCATAAACTACACAAATGAGCTCTGAAATGCGTGTAAAAAGAGATGTAAAACATCATATAAATGACACGCATCAGCGGTTAGCCCCACCGTTGTTGTTGTTCTGACCACCCTGATTGTTCCATGACCCAGCCGATCTGTTACTAGCATAACTCTGAGACGGACTCTGAGAGAAACTCCCCTGTGATGGTCTCTGGAAATCCTTGCCCACAGCACTGATGCACTCATGTCTCTTATGGCCCATACCGCCACAGTTAAAGCAAGATATCCCCAGCTGCTACTACCACCACCGCGGCCACGCACATAGGAAGCTCCACCACTGAACCCCGACCCCGAAGAGTAAGCCCTCGCCTGGTTATGGTTGCCCCTCTTGTAACTAGACTGACCACCACCCTCGCTCTCAGCCTTCCTCTTCTCAGAACCTCTCTCCCTATCCTCCTTGGCCATCTCGACCAACCTCTCATCTCTTCCGGCTCGCTCATACTATTCCTTAACATCAGTAAGGACTCCTACAGGCAGCTTCTCCATGATCTTAGGTGTCAAACCCTTCTCAAACCTCAGCGCTAAGTTCTCCTGGTTCAACCGCATATCCTCGACATATCTAGACTTCTCATTAAACTTGTGGTAATACTCAGCCACAGTCATCTCCGGAGTCATTTTGAAATCATCAAACTCCTCTCTCAGCCTACTACGGACATGCTCAGGTACGAACTCTCGGCGCATAGCTCTTTTGAACTCACTCCAAGGTATAGCCTACATCCCCTGTTTCACATATAGGTCTAAGGCACTCTCCCTAACCTTATCCCACCATTCTCCGGCCGTATCTCTCAAATAGAACGCGGCTTGTTCCACTCTAAGGTCCTCAGGGTAATGAACCACATTAAGTATATTCTCCATCTCCCTATACCAATTGTCGAGCAAAATTGGCGCTTCGTTACCCATGTATTCTTTTGGGTTGAAACGGGCTATGGTAGTACTCATCTTAGCAAAATCTACCCCAGCCTCTTTATCTTTCCCAAACTTCTTTAGGGCCTCTGTCAGCGCCTCTTGATGCTCAAGCATCTTGGCAATCTCATCAACACTCATCATCTCGGCCCTAACATACAACGCAGATCTCTTTGGCGGCATCTTTGAACTATATAAGAGAAGAGGTAAACATAAACACACATCCCATAACTTAAACACGTATATGACATGTGCAAAACCTACTCGATCGAGCAACACAACCTACTCGATCGAGTTGAGGCCACTCGATCGAGTTGCCCACTTACTTGATCGAGTGCCTCGACTCCAGAACCTGGCCAGAAAGCATCAAAAACAATACTCGATCGAGCCCCTTACTTACTCGATCGAGTAGACCTCGCTCGATCGAGTCCCCCTACTTACTCGATCGAGTGCCCAAAAACTATACACTATCCAGAAACGACATACACCCCACTCGATCGAGTCACACCCACTCGATCGAGTCATGCTGACTCGTATACTACCCACATGCTCAACTCAACTACTTTCCAACCAACTATATATATAACTCGATATACATACGCGCATATATATAACAAACAACATCCTATGTCACATGTTTCTAATTAGCTACATTAGAAATTAATCATCTTGCAATTCTGTTATTCAATCAACACATATACTCATGTTACTCATCACCTTTCACCACAACATTCCCTATCCTCCACATGTATTCATCCACCAATTCACACAATACATTTCTATGTAGATATGCAACATACTTAGATAAACACATAATGATCCCAAGACATACCCCATAGTGACCGGTTCAAAGTTGTAGGGCAAGATCGCGACTTTAGGACGTCTCCCAAGTCTTTGCATTAGCTCATGACAACTCCTACCCGGGTTCAATTTATTTTGACTCCCTACGTTAATTGGGTTCATTAGTTACAAGTTCCAAAATCGTCGCTCTGATACCACTTTGTAACATCCCCATACTCCAGGTGCCTTACCAGGACCACTTAAGGCATGGGAATGCTACCATCTCGCTTACCCGAGGCAATGTATATCAAATAGACAATAAAGAGCATACTTTATTAAAAATGTTTAAAGTTGTTGGAATATGTGTCCTCCGACAATAATGCGATCACAATTGTCGATCATAATGATCACATGTTTAAATCTCATTTTAAGAATACATGTGGGATGTAATATTTTTACAGTCAACTGGTCCACACATATCGGTAATGATTGGCTGACTAGAGTTTGACATTACTGTCGTGCGACGGTGGTGATCAGTTGATCCCCTTAGGTCATACTTATAGGGAAATACTCTTACTTGATTATTTAATTGATCGTATACCGATACGAGTTAATTAAATTCCTTAAAATTGACGGATGATTTTGTGAGTATAATTAACGTATCTTATTGTAATATGATTAAATGAGACACGGTCTAAGTAATCGAATTGTTTTATTACTTAGATGAAATTATTGTTTACAGAAACAATTGAAACGGAATGAATAAATTATTATAAATACAGAATGTTGTAGTTTATAATTCGGAAACACTTTACGGTACAAGTAATTATGAATTACTAGGTTAATTATATAAGTGACATATTTTATTAATATGTTGATTTTTAATTGTTAAAAATACATTTGATATACCTAATGTCATGAAACATGTTACATGTGACAAATTGACAACTTAATGTGTAAAATGGATTTTCCATTTTACATCATATGTGCCAAAATAAGGAGGGAGTATTAGGCTTATTATTGTGTTAATTTTAGTGGAAAACACAATCATGAAAGCTAACTACTAGCCATGCAACCCTATAGCTTTTGAGAAGAGCAACTATTGCATGCATAGGCTCCCCAAAAAAGCCCCCCCAACCGGTTTTCCATGTGAGGAACCCATATGGTTTTCTCTATTATTATTCATTCATTTTAACAAAAACATTTTTCTAGTGTAAGAAAGGTGTTTATCTCTATCTTTTGTGAAATCCTAGAGAAATGAAACTCCATCATCTATTCTCTCTAAAACCGAAATACATGAGAGAACAAAAATTATTTTGTGTCATATTTTAAGTAAAACTAATATTGTTACTAGATCTAAATAATATTGGTTATTATGAGTTTTCCTTGGGTATATGCTTTTGGGAGGGATTCTATACTTGAATCCTTGTTCTTCCATTTGGAGAGCTCAAGAACAAGTGAGTAGGAGAACTCACTTGTGCCCATATATCCGAAAATCATATGGTGAGATAACGATTTCTTCACTTATCTATTTTTAGTTTGCATGCATAAGATTTGTAATTAATATTATGACTAAATTAATTTTGAAACATATATGAATATGTTGAGTAATGAGATATAGATTTCTAAAAAGCGGTATCAGAGCACAAGGTTGTTTGCATGCAAATCGGTTATAGTTTTTTCGAGTTATACGATTAACATATAAAACTTATAAATTTGTGTTTATTATGATATATCACGACATTTATTGTGCATGTTAAATTTTCTGGTCCTAAAATGTTTTAGGATATTTTGGTTTAATTTATGGATTTTATTGTTCATTTTATATAATATTGCATTAAAATGTGATTTTTATGATAAAAATGTCATTTTTGGACGAAAATTAGCTAAACTTCGAATTTTCCAGTGGTTTTTGGATATGTTTTCACATATATTATTTTTAGATGATCTGGAAATTTTCAAAATTTTCGGAGTTCTTATGCTCGAAATATGGATTTTTCATGATAAAAATCGAATTTAAATGAAAAATAGGTTAATATGAGAAATATTTCGAATATGGTCATATAAATTTAGTATGTTGTCACATGCAATTTTACAAGATGTGTCTACAATAATAGGCTATAATGAAGTCTTTATGCATGATTTATGAATTTTTGATGAAAAATAACATAAATAGTGACTTAATTAGTATAAATTGCTAAAACATACTTCATCACTAAGGAAAAACGTCACATGTTGCATTTTATTACCTTTTTCAGATCTAAAATTGAAAAGTTGATGAATATAATTTTTCTCATGTTTTTATGATTATTATTGATAAATCCGATAAACCGCAACATAGTTTTTCCGATAATTTTACGAAATTTTAACCTAAGTTTTTGAAAATTATGAGTATCATGGTATTTTTCCAGAATGTTCATAAGTTTAAATTTCAAATTTTGAATTTATTTGAAATTTTTATGATTTATTTGGAGTTTATAGCATTTTATTATAATTTTGAGTCCATTAATGAACAATTTTAAGAAATATGAGTTAATTATAGTCAAATAGTTAGTGAAGACTAATTTTGAGTCCTAAGTTGGTTAGGGTAATTAACTTGTGCATAAATATGATTTTATGTAATGTATTGTGATTTTAAAAGGTTGAATCACGCAAATCCGTAAAAACCGTTAAATATACGATATTGGCTCCTTAAAGGCGATTTAGCATAAAATTGGGCATGTTCATACATATTATAATGCTGCATTTTATTTATGATTGTCATAATTTTATTTTATGTAATTTTTGAATTATGTAATTTTTACTTAGTATGGCCTTAGCTTTTAATTGGTATTACCCGAAATGTATGGGAATATCGATTCGGTTATAATTTATTGTGATCTCGTATCACCGTTTTGTAATTTAATAGATTTATTTTTATTTTAATTACAAATGTATAATAGGAAATTATGTAATTTGTTATGTAATTTATTTATTTCGGAGTTCCTTGAAGACGATGTCACTCAAGAAGGCGATACATAAAGACGGTAATACCTCGAGATGCGTGCCAAAACCGAAGTTCAAGGGACCAATGGAGTTGGTTTCCGAATATGTAATAGTTAATTAGATTTTCTATTTTAGGAAGGCCATACTAGGATTTAATTTATGCTTTGCATTTTATTTATATGTCGCATGCATCGCTAAATCGCCATAACTAAAACATGCATTATCATTTTAATCGAGTTTATCGACCGTGTCAATTACAATTATCGTAGTTCACCGCTTTAGTTTACTTAAAACGTGATAGATAATAAATTGACATGACCTCTCGCTAAAAATAAACAATTGAGACATAGCCTTACCAAAAAGTAGAAACCATGAAAACCTATTTCATAAGGGAGTGCACTCGGCCATCCCGGGGTACAAACCTTGTTACGTAGGGGAAGTGGGTGATAAATGTCTATCCACCGAATTTGTGTTGATGAGGGTTTCATCGGCTATCCCGTGCCCAAGTTGATGTGGATTTGGATCATGGACACATTTATTCGAAATTTGGATTGAGCTCAACGGAAGTATTCGTGACCATAGTCGCATGTGTTCCGGGCTATAGATAAGTATTAGAGTAATTTTATAGACCGAGAATTCTAAAAGTAGAATCGATTAAAGAGTTAGTCCACCGAGTTATATTGATAAGGGTTTCATCGGCTATCCCGTGCCCAAGTTAATATGAATTTGGATCTCGGAATCATTTATCATAGTTGGGTAGAGGTCACTATGTAAATGCTTTACTTGTTATCTGCAAGTATTATTATAACGATGAATGTTTTTGTTTTCACTATTCCGTTATCATATTGTTCTATTTCTTTACCACAATTCATATACGATATCATTTCGATTTTTGATTCAAATCTCCATTAAAACATCGTAACTAAAGACAAATATGAATTTTCTTCTAAAACCTCATATTATCCATTGGAAGGATCTCTTGTAAAGAGTATAGATAAAAGTTATTCATTATCAAACAGGTTTTTGATTCTTGACTAACACATCTACTTACAATGGATTGTTTTTCATATACTTAATTGAATTAATTACCTTGAAGCGATAAATTGTTTTGGTAATTAGATTTATCAGAATTCGTAATTGACCAAAATAACGCAACCACTTCAATGAAAGCTTTAAGACTAAAACGATTGAATTGAAGAGTAATCTTGATAACATTCAACTTTGCTTCTCTAAGTAAAGACTCTTTCAAATGAGTGGGAGCATTCTCTTAAACCGTTAAGAAAAGGATGAGGTTCAAGAAGTAAATATTATAATGGAATTGATACAAGGTAATGTTAAAAGTAAAGATGTTGAGAATAGCGATACTAAACCTATCAATCCCGACCGATAAAGTTTCCACTGTCTTAAATGTTGGACACTAGAAAGGAAACTACCCCAAATTATTGAAGAATCAACAAGTTAGTTGTGGGACATCTAATGGGACCTTCTTCTTTAAATGTTTATTTGATTAAACATAAATTTTGCTAGTACTACTTCGTCAATATTAGAAACCAGTGGAGGTTTTCATCATTGTATTCGACACATAATATGATTAGAATATGACGACTAGCAACAATAATGTCGAGAGATAGAGTAATTGTGTACTCAATCTAGTTTTTGGATTTAAAGTTATACTTAATTGTGACTATTAAGTGCATAAACTCTAAATAAGAATATAAACTTGTTAAAGATACAAAAGAGGTTTCACTTTTGTGACTCTATACACCATAATTTGATGTATGGCTAGCCCATTATCAAGGTGATTATATTCTAAACCAAACTAGAATAACACATCATGTAGATGATGTAAGACTCAAATTGGTAACCCAAGATTAAACCTTAAATTTTGGAATGATGAACGCAAAGAGTTATCGAGTACTCTTGAAACCATTAGATTGTTAATGGTATATGCGTATCTTGTATTCAAAGCAAGATGTCTCGTGCCTTTTGGTTGAAAAGGAGATCGAGGTTGTAAATCATTGATCCATAATAGGTTGATCATTTTCTTTTACCAACGATTTAAGTTGATACTAATGTGTTCACTTAATAAGGTAAATAGAGAAATCTTTGAAGAAGTTCAAAGAGTTCAAGGAATCACGATTTAGTCATGATAGGGGTTATCAAAGTGAAGACTTTGATATAAGCCAAACGAAATATGATATAGTATCACAGGTTAATCTCTCTTAACACACATTATGGGATAATATGTGGTTGGATAAAGAATTCAAACGCTATTCGATATGGTTTGGACTTCAATCAAGTTACCTTGAGTTATTTGATCCTTTTGGGGAATTTATCATTTTTGTCTAAATTATTTTCCACTAAATCTAAACGAATCATATGAGATATGAAATGGTAATGTACCATGTTTGTAAGCTTACACAAGAAACAAATACTCACTTTTCCCTTTCAACTAGGTAGTATCTCGCGCTTCGCGCGGCCTGTTTTAAAATTTTATTATTATAATTGAAGAAAAATAACATAATTTATATATGACCTTTAATATTTTTAATTATAAATAAAAATAAATCAATTTTTCTCAAATTTAATTTTTTATGTTTAACTTCAATGTTTTAAAATAAAATACATACCATTTTAATTAAAACTAATAAGTGATAATTAATTATACATGATCAATGTTTATAAATTATTTTATGACTGATCAAATATCATATTAATTAAATAAAATTTATTCGAATAATGCAACAATCAACATTAAGTTCTCAAATATCATTTCACTATACGTTATGTTCCAAATCAATTAATATTTGTTCAAAATAATGTGAATATAATTTTATATAATTTTTTATTTTTTTATGTATAACGTGTGATATTTATGTATCAAACATATAGAGTTCAAACTCAACTCATTCAAATGTTTTCATTGTGTCTTACACGTGTTATGTGTCAAACATATCTATAAGAATTGCACCTTTTGTATTTTTAAACAACTATATATAAAGGGTAATTTGATAACTTATACCTTGAATAACTCACTTTTTCAAATATTATACCTAAGATAATTTTCTTTAAATCTTACATCTAAAATAATATTTTCGTCCAAACTTGATACCAAATCTTAAATAAATCCCTAAATTGACAATTTTACCCTTACTAATTTGATGGTTTTAGTGGTGGTAATCGTGGATGTGTGTGTTAATATGTGAGGGAAAGGATGATCATGTTTTAATCAGTGTGGGTAAGATTGTCAATTCAGGGTTTTTTTTGAGATTTTGTATGAAGTTTGGAAGAAAATGTTATTTTAGGTATAAGATTTTAAAAAAAGTTATCTTAGATATAAGATTTGAAAAGGTGAGTTATTCAAGGTATAAGTTATCAAATTACCCACATATAAATGATATATAAGAGTTTACCTGTAAATAAAATATGTTAAACTTTTTTAAATAATATTTTTTGAGGTTTAACTTCAAAGTATTTAGAAGATGACATATAAAATATTTAACTAAAAAAGTAATATTTAGCTAGTTATAATAAATATTTTTATACTTGACATATACATATTTTAATTGAAGATATTAAAGAAAAATATAACGTTTTTTCTACTTTTCATGTCGTTTAAAATACTATATTATTTTATAATCATTAATTTTGTTTTGATTATTTAAATGCACTCTCGATCACTGTGTACATACATACTCGTTATCACACTATTTAAACCTATCAAAATCTCACATATGTTCAGTTTTTCGCAATATATTTTTTTTTTCATTCCCACATAAAAACTTATCTTTTAGTAGTTTTTTTAAGTTATGTTTTTAAGCAATACAATGACTTTTCCAAATATATTTTTCTTAGGATTTAATGGTTTTTATAACTTTCTCAAAATGTCTTTTTACGTAAACATGAAAATATTATGAGATACTCATTTTAATCATCTCTACAAATAAAAATATTTCAGTAAATATAATGAAAATTATACTCAATTTGAAGCATTTTTCGCAATGAACGTAATTATTTACGTTTTAGAATTTATATCAAAATAATTTTTTAATAAATTTAGTATCAAATCACCATAATTATTTAATTTAATTTTATAATAAAATTTATTAAATTATAATTAATATTTTGCTGAGATTTATACAACATTTATTATGTTTATATTTAATGTTCAGCTGTAATTAATACTTGTATTTAATGCTGGATTGACACGTGGCGCATCCACAACGTTTCAACCCAGTTTTATATATATATATAAGATTATCACGAGTACAACAAGTTTGTGGCTCCTGAAGCTGTCTTTCTAAAATACAAGTTTATTTCTAGAAGACAGAGTGGGAGAAATTATTAAAGAGCCACAAAGAATGTTATGTCGCTATCAACTGGACTTTCTTGGCTACATGAGACGTTTTGAGAAAGACATTGTTTCTTCAAAACCTAGGAAGTTAAAATCATCACTCGTTGAAGATGATGAATTAGTGTTACTTTTACAAAGTAGATAGATTGTAACTTACAAAGAAATCATTTGATTCAAGTTGATTACTTCTAGAAAGTAATGGACATATGACTTACATGAGAATGTTTAAGTCACAAACTCAATATAAGGCTTAGAGCCATGAAAATCCGAAATTAAAGGCTTGATTAGTTGCAAAGGGTTTTGCACTAATAAAGAGAGATTTCAAAGCTTGATTGGTAGCAAAGGGTTTTGCACTAGTTGAAATGCTTAAGTCTATTTGGATCTTCTTAGGGATTGTGTTTCATTATGAAATACATAGCGAGTGAATCTAAAACCCACTTCTTCAAAAGAAGGAATGTATTCAATACATGTCATGAGTTTTATAGATTCTTACAATCCTAAGATAATGTGAAACTTATGAGAGGGTCTTAAGTAGGACATCAGTGAGTTAGAATCAATGTTTTGATCATATTATAAAACTTTTCTCGATAAGTCGAGAAGTTGTGTTTATACATGGAGTTTAGTGGGAGTTACGGAAATTTTAATTAGTCTTATATGTGGATGACATATTGATCATTGAGAATGATTTAAGACTTTGGAGAAATATAGTACATCTTTAATATCCGGATTTATGGAGATAAATCTACATGATATTAGCGTCAAATAAGAAGTCTTATGTTTATAAGATTCATGACTAGTTCAATCAAGTTGAACATATTTGATTGATTCCATTCGCTTCCGCTGTCGAATCAATTAAATAGGAAATGATGTATAACACTTCATATACTTTGAGTATGATGAATTGTTTCAAAATCGAATTCAAGAAATAATTACCAAGTAGCCATATTAATTACCCTTAAGTGCTTGCAGAAGCATTAAGGATATCATGCAAAGTGTTTTTGATGCAATTTTGTGTTAGGGTATTACACAAGTGACAATTGACAATTGAGATTGCGCATGGTTTCTGACAAAACCATTTTCAAAACACATTAGGATGGTTAAGATACCATTGTGGCCATGTTAATTAAGAAGTAGATTTTCTAGAATCGTTCTAGGCAATAAAGAACAATGAGAAATATTTACAACGGAAATTGAGTACACTTGCAATCATGGGATGTGCAAGAAGGATGAGTCCCGCACACTATGAAAACAGTGGGAGCTATTCTAAGGCTAGAAGGCCTATGTCTTGATTGGATCTCGACACGTACTCAGAAAGTTTTGTAATGCAAATGTATACATTACAAAGGAAAACGAGTATGTAGTAAGGTTGAGTAAGGTACAAGAAGTTGATAAAACCTACTAACCAAAGCCTTCTCATAGGCTTAACATGATAAGTCATGTCATTTCAATTAAATTGAGATGAACAACAACATTCAAGATCAAACTGGATTATAGAATATGAAGTAGTAATCAGACATTGACTATTCATATGTGATAATAGCATTTGTCGTTCAAGTTTTACTTTAAAACTCTTTTATTATACTTTGTTACATCCAAACGGGTTGTAGAGACAACATTGAACCCCGTTAAAGTGAACCCGGATTAACATGGTATTCGCCCATAGTCACTTGTATGAGGTGACGTCTCGAAGTGGCTAGAGTGTGATGCGATTGATGGCAAGTTCAAGTGCCATAGAGTCATGTGAGATGACTAGTCGATCACATAGGCAGACTGTTAGGAACACTTTGTCGGGCAGTGACCGCTTATAGAGTTCTGGCAAATTTATATAGCCTGGTCGTGGCGAGAGCTACTATAGTATTCTAATGAGTCGATTCTTTTGACTAAAGACTGTTCGCCTAAGGTGGCATAGTTTCAGATTAACTTTGATTTGTGTTACTACGACCTTCGTAACTGGGGTCAAATGGGCATATTTTGGGTTATGATGGCTGTGGCTAGTCGAAGGGAATAAGTGCGATAGGAATTGTCCACCCCCTTGTCAGGGTTAAAACAATATCTCAGGGCCACTCGAGGAGTAATGAACTGGAAATGCGTGGCCACGCTCGGAAGGTATCTATGATAGATAAATCCGGTCAATCAGTTATTCTCCAGATCGAGGAAACCACTCTCGATATGATCACTTGCAAGTACGACCCGAAAGACATCTTGCATTGAGTGGGAGATAGTAATAGGACAAGAGAATTGGTGACGCACACTTGTCGGGGACAAGTGGGAGATTGTTGGAATATGTGTCCTCCGACAATAATGCGATCACAATTGTCGATCATAATGATCACATGTTTAAATCTCATTTTAAGAATACATGTGGGATGTAATATTTTTACAGTCAACTGGTCCACACATATCGGTAATGATTGGCTGACTAGAGTTTGACATTCTTTGTCGTAGTGCGACGGTGGTGATCGATTGATCCCCTTAGGTCATACTTATAGGGAAATACTCTTAATTGATTATTTAATTAATCGTATACCGATACGAGTTAATTAAATTGCTTAAAATTGACGGATGATTTTGTGAGTATAATTAACGTATCTTATTGTAATATGATTAAATGAGACACGGTCTAAGTAATCGAATTGTTTTATTACTTAGATGAAATTATTGTTTACAGAAACAATTGAAACGGAATGAATAAATTATTATAAATACAGAATATTGTAGTTTATAATTCGGAAACACTTTACGGTACAAGTAATTATGAATTACTAGGTTAA